>NC_090318.1:6097500-6697500 GCF_039906515.1 Pseudorca crassidens
CTTGAACACGAAGTGATCTGTGAAAAAATACATGGTGATTGGCAGTGGTCTCATAAATGCTACAGTACTCATGCTGCAATTAGATGTATGGGAATGCTCGCATATGTCCTGCCAAACAGTGTGCATGACAGGCAACATTTACTGGTTACCAGCGCGGTGTGTAGAACGCACATACTTGGTTTGTGAAAAGCAAAAGAGGGGAAGAGACCCGAATTGGCCAGCTGGCACAGATTATATTTAGAGCGAAATCTCTCTTGCTCATCAAAACAAAATAAACTCACAGCTCCTCAGTTAATTGCATAATTGTATCCATCAAGATCCAATCTAGTACTAGACTCAATAGAGAATACCCTTCACGGTTGTCTGAGATTTGTAGGTTGCTGAATTTTTAAAGGAATTCTGCAATTTTCACATCTCTTTAGGGCTGCTCTGCGTGAAGTTTTTCTCCTGAATTCAGTATTTCACTGTTCTTGCTTGGGATTTAAATTCCGTCGTTTCATTTGGAGTTCAAAACCTTTCAAAGGCTTTTCGTCAGTGAATTAAAACGGCATAAAATCTGTTGTTTTTCAAATATACGCATAGATATATATGTATTCGCCCTATTGATTTACAGCTATCTATATGCAAGTGTCTCTGCTCAGAGAAATACTTAAAACCGAATATTGGGTCAGTTGTATTTAAATGATTGCAAATGGATTTATTTTAAGTGGAACTTAATCATATTATCCTCAGTAGAAATCTTGGTAGAACTCAGTTCAGTGGCGTGGGCTTCTGCTTAATATTGAGTCTAGGATGTAAGAATCGCCAGACGTAACCTTGACACTCACACTGCATGGCTTTTATACTTACTGTCTACATTTTGTGCAACTTTGGACTTGCCAAAGTAATAAGAAAACAAACCTCTCTCCCCTGCGTAAAGCTTTCAGGGGCTTGCCGTCACCTACAGGGCAAACCTCAGGCATGTTGGCGTCTTGTAAAATTCTTGAGGACGAGGAAAGCTTACTGAGTGGTTTCTTTTCTCCACCAGCCCCGCTCCCATCCCCCGCCCCTTCCTGCCACGTCTCATATCAACTTTGCCTGAAGAATCCAAGAACTAGATGGCAATACCATACACGGGAAGCCTCCTGGGATGTGTTAATCAAGGTATTTCCTGTATCTGGAATCCTATTGCATTCTCTTCTTGGCGAGACCCTACAAAACCCAGCTCAAAATCACCTGACCCTGTCACAGGAGCCTCCAAGCCGAGTCAGTCACTCCCCCCTCTGTTTTCCCGTGACATCTCATTCATTAACGAGAAGATATGTCTGTTCCTGCTTAACAGCTCTTCATAGCAGGGCAAGAATTTCAGGTAGACTGACAGCGGGGATCTATGTCTGCAGTTCTATTGCTTTTGTGTCAAATCAGCTGAATGATGTGGTTGATTGGATCATCCTGTTGCAGGCTGTACCAATGGGAAGAGCAGTGACATTGTTACGGTGTTGACCTCTTATATGGAGGTTTGCTCACCATGAAATAAGGCCCCGATAGATCATAATCGAATGTCACAGCGTTGTCATATTTCAATTGCATTTAGCCTTGAAACGTAATGCAGTTGAACGTAGTGCCTTGAATGCATTATAGTGCATTGAGTGTAATGCAGTTGAAATGTAATGAAATCCAAAACAGCTACGTGCTATATTATAGGTTCAATTCTTTTCCAAAATATATATAAAGCTATAAATATTCATCACTGGTGGGACTCTTCCAGGGGTGAATGGAGTGGGGCTTATCAGCAAAGGGCCAATGGGAGTGATCTGAGGGGCACACAGAACAATCTCCACAAAGGATACATTTTCCCCGTGTGGTGGGATCCCACCAACGTTTTTGAGGCTTTATGAGTACATACTTGCCTTTTTAGTAAAAGGCACGCAGTCATTGTCACCTTATTAAACAGCCAGAAGCTGAAAGTGTGCGGGCCATTCAGGTACACTGAGACAAAAGGACTTTTCACTTTTTTTTTTTTAAACCCTGAACCAATTTTATAAACTGGCAAAAAGCAGAGAACCCTGCAGTGGAGACCTACGACAGCAGAGCTGCTGAGGTTGAATTGGAAGGCCCACCCCTTCGTGTGCATGCAGAGTATGGGATGGGTGGATGGTGGCCCTTGTGGCTGCTGGGCAAAATGGTGCCTCGCCGGCACTCCTTTGGGTGGTCGTGGAGACGACTCCGTGCAACCCTATGCCTCCTTCGTATGCAACATGGAAAACCACCAACTCCGGACTCCCTTCTTTCTTTTACCTGAGGCAGAGGGAGTCAGGGAGTTGTCTAAGGCAGGCATCCTCAGAAAATGTTCTTGGGGACAGAGAGTGGAAAGAAATCTTATTATGTTATGTATAAAGCATGCAATAATACAGTATATAAACAGATGCAGGGATATCCATGGTATTAGAATTTCACGGGGTGTTTTTTGTTTTATTTTGTACTTTTTCCCACACGTCCTTGTTGGTTATCTATTTTAAATGTACTAGTGTGTACATGTCAATCCCAAACTCCCAGTCTATCCCTCCCCCGCACCCTTCACCCCACCGGTCACCATAAATTCATTCTGTAAGTCTGTGAATCTGTTTTGTAAATAAGTTCATTTGTATCTTTTTTTTTTTTTTTAGATTCTGCATATAACCAATATCATATGATCTTGGTCTTTTTATGTCTGACTTACTTCACTTAGTATGATAATCTCTAGGTCCATCTATGTAGCTGCCAATGGCATGATTTCATTCTTTTTGATGGCTGAGAAATGTTCCATCACATACGTGTACCACATCTTTATCCATTCGTCTGTCAGTGGACGTTTAGGTCGCTTCCACGTCTTGGCTATTGTAAACAGTGCTGCAATGAACATTGGGGTGCGTATATCCTTTTGAATCATGTTTTTCTCTGGATATATGCCCAGGAGTAGGATTGTAAGGCTAGTCAATCAGGGGGTGTTGATGAGGAGAAAAACGTTTCAAAAATCTCTTTGGAGGGCGATAATGGAAACAAGTTTTTTTGCTGGATAGAGTAGCGGACGGGGTAATACTTGATGACGCAGAGGGTAAGATGCAGTGAGACTGCCGGCTGCTTGGAGAAGTTGGTTCGATGGAGATACAGAGAGAAGCGGTGTGCCTCTGGTCTCCTAGGATGAAAATGGAGCTCGTGGGTTGTACAGTTCTGAACTGACGCAGAGGAGGACACTTTGTCTTTCTCTAACGCTGCTGTCACACGTTACATCTTAAGGACCTTATCCTAACCGTTAAAGAGAACTTGACCATACCCTGTTGCTTTCCAGACATTTCTAATTATGGAAACCAGTCTCATTTTTTTGTGATAAAGTCTCGTTTTTCTGGTATTGAAAGGTCCCGCCCGCTTTCAAGTTTGGGTCCAATACGAAGCGTCTCTTCTTTCCCCAGCCTGTGGCCGAGGGACCCACAGAGGGAAGGGTAGAGGGTTTGACTCTTCCCTCTGCCTCCTTCTTTAAGAACCTTCGTTTTGTTACCTGGAAGCCTTTGAGCCATGGGGCCGATAAATTCTACATTAGAATGTAGAATTCTACAAAACAGACGTATCCAACTATACCCCAGCTAGGTAAACTTCTTTTAAAAATTGTTCAGTCTAACACATAGGGTAAGTTTTTTTTTGAATGAAAATAGAAGTGCTCTCTTTGTCATGCAAAAATAAGCTAGGGTTCCACGCTAAAGTGGCCCAGCCTGCCTCTACAGGGCGTACAGAAGGTGGCGAGGTTTGGCATCTCTCATCTCGGAACTCTGGTCTACACACTTTCCTTTCTAGCCAGCCGGTCCCTAGGTCCTTCAGAATCCAGCTCCTCTCAGGTCTCTTTTGGGCCATCTGCCCCTGGCAGTACCCAGCTTATTAACCCTCCCGTACTTGAAACAAAACTTTCCTTGGTAGGAACCCGCCCTCTCAGAGCCACCATTTATCTGTGATTTGCAAAACGGCACAGAGGGTGTTTATATTTACTCATGGCTTCTTCCAAAAGCCACTGTGGTCCCAGGTTGGCAGAACTATCTCTGAGAGACCCTAAATGGAAGCCTTCAATCCCAGTGAGAGGATGCCTGAGCAAGCAGTTTTAGGCATACTGTCAGGGAGGTAGTTGGAGAGAGCTTTCCTTGGGAATCCTCAAATCCCATCCCAGACTGGAACTCTGAGTCTTTCTTTGTGTCGTCGGGTCCCAGATGCACCATTTGGGTCCTTTTTTTCCTCTGTACCCCTCAGGTATTTTGTTTTGTTTCTTAATCTGACTCTAATTATTGCCTTTGTTGATGACGCAGCAGGGTGCAATTTCCTCCTGTGCAGATGGTTACTTGTTTATTTTGAAGACAGCAGCTTATTTATTTATTTATTTTTGGTAGCCTGAAAGACTCCCGAAAAAGTAACGGCCGGCCCGTGGCTCATATCTCCCTGCTGTAGAATCAAAGAGGGATGAGTTCAAGACTGTAGCTAAACAAAGCAGGGCTTCCATCGCAGATAACGGTTCTCTGAAACGAAACCGTTCTCTTAGAGCAGTTTGATGTGGTTCTCTGAGATAAGAGATCTTCTTCTCTTCTGTGAATACAGCCAGTTATCCACGAAACAAAACATTCTTTGGTTCTGATTTACCATGTAGAGAACTGGCATGGCTGCTGCAGACTCCTTATACACCGCGTAAGTAATTAACGATCATCCGCTGCGTAATCCATCCCGCTGTCAAGGCGGAGAAATCACTCTCATTTCTGTTTCTTGATCTCTTGGTTGCAACACAATTGACACCCTCTGAAATGTTCCATAAGCTTATTCCAGTTGAAACCTACCTGGCGAATCACTCCTTGAATTAGCAGGATGGTTTTCAGAGACTGGCAGAGGAGACCTGTCCCAGTGGACACCCGTATCCACCAAGGGAGCCTGTAAATCTCATTGGAGAGGGTCTGGGGGAATAAGGTGACACGTGGGTGCTCCGACTTCTTCTCAGTTATTTATTTCATAGCAGACTCTCTGTGTTTTGTATTTCTGCAAGTAAGGGAATCCTGCCAAAAACTCTAATTTTGAGGAGATATAAATGAATTGTTACAGATGGAAAAAAGAAAACAGACATTTTCTTTAGGGAAAAAGACATTTTACTTCCAAATAAAAAGTGAGTCTCCTTTTTCTTATGAAAAAGAAAAAAATATATATATCAATGTAGACACAACAGCCAACCTGCTGTCACCCACGTCACCCTTGGAGGACCCGTCCCAGGACTGTGCGTGTGGTCGCCACACAGCATGGAGTTCTCTGTGATTACAGCAGAAGGGAGGGTCTGGCGAACCCTGACTGTTCTCCTTGGAGTCCTCATAAATCACTTCCGGTTTCTCTGAGATCATGGCATGGGAGAGGCCATGCTCAGGCAGACCTGATGGAATGCATGTTTTGCGAAATTGAATCACTGCAGCTGGAACCTGTTCTTAAATGTACACGTTGAATTACAGTTGTTGAACTGTTCTAATTAGCAACCTGCCAAGCTTCATTGTCGATGGGATAAACGGGTTATCTAGGTTTCCCTGAAGTTTTTATTTTTTATTATTATTATTATTATTATTATTATTTTTGCGGTACGCGGCCCTCTCACTGTTGTGGCCTTTCCCGTTGCGGAGCACAGGCTCCAGACGCGCAGGCTCAGCGGCCATGGCTCACGGGCCCGGCCGCTCCGCGTCATGTGGGATCTTCCCTGACCGGGGCACGAACCCGTGTCCCCTGCATCGGCAGGCGGACTCTCAACCACTGCGCCACCAGAGAAGCCCTGAAATTTTTATTTTTTTAAGGAGAGGTGTGTGTGTGTTTACTGTTATTCGATTTTTTAATCCCTTCAATGTTTATGGCAAAGGGCGTTGCCTCCCTATTGCAAATGGTCCCCATCAGCAGACTGTCTGCTAATTAGAGGTCCTCTTCCAAGGGACTATTCAAAGAGGTAAATTTCCATTTGAAGGAAAAAGTTCTTCCAGGGATCTTGGTCAGAGGCCTAAAAGCAATAGATGTAAACTGCTGCTAAGTCTCTGTCTTTTTCCTGTTTTGCAGGTATTCTCGCACCAGCAGGGTTCTCCTCCTGCCCCACTGTCTGGAAGATTTCACATTCCGGGCACCTCATCTTCCTCACCCAACAACCGTGTTTTGTGTCTTGATCCCAGTTGAAGAGCCTGGCACACGAACAGCCTAGGCTATTCATTCCTGGAGCAATTTTGCATATGCAAGACGGAAGCCAAGACTGATGTCTTCATCCCAGACGTGCTCGTTCACACACATTCCGGTACGTTCAAGCGCTGAGATCGGTACGGTGAGCAGTAGGGTTTGAACACATGTTTCCGATCAGTAAGTCTGCTCTTGCCCACAGAGCTACCTCTTTGTGGCCGTTCCGTCATCCAAATGGCTATTTAATCAAATGATGTTTATTTCGTCCAACTGGAGTTCTTCCAGTGGGCCAGTGATGGCATCACCCACCCACCCGGGTGGTGCTGTTGGCTGTCTGCTGGGGCAGGACCACTGCCAAGCCTGACACAGTCCCTCACACTGACTCCCAGACTCCCCAGCCAGCGACCCTGGACTGGCACCCCGTTGCAAAGGAAACCCTAGAGCTCTGACTTGTCACCGGCTAGAGATTTTGAGTAGACGTTATGCCCTCCGTGCCGGCCAGGCTTCCCAGAGTTCTTGGACACTTTGGTTAAATGCCCCTTTCGATTGCCACCAAGATCGAGGTTTTGCAAATGAATATTATTGAAGGTGTATCGTTGGGACCAGAAACAGCGTGGAGTAGAAGAGGTGGGGGCCGAGGGTGAGTGAGTTGGGGAAAAACAGTTGTATTCGGTCCAGGAAGCAGGAGGTGGCTTTGTGAAACGGGCAGGAGGTGTGCCAAAGACGGGGCCGTCTCCTGGGTATCGATGCTCAGACACAGGAGTACAAGAGAAGCCCTGGAGGGCAGAGGTGGGTGAAAACAACAGATGCTGTTGCATGATCTCGCGCAGGGCTGCTTTTAGAAGAACTGGTAGCTCACCCCGGCCTCTATTGCTCAGAGTGGCAAAAAAATAAAAGTCACATCTAAAGGCTCACCCACATTTGGCATTTTTTCCCTTTCCAACCTATTTATAGTTTTTCAGTTATCTTTACTTTGCCATTTTCCTTTGTTCCAAGAACAATGTCACCTTTATTCCATTTAAATTGTACCTTAGAATTGAATACCAAAGGTAAAACTCATAGGACCGTGATAATATTCTTAGGATCCCATTCACCTAAAGGTATGAATAGGAGGTCATCCACATTGATTTTCCATTATATCTTTACCTGTATTTGGGATCCAATTTTCAATAAATTTTCTTCTCCCAAAATTATCAGAAAATGTAATGTTTAATAAATTACCTGCCATCCTGATGGAAGGTAATTTGTTAAATTAAATCTAGTTGGGAAATTCTCAGCTGAACTTTGGTGAATATTGTATAGAAAATATGTAGTTGATCGATGCAGAAGCGCACTGACTCGTGATGTCTTTTGCTATGTTTACTTTTCTCTGAAATAATATTGTGAGAGATACGGAAACACGGTGATTTGCTTTTTGTTGAATGGTCTACATGAGGGATGGGAAAATAACAGCCATTTCGTAAGCACCTCTGATGCTCTGGGCCAGATGTAGTTCTAACCTGTTTGAGTCCTGTCCACAATACCAAAAATACAAGATGCAATGACTAGCTGGAGTCTGAATCTTTCACTGGTTCCACAATCCCCGTGCTCTACCTGCTCTGCAGGGCTCAGTATAGTTTCCTGTAAAGGGTCAGATGGTAAATACATCAGGCTTTATGAACTGTATGGTCCTTGTTTCAACTACTCAGCTCTGCTGGGGTAGCGAGTAAGCACCCAGAGATACGTGACATGTAAGCAGCTAGGTGTGCCTGTGTTCCAGTAAAGCTTTACTTACAAAACTAGGTGGGGGCCTGTGTGTGTCCTAAGAGCCATCGTGAGCCATCCCCTACATGATACTATGATTTTTCTCCAACGGCATACACTTTTTTTCCCCTCTGATCTGTCCACATTTTCCATCTTCGCATCATGATGCTCTGTGGAGAGTGGCTCTTCCCCCCCGCATTGCCGTTCCTTGTAAATCCCCAAATATGAAACCACTTGCATACGTTTGTGCCACCACCATCCTTCATGGCAAGGTTCGTCTTATGTCAGAAATGTATTATTGTGTTCCAGATGGTCTCTTAAACAGACTTCATTGTGGTTCTATTTGGCATGACCCTGGGAGAGATTAGAGAACGGGAGAGCTCATGAAAACGTGTGTTTATTGCAACACAGGGTGAACGAGTCATGCTCAGGGGTCAGAGCAGGAAGTGGCTACTGCTGGATGAAAGATTCTGCTGGAAGAGATGAAAGGTGCTTCGTGTCTCTGGGAGTGGAGAAAGAGAAAAGAGGCCAGTCTTTTCCGCAGCTGTCACGGTGAAAAGTTCCAGGTATGCAGCTCCTTTTGATGTGACGAAACACTGTTTTGTAAATTTACGTAATGCAGGGAGGCATTCGGATTGGCCCTTTTCCTGCTCCTCTGTTTCGCATTTTGAGACTCAAGCTTTTGCAACAAGGTAAACCGCCTCCAGAATAACATGAAGTGGCTGACAAGGCTCAGTGTGAAATGTTTGTCTGCATATCACCGTTCCATCTCCTCCAGTGGGAGGAGAATGTTCCTGTGGTCCATGATGCTGTAGACACCTGAGATTAAACATGCGGAGACCTAATATTCAAATCAAATTTAGATTTGAAATCAAAAAGTCAAGGGAGAACAAAGTCCAATCACTTGTTTGTGTCCAGAAGTGGAAGGTCTTGATGGATTCCGTAACTTTCCTTCAATTCATCTCTCCCAAGCAAACAACGTTGTTATTTCTTTCAATTTATTCATTTAACATCCACTGTTGAGAACCTAGTGTTCTCTGTGGCACACAAACTCCCGTTCGTTGAATTTAGTTAGACTGCAGTGACCCTAATGGTGACTATTTGGTGAGTGCTTGTCAAATGCTGAGTGGTGCTTTGAAGATGTCCACGAATGATCTCATTAAACTTCTTTGTATAAATATGGGCTGGGTGCTCATTGTTTGTTGTACAAACAATGCCAGTCAGTTGCTCCAAGTCACTGATTTGAATCAAAATAGTTGAACCTTGTGAACTCAGAGCTGTAAACTTGATATCATAGTCAAGAGAATTAGGTGCCTGTGTCATAGACCTTGGTGTATCAGGGAGCAGTGAAGACCAAGGGAAGCAAAGAGCTTCTGTGCTTTTGTTCCACCAGGTTGTCTTTGGATCAGAGAGTTGATTCTGAGGAGACTGAAGTCATTATGGGAAATTGTATCAGTTAGCTGTGGCTGTGTAACAAATTACCACACACTGAACAGCTTCAAACATGGTCCCGGTTTCTATGGGTCAGGAGTCTGGGTGCGACTTGGCTGGGTCCTCTGCTTGGGTCTCACATGGTCAAGGTATCCGGTGGGGTGTGTTGTCCTCTGGAAGCGTGACGAGGGAAGGATCCACTTCTAAGCTCCCTCAGTTTGTGTGTGTGTGGGGGAATCTCATTCCTTGTGGTTGTGGAGTTCATGGCAGAACTAAAAGGGAATACAGAAGCTTCAAGGTAACCTTGTGGTTGTGACTTCAGGAAGAAGCTACCACTCTTTCAGTGAGCAAATGAAGGGGAAAAGTTGGATAGAAGTTAAAAGTGCAGTTTGGGGGTGGAAATATGAACACATAATGGGATGTATATCAATATGATTTACATAAACATGAAACCCACATAAAACGCTACACACTTCATAAACACAGGTGAGCAAATAACTCCTGTGAAACATATTACATAGTTCCCAACATTGGGGTGAGGAATAGTGATGAAAAGGAACACGTGATAAAGAGCAGAGGATCTTTACCTGGACCAGTGGTCATGATGCCCCGTGATCTGACCAGTGTGGAATATAATTCACCCATCCTTCCCCACCAGAGACTCAAAAGGGGAGAAGGGGCTGTGTTTTAAAGTATTAGTTAACATATTTTCCCAAAAAGGTCATTAAAATAAAAGTAAAGAGACAAAAATCTTCCCCTGTTGATAGACTTAAACAGTTAAAATAGACTTGTTTTGGTGATGCAAATCGTTGTTCTATGGAATATTGCCGACCGTGACCCAAATCATTGTTCTATGGAATATTGCCGACCGTATGTACTCCCCTCCCGAGCCAGACAGCCAAGTGCTTCTCAGGGCTGGATAGTTACTTTGTACATGATTAACTGTGCTCTTTCTTCCATGCTGATGCTATCACGATTCCTTTGCTGTTAGTCTGGGCCGGAAAGGGCACAGAGAAGCAATTTTCCTTATAAAACTGAGAGTTACAAAAAACGAATGTGTGTTGGCAAGTGTTGAGAGGAACTTCTCATCAGAAATTCCAGGCTTGGAAACCAAGTTCTGTGTCCAGGCTTTATCATCCTTACACGTTAACGTCATTGCAACTACATTTGTTGATGCATTTGTTCTGTGTAATGAGGCTCCTCTCCTTCTACTGTATGGGGGAAAACAATTGAAGCAAAAGCGAACTTTGTCAGAATCCCAGTTTGGTGATACGTACATTCTTCAAGCAGACAGTCAGGCTTCTCGTTTTCAGCCAGCCCTGACTTCCTAGGCTTTCTGTTCTGGAACGTTGAGTCGAGCATCTTCATGAGCCTGTGACCTCATCACCAGAAAAGATTTGGTAAAGGGAGTGAAGAATTCTTGGCTGTGTTTTTCTTTCCTAACAGAAGCTCAGAAGCGATGAGTCTATTTGAACTGCTCTAAATCCTTTCTGTGTGGAACTCTCAGGAAATGCTGTAGCCGTGTCTCATCATTAATGATGTTTTGGAAACCCAGCTCCGTTTGAACTCCTGGGTCTTCAAAAATGATTGCTTTACCACAGTGACTCCTGTACTAAGTCTAGATGTAAATTAAACAGGACTTCCCCAGTTTAGTGTCTGGAGACTAACTGGAGACCTGCAGAAGCCCCATTAAATCTTCCAAACAACTTGTTTATTGCGCTGAGTGTTTTGATCTGAGGTTGAAGGGCAAGTGTGGATGGAGAGTGCTAGATTTAATCAACAGAAGTAACTTGAGGGTAAAGATACTTTCATTGCCAGTAAGACAGACTCTTCTTTTGGTATTTCAGGTCAGACACGAGTTCAAGGTGAGAGAAAAATGTCAACATCCCTTTATTTATTTTCCTCTGAGAAAATAGAAAATAGAGTGTTCTTGGCACACTCAACAAAAACTAAGATGAAAGATGAAAGGTCCTCTCTCCAGATAATATAGTCTTTCTTTTTTTTTAATTTTGATTTTTTTGTTCATTATAGATTTTTTTTTTTTTGCATCTATTTTTATTTACTTGGCCATGCCACACGGCATGTGGGATCTTAGTTCCCTGACCGGGGATCAAAACCATGCCCCCTGCAGTGGAAGCTCAGAGTCTTAACCACTGGACCACTAGGGAAGTCCCCAGATAATGTCTTTAGTGGGATGATTCCTATGAAAACAAATAAAACCAAAATGGTAAGTACTCAGTGCAGGTATAAAGGTGAAGAGAAAACATATGAGGATATACAGTCACAGAGAAATTCACGTACAGCTGTGTTTTGTGTTTTTTGAATTTTATTGGAGCATACTTGAGTTACAATGTTGTGTGAGCTTCAGGTGTACAGCGAAGTGACTTAGTTATACACATACGTATATTCCTTCTTTTTTAGATTCTTTTCTCATATAGATTAGCGCAGAATATTGGGCAGAGTTCCCTGTGCTACACAGTAGGTCCCCATCGGTCATCTGTCTTATATATAATACTGTGTCCATCCCAGCTCCTGATTTATACCCGCAACCCACGTTTCCCCTTTGGTAATCGTAAGTTTGTTTTCAATATCTGTAAGTCTGCTTCTGTTTTGTAAATAAGTTCATTTGTATCTTTTTTTTAAAATTAGATTCCACACAGAAGTGACGTCATATGGTATTTGTCTTTCTCTGTCTGACTTACTTCACTCAGTATGATCATCTCTAGGTCCGTGAGAGAGAGTTTTAAGCTAAGCCTTAAGTAGAAAGAGTTGGCCCGGGAAGTGTGTCTTAAGATGGCGGGAGACATATCTGCTGTGTCCATGGGAACGGGTCTAGGACCGGAGACGTTGAGTTAACTAAGTATGCCCACGGCACGAAACACATGGGCAGGCTCACAGCGAGCAGGAGAAGGACTTGAGCGGGCCAGTTCATGAAAGATACGCTACACCACGAGAACCCATGTGAACTTCATCCTTACTGACATAGGCAACCTCTGAGGACAAGTTGTCAGCCAGAGACTAGCGCAGCCATATTCGCATACTCGAGTGGCTGTTCTGTTAACAGTACAGTGGATGGACTAGGGAAAGAGATGGAAGGTCTTGGTAGCCTGGGGGAGCAGAAAGGAGATGACCGCAAGTGCTGAGCATGTGTGGTGACAGAGGAATGAAGAGGCTCGTCCAGTGCAGCCTCTGAACATCCCCAGAGAGGCACATGTTCAGAAGGTCTGGTTCACTAGGGTGCGACCGGTAGGATTTGATGTGGTCCTCTTACCCTTGCTTTCTCTTGCCAAGGTTTCAGTTACCTGCCGTCATCCGAGGTCGACAAATGTTAATTGGGAAAGTCCAGAGATAAAGAAGTCATGAGTTTGAAATCGCGCGCCGCTCTGAGTAGTGTGGGGAAATGTCTCACCGTCCCGCTCCTTCCCGGCCGGGAATCATCCCTGTCTTCAGTGAATCCCCGTTAGTGACTTCGTAGGTGCCTCAGTTATCAGGTCGAGTGTCATGGCAGTGCTCGTGTTCATGGAACCCTTATCTTACTTTATAAGGGCCCCAAAGCCCAAGAGTAGTGATGCAGGCGATTCACACACGCCAAAGAACATCCGTGAACTGCCTCCTTTCAGCAAAATGGTGGGTGTTCTCAATAAAGAAAAAAATACGCCGAGCTTGCTGAGATCAACAGCAAGAAGCGATCATCTGTCTGTGAAACTGTGAGGAAGGAAAAAGAAGGTTGTGCTCGTTTTGCTCTTGTCCCTCCGACTACGAAAGTGACGGCCACTGTGCACGGTAAGTGCTTACTTAGGCTGGAAAAGGCATTCAGTGTGTACAGTAAGATGTTCTGAGAGAGCGAGGCCTCACTCACATAACTTTTATTGCAATGTATTGTTGTAATTGTTCTATTTTATTATTAGTTATTGTTGTTGATCTCTGTGCCTAATTTATAAATTAAACTTTATCATAAGTGTGTATGTACAGGTGTGTACCTATAGGGTTTGGTACTGTCCATGGTTTCAGGTATCCACTGTGATTATTACAGCGTATCCCTTGTGGACGGGGGCACTACGTCATGAACACGACAGCCACTAGAAATGCTTGCAAGTCCACGGTTTAGGCCAGAGATTGTCCCGAGACTAAGGTATTGTGACCTTTCCTCAGCTTGGCCCAAGCAGGGAACACAGGAAGGAGGGCACCTGTGGGGAAGCGGGTAGACGTGAAGGAATCAGCCAGGAGTAGGATTTAATGAATGTGAGACCTCTGTTGGGGGTTCAGGTAGAGATGCCTTGTTGATAACTTGAAATATGGATCTAGAAATCAGAATAAAGTCATAAATAAATTTAGAAGTCAGTCATGTTTAAGAAGGAGTTAGACACATCTGTGGGCTTACCCACGAATTGGGTAGGATGGCGAGAACAGAAGAGCAGTGGAGACATCCACTTTTAAAGGCTGGTGACGGGAAGAAGGCTGCGCATCCCCACAGAGAAGGAGTCGTCGGGGGGAAGGAAGTGAAAACGCTGGGACAGCAGAAACCCACAGGGCTTGGAAAGAAAGGATGCGTCCTGACCCAGTACAATAGACTCTTATTCCAGCCTTCTGCTCACACACTTGTTTCTTTTGGTAGGAAGTATACTTGTGATGCCATCACCAATCTTTCCATAAACTCTGGCCTCTGATATGAAAAAAATGACTTCATTTTTCTTGACCCCAACTCCTTAGAATCTACCAATGCTTGTCCCTCTCATCAGAGCCTCAGTATTGGCAGTCAGAGGTACTTTGGTGTTCAAATCATAGTTTCTGCTGTGTTTAAAAAGTCAACCAGGTGGTCAGTGGTCTTCTGTACACTGCATGCTCTGTTTGACCTCTCACATTAAATTTTGAGCGGCTGTAGTTTCGCATTCACAAGAGAAATGTATGGATAGGCAAAGAAACAGACCATCAGTCATTTGCGCTTTTTGCAAATGATTGAAAAATAATTCTTGAGGGTATTATGCTTAGTGAAATAAGTAAGACAGAGAAAGACAAATATTGTATGTTTTTACTTATATGTGGAATCCAAAAAATAAAGCAAAGGAACAAACACAACAAAACAGGAACAGACTCACAGATACAGAGAACAAATTAGTGGTTATCACACGGGGAGGGACAAGATGGGTGAAGGGGATTAAAAGGTCCAAACTGCTAGGTGTAAAATAAATAAGTTACAAGGATGTAATGTACAGCACAGGGGATATAGCCAATATTTTATTATAACTTTATATGGAGTATAATCTATAAAACTATCAAATCACTATGCTGTACTCCTGCAGCTAATGTAATATTTAAGTAAAGTATACTTTAATAAAAAATAGTAATTCTTGAGACCTACACCCAGCCAGGTTTTGGACCAGGCAGAAAGGACACAGCCATGGACGAGCTAGTTTTATTCCAGCCCTCATCGAATTATTGTCTCCATTTATCTAGTTTGGAATCCTGGGAGTAACACTGATCTAGTTTGGGTTTTCTCACCAGCAGAGCCCAAAGCAGGATTGTCGTACAAGTAGCTTCCTGCAGAGGTGGCCTCAAATTTGCGGCAAAACATTTGAGTCCCTGACACTTGCTTTCCCAGCTTAGGTTGGACAGGTGATGCTCTCCCTTCTAGTTCCAGCTTTCACACTGTAAATAGTGTCCTTTATGCTGTCTGCTTAGTGCCATGTCATGGAACTTTGTGCCTTATCTGAGTGGGTTTGCTGTTTAAAGTGACCCCCAAATGTAGTGCCGACGTGCTGTCTAAAGCCTGGTAGGTAAATGGAAAAGTGAGACACAAAAAAGGGTCCCATAAAGGGTGAGTTATTGAGTACGTTATGTTGAGTCCCTCAAGGGAATACTCTGAGGGTATTTGCAGTACACGCCTGCAGGAGCTCTCTGAGGTGGGAATCAAACCACAGTGTTTGTGCAGAACCTGTGTGGGGAATGGGAGTGAAGGACCTGTGTCCTCTGTTGGGAACAAAGACATTTTCCTCTGTGCTTCCAGGCTCTTCTGTCTTGTGTAAGAATTAAATTGACCTGAGTCAGATCAACAGGAGAAAAATCAAAATTTACTACCACGTATACATGGGAGAGACCCAGGAAAACTCAGTCACTCGCCAAAATGGCAGAACCCCTCCACTTAAATACCTTCTTCAGTCAAGACAGAAGAGCCTGTTGGGGTAGTGATTTGGGACCTCAGAGGGGAGGAGGGCAGTTCCCATGGAGACGGAGAAGCAAGTGTTTGTAAACAAGTGTTTGCTGGGCCTGCAGAGACAGGGGGACACAGAGAGGGATTGTAACAGGCAGACCTTGCTGGGTTCCTCCCCACCTACACGCCCGGTTCACAGTACAGTTATCCAGGGTGACGGCTCCCTTCCTGGGGCAGGTCCTCTGTCTACATTCCTCAGGCAGTTAGGGGAAGGTCACACGTTCTTTTTGAGTCTTTCGGGCCTTGACTGTTCTTGGCTAGAAATAATCCTCATGCCAAAGAGGCAAAGCTTTGGGGGTGGCCAGCTTTGCTCCCCTACGCCATCTAGAAGGAGTGAGTTTAGCGCGTGTCCAGTGGAGTTAGACAGACCTGGCTTCCAGGGCAGCCGTGCCGCTGGCTGGTGTGGGGCACTGGGAAAATTCCTCGCCTTCTGTCAGCCCGATTTTCCTCGTCTGCAGATTGGGGCTGTAAAGGAGAGCTCAGTTAATGCCTTCATACACCGTGGTCGGTTCCTTGCCTGGCACATGGAAGCAATAAAAGTTTTCTTTAATCGTTAATATCATTACCCATTCCTTCCATTGAAATCTCATTATCATCCCCTTCTCATTAGTGTTTTAAGTATTTCCTCATTCCTTGGAATCTTTCACAAACATTTTTCTCTTCTTCCTACCACTACTCCCGTTTACCTTCCTAAC
Source organism: Pseudorca crassidens (assembly GCF_039906515.1). Classification (NCBI taxonomy): domain Eukaryota; kingdom Metazoa; phylum Chordata; class Mammalia; order Artiodactyla; family Delphinidae; genus Pseudorca; species Pseudorca crassidens. Next base: position 6,113,755 of record NC_090318.1, read on the forward strand.
TCGTGACTAGTGTACGTTTCCAAAAGGATGATCAGAGCAAACAGAGAGGTGGAAAGATCAAAACAGTGGCCCCGTGTGTAGTGCTGTAGTGCTATCCGATGTCCCTAAGCACAAGAAGCCCGTGGTACGCCTTACGGAGAAAATGCATGCGTCCCTTGACTTCGTTCAGGCATGACTTACACTGCCATGAGTCCAGTGTTCAGGAATCAGTATATGGTAGATAAGGTGTCTTTCCAAAGAAACACAGAATAAACAAGATCACACATGTATTGATCAGTTGACGAAATGTTGTGACCAGAGACTCTCAGGAACCTAACCCTGTGTTTCTCCACTCGTAAGCGGCATTCAGTATCTGCAAGTTCATTGCTCGTGAAGAGTTCGTAGCACATCACTACCAGAATCAATGGCATGTGTATTTTAAATCCAGACAGGACACAAAGCAAAGCAAAACAACTCAGAAAACTTGCAACAGAATCAAAGCCAAACTTTTCACATGCAAGACTTCCTCGCAAAACACAATGGCACAATACCTGCACTGTTCTGAACGAAAATGATTTTCAAACTGTAATGTGGTACCCACTGAAGTAGCAGGACGGAATAATGAATTGCTGGTGAACCCAAGTTCACGTGCCTGATGCACAGTAAGGCCAAGCAAACGCACGTGTCAGAGTTGGGCGCAGAGGCAGGACTGTTGCAGGGCCAAGCAAGGAGAATGGGTGGCTTGGGAGTTGGGAGCAGGGATAGGATTGTTGCCCAGCCAACCAAGGAGAGTGGGTGGCTTGGCTCACAAGACCTGAACTCCCTGATAGTTTTGGGGGAAGAGTTTTTACAGGCAACATTTGCGGGGAGGGCTGCAGGGTGTGAAACCTTCCTCTGGTGGGCAGGTGGGGAGGTGACTGGGTGGTGTTCTGGGAATCTCAAGTCATCAGCCTTCGGGTTCCAGCGAGTCTGGGGTTCACGTGCTTGTGCTCAGCCTGAAGTTACCACCCTCCACCTGGGTGGGGGCCTTTTTTCCTGTGGAAGAACTCAGAGATATATTGTTACGTGTGTCCTTTGAGGAGGAACCAGGACCCTGCTTTATTGCTGCACTGTTTCTGGACGGCTCCTCCCTTGTTTCTGCGTTCCCTCCCTTCCCCAATTAGTTATCTGCCCTTTGGAACTCAAGGAAGGTTTAGGAGGTGGGAGCCTTTTTCCTGCAAACAAGAAATGGGGACATGGATAGGCTTTTGTACCCAGGAGGGCCCCTCAGGACACTGCTTGGTTTCAGTATCCTCTTCTCTTTGATATTCCTCCCCTTGGTCTTGAGGGGAGCAGTCAAGACAGGGAATACAGTTTTGGATAGAGAGGTTAATCATAAATTCAGCAGAGGAGCTCAGTTTTAGGGGGATCGGTTTGAGAATCCTAAGTTGGCTTTAGAATTGTGTGCCCAGATTCACGGATACTTGCATTCAAAAGGTGGAGCCTGGTCCCCTCCCCTGAGCTGGGCTTAGTGACTTGCTTCATAATTAACCCAACAAAGCAGGAGTGATGGTGTGTGAGTTCTGAACCTAGGTTATATAGCAGCATTGCATATTTCACCTTGGTCTTTTTGAGTCTGTTGGGTCACTTGCTTTGGGGGAGGCCAGCTGCCCCGTGAAGGGGCTGCCCTGGGGAGGGTGCCCCTGTGGTGAGGAACTACCACCTTCTGCCCGCAGCCAGCAAGGAACCGAGGTCTCCTGTTCTTGCCATCTTAGACGCGGATCCTCCGGCAGAGTCAAGCCTCCAGGTGACTGCAGCCCTGGCCAATGGCTTAAATACAGTTTCATTAGAGACCCTGGGCACACACCAGCCAGCTAGGCGACCTCCACATTTTGACCTTCAGACACTGTGTGAGATAAATGATTGTTGTTTAAGCTGCTCAGACTTGGGGGTTATTTGTTATGTTGTTATGTAATGATAGATACCACCTTCCATTAATCCTTTCCAAGTATGGGCTTCAATAAAATGACTAAATCAGGAGAAGAGAAGCTTTGTAACCTAAGAAGCTTAAACATAGAAGAGTGGTGCACGTTAATGTCTGTGACAAGCAGCTGTGTTTGGAGCAGAAGGCTGGGGTCTCTGGAGCGAGAACTGTAGTTTATGGAAAGAAAAAATATCCTGTATCCTTTTGTATATGATCAGGAAACATGGGAGAGTTTTTACGATAAATACAGAAATTAAGAAGAAAAGAAAGATAGTTATGAACCTAAGAATGTAAGATACATTCTACAAAAAAATACCATATGATAAAAAAATTGGTGCAGAAGTAATAGTTATAATGCTGACGTTTATCACATTTACTGATTTTTCAGTGCCTAGAATTAACCTACCTGTTAGGCACAGAAAATACAATTATAGTTCCAGAAATAAACATGGGCGACATCAGTAGTGGTGGGATTCAAGCAAAGGAGAGGCGATAGGACTTCTTAGCGGGGGAGTGGAGGAGGTTAGGGAAAATTTCCATCCGTATCTGCTGCAGTGGTGGTCATAAGCCACCCTCTATATGGACTTGGGTAGTGGCCAAAATTTAAAATTCTATAACTAAAGAGTTACTAAAATTATTGATTTAACTAAATCGTGAGGATTATGGGAGAGGAGAGGGTATGATATCAATATAAGGAAGCTAGAAAAGCTGAAAGTTAATTGTCTCTCAAGATAATACGTCAAGAAAAATAGCTTAGAGTTAGCGAGACAGAATCATAGGTTAATTAAAATCCTGATTTCGCAACAGTATTTGTTCCTTGGAGTGACGTACATAATGGTAGGTGCAGGGAAAGGGGATTTTTTTATCATGAGCAGGATTACTTTACTAAGTATTTTTTTTTAATTAATTTATTTATTTTGGCTGCATTGGGTCCTCATTTCATGAGGGCTTTCTCTAGTTGCGGCGAGCGAGGGCCACTCTTCGTCGCGGTGCGCAGACCTCTCACTATCGCGGCCTCTCCCGTTGTGGAGCACAGGCTCCAGATGCGCAGGCTCAGTAGCTGTGGCTCACGGGCCCAGCCGCTCCGTGGCATGTGGGATCTTCCCAGACCAGGGCTCGAACCCATGTCCCCTGCATTAGCAGGCAGATTCGCAACCACTGCGCCACCAGGGAAGCCCAGTAATTTTTTTAAAAAGACATATCCTGGTTCCTGGTACAGCAGTTGTGTTAGATTAAAGATCGTTAATTTCTTCAGTTTGTCAAAAACAGTATGTAAACAAATAATTTTACTCTAGGTTGAACCAAGTTGAAGATTTCCTTCCCTAGATTCATGAGGCTCTAAGAAGTAGTAGTAATCTTTTGTTTGTTTAATTTATGTCATTATACCTGTAACCACTTGAAGGAATTAAAACATTTATCAAAATGTACATTTTCCAACATAATTCATAAGCTGACATTTCAATGTTGCAATTCCCATACTTTCATTTTATCTTAGAAATGTAACATATGTTTTACTCCCTCAGTCAGTTTTTAATGATGTTATCTTTTTATAGTTCTTCAATGTGTGCAATACAGTAAATGCTATAGACACTTAGTTTAGAGATGTGTTTGCTTCCAGCAAGTTAAAAAGCCCAGTTAGAACATGCCTTTCAAAGGGATTCTGTCAAACTCCGACGTGTGCAGTCTACCGGTACCAGCATTTACAGCTCACAGAGAATTCTCTTTTGATACCTGTTTTTTCTCAATTAATTTTTAAATGAAGCATTGGTTAGAAGTGACCTTAAATTATTAATGCGTGTGTTGGTTAGAAAAACACTTTTCATGAGAGAAAGTGTCATTTTGATTGCATATCTAAGCAAACCTTAAAGAAACCCAATATTTTTATTCTTTGTTCCAAATCCCAAGGATGATCAAAGTCTGTAGGTGGAAAAAAAATGTTATTTTTAACAAAGATGAGAAGGAAAAACTGCTTTTTATACTATTTTGTATAGTAATTCTTATCCCTACCACTCACGCACCTTCTTTTTCTGATCTAACAGTTGATCGTGCTTTTTGGCTTCTAACTTAGGTTCCAGGGAGGCTCAGGCAAATTGTAACACCAGTAAGCCCATCTCACACACACACACACACACACACACACAACGACCACATCTTGGCCATTCATTACCTTGGAGAAGAAAATCATTGTATTCACATTCAAAAAACTTTGTCACTGTTTATACACTAGGGTATCATTCCAGCAAATACATTTTAATAACTTCTGAGGGCTCTGAATTCTCTCCCACTTCTGGGCTTGGAAATATGTCCACTGACTTGTTGCGTGACCTCTTGTCATCAGTGACTTGGAGAAGAAGAAAATAGATGACTTTTTTCCAACTCTTATGTCCGTTTCCCCCATTTTTCCATAACTGCACATTGGCCACATATAACATGATGAATTTTAACCGTAACCTCAAATCTATTGATAGGAGTGGGGGTAGTGACTCCAGGCTTCATTATCAGTGATGAGAAGAGAAACTCTAGACAGGGAAACGGAGGGAAGGAAGCCCCTGGAGATCTTGCACTGGTGCCTGGGAGTCTGCAGGATGCAAGCAATTTGCCCTTCTACCTCAAGAGGGCTCAGAGTTGTGTTATATGTAACTAAAGAGCATGGGGAAAACTTCAGTCTTTTAAGATTAAAACTCAAGCCTTTGAAATGATACATGCCTACATACTAAACTGGACATTTTGATGATAATCACCACTGTCATTATAAAAATGTTAAAATGGCAGTAATGGAAAATAGCTTTTCTTTTTAGATGTGGCAATGGCTTTTTAAAAAACTTTAAGTAGAGTTGATTTACAATGTGTTAATTGCTTCTGTACAGCAAAGTGACTCAGCTATGCATACATATGTATACATTTTTTTTTCATATTCTTTTCCATTATGGCTTGTCACAGGATACTGAATACAGTTCCCTCTGCTCTACAGTAGGACCTTGTTGTTTATCTGGAAAATGGCTTTTTAAACATGAGACTGCCTGTGAAACAGTATCTCTGTCCACTTGCTAGTATTGTCTGTTGCCCCCCAAAACAAGGAAGGCGATGATAGTGTAGGACCTGCCTCCTGTGTGCCAGGGCGTCAAGGATGCTGTTGCGCTCTGGGCACTGTAGCACCACGCTGGCATCAGTGCCCCTACGGATGGTGAGCGTAGGGCCGGGAAGAACTGCGGTCAGCAGGTTTACGCCATCTCCAAGACTTCTTGCCAGTCTGTTTATTGGGGCTGATGACAGGGTTATGCGTCTGTTCACCGAGACCAATGTCTCTGTAGCCATTGATATTTGAAGTCTGGTCCAGTATAAGTTATGATATTAGGGTCTAGACAGCTCTCTGCATTTGGAGATCGTTATCCTCCTTCACATGTCAGGATGTTCTTGAGCTAATTTACACAGGACCCATTGGGGTCTCAAGGGAAAAAAAATCTTCTGTCACTTGCTTGATTTATTTTTCTATCTATCATATATATAATTATTAAAATAATACTGAAACAATCACATCTGCTAATTTCAGTCATTTCCGTAATGTGTTTCAAAAAGTTAAAGCAATACAAAAGGTTGGGGGAAGCTCTAACTCAGGCTGAGCCAATGTGGCCAGTTTTAATCTTACACGGCTGAAGTTTTCCCCATGCTCTTTAGTTAGATATAACACAGCTCTGAGCCCCCTTGAGGTAGAAGGGCAAATTGCTTGCATCCTGCAGACTCCCAGGCACCAGTGAGATCTTCAGGGGCTTCCTTCCCTCCGTTTCCCTGTCTAGAGCTCCTCTTCTCATCGCTGGTAATAAAGCCTGGAGTCACTACCCCCCATCCTATCAGTAGAGCAGAGCCGTCTTCATTCCATCGGTGGACACGCGTCCCCTGACGATGCGAGCAACCCCACATCAGAGCTTACCCCAAATATGGGAGATGTGGAGGTGACCATGTATCTCATTTCAGCGTCCTCCAAGGACAACCACATCATCTGAAGTCACTCTCACTTTGACCCCAATCCACACTGATTTACATCATAGAACCATTTGAAACTCTGGTGTTTTACAGAAATGGAACCTATTTTCCTTCTATAATTTAGACCCCGTGGGTCAGGAGAAATAATTCTCCCTCTACCCTTTCAGGTTCGGGCTGAGAACCCCTGTAATAAAAGACACATTAATAGGACAAAAACAAACAGAAGTTTAATAACATGTATACCTCCCCTATACAGGGGAGATACCCAGGCAAACTGAGTAACTGCCTGAAATGGCCCAAGCCACCCCCTTAAGTACCAGCTCCAGCTAAAGACAAAAGAAGGTGCTGGAGTGAAGAGAGCCAGGTAAGGGAGGGGACCAGGAGAAGCACAGTAAACAAGGGTAAGGTGGCTGTGCAAACTGGAGTCCTCGCCTTCTCGCTTGATAAGACTGTTGAGATTTAGAGCATCCTTTTCTTCCTGGTACAGAAAGGAAGACACCCTTACAGATGGAGGTTTCCCTTGTAAATGCAAATGCCTCTTACAAAAGGGTAACTTCTTCCCGGGTTTTCAGAGCTTCTCCTGTGTCTGCTGTTTCTTAAAAATGATCAGCCTCAAGATAATCTTCATGCCAAATAGGCGTATCTGGTGGTGTCATATTCTCCCTTCAACCCATTAGAGACTTGAGAAATCATTGCCTAAAACGCTTACTTCTAAGGAAAGATGATTCCAGAGAAATCGAGTAACGTGCCCTGGATATGCCATGAATTACTGTTAGCACTGGGGCCAGACACCTCATGCTTTGCTGTTTCTGATGCCAAAAGCTCAGCCTCTGTGCACCAGTGCTGAATTGAATCTCGGAGGCAGAGTTTTGGGTGAAGTAGAAAAGAATAGCGTTATTGCCTTGCCAGGCAAAGGGCGACACAGCGGGCTCCTGCCCTCGAAACTGTGTGTCCCAACCCAGGAGGGTTTGGTGAGGAGTTTTATAGCAATGGTTCAAGGGCGGGGTTGCTGAGAAGATTAGGGTGTGTGCAGGGCCTGCAGTCCTTTAATCTGGCCTCAGGTGGTCTCCTGATCTTCTCTGAAGAATGCTTCATCTTCCACTTGTTGGGGGTTTCAGCTTCCCTTCCCTGATTGGCAACTGTTTTAACCTGCCCTTTGGAACTCAGGGAAGGTCATGGAAGCTGAACAGGACCCACAGGGTCCTGCTCGACTTCATTTTCATAATGTGCCATTTCTCTTTCAGTAAACATTTTAAAATACATATCCAACATCAAAGATCATGTTAAATATTTTTAACCAATAAACCAGAAGAGTGTCTGAGATATTAAAATTTTCTTTAGCTATTAAAGATAAAATTCACTGAAAAAGTTTCTCCATGAAAATGAAATATTCTAAAAATATATGAGCATTTACATTGAAGTATGATTCTCTATTGAAAAAGCATGGTCCTTAAGGTTCATTTCTATTCTATTTTTCTTTTACTAGCCTCAGGGGGGAAAATACAATAGGTTCAGCAAAGCACAATGTTATGCTAAATGAATTTTATGTTTAGGGAATCTTAGCCTAAAAGAGGAATTTCAGCAGAACCATTTGATGGTAAAATACTTCATTTCTGATCAAGCAAAAGCAGTTGATGAGCTATCATGATAGAAGAAACAATTCGGAATTCTGTCAAAGTCAATGAATTTCTGTACAGAATTTCTCACATAGCACGTTGCAAATGGTCTCAGGGTAGAAAGTCAGAATCTTCCCTTGAAAAATCAATTATGTTCATCCAGACATAGCCATAAGCAACTTAAAGAAAAAAAAAAAACACTTAAAAACTGTTTTCTCCCTTAAACATGAAGCTTATTCTTAAAAAGCTTGGAGATACTTCCTGAAAATGATTTCTTTCTGAAATCTTTGTGAATTATTACCAAGATCAAAAGCCAATGTGGCTATTTCTCTCTTCTTCACTTAAGAGAAGAGGTTTATCATTATTGAAGCTGCATTTCAAAAAAATAGAATATCAGGAACAAAAGATAAATGTAAATTAGCCTCCTTTTCAAATAGTTTGTAAAGTTTTTTACAGTCTTATGAGTGATAGTTTCTGGCTCTTTTTGATTAGTACAAGGGTACAATATCAGGTTTTTTTTTTTTTTTTTTTTGCTAAAATACCCCAGAACCTCCTTCCTTTTTATTACCATTAACAAAACTCTTATCAAAAAAAATACATATATATATATCGTGAAAAATTTTTAAAGAGCAAAAACTAGAAGATAAAAGGAAATATAGAAAAAGTAGCAAATATATCTGTCACAGCAGTAAGTGTGAGTCCTCATCACAAGAAAAAAAATTCGTAACTATGTGGTAATGGATATTAAGTAGACTTATGGTGGTAACCTTTTTGCAATATATACAAATATCAAATCATGATGTGCACCCGAAACTAATGTAATGTTATATGTCAATTAAAAATAAATGTAAATGAGATAATTTATCTGCCTATTAAAAACAAAAGATTCTCACACTTAATACACACACACACACACAACTTAAAAAGATTACAGTGAGAGGAAATAGTAACCACCACCATATTCCATCACAAACAAAACAAGAAAAATAGAAAGTAAAAAAAAAAAGCACCCTGAAAATTTTAAGTATTTAAAATTTTAAGTAAAATAAATTACAATCTGTGCCTTAACTGTTGAGTGAAAGAGGAATTAAAAACTCAAAATGCAGAATTTATAGAAATTTATAGAAAATAAATTTGTTGTAGATAGTTAAAACGTGCTCAGAAGAAACAGAATGACTTTCAGTAATTGCGGAATAGAAAAAAATATGCGAAGAACATTCAACTGAAGTTGTTAGAAAAAGCAATTAAAAATAAAACTAATGCATTACCTCAATTTTGCTATGAACCTTAAACTACTCTAAAAAAATTAAGTCTGAATTAAAACATGAAAAAATATAAAACTAATAAAAGTACAAAAATGAAATTAAACATTAGAAAGCAGACAAATGATGAAACATAAATCCAGTACTGACTCTTGGTGAAAATGAGTAAAACGAAGTCAGTAGATGATACAATTTAACAGTTGGTGATACCACAAATCCAAAATTTGAAATAAAATTAAAGAAATAACAGAGATTAAACAAATTACAGAAGGACTTATTTTACTCTATTCTATGGAAATAAATTTGAAAACTTTATAAGAACAGATATTTTCTAAATACAATGCAGAAGTATTTTGATAAAATTTATCACACAAAAAGACGAAATGATGAATGTTTCTGAAGAATTTCTCCTATGAAACTCAATGCAATCTGTATTTTTCAAATAAAACAGGTAAACAAAAAAGCACATAGAGACAGTAACTGACAATGTGTCTGTATTGGTTGATTGATGTCGACATACTGCCATTTATTCAATTGAGAAACAGGGATTGGAAACTGCTCAAAGCCAAGCACTGTGTCAGGCAGTGAAGGTTCAGTGGTTACAAGACCGAGACCCTGTTCTTGAGGGGCTCGTAGCCTAGTGTTGGAGGAGAAGCATCAAATAAATGATCATACACATGTGGGCACGTGTGCACATGCACACACACACACACACACACCGTGGCACTAACAACACTGCGAAGAAGAAAAAGTCCAGGGTTCTACGAACATTTTATAGCTGGACTTACAATTGGGAAAACAGATCTAGCCAGAACATTCAAGGAGGGTTTTCCTGGACATTAAGACCCCTGAAGCAGTATCTGGATCTAAGGGACACCATGACTGGAAAGCCCTGGACAGGAAAGACAATGAACTTACTTAAGAATAAAAAAGTTTATGGGGACTTCCCTGGTGGCGCAGTGGTTAAGAATCCGCCTGCCAGTGCAGGGGACACCAGTTCGAGCCCTGGTCCGGAAAGATCCCACATGCCGCAAAGCAACTAAGCCCGTGCGCCACAACTACTGAGCCCATGTGCCACAACTACTGAAGCTTGCGCACCTGGAGCCTGTGCTCCGCCACAAGAGAAGCCACTGCAATGAGAAGCCCGCGCACCACAACAAAGAGTAGCCCCCACTCGCTGCAACTAGAGAAAGCCCGCACGCAGCAACGAAGACCCAACGCAGCCAAAAGTAAATAAATAAACTTACTAAAAATTAAAAAGTTTATAGAGGGTCTCCCTCCCTCCCTCTCCTCTCTCCTCCATTCAGCCCAACCCAACCCTTATGAATAACTACTTTTATTAGTTTCTTTATGCAAATGTAAACAAACACTACTGTCTATCCATATCCATCTATAAAGACCTGATGCTTCTGTTTTGTACAGATGCATAGTATTTCATTGTGTAGCTTATTGTAGTTTACTTAGCAAGTCCTGTTTAGTGAACCCTTATTTCCAGCCGTTTTGCAAATTCCAAATATGGCCTAGATCTAGCCACACGATAGAATACAGCAAATCAGATGTTGATGACAGCTAGTATGAAAAGTTATGTCATCTGTTTCTCTGTGTCTCTAGTTCGATGTGAGAGAGCAGTATTGTCCATCAGCAACTTTGTGTTTTGAACCTCTGTGTGAACTTTTTTCTTCCATTCACGAGTACCACTGTTGAACTCTCTACAACTTTTCAGCATGCGTCACTTCTCCCTCAACCGCAAAAATGGTGGTAAAGTGAAAACACAAACAAAGCTATGCTAATGCATCCGTGTTTGACATGGAGTTTGTTATTAATAAATGCCTTTGATGATTTTTAAATCCTTGCCAGCTGTTAAGGAATAATTGAGGGTGTGAAGCATGTAACAGTGCTTCAGTTCTCAAGCAAACTGAATTTTATTACTGGTGTGTAGATTTCTCTCACTTGTTATTTTAGATAATATCCGGAAGCAAGTGAACACATGTAGACCCATCTCAATCCAGTTTAGAAACAGGAAGCATCTATATTCCACGCTTTCTGGTGAATTCTGAGTTACTAATTTGAACTCATCTGCCTCTTTGAATTTCTTAAGATCTGGGCCGAGATGAAGCATCCTTAGATATATTTAATCCCAGGGTTATCCCACCTGAGTACAGCAGTATGCGTGTACCTGTTGTCTGGTAGGGATGTCATTTTGATCAAGCCTGTTCCACTGTGATCACTGTGTGCCCTTATTCTATTAGTTAGTCAATATTTGAAACCGCCCTGTGTATTAGAACTCCTTTTTTGTGCCCGTGTTCTCATATAAACTTTGTGAATTGGGCCAGGTATACCCTCTGAGTCCAGAATAAATAAAGATTTGGCAGTGCAAGTACCCTGAGTAACTGAGACAGGAAAGTCTGTTGGGAACTCACTGACGCATCAGAGAGGCAACTATTTACATAGTGATGTCCATTTTGACCAAAGGGAGGAAGTTTATCATCCAAAAACTGTAACTTAGTGGCTCCCATAAAACTGATGTATGAGATATAAATCTATTCATGCCCATTGTTAAACCCAGGCTGTAACATAACTGGAATTAGGAAAGTTACGTTTTTGTGAAAGAAAGCTCTCCAGCTTGAGTTTTATTCAAAACAAATGGTGTAGGTCAGCGGGAAGCTTTCTTAGAGATTGTTTCTCCCTGTGCCAGCCCCACGGAAGAGCCGAATTCCCCCAAACACAAGCAAACTTCAGTTGAAATTTATATTCACTCCACCATCATGAATCTGCTTTTCAAAATAAATAGTATCAGATTAAAATGATTGATACCCTAATTCTTTTGTAATTGCTTCTAAATGTTTACATCCAATACGTACAGAAAGGCTACTCACTTCAAAAGTTTTTCCTAATGTGACAAACCGGGTAGTATGCTGTCTTACAATTATAGATTAGCTCTAGAAACATTTCAAGAGCAGAGGAAATGTTGACCCTAGATTGAATCTTTCATTCTCCACTGTCTCTATGATTTTGGGAAAAGTTCCAAAAGTTAAAGGAAAGCAGAAATAACAATATGCAACGTATTATTACACGTATATATTGCATCTCTCCAACATTAGGAATTACATCCATCACTGCCGTCTGTATTTGTGGGTGGATGGATCCAGACAGACTTGTGTTCAGCTCTTAGCTCTCCCCATCACCAAATGATTGAGTTCAGGCAGGCAGTCAGATCCCTTGAGCCGTGGGTTCCTCGTCTGCACAGTGAAGACGTGTGGGGTTTAAAATAAACATCCTGCATCACGCTTCGAACAAGGTTTAGACGCCACACAAGTATCTTCTGTTTTGACTCAGTTCTCTCGACTGCTGTAAAATACATAATGCATTCTTTGTTTCCCCTTTGCCCTTTGATTTATTATTTCTAATTCAGGTCTCTTTTTGAAATGTATTTGGGGCAACATTTAAGACACATGGCAATGTACTACACCTGAAAAATTTCAGATAAAGCCTCCACATTAATCAGGAGATGAGCAGTAATTATGAGAGTAATGTAAGGGCAAAATAAGCTACTGGAGGGCAGCTGGAAAGTTCACTTGGAGCTCCCATGAGTGATGGCAAGGCAGAGAAACACGAGGAGTTGAAGGTGCCTGTTTTCTCATGAGATGATGCCAACTGTACCCCGGAAGACACCAACGTAGTCCTGGGTCTCAGTGGTGTTTATGGTACATACTTTTCTATAAACTGTGAAGAGATAAGATTGTCAGTGATAGCTCTTCCAAAACACAGTGTAATTCTGACTTCCAGTGGCCCTTGAGACAGAAGGTCTCGCTGCTGCAGGAGTTCCTCGTTGGCTGTGGTTCTGGGAAGGTGACACACTGTGCCCTGGCGTGGGTTACTTTTCTCCTGTGCGGGAGGCCTTCTCCCTGACCCCACTGGAGCTGGATCCCCCCCCTGGGCAGCCTTGACTAGCCAGCAGAGAGGGGTTAATGTCCCTGAAGCAACCCTCAGGGGTGAAGCGACCCTTGGTGGAATAATTCTGAATTTTCTGAGTCTACAGTTGCAAGATACCCATGATGAGGACCTTTTCTCACTCCTCTCCTTTATTTGTTCAACGTTCTCATTTCCTCAGCAATGCTTCCTAGCATCCTTTTCCAAATAAACTACCTGCCCTTAAGTCCTGGACTCTGTGTCTCCTTTGGGAGAATCCAAAGACAGATTTCATCCAAAATCAAAAGCACGTTGATAAATCGTACCTTTGTGAAGGGTTTTCTATGGGGAAATGAGATAACCAATAGAGCATAGTCCACAGCAGCTGGGTCGTGAGCCACTGTTGCAGGAATACAGTTTAGACGATCTCAGGTAATGAAGAGATAGTATGCACAATCTCCCCGCATAATGTGGTTAAATGAATCAAACGCATGTCCGACGTTCTAGAGAAGCGAATAGAAATTGAACAAACAGGCATGAGAGTGGCTTGAGGGATGCTGGTAATTTTCCAGTTTTTTTGACTTGCCCGTGTCCACTTTGTGAAATTCATCTGTGAACGTACATCATCATTCATTGTGAAATACATGTCTGCACTTTTCTGTATTATGTCACACTTCAGTAGAAAGGTTACCTTTAAGGAAAGTTATGTGGAAAGCTAGCCAAATTGAAGATTTCTGGCACAGGTGTAACATTCAGACGTGCTGTGTTCCTCTTTTGTACAAGAGAATAATTCCTCTCTGGTAGGACTATGGTGAGACATCAGTGATATGGGTAGAGTTTTCAGCCCCTGTTTGGCCCAAGTAGGAACTCAGTCAGTAGACCGTTTGCCCCTGTGTTTTCAAAGGACATCTCATTCATTTCCTCTCAGTAGCAGGAAAGTAGGTGCCTGGTAATAATTGAGCTTGAAACGTAAAGATCCTGGCATATGTTCTTAACCTGGCTGATGGATGCCCAGTGTTCCAACAAGTAAACTTCAGTTTGGCTTAAAGGAGTCCTTGAGTTAAATCAGGGTTCGATGAAGGCTGGTAGCGAAAATCTCACGATTTTGCCGACAGGAAATACCAACATCTGTATACATGCCCCACATCTTCTTCAACCATTCTGCTGTCGAGGGACACCTGGGTTGTTTCTGTGACCTGGCTGTTGTGAATAGTGCTGCTGTGAACGCAGGGGTGCGTGTGTCTTTTTGAATTAAAGTTTTGTCCACGTATGTGCCCAGGAGTGGGATTGCTGGATCATACGGCAACTCTGCTTTTTGGGTTTGGAGGACTCTCCATGCTGTTCTCCGTAGCAACCGCACCAACTTACAGGGAATATCAATTCTTAATTTCCCAGTTCCAGATAAGAAAGCCGAGGCCTAGCTGATTTAACTAGTTTACTTTGGATTACCTAGCCCAGACTCTCGAGTTGGAATTTGAAACGAGGCACTGTCTCTCCAGCAGCCAAACTCTTAACCGATGTGCAAGACCAGAGGGCCTTCCAGGATTCAGCAAGTGGGCCAAACGTGAACACATGTGCATGGCCGCGCGTGCTTAAGCGTCCCTCTCCTGGGGAGCAGTGTTCGCTGACCATCCGTTTCTGCTTACAGGATTTGGGATTTTCCATTGTAAAATGGTTTCAAACTTTGGATGCAGTTTAGTTATTTGCTTAAAGTACCCCTCATAGTATTTTCCCTGTGGAGCAAGCAGCGTATTTTTACACAGGTGGTCTGAATACCTTTACCCATTAAAAACAACAGAATTTAGTTCTCTCCCTCATTGGGATCTGGTTATTTTTTTTTTTTTTCCTACACGAACTTGTGATGAACGTGGGAGATGGGTGGAATCTTCCCTCCGTTTTTCTACCGCACTATTCTTGTTGTTCATCCAAAAGGAAGAAACCACGTCTTCTTCTCTGAGATGCGTCCCCGCCTGAGTGGTCCTCAGATCTCCTCTTGCCATTTCCTTTTGCCACTTGGGTAGCCAAGGGTGTATTGGGCTTGAGTCGTCTTGGGAAGGAAGCTTTGGAGACAGGGCTGTCGTGAAAACACAAGGAAGGGAACGGAATCCTTTGTACTGAATCCCTATCATTTTAAGACATCATTTCACCTTTTGTGAAACAGTGTTTCTCAGCACTTTTGGCCTGTGTTTGCTTGTCTGGGACAGATGAAATGTGGAGCTCGTGGTGGGGATTATTCTCTGTATGTCATCGACAGTTATTTTCTTGGTCCACTCACTGTATCCTCTTAGCATCCTACACAGTAGAGTTTCAGGTTTGGCTGATTGCTGTGTTATTTACTTATTCATTCTTTCTTTCGTTCATTTACTTAGTTTTATTTTCTGGCTAAAAAATTTTGTTAAAATGTTAACTAACATATCTACCTTTTGTCTGATTACTGATTTCTCTGGTAAAGGGAAAAAAGTTCTCTTATAATAAGAAATCTCGCTCATGCTTTCTACCTCATAAAGTGGTGACTGTTGTATTTGGTTGGTTGGGTACAGTTTCAGAGTTTGCTGGTGTGTGATGTACACTATTTGACGGTTAAACCGTGAACCTCTATTCCCCGCAGAGTGTATCACTTCAAAAAAAGTCACTACCTTGGAAATGTGACTCTTAAGAAAATTTCTAATTTCAAACAAACTTTTCTCTAGCTACAAGGAGGATAAACAAGGTGAAATAAAAATGCAAACAAAAGATAATTTGTAACATGTCTGTTTCACTTTTCCATGAATTTATAATTGATGCTAGATGTGGCCATGCATGAAATGTACATTAGATCCACTCTACATGGATGTGAAATGTTTAACAGTAGAGTCCCACTTCTATGCAAGGAGGAATATTTTCAATTACATGACACAAAAACTACCATAGATTTAATTTTTTCTTGTGATGAAAAAAAAGGTGGGCTTGGCAGATAGAAAGTTGAGGAAATACTCTGGACCAGAGGGAAGCACAGCTTGGACTAAGCCAGCAAAGGAGAGGACAGAGGACAGGGAACAGGGAACAAGAGATGTGAGAATACACAGTGCTTCCTTAGTGAGCAGTTAGCGCTCAGAATGTGAGGAGAGAGCAGACACAGGTCCCCCCTGGGTCACTGTCTCCCCTGAAAGGATCTAAATGAGATTTTAAATGGGAAACAGTGCCATTTTCTTGTAACACTGGTGCGAAGTAGGAGTCTAATTAGGAGACGAATAATATAAAGCAAGTAAACCTGTATTTAGTGCTTTAAGAAATACTACATTGTTCTGGATTGAATAATATCACCCAAATATGCACGGGTACCCGGACCTGTGAACGCGATCTCATTTGGAAACAAGATCTTTACTGATGGAATCAGTTTAAGGTGAGGTCATGCTGGGTGAGAGTGGTGAGAGTCAAATCCAACGACTGGTGTCCTTATGAGAAAGTGTCAACATGGGCAAAGACACATGGACGCACAGAGAACGCCGTGCGGCAGCAGTGACGCATTACGAGCCAGGGAACATCAAGGATTGCGGGCAACCATGAGAATCTAGAAGAGGCAAAGAGGGATCGTCCTCTGGGGCCTTCAGACAGAGCGGGGCCCTGCCCACTCCTTGATCTCAGACTTCAGGCCTCCAGGCTATGAGAGAAAAAAAAAAGATCCCTGTTGGCTAAGCTGCCCAGTGTGTGGTAGTTACAGCCGCCCCCGGGAAACTAATACAAGGACAGAGAGGTTTCCGTTCTTATGTGTGTAACAGGAACAGTTAACGTCAGAAGCGTAGGGCCCGGACTTGTCTGCCATCCTTCGTGGTCCCTTGTCCTGCTGGCTCACGTGGTATGTGGTGCGCGGTTCCTTCATGAAACGCCGTATCCACGCGCTGTCAGGATGGTGAGCGCTTCCCATTGAGAAGCCTTTCCTTTGATTCCATTCCATTAGCTCTGCTGGGGAGCCCATCGCCTCCTGAATTCAATGAGGTGATAGAGTCAGCGAGAGCGAGTATGAGTCCAGGTTGTATTCTGGGATGAAGCCCATTTTTTTCAAATGTGACATTAATCCCCATCCAGAACCTTTTAGGCAGTACCCAGTATCACGGTGGCCGGGACATATCGTGGTGGCGAGGATGCATGGTTTGGAATTTTTGAACACTGAGTTGACAAGGTGGCCTGTGTGGAGGCAAGAAAGGCCCGTGACCTCAGCCTTCTCATCTGGGCCATGGGGTAAAATCTACCCCCTGCAGAGTTGTTTTTGGGGACCCCTGCAGTTGGGTTTGTCATCCCCCAGCCGAGAGCCTGGGGCATAGGAAGCGCTTAGCACCCGTAAGTTTGCTCGCTCCACCTCCGCCCCGCTGCTGCTAGTGGGGAGATACTTAAGGTGAGTCTGCTTACGGAGACAACAGTGTTAACAGTTACCCGCTGAAAGGTGGATTCGTTTCCCGGGGCTGCCGGCAGACACTACCACTGACTGGGTGGCGTAAACAACAGAACTGTGTTCTCTCTCAGTTCCGGAGGCCACAAGTCCAGAATTAGGGTCTCGGTGTGGCCAGGGTCCCTCTGAAGGCTCTAGGGCAGAGGTGTCCCCTGCCTCTTTCTCCTCGCTTCCGATGTTCCCTGCGATGCTGACACCCTTTATCCTGTGGTCACATCACCCCCGTCTCTGCCTGCAGCATCACGTGGCCTCCTTCCCTGCGTGCGGCTGTGTTCACCCCTCTTCTTAAGAAGGAGACCGGTCACTGGGGCTAGGGTCCACCCGAATTCAGTGTAAACTCATCTTAGTTGATCTCATTACATCTGCCAAGACACTGTTTCCAAAGAGCGGCACCTTCTGAGGTTCTGGGTGGACGTGAGTTTGCGGGTACAGTATTCAAGCCAGCACGGTCCAGCACATTCGCGGCGGGATGAGAAGAGTGTGGCTTTGGGACGCGTTCATGTCATGCGGCAGATCTCTGTGCCTTTCTTGGTAGAAGGCACTGGGTTCTGTCTGTCTGTGTGCTTGAGGCTGTGTTTGTGTGTGTCTGTCTGTCTGCTTGAGGCTGTGTTTGTGTGTGTATTAGGGGAGGCCCCTGAGGGTCAGGAAGCTGATTAGCTCTGCCGCTTTCAGGATGCTTCTCAAGGAGAGAGGGAGATGTTGCTGCCTCAGTCCCTCAACTGGCGTGTTCTTTTTACTCAGATTTCACCCTCTCATTGTTAGAGCAAAGGTCTGTGTCCACACGCGGTGTTGTGTGGCCGCCCTGCCACATCTGGGGCCTGGAGGATGCACCCACACAGCCCTCCGGCCTCGTCAGCGTGCCGCTCAGGTGTGATGTCTGCTGCACACAGGCTCCCCAAAGCTGTCCTCTCTTTGGGTTTCCAGCTTTCCTTCCTCTTCTGCCTCCATCACTGCCCCCTCCCCAGCTGGATGCTGTCCTGTGTGCCCCTTCTGCTCAGACCCAGGAGGCCCCTGTTACCTGCCAGTGGCGAGGCCGGCCAGGCCTGTGTGCCGTGAACCCCGCAGTCTAACATGGAACCCTCGCGTGGAAGCACCCCCTCCATTGCTCCCGTTTCCTCCTTGAGCGTATGACTCTGGGGCACTTCCGTACTGTAAGACTCCTACTCTCGGAGGGGAGGGCGCACGTCGGAGAAAGATGCCCTTTGGAGAGATCAGCATTGACCTCAAACGATGGGCAGCAGCCGTTCCCTCTTCCTTTTTGTACATCTGCTCCGCATGTTAGAACCTCAGCTGGTGCTTGTGAAATGAACGCGTAGGTGCCAAAAAGCACGTCTGAGGGTTTAGCCAAGCCACTGCTGTCATCCTGGTTTTCTCCCTGCATCTCTCTGTTTTACACCGACCCCTCCCTGAGCCTGGGGAGTAAGGTTATCTCCACGCTCTGCATGTTCCGTGGAGACATGAGCAGAAATCCTGCAAGAGGGAGCACATCAGTACATATAGTACATGTTGCAAACCTGACCTTTGCAGTTGGCTGGTCTTCAGAGAAAAGGTGCACGTGAGCATATAGATCCCTCAACCCAGTGATGCTGGAGCAATTTGTATGAGCGATACCTGCGGGGAATACACGTGTGCCCGTGTGTGTGCACACAGCTATGCATTGTTAGCCATCCACGTTGGGACGTTTTATTCATGACTCTGGAACAACACGTGTCAATTGCAATCATCCTGACGGAAAAGGCTGCCATCACTCTCACTCTGAGAGAGATGGTTATCCCGTGAACTGTGCGTCCTGGTGATGGTCGAATCCACAGTACACAAGGTTTTCCAGCTTGGGCCACTCGGCAGAGGGTCTCACTCCCTGCCTTCTCCCGTCCTTCCTGTCACCGCCGTCATGCAGCCGTCCAAGCCGTTGTCCATCCTCCTCGTGGCTCAGACACCAATGCGTGTTTTCCTGGCCGCGTGCTGATCCAGCTCCCTCCTCCAGTGGAAGGGTCTTCGTACGATGCAGATCTGCTTATGTGCTTCCCCTCCCCAGGCCTTCACAGGGATGCAGAGGCTTCCAGAGCCAAGTGGGAGCTTTCTTTCCCTGAGAAACATTTTACCGAAAGGTAATATAGAAAGAGCACACAGCTCTGGGAAGCCGGATACCCTGAACACAACGTGTATTGCCAGCCCGAGATCAGGAGACCCACATGGCACTGAAACCCCTCGCTTTCTCTTCCAAACTCTCTTCCCCTCTGTAAACATCAACCCCTGCCTCGGGTGAGTCTGACTCCCCGTCAGCCCATGTGGTCCAGCCTTACCCACCAATATAACCAAACCGCCTGAGGTTCTCTCCTTCTGCAGTTGAATATGCCTCCAGACCCTCCCCCGTGCCCCTCCCCCCTGCCTGGGACACTGTGCCCTCACTTCTCTGCCCGGCTCCTTTGTAGTTTCAAAGCCATCTTGAGGGCCACCTGGGCCAAGGGCTCTCTCTGATTCCCCAGACTGGTTCCCCTGCCCCGCCTCTCTGCACAGCCCTCTCTCCATCCCTGCAGCGCTTCGTGCCATCATTCTTGGTCTGTTTCTTTGAGGACAGGGTTTATGTCTTTTCTGTTAACCTCCAGCATCTAACAGTATAAAGAATAGTACAGAGAAGTGTGTGTGTGTGTGTGTGTGTGTGTGTGTATGTATTCAACAAGCGTTTATGTATCACCTATATTTATATAGAACTCTCTATATGAATATAGGATGTGATACATAAATACTTGTTCAGGAAATCAGTGAACAAATGAATAACTGAATGGAGTTCACAGTCGTGACGCTCTGTATCGCCCTAACATGCCAACAGGATGAGCGTAAAGCACGATATCCAAGCTGTGCTCTTCTTCTCCTATTTACACATTGGGCAAGAGTGTCGGGAACTCTCTATATAAACAAATAGCCGAGATGGAAATGTGACTAATGTCTCAGCATGCCGAATAGATTTAGTGATGGGACTTCGTCATTTCAAGAAGCCACACAGGACCCCAGAAGCAGGTGGGGTCACTAATATGCAGCGTCCGTGTGCCAGATCCTTGTTGGACATGAAGGGCTGCCTGCAGACGATCACCTGGAGTCCCTGCTGCTGCCGCCCCTCCCCCTCCCCTCCCCTCCCCTCCCCTCCCCTCCCCTCCCCCTTCCCCTTCCCCCCCTCCTCCTTCCCCTGCTTCCCATTTAATTTCTCAGATTCCTGGCCCAGCACTACCTCCACCCACCTGGTTCCTTCAACTCCTACATTTGCCTCTTTGCTGTCTGGTTTAGGGCTTTCTCCTTAAGGTCCCGAGAAGCTTCCGTTCCGCCCCGGACAGAGTTGAGATTCTGTCCACTGACTGACTTTCTCTCCTGGTCCACATCCTCTTGAATTAAGCTCATCCTCTTGCCCTCTCCCTGCGGCCACACCCATCCCTGGAATAAGCTCGCAACCCGGGTCTGGGGGTTAGCTGCGCACAGCGTTGCTCGCTGATTAGAAGCAAGTGCCGATCTTCCCCAGGCTCTTCGCTGTGAAAGCACGCCGCTCCTCTTCACGCCCCACCTCTGCAAGGACACACGGCCCTTGCACTGGAGAGCCCTCGTTTAGGCTCCTGACGAGGGTCAGTTCCCCGGGAACTCTGGTCCCACCGCAGCTGCACGCAGCAGGTGACCGCGCAGGGATGCCTGCCTGGCTCCACCCCACGGCACGTGCGACCAGCTCCTAACCCGGGCGTTCGGTTCCTGGGAATATCTCAGGACGTCCCCTGCCTAGGATTGAGTTGATAGGTTGATTATATTCAAGGACCGAGGTAAACAAGGATTGGAAGCAACCCACCGCCTTATACAGCTAATGTGTCTCCAGTGCACACTACTCACCGGGCAGGGTGGACCTTGGTAAGCCAAGGACTCATCGTGTCGGCTCTCCTTGTGCTCGCAGCTCAGTGGGAGTCAAAACGTACTTACTTCAACAAGTACAGAATGGGACAAAGCCAGTAGTTTTGAGGGGAAGGGGAAGGAGGCAGGAGCTATGCTAAGAGTCAGAGGGAGAGCATTCCAGGTAGGCTCGCAGCACATATATGGGTGCATGCACGGGCACTAAAGCGAGAGTCATTTTATATATTTTATTTCCAGCAAAGCAAAGCCCAGTTGTTCAGTTAAAGGCAGGTGGGCCAGAAGGAAACCAGCTTCAATTCCTTAAATTATGTATTTGTGCGTACCCATTCATTCCTCCCCATATTGTAATTTTCCCTTATCTACATGGATATATTCTTAACGTATGTGAGCACAACAAACACATCTGCACAAAAGGTTTTTCCCCTGTGTCTTTGTCTTTTTAACTGAAAGTTGAACTAATTTTCAAGTTTCTTTCCACCCATAAAAGTGTACACTATGGGTTCCAGCCTCAATATAGTTCAGGAGAAGAGAACAAATACTTTCTGTAAACCTTCTATATGTCAGGCACAGAAATTGGTGATTTACATGGCATTTGTCAAACTAGCCCCAGAAATAATTGTTCATTCAAAATTCCCGACAAGCTAAGCTGTGTTTGTTTGACAGAGAGGTAGTTTGTCTTGAAACAAACAAACGAACTATGCATGCAAGATGCTCAGGAAGGCAGGAGGTCCATTCTTACCTCTTTTATTTCCCCATGCTTTAATAATGGGTATTCTGATTTGATATGCTCGTTTGCTGTAATACTAAATCATGTAATGTTTAAATCCAGCATAAATTAAAGTCCTCCGGGAATTAAGAATAGTTTACCTGTGGAATATGATTATGTTCCAATTTCTCAAAACCATGCGATACATCCTCCAAAATACTTGAGGCTTAGACAGATCATCAGATTTGATACACTCTTCTAAACGCGTGAGATTACGTTCGTGAATTTAATTTTCTTTTTAAAAACTGTCTTTGGCATTTAAAGCAACTTAAACTTTTGAGAGCCGTAACTCTGAGTTGTCACCAGCCTCTCCACACACGATCCACCCCTCTGCAAGCCCTGCAGGCAAACTTAGTGATGTGCGGCGAATCACAGCGCCGATCTTCATGTTGGCGGACTTACTCCTGCCTTTCAGTCATCTCTCTCATCCCTCAGCGTGGATGCAGCTCAGGGAGATCCCGAGCTTTCTGCGGGGGGTATGGGGGCTGCGCCAGTGCCGCAGAAAGTGTGGGCGCACACCCACAATTCATACCCGGGAGGCCCGTCCTGCACGGCGAACATCCACGCGCTGTAGCTCGCTCCCACAGCTCAGACGAGGCGGTAAAAACACGGTTTATTTTTCTGCGAACCAGAATCATTACCCGCGCGATGCAGGCTGCAGTTTTTTGTACCTTCGATGTCTAAGCCTCCAACCTGGGGAAATATGGAAGATGTTGGTGGACTCCAAGGTATGGAAGCACTTTAGTTTCACAGAGAGAAAAGAGGTCCTGGCAATACAAGAGTCTTTCATCACAGGAAAGACGTGTGTGATGAATACTGCGTCATGGCGGGGGTGGATAAACACAAGTGAGAAACCGAGCTGCATCGTGAGGCTGGGCGAGGAAAATACCACCTGGGGAAGCTGAACGAGGGTCAGACTCCAGCCAGCGGCTCTCGGCAGCGCTCGGTGTCAGGTTCCGGAGGACAGAGGAGGGGCGCCAGGTTGTCCCCCGGGAGGTCGGGCGCCGGTCCTGGCGTGACCGTCGGGAGGTCTCATGACGTACCTGGCACTCAGCTGCATTATTCGGGCAATGAGTCGTCTCTTAGATGCTACCCCCTCTGAGTTTCTGTGTCGTTCCTCTTCCCATAGCAAAGGTCTCCTTCTCGGGGAAGCCTTCTCTGGCCCGGAATCCAAGTCATCCTTCCATCAGGGCTCATCACGTTGATGTTGTCACTGGCTGTGGTCTCCTCTGCTCACCTTGACATCTGCTGAGCGCTGCCCGGCGCCCACCACTGCCTAAAGGGGCACTAAATGAATGAGTGCTAACCAGAGCTGGGGCCATCTTTCTGTGCCACAGGCTGGGGTCCTGATGCACGATGGAGGGCCTCCCCGCCACCCACGCAGACTCAGCCCTCCGGGAAGTGAGGCCAAGGGTCCCACAAGCCAGTGAGCTGAATCGAGGGCCAGGCCAGACCACCCAGCACCGTAATAACGTGTTTTCTCTCACCCAGGGTTCAGGCTGCTTCCCATGAAGAGTCACTTCAGCTTTCCCATCTACTGTTGATATTTATGTATGTTTATTGGTGCAGGAGGGCATCGTGGAAAATTCTCGGCCAAACCCCTTGATCAGGGCCTTGCTACTCAGCGTGTGGTCCTCGGACCGGCAGCACCCGTCTCCCCTGGGCGCAGCTTAGAAGTCTAGAACCCCATCCTCGCCCCACCCCAGCGAAGCTGCGTCTGCATTGTGGCACCATCTGTCCGCTCACCGCCCAGCCTGCAACCACGTTCTGTGATCTCAGTCGTCGCAGGATCAGTTTTCATGACGTTCTCTGTCCAGCTGTCCCTTCTGTGCTGCTTGGATGAGAGTAACTGTATGCAGGGCGGGTGTGTAGACGTGCTGGCGCAGGGGAGGCTGGGGAGAAGAGCTGCTTCTTACAAGTAGCCTGACAGCTCTGGATCCCTTTGCAAAGGCACTAGCGTCGCCCACCCTACAGCAGACACCCCCAGGGAGTCCTCGGCACACAGGCACAGGCTCAGCTGGCAGCCCTGGGCAGGTGCACGTACTGACACAAGCACTGCACTTCGGTGACACAGCCCGAGGCTCCGTATTCTCACGACTTGTGTGCAGAAACCCCTGCTCCCTCATCACACCCCTGTGTCCTAGGAAGCCCTCACTTAGTTACTGTGAAAGCAACTACAGTGTAATCCAGTAGGACTCTATGCTGACTATTTTAGTAACTGAGTATTAAGAGATAGGAGGAAGCATTTTCTGAAACGCACACACTGGATGTGTCAGTCCCCGTTAAATAGCCCCAAATACCCAGTACCTCCTTTTTTCCCTTCCACTTTCCTTTACTTAAAAAAAGAAATCTTGTAATTACCTTGTTATGTTCCTGTCGTGTCTACTAGACGATGAAGTCTGGAAAGGCAGTGGTTGTGTCTGCTTCTTGTTCCAGATCTAGCATTGCCAGATTTAGCCAATAAAAGTACAAGACTCAGGCTTCCCTGGTGGCACAGTGGTTGCGAGTCCGCCTGCCGATGCAGGGGACACGGGTTCGTGCCCCGATCCGGGAAGATCCCACATGCCGCGGAGCGGCTGGGCCCGTGAGCCATGGCCGCTGAGCCTGCGCGTCCGGAGCCTGTGCTCCGCAACGGGAGAGGCCACAGCAGTGAGAGGCCCGCGCACCGCAAAAAAAAAAGGACAAGACTCAGCTAAATTTGAAGGTCAGAGAAACAATAATGTGGTTGGATGTTAGTAGAAGTTCAGCCCGGGCCGTATTTGAATCATGCTCCTGTTTTTGAGATATTTGTTATTTCTCTGACCTTTAAATCTGACGCAGTGTCGTGGACTTTATCTGGCGGCGGAACCTGGACCTACCGCAGCACTCCAATGAGTATCCAGCCCAGATCAGATGATCAATAGATGTTGAATGCTTGCCCCTGTTAGGAGGCAGAAGCTGAATATGGGAGGTGTGTAAGGAGAGACGCTGGGGGAGAGGGAGTGAACAGTGAGCCTTGAGAAATCAGGGCCTGGCTTGTTTTAACCAACGTGGAAAACCTTCAGGAATAGCTTATAAAGGAGAGCATTCACGGATGAGTTACTTCACTGAGGAAAAAAAAAAAAGGGGGGTGTTGTGGGGGGGAATACCGTCAGGGCAGTTAACTGTGGCTCTGTGCTCATTGAAGATTCTGACTTTCTCCAGGGAGGCTCTGCCTGTGAAAGATGGAGCATGAATTAGCTCGGGAGATGTTGGGTGGCTTCTTGGGTGACATAGGAAACTTTAATGGCAAAACGAGAGACACCAATAATGCATCCTTGTTTCTTTGGGGAACTCAGGAAGTTTAGTCTCAAAAAGAGGGAAAGTGGAGATCAACAAAAATTGTAAAAATAGCCCTTTTGTGAAACAGAAAGGTAGCTATAAATGAAGGGCCAGGGTGTTAAATTGAGGGAGAGTAGTCACCCAGTCCTGTGTAGTTCTTTAGTATTTCAGGCATGGGTATTAGATTGCATCACTGTCGCACATCCCCACCCCATCTTTCCCCTGTAACTGGGTGGTGCTGTTCCGTTGTGGCCTGGGTGTTCTTCCCCACCCTGGAGTCTGGTCTCACCCATGTGATTTGCTTTGCCCAATGGGATGTTATCAGATGCCAGCAGCTTGGGAAGTGCTTGCCTGCTTGGCCTGGACCTCTCTTTCTCTTGCACCTTTGTTGCCCCCAGGGACGGCCAGCCAACAGCTAATTCCTAGCTGTGAATGAGCCCAGCAACATCAGGACCACCTGGCCGACGCCCCCGCACCCCCCCCACATCAGCCAGATGAGTATAAACACTCATTATTGTGTGCCTGGCGGGGAGGGGGGGTATGTGTGGGTGGGGTCGTGATTGTTTGATATGCAGAAGCATCATGGCAAGAGATAACTGATACAAGAACACAGCAGCCTGGAAGTCAATGGAGGAACACAGCCACAGTTATAAAATCCATTTTCTCTGGTTCTTTGTCCTCCCTCTCTGTTGGAAATCTCGTTCCTCTCACATGTTACCCAGTGGTCCTGGTAATCCTCAGTGAAGTGTTCCTGCGTGTTTGATAAACGAGTCCTGCTGGCTTTCCGAGCACTTCCACCGCTTTGATTGTCCTACTCCAGGGAGTGCGGGTGAGCTTCCTTGTGTTGAAAATGCTGCCAGTTCTTCCTCTGGGACTGGTACCTCCCCAGGGAGCCCCAGTACTCTCCAGGGATGGTACCGTCCCCGTAGACTCTAATGCCCATGGCAAGCTGCCTTCTCCTGCCAAGAGCACTGAGGCCACTGTCCTCCCCTGCCGGAGTCTCTCCGTCACTCCTGACACCCATGGACACTCACATAGAGGTTACACGCAATGCTCCGTTTATATTTTTTTGTTTAGCAAAGTCAAGAATGAAGTGGTATGTTTCAGGTCCCTCTTACATATTTACTAATCTTGTATCAGTTTCCGATGGCTACTGTAACAAATTATCATAAACACGATGGTTTAAAACTAGACACGTTGTGTTCTCTCGCAGTTCTAAGATCAGGAGTTGAAACTGAGCATCCCTGAGCTGAGATCAAGGTGTCTGCAGGGCTGTGCTCCCTCCGGAGGCTCTAGGGGAGAGTCTGTGTTGCCTCTTCCAGGTTCTTGTGGCTGCTGGAGTTCCTTGACGTGGAACCCTGTCACTCCATGGCTCTGGCGTCACGGCACCGTCTCTCCTTCTGTATGTGTGTCCGATATCCTCTGCCTCTCTTATAAGGACGTTTGTGATTGCCCTCAGGGCCCATCTGGATAATTCAGGATAATCTCCCCACCTCAGAACCCTTAATCACATTTGCCAAGCCTTTGGCATAAAATGTAACATTTGGAAGGTACTAGGGATTAAGACATGATATCTTTGGGGGCCTCCATTCAAACCTCTCCAAATCCTATTCCCACCCAAAAACTTTGTGAGAAAATAATCGGTGTTAAATTTACCAAGTGTGGATTTTCACCTCTGAGAAGGCCAATCAGGCATTCAAGAAATACTAATGGAGAACTTATTATGACCTTTGAATATAGACCCCCTCCAGGCTTGATCACAGGCCCTCTTGCCTGTGGCATAAATCGTCAACCAGACACCTTTCAGTCCCAGATAATATCTCAGGTCCAGATTCTTCCTCAAAATCTGTTCTCCACATCCAGCTGCATCTGCTTGTGAATCTCAAAGGTGCCTCAAACTCAGCATTTCCCCAAATGAAACCCATGCCCTTCTCCTCCCAACGTGCTCCTTGTTGCACGTGTCACTGAATGCGTCCCAGACAGCCCCTCGGGGCAGCCGTCCCAGACGCCTCTCTGCACATTCAATTGCTGCATCCTGTGAATTTTTATCACATCTCTTCATTCCTGTCACTCTCCTCTGTCATCACTTTGTCAAGCCTGCCATCATGCCTTGCCCGGACTACGTCAAGGGCCTCCCAACTGGTCTCTCCACACATCTTCTCCACTCCTCAATACACTCTCCACTTGCCAGAGAGATCTTTTTAAAACACAAGACTTCATCTTGTGACTCCACCACTAAGAACTCGTCGAGGGCGTTCCATGGTTCTGGGGATGAATTTCAACATCCCTCATCTCCTGCCTTGCTTTCAGGAACCTAGAGCTGATATAGCTCTCTCGGATCACTTTGCATTATCCTTTCCTTTTACAGTTATACCTCACCACGCTTGAATTCTTTAATTCAGTGAGGCTTCCTGCTTCCTGCGTGAGCATCACCCTCGGCGTCTGGAATAAGCATTCCATCCCTCCTGTCGGCCTGCTAAGCTGTTAATCTTCCCCGAGACACAAACCGTACTTCCTGAATGTGGCCATTGCTAACCCCCGTGGCATGATTTATTTCTCGACAGCATTGTTCATAATTAGAAGTAAAAATTAATTGGGTATTGGTTTGCTTATTGCCTGCTTTCCAGTAAAAGTCTCTTTTTTTCTCTTGTAGCAGATGCTCAATTAATATGTCTTTAAAGAAAACGAGTGAATGCATCCTAGTCAATGAAGTAGACCTAATCCTCATCTTCCCTGAGTTCGTGTGTCCCTGTTACATTTACACATATCTTGGTTGTAGATCCTTTCATCCAAGTCCTGAATACATTAATTATTTGTCTCTTTTTTTTTTTTTTTTTTTTTTTTTTTTTTGCGGTACGCGGGCCTCTCACTGTTGTGGCCTCTCCCGTTGCGGAGCACAGGCTCCGGACGCGCAGGCTCAGTGGCCATGGCTCACGGGCCCAGCCGCTCTGCGGCATGTGGGATCGTCCCGGACCGGGGCACGAACCCGTGTCCCTTGCATCGGCAGGCGGACTCTCAACCACTGTGCCACGAGGGAAGCCCGATTATTTGTCTTTTGATATTTACCATTGCTAGTTCACAGGGAGAGGTCAGCTTTATTTCATGCCGTCATAAACTTATTTATTTTCCTTGATATTTGAGGCACTGTCTTTCTTTATACTTCAATTTTTAAAATATTCATAGAGAATGTACATGTATTTTCATTCATTTTGCCAAGAACTCAGTGGATCTGCTAATTGTGTATAGACTTTGTTTTTAACCTCAGGCAGGTTTTCTTCAGTTATATTTTTGATACTTTTGAGACACAAACGGAGGCATATTTAATAAGATGCCTTTTGACAGTTCAGTTCACTAGAAGCATTCCTCTTTCCTTTTTTTGCCACTTTTTTTTTTTTTTTTTTGCAGTACGCGGGCCTCTCACTGTTGTGGCCTCTCCCGTTGTGGAGCACAGGCTCTGGACGCACAGGCTCAGCGGCCATGGCTCACGGGCCCAGCCTCTCCACGGCACGTGGGATCTTCCCAGACCGGGGCACGAACCCGTGTCCCCTGCATCGGCAGGCGGACTCTCAACCACTGCACCACCAGGGAAGCCCTTTTGCCACTTTTTGAAGTTTATGGAATGTGTTCACATTTTTTGTGTTTCAGCACTGGTAATTCTGTTAGTTTTTCCTTTTGTTTTCTTTCTGTTAAGAAACACCATAACACTGTGAATGGTGTTTATTGCCTTCCTTCTTCTACTGTTTTCTTACTGCATCTTTCTTTTTTTTTGTTTTTAAATGAATTTGTTTATTTATTTAGGCTGCACTGGGCTTAGTTGTGGCATGCAGGATCTTAGTTGCGGCATGCATGTGGGATCTAGTTCCCCGACCAGGGATCGAACCCCAGTCCCTTGCCTTGGGAGCACAGAGTCTTAACCACAGTGCCACCCAGGAAGTCCCCTCTCACTGTATCTTAACTTTAGCCTAAATAATAAAGGCTAAAAAATAAAAATATTTTTTATTTTATAAAAAATAAAATAAGATGTTCCTTGTATTAATAAAATGAATAATCAAATAACTAACACAAATGAAGGCCATGGAAGGATCAGTAAAGATAGTTCTTTTGGACTAAGGAATTTAATTACTCCAATGTGTACTCTTAAGATGCAAGACCATTGTAATCTTCTTTAGTATGCTGTTAACCAAATACTGTCTCAAATGGACATTTCAGTACTGCCTGGCTCATCTGTCAAATTTAATGTAAACATTTGCATTTCATTTTGGTTGCAGTTAGAATAAAGAGCTTCCTACAAAATTGACATAAAATGAATGGTCAATCCATTTTTATTGGAGGCGCAGCTAAGAATGTGTGGTAAGCGCATGCCTTATGAAGATAAATAGAGCGTTACTGTAAGTAATTAGGAAGCAAACGTACGACAGCAAAGGGGCTGCGTTCTGGTACAGAATATAGCCTGCTTAGCACTGTAAGTTATTCTCATGACCTACGTTGTGTTGTTTGTATTTATCACGGGTGTTAAGGAGAATGACTAAAAATCATCAATCAGGTTATTAAAATAATAATGTCATGCCTATCAGCAGAAATTGTTTGTTAAAAAGTTCTTAAATCCTTCCTGGTTCACCTTGTGGTACCATCAAAGGAGCACAACCTTTTTGGTTAAACAAAAGCAGGCTTCACGTCCCTTACCAGTCTGCTGAACGTCCAGGATCACCGCTTAAATTCAACGTCCTCATTTGTAAAATGGTCGTAAGATCGCCCGTGCCAGTGGTTCTAGATCTTAAGTGTGCATCCAGGGCTTGTGAGACACAGATCCCTGCCCTCCACCCCCAGAAGCTCCCCTCTGTTGTTCTGGACTCAGGCTCACAGTTTGCATTTCTTCTGGGGACACTGGTGATGCTGCCGCTGCTGATCTGGGGACCACCATTAGAGGAGACGACCTTTTAGTCGTTCTGAAGCCTGGGTGAGGCGCTTTCAAGTAGACCGTTTCCCCAGAGATTCTGCTTGGCTTGACCTCGAGTGGCTGGCCTCGCAGTGACTTAATATGCCGCAGGCTGGGCAGCCATCGGTCTATATAAAGCTTTTGGCTCTTCGTGGAGTGATTTGGGTTGCGCAATACAAGTTAGTTCTGTTTCTTTGCACACGCGCTTATTTTCATTCTATTTTCATAGCTAACAATTCTAAGTCCCTGAATGAACCCAGATTGGTCAACAGGTATTTGCTTATTCGTTTAATGACTACATACACTTCAGCCTTGACTAATAGAATTCAAGTCCCTCTCTCTGCAGAGTTCAGGCTAATTGTCTACGGTAATTGACTGTTGTCTTTTCCCGCACCTGTTATCTATGTGAATCCACATTACGGATCCTTCCACTGCTGGAGCTGGGTAAAGCCAGTCCACGGGCAAAACTCCCTTAAGTGAACTTCGTGTGGTGATTTTGGTTGAGGTTCTAGGATAGGCACTTTTTACTTAAGATCTTATCTTTATAAATGTTTCACGTTTGTCATACATTCAAGATTAGTGAGTCTTATAATCATTTGCATAAGTATTAAAGTGAAATCAAATACTTACCCAACTAGATGACCAGAAGGGCTTTGAAAGGGGGAAAAAAACAAGCTTCCCATGTCATTACCCCCTTTTGAAATTGCAAATAATTCTCCTAAAACTGACCCCGTTCTGTTCTTACAAGGTACAGAAATCTCCAGATAAAAGAGCCTTTAGGGATTAAACAAAGACTTTACACTTCTTGTGGCGTTTAAAAAACTTGGAGGAGGCCCTTTTTTGTAATTGATAATTATAGGAGAGGGACCTGGTTCTAAATAGAAGAGTATTAAATTATTTTCAAGGACTCTCATAATGTCTGTTGAGTATTAATTTGACATACTTTTCTTCAGTAAACATTTGACAAGTGCTGATATATTCTAGGTCTTGTGTTAGATTTGGGTTATGAAGATCAACAAAACTTTGACTCTGGACTCAAACAGTGAAACAGTGACTGGATAGCAGTCATTTAGTTTTTGGCTTTTCAGCGGGACCCTGAACTATGAATAATCACCATGATGGGGGTGGGGACTGATGAATGAAAGGAGAGGCAGCTTGAAGGTCACCACAGGCCATAGATGAGCAGCTAGAAACACCTGCGTAACTCTTGCCTGGGGTTGACCCAATAATTTGTAGCTTAGAAGACCCGTGGCCCACTTGTAATTCGCTAATGTTGTGCCAGCGGCCACCTTGGATTTCTACAGACAAAAGTGAGCATCCTGAATTTTCAGAAGGATAGAAAATGTCCTCGAAAATGTACAGGCTCCTATGTGGCAAAGAAATAATTTGTAAACGGAATGTATATTCAATCCCCAAAGCATTACTCGGGACTTTTGTATTAACATTGAATTGCTTTCTATAATCTTAAAACTGTTTCTTTATTTAAAAGAATACAAAATTCTGTATTTCCTGATGTTTGAGTTAAGGAATCTTTCTAGGGAATAGTCAATGAATGTTGCTGGATTTGGTGGACCTTTTAAAAATTTTTGAATAAAAATCCAATTCTGCAAGAGACCACATCAAGTAAAAAGAATTGCTTAAAAAAAGGAGCAGGTTGTACTACATGTTATTACTATAATTGAACCGTTTAAAAAATTATGTACCGGGCTTCCCTGGAGGTGCAGTGGTTGAGAGTCCGCCTGCCGATTCAGGGGATGCGGGTTCGTGCCCCGGTCCGGGAAGATCCCACGTGCCGCGCAGCGGCTGGGCCCGTGAGCCATGGCCACTGAGCCTGCGCGTCCGGAGCCTGTGCTCCGCGACTGGAGAGGCCACAACAGTGAGAGGCCCGTGTACCGCAAAAAAAAAAAAAAAAAAAAATTATGTACCTCTATGGGCTAGGAGAAGATGGGACTTTTTTTTAATTAAAAGAAGAGATGTGTTAGGGTGGAAAGTCTGTGGGCAGTGTTTTTCTCTTGATGTTGGTGTTATAACAGCATCTGTACAAGGTTTAAGAGAAAACATGTTTCTAAAATCAGAGACTCAGAACCTATTTTCGAAGCTTCCACAATATTTGAGCCTGAGGGGGAAGGGAGGGAGAGGGAGGCAAAGAAAGGCGAAGGACCATTTTCCTTCGCTCTAAGTCTTATCACCATGCAGGGTGTGTCCTCTTCCAGAACTTTCTTAGGAAACAGAGTAAACTTATCCAAACATGTATGCCATAAGGAATGGCATAGAAACATCAGCAGTATGGGAAAAGTGGGTTTCTTCCAATATGGAGGAAATAGGCTGTCTCCTTCCTAGATAAAGGATGCCATTCGTTTGAGCTCTACGTTGATAGCTGGTGGCATGTGAAATGTTCTTCAGCTCTTAAATGTGTTCTAATGCCCCCAATTCTTCTTCCCAAAGCAACTGTTCTCAAACCGAGAGTGAGGGGGGAAAATGAGAGAGCTGTTTCCATTTCAGCAATAGGACTAGGTTCTCATCCTACTTGTAACTCAAACGAAACTTTCCCAAGCACAACCGAAATAGCTCCCATAGAATTTCAAACGATGAGAATCAAGCCCAGATGGTCTGGACTGAAAACGTTAAATCGGATGCTATGACTCTGGTCAAGTGCGATGACATATTTGCATGTTTCTGATTCTATTTAAAATTAGTCTTTTTAAGAAGTCCAGCTGCTTCAGAGTATCTTTTCCATTTCCCTCTCAGTGCATGAAACTTCCACCCTGAGTCATGCAAGTGGGTAAAGAAATTGAATTTTTAGAAGGCCCTAGTTAAATAATAAATATGTCTGGAGTGGATAGGATAGCAATCCAAAAGTACCCAGTACTGCAGGCACATGAAGTGTTTATTGGGTGGCCAGGAAGACCGAGAGAAGGGTGTTGAGTCCATCTGGACAGACCTGGGAGAAGGGAAGTGAAAGCTCCCCATGTGCGTAAGTACCAATTTTCTGGTGCTAAAATAACAGCTAAATTATGCCTCTCCTTTCTTGTCAGTCTACTCTGGGTATTTCCTTAATCTGTAATGACTAGCTCTGTGCTGTTATAAAGCCTGGTAGCGTCGGCAGGGTCTCTCCCTTCTCCTTGAATCAGAGGGTCATGCCCAGGATTCCTGAGTTGCCAGGTGTGTTCTCCCATCATCTTTGTCTAAGAGCAGGCTTTTTAAAATGCGTTTTTCTCAAATCTCAGTTTTCGTTACTTTGTGGCTAAGTCTGGACACTTCAGACAAGGATTCCATGCTCACATTCCAGTATCGCTCATCTAATTGCCTAAGAGAAGGAAAAGAACCTTCCTGCTCTCCCTTAACCGACAAACAAAGAGTTGGAGATCCGAGTGTGTTCATTGTTTTTCTTCTTCCGGCAGACTTCAGGGAATACTGTCTTCTGTTGTCTCCAGAGGCAGCAGACAGAGTGGAAATAAAGTGGCCCTACTATGGCGCAGGAGGGGTAGCTGAACTCTGCACGTGATGGGGCTCTGACCCAGCCCAGACCTGGTCACTCTGCAGCCCTTGCCCGGTCCGTGTAAACCCCGGGGAGGACGGCCTCATACATACAGCGCCACCTAGGTCTCCTCCTGTGTCCTTGTTGCATCATAAGTGCATGGCTTTTGGACCTGTTTGGGGCCTCACCTCTCTTCATAATCTGCTCTTTACTGACAAAACCAGCCGTCTATGTCTCTGCAGTGATTAGGAGACCAAAGAGAATTACTCCAAATGGCTATAGGCAGCTTGGCTAGCTCTCTTGTGAGCTAACTTCAGAAAAATGAAGAAAGCCATCATGGGAGTTAGCAACAATTCTGTGTGGCAAAAGAGAGATTTGATATCAGCAATTAAATATAAGAATCTGATCATATAGAGCAGGTGTGATTCACGGTCTGTCCCTGTCCTCTTTCTCTGGGTGTCAGGCCACACTGTTAGAGAATTTAGACCACACACACCAGGGCGTGTGAGTCTCCTTGGACTTGCATTTGTTGAAGTGAAGCCACTTCTGTGGGTCAGTTTTTCTTAGTTACAGTGAACCTCGCTTTTCCCAGAAGTGACCGTCCCAGCTGTCAGTAAACACAGAGCTTAGCTTCTGTCTGTCAGGTGGACACGCTGCAGAGACTAAACTCGCAACCAAGTATTAAAGGGCAGATGGAGGCAAGACACGTCCCCGTCCCGTCACCTCTCTGCATGCCAAGCCCTCCTGCGCCGTGAACACTCTGGAAGCAGGTTACAGGGTTAGAGCGCTCCTGTTTCTGTGTGTATTATTAGCTGATAGGGGAAAAAAGTCACACAAATGAAGATGACTTAATGTGAATTAATATGATGACTGTAAAAATTTGTGTAATATAAATATCGATTAAAAAGAGGTAATAGCAAAAAAAGAAAAAAAGAGCTGGATAACAATCGGAATTTAGCCACATTGCAAGCATATAGAGGGTGATTCTTAAAATCATTTTAATTATCCAGGAGTAACTCACAAAGCATTCCGGACACTAATTAAAGAAATTTTCATGCTGCTGCCAACCCTCCCTTCTTTGAGTTAAAAACAACACAACGTAGTTAACCCAAATGAAGCTAGGTCTCATGGAAGTGTTTTTTTTTTCCAATTCTATAGTAGTGTTTCTTTAATAGCACTATGGAGATATATTTAAATACCATAAAATTCACCTCTTTAAAGTGTACATTGCAGTGTTGTTTAGTGTATTTGCAGAGCTGTGCATCCTTCATCATAATCTAATTTTGGAGTATTTTCATCACCCACAAAAGAAACCCTGCCCCTTCTAGCACTCATTCGCCATTCTCCACCCCTGCAGCCCCTGGCAGACACCCACCTGCTCTCTGTTTCTATACATTTGCCTATTTTGGACAGTTTATGTAAATGGGCTCCTACAGTATGTGTTTCTCTGTGACAACCTTCTTTCACTCAGCATAATGTTTTTGCATTTCATCCATGTTGTAAGAAGAACCAGCGCTACAGTCCTCCCTCTTGCTGAGCAGAATTGTTGTCAGGCATCCGTTTCTTGCCTCTCAGCCCCCAGTGCGCCCCTCAGTATACATGCTCTGATGCCCTGAACTTGTCTCCACTGAACCTGAGCACCACGTAGGGCTTTCTCAGTAGAGGGCGCTGGAGGGACATGGCAAGGGGAAGA
The DNA here is from genome assembly GCF_039906515.1 of Pseudorca crassidens. Lineage (NCBI taxonomy): Eukaryota > Metazoa > Chordata > Mammalia > Artiodactyla > Delphinidae > Pseudorca > Pseudorca crassidens. Next base: position 6,148,949 of record NC_090318.1, read on the forward strand.
GGTTCCTCCAGTTTCAGGTGCAGGTTGGTGGGGGACATCACAGGTGCAGTGGGAACGTCCGGTGGGCCGGCCCCAGCTGTGGGACTACGACCCCTGAGCAGCCCTGACGCCTGGGTCTGGCGATAACCTTTCCCCAGCCCTCTCCACGCAGAAAACCAGGGTCCCCTGGGGGTGACACTCTGCAGGCTCCCCATGGGGCCCCCTCCTCGGGAACACCTTCTGTGTCCTCCAGGGCACAGGTGGCCCCTACCTGCTGGTTGCTGCTCACCTGGTCCTTCAGCCGCATTGCAGGGGTGGGCCTGCGGTCTGCCCAGCAGCTCCAGACCAACAGTGGGCTGAGCAAACCAGCAGGCATCTCTGCTCTCTGGCAGCGGGACCACAAGCCTTGCGATTCTAAACCCTTTCCTGGTTTGTCCTTCTTCGGATGCTCTCCCTGAGGCCGAGTGCACCATAGAGAGTTTCCATTTATCTTCTGGTTACTTGTTAATCACAGTTCACACTTCTTTACCCCACTTAACCTACTGCATGGCTTCCGTCACCAGCTGGACCCAGCCGGCTGCAGTATTTCGTTGTGTGGATAGACCACATCTTGTCTATCTATCAGCTGGTGGGCATGTGCGTTGTTTCTATTTGCTTGGCTATTAGAAATGATGCTGCTGTAAACACTGGAGTCTAAGTCTCCGTGTGGACATATGTTTTCATTTCTCTTGGGTAGATACCTAGGAGTTGAATTGCTGGGCCACGTGATACATTTATACTTAACTTTTAAAGAAACTGTCGAACTGTTGCTGGTGGGAAGGAAAAATCGCGCAGCTGCTGTTGTCCAAATCGGCTGCAGGATTTTTCCTTCCCACCAGCAATGTATGAGGGCTCTGATTTCTCTACATCCCCATCAATACTTGTTACGGTTCATCTTTTTTGATGATAACCGTTCTAGTATACTTTATACTCTACATTCAAGATAGTGATGGCAGAAATGAAGGTTGCGTAAAACATTCAGAATTGTGTCCACTATTCAAGAAGAAATAGGCCTTATCTATTATTTGGTTCATTTCTTTATCAAAAGTTAAGGGATCCATTTCTTGGGGGTGCAGTCATGGTAACATGTCCTTTATGCTGTGGCAGCAGACTAAATGAGAGTAAACTCATATTTTCTTTTGGAACCAAAGCAGCAGAAAATTTTATTTCAAAAAAGAATATAGACCTCAATAAAATTGAAGAAAAATTTGAGCCAAAAGACAGGTTGATTCTGTGTCCTTTTATATAAGAGTAGTTTTTTTCCTTTTTTTTTTTTTATGATAGGAGCTTTAAAACTCATCAGTTGGGCCAAAAACAACATTTAATTATTATTTTCTAGGCCATACGTTCAGGCGCAGTGCAACTTCAAAGAACGGAGAAACCCTCTGTTTCCGCTTGGAATTCAGGGAATCTCTCTCTGACTGTGGTTCAGATTTCCTGTTTCTGCTCGAGGATGGTTGAAATTTGGGCCGTTCAATCAGGTTCAAATTATGTTAGAATAGCATTTGCCTTCTAGTTGCAACTTAAGGCTTTGAATCCCCACCCACTCTTTCTTGCCTGGAAGCACCATCCTCTTCAGTCTAAAGAGCTTTAAAGCTTTTAAACAAGGCTAGGATGAGAGAAAGGCCGAACCCAAAGAGAAAAACTTAGAAACTTTCCTGATAAAGTTAGATTTTCCTAAGATGTTCAGATTACAGGCCACCTCCGAACCCCTCTACTTGGAGAGCCCTCAAGTACATAGCTTGACCGTAGTGACCTGTAGATTAAAAACACAAAAAACAAAAACCACTGTGGAAGCTGTTCATTTAAGTCTTTCTGGATTTCTAGCTACTTTAAATATTAGACGGCAAGTCTAGATATAAATACACGTGAGGTTTTGTGGTGTTGGAAGCTACTTGATGCACTAATATCTCCTGGTTCATAGCCACTTTGCTCTGTGCTATTGAAATATGTCAGTTCTTTGGGCCGTTTGGACTTCAATATGTACAAATGCCAATAACATTTTAAATAGTTTATAATATTATAATTCTTAGTAAAGTACATTTACAAGTTAGCATAACTCTCCATTTAGAGAGATCTGTCAGGTTCCAAAAAATAATGGATTTTTATGTAATAAATTTGTGACTTAATATGTCACTTAATACGATCCTTTTAGATATATAAATATATAAAATAGATTATATATATGTGTGTGTGTATATATAAAATAAGTTAATATAAAATGTGGATTTTAGTGGAAATATTACACCAATTTGCAAACAGTGCTGTTTATTCTGATTAGTTACAAACATTTGCATGATTTATTTAAAAACTCTTTGTAGGTATAGCTGATGTTCAATACAAAAAATTATGATCTTGGTGTTCTGTGATTAGTTTTTACGTAAAACAATGCAGGGGTTTGGGCAGAGGGTACACCACTGTTTGAGGGTAGGACTTTGATTTTATGACACACAAAAAGGAGACATTTGGAATATACTGGTAATGGATTAGTTCAGTATGTGTATATTTTAAATAATGATGAATCCAAGCTGCGTGGCCTCAGCATGTTTTCATATCTTGGAAAGGTGCTGACGTAGTGCAGGTTGGGGCACCTGGACCATATTTCAGGGGCCAATTTCAGCTCAGGGAAGAGCATCTAAAAGCATCGTGCTTCTGCCCACTTACCTGTTTTTCCAGATCCTGGTTGCCAGATTGCATCATTAACTTTATAATAGCAGAAATTGAAAGAAGCTTATATTTTCATGTTTTGCCCTTTGATTCAAACAGCATTATTATTTTAGGAAAGAGGTTTAGATATACGGCTCTGAAGTGAAACAAAAGAGGACTTTTGTGAGGAAGGCGGAGTCTGAAAAATCCAGGACAATATGTGTCCCATGCCTTAAAGGTATTCTTACATGTGGCTTCATGATTCTATATCCAGGAGTCGGGCCCTACTACATAATAAAAATGTAGAACAAGATTTAAATGCAAAGAAAGCCTCTATATAAAATGTATATATATATTTTTTAAAAAAGTAAGTCAAGCAAAATAATTACATAAATCATGGCAATAACTTTATTGTTTATGTGAAAAATCTGCAAATCTACGAATTTCAAAGTACTGGGGCAATTAAAAAAAAGAATCGCCGAACTTTCAGCTATTTGAACCTACCATGTCTAGGAATGCCGTGGGATGTGAATCCTTAAAAGTGAGACAGGGCCAACAGCTTGGGCGAGTGTGTCTCACACTCACTGTACACATGGATCTTCTGAAATAGGACATTTGATAAAACCTACAGGAGCTTACAAAATGCAGTATGTTCTTGAATTTAAAAAGAAACTTTGTGTCGTTCTGTCTGCACCTCTTCCACTTGTGATACTCTGCTCTCAGCGTTCCCTCTCAACTTACCCTGTCCTCCTCTCACCCTGAAAAATTGTCTGGGAAGGAGGGGGAAGTCAGATCATTCTCAGGCTGTGTGTCTCAAGCTGGACGAGTCAGACCAGGGCTAAGTTTCCCAGTTAGAACAAGAGCAATGCAGGCTGCAGCGACTGGCAGTTCCTCGGCCAAAGAGAAGAAGGTCCAAAGTCAAGTTCATTCGGTTGTACGGATGTTAGTAGAAGGGGGTTGGCTCGAGAGCAGTCCAGGACCACGCTGTCCAGCAGGACTTTCTTTGGTGGTGGCGGTGCTCTGCGACCCTGTGCTGTCCCACACAGTAGACACTAGCCTCACGTGGTCATTGAGCACTTGACACATGGCTCGTGGGACAGAGGAACTGAACCTCTCGCTGTATTTCATTCTATTTAATTTGAATGTAAGTGGCCACGTGGGGCTAGTGGCCGTAGTACTGGATGGGACAGCTCCTGTACCTGCTGAAACATTCCATGTTTCCAAGTCCCTTCGAGGTCGCTCTGTCACTGTGACTGGAAGATTTAACCCCTCAGTCGTCTTCTCTTCAAGCAGATAATTATCAGAAAATGAAAAGACCTAGCGCGCACACAGATGCATACACACACAGACACTCTACAAGAATCAACAGCAGTTCTCAAAGCTAATGCAATCTAATATAAATCCATGTTCAGGAAGAGAAACTGACTGGGGAATAATCTCCTTCACATCGAGAAAGTCTGATCAGTTCTCTTGAACCCTTTCCTTTTTTCCTTGGTAAGTCCCGACTGCTCTCAATGCTTGAAAGCCAACCTATGCATTTACAAACAATCGAGACATCTTCTTGTCAAAGAGAGGCTAAACTCGCTAAAGAATTCCAGACAGTTTAGGCATTTATTTGTTTCGGTGACAGTAATTCTTTCAGAGGAAAATATTTTGATCAAGTGAAGCCCAAATCCTGAGCTGTTGCTCAGTGGCGTTGAAAATATATAAAAGTAGAATAAACAGAAATAAAAGACCTCAAGTACAAAAGAAAAAAATCAAGATATTTTCCTTCCTCTGAGGTATAAATTTCTAATTTTCTTAGCAATTATGTTATTTTATCAAAATATAAGAGAACTTCTTTGAGCAGTATGCACATTCAATGTGTAATAAAAATTAAATACCATGAATATATGTCAAATTTTAAAAAATTCCACCTAGACTTAAAAAGTTATGAGATAAGTAAGAGGTGAACATTTTTTTTTTCTGTTAATGGCCAGATGGTAATGTTTTATTTTTTTAAAACTTTTTTTTATAAATTTATTTTATTTATTTATTAATTTTTTGTGTGTGGCCGCATTGGGTCTCTGTTGCTGCACGCGGGCTTTCTCTAGTTGCGGCGAGCAGAGGCTACTCTTCGTTGCAGTGTGTGGGCTTCTCGTTGCAGTGGCTTCTCTTGTTGCGGAGCACGGGCTCTAGGTGCACGGGCTTCAGTAGTTGTGGCACATGGGCTTCAGTAGTTGTGGTGCACAGGTTCAGTAGTTGTGGCTTGTGGGCCCTAGAGCGCAGGCTCAGTAGTTGTGGCGCACGGGCTTAGTTGCTCCGCAGCACGTGGGATCTTCCCGGACCAGGGCTCGACCCCATGTCCCCTGCATTGGCAGGTGGATTCTTAACCACTGTGCCACCAGGGAAGTCCTGATAGTAATGTTTTAGACTTTGCATACTCTGTCAGAACTAGTCAACCTGCCCTTTTAGCACAAAAGCCACCATAGACACTACATAGACAAATGAACGTGGCTGTGTGCCGATAGAATTTTATTTACAAAAATCAACTCGTGGGCCAGGATTTGTCCTGTAACCTGTAATTTGCTGACTGATGGAGTAGAAGAAAAACACAGACCTCTATTGTTGGTGACTAATGCCTATCAATTAGGAGAATAAACATATGACTATCTCATGAACCAAGGTGGATCTTGTTACTGTGAGCAAGGGGAAGAAAGGAAGGTTTTAAAGGAGGCAAGTGACATCCCTTGAACTCTACATAGGAAGGAACCCGTGAATATGTTGTACAGAAGAGCTAAGAAAGGGATAAGGGCAGACACTGTCATCATATCAGGACTGGAAAACAACCGGTTTTGGAATTGGCTGCCGGGACTTCTATTTCACCATATCCAGAATGTCCCCATGATCTTAAAAGCCCACAAGATGCTGTATCTAGCTCCCTCATTTAAAAGATGATTATGGAAAATATATCTTTAAAGGACAGTTTAAGAAATATATTCGTTATGGGAGGTTTGAGCACATACAAAAATAATCAGAATTGTGTTATGGCTTCCTTCTTTCTGTCCCTCAGCCCCCCAGCCACTGACCCTCTGTCAACCCTGCCCCATCCACACCTCATCCTACGCCCATAACGTTACGTGGAAGAAACTTTCACGCACTGCATCATTTCATCTATAACTATGTCAGTTGGTATCATGCCAAGATGAGGGTACAGAGTATATCTGTTTATTTCTGGTCACTGTGTATATCTATACATTTGACCAAAATCTATCTTTTTATCCCATGAATTAAATTAATTAGACATACAGACCTACATACTTTTGTAGGTAGAAGGTAACATGGTTTAAAACAGGAAAACGGGTTTATGTATCTGCTGAAAGTTTCATCATAAAAATAAATTCATTTCTCCTATATATATATTTCTTTTCTTTGCTAAATTCAGTTTCATACAAGCGGGAACTGTTTTCATACCGTGAAAAAACCTGTGGTAAAGTTTACCAGTGCTCAGGAAGCACAGCGTATGTCTAACGAGCAAGCAACACCGTGACTGTCCTCCCACGCTCCCTCGGGAGGTTTGACCCAACTCAAATGACAGAAGACAAGGAAACGCCCTAAATGTGCAATCTGAGGAAGTGTTACTGCCTTCTTTCAACAGGTAAAAGGAACCTTGTCTTACCTTCGCATTTTGAAAAGAACATAGCATGCAAAGTTAGACTATGGGGCCCAGGTCCAAACCAAGGGACTTACTAAAGTTATCAGAAAACAGAATGATTAAAAATAACAAGAGTGCACTTTCATTGGCCCATTTATCTGTGGTTGCATTGCCACTCATCCCTGAGACCATGCAGTAGATACTGATTCATTCAGACAAGGAAGTGAAGTTTCCACCAGTGTTGCAGCAGGAGATGTTGGTTTTTCTAGAAGTAGAACTTTAGTCACATGCACTGGACTCACCTTCAGTGTCAGTGTGTGTTACCAGTCACTGCTACTGCCAACTATGTGAGAGCATCAGCAAAGTATGCATAACACTGCCAGGACTGGGGTCCTGGCCGGAACAAATTGGATGGGAAACTGACTGCTGAAGATACGAAACTATAAAATAATTTCAAATACCCAAAATGTTAAAAAAAAAAAAAAGTGCTAGTAGAATAGTCCAACAAAACTTTTTTTTTAAATTAATTTATTTATTTGGCTGCCTTGGGTCTTAGTTGTGGCACGTGGGATCTTCGTTGCGGCGCGCAGGCCTCTCTAGTTGTGGTGCACAGGCTGCAGAGCACGTGGCCTCCGTAGTTGAGGTGCACAGTAGTTATGGCACACGGGCTTAGTTGCCCCGCGGCATGTTGGATCTTAGTTCCGTGACCAGGGATAGAACCCGCATCCCCTGCATTGGAAGGCGGATTCTTAACTACTGGACCCCCAGGGAAGTCCCAACAGAAGGTGATTTTGTCTTTCTCTGCTTTGGTTAGGAATTCAGAACTTGGGCACTTCTGACGTTTGGGGTGGATCAATCTGTTGTGGTGAGGGCTGCCTCGTTCAGTGCAGAACGTTTAGCAGCATCCTCGACCTCTCCCCAGTAGATGCCAGCACCATCTTCATTCCCTCGTCGTGACAACAAAAACCTTCCCTGGGTATTACCAGATGTCCCTGGGGTGCGGAAGGAAGCAGACTCTCCCTTAGCTGAGAAAGAACCACAGCTTTCAAGGCACATAAAGGAATGGAGATGTGTCTTATAGGAGAGATTACCCCCCAAAGACAGTAGAGGTTCAGGTATTATAACTTTACCTTATATCCAAAGCCTTAAGATAACTTCCAACCGAAAAGATTCTTCTCTTTAGTCCTTAGTTAGATAAGTAACTACGGTCTGTGTCACGGTGATGACAAAATGAAATCATAAACCAAGGTGTGCAGGCACGTTTCGTGACAAAGGAGGAGGGTAGCAGGAGTCACCCACTGTAGGGCAAGGAGACTGGCTCCTGAAGGCTCACTGCTGGAGGAGCTGACGTGCCTTGAGCACTTGTGTTTCCTGGGGTACATGCTGTTTACACTGGGTGATGCTGCATGAGCAACGGGAAACTCCCTCTCTAAGCGAGAATTGAAATTAAACCCGTTTTGGAAAAGACGGAGCACGTGTACCTCATTTATTGATGAGGCCCTAGGTACCTGCTTGCTTAGGAAAGACTTGGTGACCAGCTCTGAGGCTGACGGGCGTCCTGAACCCTGGTGGAGTTTTCCCCGGGCAGCTGTGGTGAAGATTCAGGGACCGTCAGGGACCGTTAGTGGTCGTGGAAGGAAATAGACGGGAGGAGGACCCTTCTGTTTGACACGCTCGAGTCAGAGTCCAGAAAGTTCAGTATGCCGTGGCTTCAGCATAGTTTTAACTATGTTGTTTAATGCATAGTTTAACATAGCCCTTCAACCCATTTTCCCATGCAACTTACCTTCGACGTCGTGGATCTCCATCTCTTCTTGTTTGACGGGATTCTGCTTTTCATGCTCATGGCCACTTTCATGGAACGATCTGAGAGGGGCTCTGAGCCTATCCCGTGGTCACAGGAGACCTCTGGAAACTTGGGTGCGATTGGCGTGGATGTGGTCCTCCTCAGAGTGAGGCAGAGGATTTGATGGAATCAGGATAAAGTGAGAGCTGACCTGCAAGGCTTTGAAAGCCAGTCTAGTCAGAGGGTTCCTCGTCTAGATGGGGGTGGTGAGTGAGAGTCAGGGGCTGAGAGGAAGCACCCGGGATAATTCAGCGAGGCACAGATATCCTTACGTTCTGCTTCTTCAATCACTTTTGTATTGAAGTCGCTTAAACCAACTAAGCAGATAGTTCCAGGGGAAGAATGTACTGCGAGAACTGCAAATTGGTTCATCATTCTATTCTGAAACCAGAAATAAAATCATTAACAGTCAGTCCACTCTTAAGGATACTAAATTTTGATCAGACAACTGTGGATAATTATAAACACTTCAGATGTCCTGTTCATCCTTTGTTCCCAGCCCCGCAGTCGATGCTCTTGGCATTCACACGTTCTCTGTGGACACGTTCTGTAGATAACCTTAGAGCCTCGGAGAACTGCAAAATCGTGTAATTCACATGATTTAAAGAAAATTGCAGGGCTTCCCTGGTGGTGCAGTGGTTAAGAATCCGCCTGCCAATGCAGGGGACACAGGTTCGAGCCCTGGTCTGGGAAGATCCCACATGCCACGGAGCAGCTAAGCCCGTGTGCCACAACTACTGAGCCTGCACTGTAGAGCCCGCTAGCCACAACTACTGAGCCCACGCGCCACAACTACTGAAGCCCGTGCACCTAGAGCCCATGCTCTGCAATGAGAAGCCACCACAATGAGAAGCCCATGCACCACGACGAAGAGTAGCCCCCGCTCACCGCAACTAGAGAACGCCTGTGCGCAGCAACGAAGACCCAACTCAGCCATAAATAAATAAATAAATAAATAAACAAATGTATTAAAATAAAAAAAAGAAGAATCCACCTGCCAATGCAGGGGACACGGGGCGTTCTAGCCCCAGTCCGGGAAGATCCCACACGCCGCGGAGCAACTAAGCCCATGCTCCACAACTACTGAGCCTGAGTGCTACAACTACTGAAGCCCGTGCGCCTAGAGCCAATGCCCCGCAACAAGAGAAACCACTGCAATGAGAAGCCCATGCACTGCAACAAAGAGTAGCTCCCACTCGCCGCAACTAGAGAACGCCCGTGCACAGCAACGAAGACCCAACACAGGCAAAAAAAAAAAAAGAAAGAAAATTGCTTGAAACTCTGCTGTGACCCAAGCCAAAGAAAATATGGGAAATCTGTTTCTTTCTCAGTAGATTTCTGGTGAAAATGCAATGTCTCACCCCTTGTCAGTGAGTACAGGACGTACGCAGGCATGGAGGAGGAGAGATGAAAAGACTTTGCGGAAAGTGCAGTAGAAGAGCTCAGGAAGGCACCTTCCTCCCCTTCATATCAGTCCTTGAGATTGGAATACTAGAGGTCTGACGGCCAGGAGGGAGGAGGGGAGGCAATTACAGAAGGCTCGGAACAGGGACAGAAGTTAAAATGGCGTTGTGTTTGCTCTTGAGACGGGGCCAGGCCAGTGGGGAGGGGCTGTGTGCCACCTGCCAGCTGAGGAAGCCGGGGCTTTAAGCTGCTCCACGTGAGGACCACCTCCAGTGATGTGTGCACTGGAGTCCACGGACCACCCTCCTGCAGTGACCATGCGTAGCCCAGGGCTTCACACGGTGGTGGGATTCGTGTGGCGCTTCTGCTGGGGTTCCTGGGTGCTGCTGTGTGTGTTTACTGGGAGCCTCTGATGGGCACGGCCTTGTTCTCGATGCCCCCCAGCAAGGCCTGGGTTCTAGAGGTTTCATTACAGGGGCAGGAGGAAACAAAGAAAGATAAGATGTATCTGATAGTGAGGAGTGCTGTATAAATAACAGCAGGCTGGTTAGAGGGAGCTCAAGGTAGGACCGTGGGGGTGTAAAGATTCCCAGGACGTCAAGGCGGGGAGCCAGGAGGGAGGGGTGCAGGGGAGAGATGTGCGGATGCCGACCACGCAGGGCTGCGGCCCCTTTATTCACACTGAACCAGCTGCGAAGGCAGTGGGGGGCTTTGAGCAGAGGTGGAACAGGATTGACTTACATTTTAACAGGTTTGCTCTGGCTTGAGGGCAGGGGGGAGGTTGAATGAGGCGAGAGTGATAGAGCAGTTCTGGTGAGAGATACGGATCGCCCAGACCCACTTCACCAGGAGACACCTCCAGAGCCAGAGGGATGGCTGTTAAAGCCAGAAAAGCAAAACCAATCCAGATTAAGCTGAAAGCAGAAGATCCAGCTTATTTCAGCATATTGCAGACATGCCCGCAGAAAAGGTACCTATTGCTAGTGGTGTGCGTTTTCACGGTATCTCCTCTTCCACAAAATGCACACACTGTCTTGCACATATATACACACATAGTTGAGCATAAGCTATATTATCCTATATAGTTTAAATGCAAACTATCCAGTAGTTTTTTTTTAATTTATATTGATATAGTTGATTTACAATGTTGTGTTAGTTTCAGGTGTACAGCAAAGTGAGTCAGTTACATATTTACAAATATCCCCTCTTCTTTAGATTCTTTTCCCATATAGGCCATGACAGAGTATTGAGTAGAGTTCCCTGGGCTATACAGTAGGTCCTTATTAGTTATCTATTTTATATATAGTAGTGTGTATATGTCAATCCCAATCTCCCAATTTATCCCTACCCCAACCCTGGTAACCATGAGTTTGTTTTCTCCATCTGTGACTCTATTTTTGTAGGTAAGTTTGTTTGTACCCTTTTTTCAGATTCCACATACAAGCGATATCGTATGGTATTTGTCTTTCTCTGTCTGACTTACTTCACTCAGTATGACAATCCCTAGGTCCATCCATGTTGCTGCAAATGGCATGATTTTGTTCTTTTTATGGCTCAGTAATATTGCACTGTATATATGTATCACACCTTGTTTATCCATTCGTCTATTGATGGACATTTACGTTGCTTCCATGTCTTTCTGTTGTAAATAGTGCTGCAATGAATATTGGGGTGCATGTATCTTTTCAAGTTATGGTTTTCTCCAGATATACGCCAAGGAGTAGGTTTGCTAGATCATTTGGTAGCTGTGTTTTTAGTTTTTTAAGGAACCTCCATACTTTTCTCCATAGTGGCTGTACCAGTTTACATTCCCACCAACAGTGTGGGAGGGTTCCCTTTTCTCCACGCCCTCTCCAGCATTTATTGTTTGTAGACTTTTTGATGATGGCCATTCTGACCAGTATTGTGCTTTTTAACCATCTGTATGTCTTCTTTGGAGAAACGTCTATTTAGATCCTCTGTCCATTTTTGGATTGGGTTGTTTGTTTTTTTGATATTGAGCTACATGAGCTGTTTGTATATTTTGGAGATTAATCCCTTGTTGGTTTCTTCATTTGCAAATATTTTCTCCCATTCTGTGGGTTGTCTTTTCATTTTGTTTATGATTTCCTTTGCTGTGCAAAAGCTTTTAAGTTAATTAGGCTCCATTTGTTTATTTTTGGTTTTATTTTCATTACTTTAGGAGGTGGATTGAAAAAGATCTTGCTGCGATTTATGTCAAAAAATTTCACGATTTGTATGGAAACACAAAAGACCCTGAATAATCAAAGCAATCTCGAGAAAGAAAAATGTAGCTGGAGGAATCAGGCTCCCTCACTTCAGACTATAGTACAAAGCTACAGTAATCAAAACGGTATGCTACTGGCACAAAAACAGAAATATAGATCAGTGGAACAGGATAGAAAGCCCAGAGATAAACCCACACATCTGTAGTCACCTAATCTATGACAAAGGAGGCAAGAATATACAGTGGAGGGCTTCCCTGGTGGCGCAGTGGTTGAGAGTCCACCTGCCGATGCAGGGGACGTGGGTTTGTGCCCCGGTCCGGGAGGATCCCACATGCCGCGGAGTGGCTGGGCCCCTGAGCCATGGCCGCTGAGCCTGCGCTTCCGGAGCCTGTGCTCCGCAACAGGAGAGGCCACAACAGTGAGAGGCCCGCGTACTGCAAAAAATAAAAAAAAATAAGTGGCGCTGGGAAAACTGGACAGCTACATGTATAAGAATGAAATTAGAACACTCCCTAACACCATACACAAAAATAAACTCAAAATGGATTAAAGACCTAAATGTAAGGCCAGACACTGTAAAACTCTTAGAGGAAAACATAGGCAGAACACTGACAGAAATTGCATCAAGATCTTTTCAACCCAATTGTGTAAATATAAACTGTGAAATTCAGCATGCCTACAAATGTCTTGAGTTCCATTATTTGAGTTCATTTGACTCTTTATTAACTATTATAATTTTCTGGGTGGCTTTTCGTATGTCCACAATAAACATAATTCCTCTCTTTTTTTTTTTTTGCGGTACGCGGGCCTCTCACTGTTGTGGCCTCTCCTGTTGAGGAGCACAGGCTCCGGACGCGCAGGCTCAGCGGCCATGGCTCACGGCCCCAGCCACTCCGCGGCATGTGGGATCTTCCCAGACCAGGGCACGAACCCACGTCCCCTGCATCGGCAGGCGAACTCTCAACCACTGCGCCACCAGGGAAGCCCCCTCTCTTTTTACTGGTAGACACTGGAGACTCAGGTGCTGGCAAACGATTTATGAGAAGTGACATTTTAAGACAGAGACCTCCTCCAACTAGAGCCCCCTTCCTGCCTGAGCCATGCTTGGGACAGCGAAATGTGAGTGAGGTGGGCAAGAAGTATCATCCCCGTCACACTGGAGGGAGGCCCCTCTTCCCATCATCCCCTCCCGGGGCCTGTGCCCCGGCTCGCTCTGACCTTTTCCCACCTGCAGTCTGACCCCGGGGGACCGCCACGGTGCTCCTTTGTGATTCTGGCCACAGCGGTTTATCTTCATCCTCTTAAATCATAATATGGACAATAAAGACGTCTTTTTGCAAGCAGTTAAGGGGAGGCCAAAAAAAACCCGTCGCCTTTAACCAAAAAGAACCTGAGTGTAGTTCTGTTGGTGAATGGGACAGCCACAGAGGGGGAGGCACGGGCTTTGCAGCCTAAGATATGAAACCGGGATCCACAGGCCGTGTGTCCTGGGGTGATGAGGTAGTCAACCCCTTGGGCGCTCAGTTCTTCTGTGTCAGGTGAAGATGTATGAGTATCGATGTCATAGGCCTTTTGTGAGGCTTAAGTGAAATAATCAGTGCCCGGCCTCTAGCATGGCATAAAGCCCGTGTGTACCCATTAACTGGCAAAACTCATTCTTTTCCTGAGGCAGTGCCAATCTTTTTAGTTGTTTACTCATTTTGTGAGTTCTTCAGATAAGCATTCAAAGATGAGAAAGTTGTATAGACTCTCACACATTGATATTATTAGTTAACCACAAATGTATCGCTACTTCTAAATAAGTCAATCAATTAGCCATAATTATAAAATATAGGTGTTTTTAGTAGAAAATGTTTCAACTATGAAATATAAATATAGAAATGACACTGTGTATCCCTGACAATATTGTATCACACACAGCAAAGGGCTCTTTTTTAAAGAATGTCGACAATCCTGATAAACTTAATTGTACATCAGAATCACCCAGAGGGTGTGTTAATGGGGCAGAGCCAGGAGCACCCCTAGAATTCCTGATTCCATGGGTCTGTGTGCAGCACAGTAATTTCCATTTGCAAAAGGTCCCCAGGTGACGGTGATGCTGCTGGCCTGGGGACCACATCTTGAGAATCATTAATCTCGAGAAACAATTTTACTCTTGTTACTGCAATACCAATATTTGTTGATGTTGAAAACTAAATTCAAATCAAAAATACTATTGTTACTGTTTAAACTGTACATCTGCATGAATTCCATTGTCTGCATTTCCTAAAATGTGCAAGGAAAAAACTGAAAAGGTCAAAAGGAGATTGGGAACATCAGAAAAGCAATGCACCTGACAGCTAGTAAGTGCACCCAGTCCCGCCATGGGCGTCAATCTGGAGGGAACATATATTTTCACAGCAGCAGCCCCCTGAAGACTCAAGCTGTGGGCAACTCTCCAAATTGTGAACCTTCCATCTTGTGCAGAAGTGGGTGACATGTCTGTGTTGGTGGCCGTGGTTTCTCTCTCTCAGCAGACATGTTAGAAATAACGAGCTAACCAAGACCAGTTCCTTTCAAGGGATTTATCTGTCTCAGTAAATGGGAGGGCAAATCCCAATTGCCTATTGAGGTATTTGAGGTTCCTTATTTACGAGAGAGCTTTAAAACTCCTCGAGTGTTAGCCGCACCATGGGAGCGTTAAACACATCTGCCGACCGTTAGGGATGATCCGTCGATAGGTAACCTTTTTTGTGAGAGCGTTTACTTTGGAGGTAGGAAGGTCCTCCGCAGGCGGATGCAGAAACATTACCTAATTTGCTTTCTGCGGGTTCGTGGTGTGAACGCAGCACGCTCAGCTGAGCGGGAGGCATCCTTCTCCTGGCCTCCTCATTTTCACAGGTTCGCATCAGAACAACCTGTTAGGGAATCATCTTAATTTAAACTGCCTGGTGACCTAACTGGGCTTTTGTTCTGTTTTCTAGCGGACGCTGCTTGTTTAAGCGACTGTAACTCTACTTGATTAAACCACTGTAACTGGATTCATGTTGTGAGAACTTTGGGTCTGAAAGAGTGTCTGCAACAGTTGGGCTGTGGTCCTCTTGGTGATGCTGGACATCAGCCTGTGTGTGAGAGAGAAACCTGCCCTCGTGTGCCCTGGCTTCCTCACTGGTGTAGCTTAAGCGATTCTACTGCTGCTGGTGTGGGAGGGGTGGGGTGTATGTATGTGTGGGTGACTTACTTCAAAGGTGCTGGCGGCTGTTTCAGCAACTTCAGAGGTGTGGCCCAGACAGAGAATTAGGGGCTATCGATAAAACCCTGTCAATCCACTTTAATCCTATTAGAAAAGAACTTCTGGGGCTTCCCTGGTGGCACAGTGGTTAAGAGTCTGCCTGCCAATGCAGGGGACGCAGGTTTGGGCCCTGGTCCGGGAAGATCCCACATGCCACGGAGCAACTAAGCCCGTGCGCCACAACTACTGAGCCTGTGCTCTAGAGCCCATGAGCCACAACTACTGAGCCTGCTCTCTAGAGCCCGTGAGCCACAACTACTGGGCCCGTGTACCACAACTACTGAGCCTGTGCTCTAGAGCCTGCAAGCCGCAACTACTGAGCCTGTGCTCTAGAGCCCATGTGCCACAACTACTGAGCCTGTGCTCTAGGGCCCACGAGCCACAACTACTGAAGCCTGTGCTCCACAACAAGAGAAGCCACCGCAATGAGAAGCCCGCGCACTGCAATGAAGAGTAGCCCATGCTCACTGCAACTAGAGAAAGCCCGTGCACAGCAACGAAGACCCAACACAGCCAATAAATAAATAAATAAATAAAATTTATTTTTTAAAAAAGGAAAACACTTATTTGTCCCTTTTCTCAAAGATCTGTAGGACAAATATACTTCTTCTTTAGATGTTTTCATACCTTAACTCAATTTTTCTCCTGGAATTCTGCCTGATTCAGGGTCTCAATTCCTCCGTGAATGATTTTGACACAACTCTCATGAATCAATGTCTCATCTGTCTGTCTCTCCCTCCTCCTTCCTCACCTCTTTGTCCTGACCACAGCCATTAGCCTTGGATTAAATATTTAAATATTACCTTAAGTTCTTTTCATTCTTGCACTTAACACAATGCTACGTATCTGGAGGAAAAAGTCTCCAGTTAACTTTTCTTTTAATCTCCTAAAATTGTTAACATAGAAGGAAAAACCATGTCTGTAACATATTAGAGAACAAAAAGAAACCGGAAAACATTGTAAGACACACATTGTGAAAAAGTTCAAAAAGGTCAAAAGGTAGAAATGGAACAGTAAAGACCCTTCCCTCTCTGTCTGTCTCTCCTCCTGTCCCCTAAAATGTGTACTGTTTTCAGATTCTTTTCACTCAAAATGTTTTTTTAATGGATATAATTTTGGTGTTTTTTGGGTATTTTTGCATCAGATATCTTTAGTTTTTATTTATTTGGCTGCCCGAGGTCTTAGTTGTGGCAGGTGGGCTCTTTTAGTTGCGGCATGCATGTGGGCTCTAGTTCCCTGACCAGGGATCAGACCCAGGCCCCTGCATTGGGAGCGTGGAGTCTTAGCCCCTGGACCACCAGGGAAGTCCCTCGCCCAAAATGTTTTGGCCATGCTCTTTCCCTGTCTTTGTATTTAGCTATTCCTTGTGCTCTAATAGCTGAAAAATCACACCATTTTACGATTCCATCCAAATGTATTTAACCACGGCATGTATGTTATTTCCAATGTTCAGCTGTTACAACCAGCATAGCAGTGGGAAAACCAGAATGCACTGGAGGAGAAACTCTGTAAAACTTAAAGAGGTGGAATAGTGTGTTCCAAGCGTTTAACACATTTTAATTTCTGATTGCTGTTGAAATCACCCATTTGTAGAAATACAGAATTCCCACATGAATCTTAGGGCTCTGTCTTTATTAGGGAAAGTGGAAATCCTCTGTTGTCCTTTTCTGTAAAAAAATAAATAAATAAAAAAATAGACAGTTCAGTTGATACACGTGTGGATGTGCAAGTCATCTCCACTGTACACCTCAGGAGAAGGTATGTAGCATTGGAAGGACTTTTATCAGGAAGTCACAGTTCAGGGCTGGTTCTGAACAGGAAGGCCTCAAGCAGGAGCCTCCAGTCGGGGGCCGGTTACTCAGCCCCGAAGCATGGCTGTTTGTAATGGCATCAGTTAACTGGGTAAATCCCATCAGCGACCTTAGAAACAGCAGTGAACGATAGACGTCGTTCCGGAGTGAACGGCGTGGCTCTGGAAAGCCCGAGCAGGCTCCCTGCCCTGACGCCTGGGGCGGGGTGAGGGCTGAGGAGAAAGGGTCAGCGCACAGCCCGAGGTGGGTTCACAGCTTGGGCAGGAAGCCAGCCGTTTCTGTGACCGGTGCGACGCACAGCGTTCCTCCGGGTTCCTAAGAGCGGGAAGCGGTGCTCCCCGCGCTGCCGGCCCAGGCTGCCCCGCAGTGTCTGCGGCTGCTCCCGTGCAGATGCGCGCATGCCCGGCCACCGTGGTCTCCAGAGCTGGTTTTGCTGCGCCGCACCACGTGGTAGCGAAGTTCCCAGGGAGGACACCAAACCTTCCTCTTTCCTCTGGGGGCCAGAGGCTAGTAGTTGCTGAATAGACAAGTTGATTAGGTTCGTGGTCAAGAGAGAAAAGGGTCTAAAATAGTGAATGCAAGGCACATGGTTATTCTGCACGTTCTAGGATCTAGGTAGTCGTCATTGGTCAGTGGACAAACTACTGTATTTGAAGTAAAGGGATGCCGACTGCCTTCCACTAACTAATTCCCTCTCTCTCTCGACATGGGCAGATTCTGGCACATCTAATTGCATGACTTTATTTTGTGTGTGTGTGTCTTTTTTTCTTTAAAATTTTTTTTAAATTTTTGGCTGCATTGGGTCTTTGTTGCTGCGCGTGGGTTTTCTCTAGTTGCGGCGAGCGGGGGCTACTCTTCATCGTGGTGCACGGCCTTCTCATTGCGGTGGCTTCTCTTGTTGTGGAGCACAGGCTCTAGGCACACGGGCTTCAGTAGTTGTGGTGCCTGGGCTCAGTAGTTGTGGCTCGTGGGCTCTAGGGCACAGTCTCAGTAGTTGTGGCGCACGGGCTTAGTTGCTCCGTGGCATGTGGGATCTTCCCGGACCAGGGCTCGACCCCATGTCCCCTGCATTGGCAGGCGGATTCTTAACCACTGCACCACCAGGGAAGCCCCGGAAGGAGGATTCTTAACCACTGAGCCACCAGGGAAGTCCCTAATTTCATGACTTGAGAAAAATCTTTCAATCCCCAACTTCCTGCCCACCAGTCCTCTGACTGTGCTGTGTAAAAGATGTTTCTCACTCTCTTTTTAAAATATAATCCTCAGTCCAGAAATAGCATCGCTCTACTTTGGGTTAAGAGGAAATTTCTATTAAAATAAAACCCATACCTCTGGGATTCATGGTCTCCCTCCTGTGAATAAAGATTTTAAAACACAAATATTTTAATACACCTTAACATACGTGTGATTTACATGTATTGATGTGGGAATAAAATTAAAAAGAAATGTATTCATTTTAAGAATATGCCCATCAAGGAACAGAAAACTTTTTCCGTTCAAAAATGGAAAATTAGGATGGTAATTTTGCCTAAAATAAGTCATTCAATTAAGAAAAACAAACTCGTTTCCGTGTTGCTTTTGTTTCCTGCTTTGAAAACTTTTGAATGTCATTTAAGATAAAGGAACTCCTTCACATTCTTCTAAAATAAATTGAGATGTCCACAGCAATAGTGAGAAATTAATGAGGGACTTTCCTCAAGCAAGCAAAGGAAATGTAAAGATTTTCACGATTCTGTAGACATTGAATGTAATACAATCAGATCCTGGTGTTCCAAGGATCAAGGTGAATCTCATGACCGTCCATCTCTGTCGAGGTGCAGCCTGCCTAGGGAAACAGAGCATAGAGAAATCCGAGCTCAGGCCGCCCGGCCAGCAGGTGATTGTGTGGCTCAAAACAATAATCCCCTTTATAAAGAACACACTGTGCTATTCTTCAAAGCAATTAGTTCATCTGTCTTAAAAGTCAAATAGAATCCCTGAAGGATGCACCTGAGAAATGTATGTTTTTAGTCGTCTACCCATTCTCAATTAAAGTAGGTTTATCCCTGTATAGTCCACAACTACGTTGCCCCTTTAAAACATAACCCCATTGGGGCTTTCCTGGTGGCGCAGTGGTTGGGAGTCCGCCTGCCGATGCAGGGGACACGGGTTCGTGTCCCGGTCCGGGAGGATCCCGCATGCCGCGGAGCGGCTGGGCCCGTGAACCATGGCCGCTGCGCCTGCGCGTCCGGAGCCTGTGCTCCGCAGCGGGAGAGGCCACAGCGGTGAGAGGCCCGCATACTGCCAAAAAAAAAAAAAAAAGAAGAAAACATAACCCCATTAAGAAGACAAATGATGTAGCTGTAATTGCCATGCTTATTTTCCTGCTCTGTTTCTTCACAGTTATGTACACAATTTAAAAGGCACCTTGAGGTGTGGTGGATGTTGGAAACCCTTGTCTTTTGAAATCCCAGCAGCATATCTCAAATCCATACCTTTGTTAACTTGTCTGATCCCATACATGCTACACCATTTGACTGTAACTGGGCACTGAGAACAGAATGACTCTGTTTGTGTAAAGCACAGGTTCTCAGTTCGGGGGGTCACCTAGCACCCCTCCCTGGGAGCCACGTATGGAGACATTCTGCTTGCAAGGAGGGGGGGGTTCTACTGGCATCTAGTGCGTAGAGGCCAGGGACGCTGCTGAATGTCCTACAGTGCACAGGGGGGCCCAGCAACAAAGAGTGATCCAGCCCCAATGTCCGTCTGCAGTGCCGAGGATGAGAAGCCCTAGACTGCAGGAAGGCTGGTTTTTACCCTCTAAAGCTTTGGACTTTTGTTGGCAAGGCACCACTCCAGTTGGGACTGGATCCCTCTGCCTTCCAGGAAAGAGACCTGTGTGAGTCCAGACCTACCTGCTCTTCCGCTGAGCCGTGGCAAGCAGTGCCCAGCCTGCTTCTCTGTAACTGGTGTCTGATGGCGTGCCAGCTCGGCCCCGTCAACCTGCGCCCGGAGCCCAGCCGAGTGGAGCCCCTTTGTACACGGGGCCGCCTCGCCGGACCCTGTGTGGTGCAGCTGTGTTTGGTCAGATCTTTTGCTGTTGAGCCCTGGCCGTTTGAAAGCCCTTCCGGAGATGGGAAACTACTTAGGGGCCTAGCAATGCAGTTGAATCTCGTATTACCGTATGATTTTTATAGAAAGGGACGCTGTTGCTGGCAAAACGAGGTTTGCTGGCAAAACGAGGTTTGCTGGCAGACCAGATTTGAGGACTTTTTCTTTCTTAATGGGGATGATTCACAGTCCCTTGCAAAGCGTCATGGATATTCGGAACCAGGGCAAAAAAAAAAAAAAAAAATTCTTCGTTCCGCTGGCAGACTGTGGTGTTATTGTCCAAATACAGAAGTTTCTTAGTTATCTATTGCTGGGTGACAGATTAGCACGAATTACTAGAAATGACTGAGACTCACAGGTGATGAACTCACCCACCTAAGGATCTGGGATTTGAACCTTGCTCGTTGGACGGGAAATCTTCTGTTATTTTAGATGATTGACCCAGTAGGTGGATTCCTACCCGCTCCTGCACATGCCCTGTATCGTCCTGTTGCCTTGAGTTGTGTCAGGACCTGTGAATATGATGAGGCGACGCCTCCTATACCCAAGCTCCTGACCCAGGGACACTGAGAGATAATTAATATATGTGCTTAGAAGCCACTAACTGCTAGTTACTGTCTGTGAGCCTTAGATGCCCCCTCTCTAAATGCTGCCTGCTTGACTGCTTCCAGGGGTCAGCACGAGCATTAAAAGAGATAGCGAAGAAAGAGCTTTGCATAGAATGGGTGCTGAGTAAAGCCTAGTCCCTTGCCTCCAGCCGCCCCCATTCCCTTTAATTCTGAGTCCTTTATAAGGAGAAACAGAGATACTAGTAACAATAGAGCAGTAAACTTCTATTTCCAAATTTAAATTGCAACAGCATAGGTGAGAGTGCAATAAAATTGTCCTTGGGTGCTGAAATACATTATTGCCCAGATGGATCATTCATGCATTTTTGTTTCATATGTTCACTAAATTTACTAACTGATCACTTCTCTGGACTATGTTTATAATAGGATCTACCAAACAGTCATCAAGTGACTGGCCTGTGGTCTTGGGTCTTACAACCAGGGGAGGGAACTAGGTAAGTAAAAGGACGTGTGTGTGGCTGGCATGTGATAGATGGAAGCCTTGCCCTGGGAAGTGTCCTACGTGAGCTGAGATTCGCAGCAGTCTGCCAGGTGGGAGGAAGGAGTGGCGAGAGCGGATAAGGAGGCCGGCACTCAGGCTGAAGGAACATTCAGCGCTCGGAAGGGGCGCAGAGATGCAGGTGTTTTGTAAGTAGATCAGTGGCTGCGTGATGAGATGTTAGGAAAGGCTTGGGCGATGTAAACTGCTAGGGGCCGGAGTCCAGCAGGGCTGTGTGGCAGAGTGCTTCACACACTGTGCTCTGGAGTTCACAGTTTATTGTAACAATGTTGAAAGGTGTGGGAGATGTTGTTTGCAAGGCATGGGCAGGCTTAAACTTTAACATGGTGATGTTTACACTAAGGAAAGTTTAAAAAGAAAGGTGGGAGGTCAGGAAGCTGGGTGCTCAGGGGAGGAGAGACCATGGAAGCTCCAGGAGAGGTAGAGGCAGTGGGCAAAGACCAAGAGCCTGTGTATTAATGAAGAAGAACCCAAGGGGCTGGGTGCTGGCTTAGGTGTGGGGAGGAGAGGCCCTGAGGTCCTGGCTCAGAAAGGTGAGGTGATGGTGGTACCCTCTGCTGAGGTGGGGACTCAGAGGAGCTCAGACAGGCAAGCTAGGGCAGAAGACGGGTTCAGCGTGGGGAAGGTTGAACCTCTATTCCAGGCCTTGGGGGTTACCCTCAGGGAATTAGGAAATAGGACTGAAGACTGGTGCTCAACAGCAAGGTCTGGGTTGGGTACACAACGTGAAAATGCCTAGTTACAGAGTGTAACACACACACTCACTAGGTAGAGGGATGGGAGTGTGTGAAGCGGTACAGCTCAACCACGGGTGGCTTTACTCCCGGGGACCATGCGGTGATGTCCAGGGACATCTTAAGTCTTCCAGTCGGAGCAAGGGGTGGCCCCCAGCCTCCGGTGTGTAGAGACCCGGGGTGCTGCTAAACACCCTGCCAGCCACAGGGCAGCCCCGCGGGAGAGAAGAACCAGCCCCAGAGGTCCCTGGACACAGGTTGACAAGCCGTGATGCACAGCCTAGGACTACAGGAGGAACATGTGACAGCCACCTCCTGCTGTGCTGTGACAGCTAAGGGAGATGAGGAGCAAAGGATCCCACGCAAGAGGCTGTTTAAAAAAGAGAGAGAGAGAGGGAGAGACAGAGAGACAGAGAGAGACAGAGAGACAGAGACAGAGACAGAGAAAGAGAAAAAGAGAAAGAAAGAAAGAAAAACAGCCAGGGCCACAGAAGATGAAGACATCGTGTTGTCATAGAAGCCAAGGGTTAGAGACCTAGACATTAGGGTCAAAGTCCCAGAGAGAGCAAGTACAAAGAGACCAAGAAACAGTCCCCTGGGGGACTTGCCTGGTGGTCCAATGGCTAAGGCTTCATGCTCCCAATGCAAGGGGCAAGGGTTCGACCTCTGGTCAGGGGACTGAGTTCTCTGGGTCGCACAGTTGGAGGGTCAGTGGGGACCTCGGTAGGAAGAGTTGTGTTGGCCTAGTGGTGGCGTAGCCGTGTGACAGGGGGTTCAGAGGCGAATGTCATGGAAGGAAGGAGACGTGGAACATGGTGACACATCTTTTGGGAAACTTGACCTCAAGCGGGTAGAGACATTGTTTGGTGCATCTAAGAAAAGGCTGGGTTGAGGGACATTTTTTTTTTTTTAATGGAAAATACGTTGTGTGGATCCTTATAGAGTGTGACCAGAGAGAGGGAGAGAGTAAACTACAGGAAGAGGCGCTGGGTCCATAAGTGGGATTGAGGGGATGTGTCCTGAGCTGCGGTGGAGCAAGTAACTTGGGTGAGAAGTGGAGGCAGGAGGGAAGTTAGAGAAGTTACTAACAGCATGAACGCCTTGCACTAGGAGGGGCTCAGGAAGGTCTGAAGCTTCAGCGCCCACTTCCACCGCTTCAGGTCTCTTCCTCCTGGGCCGGGAGACTTAACCAGTCTCTACCTGCCTTTAGGCGGAGACGGGAGGGACACAAGTAATGCCTACGGTTGGACTAATGATTGAACACATAAGTGTGTTCAGAGTGTTTAGAATGGTGCTTGGCATTCAGTAAGAACTCAGCACATGCGTGGTAATTCTCGTTATCAGTGGAGCCTGAGACAGACATAGTGATGGAAAGTTTAAAGGAAGTAGACCAGTTTTAAGATAGCCTCTGGGGTGAGTGGAGCAGACGCATGAACAAGGAAGAGCAAAGTACATGATAGGGTGGTTCTGGGTCCAGTTTTATGTGCGCCCTGCACGGACTGGCAGCGAGATCCTACACCGTTAGCAGCAGTTCCACGAATCGAGGAGCTTGCGCCCTCTCTTCACGTTCCCTCCTGTATTTCTTTTCATCTTCTCCTCATTCTGGAGTCAAGCAGATGGACTCTAGGTCCTAGTCATTCACTTCTAGAAAGAAGGTATGGTTAGAAGTTCGAGACTCAGCTTTGCTACTTTGTGTAAATGGCTATCTGGCCCCATTCCTTCTTTTAATGAGTCGGTTTGTAGCATCTTTTATGTACCGGGCAGAGGAGGAAGAGCAGGGATCAGTGCAGTTTCCCTGATGTCGCACACTGAGCACCTCGTGGCGCTGAGATGCAGGTGGAGGGGACATGCAAGGAGAAAGGAAGCTACGGCTTGTCACCGTGGGCGGTGTGCCTCTGCTCTCAGGGAAGTGGTTCTGCTTCTGCTGACCTCGCAGAGACGTGAGGAGACTCCAGCCGGGTGCTGCGTGTCTGAGGGCCCAGCAGATGCTGCAGCTTCCTGGGGATGCAGTTGTCGGGAGTGCCGGGCGTGGGGGGCCTCCCGCCAGCCTTCCCAGCACGGCGTGCCCAGGCCCCTGGTGGGCGACCGCACCGTGGTCACCACGCCAGGACCTCCTGGACGTTACTGTCTCAGGGGATCATCCTGATTTCTGATCTGACTGCCCACTCCACCACCTCCACATCTGTGCCACTCGGGCAGTTCTCAGGTACACTGACCCTGCCTGTTTGCTCACCGTCAATCTTGCCCCATCCCAAGAGCATCCAACCTCTGCTTGATGGATTGAGACTCGGGTAATCAGAGATCGTGGAGGGTCTGGATTTAGGATTTGGGGCTCCAGGCTGGAGGAGCCAGATGTAGAAAGTGTGCATTTTTAGGGGCCTTTGAAAAACAAGGCAATACTGACACTTTCTAGAACGTCGACCTCTGGCCCAGTGTATCTCCTAGAGACCTTGGGAATCAGGTCTTTGCTCTCTGATATTATGACTCAGTGGAGTCATTCCCTTCTGTGCACTGCTGAGTGACGGGCTTAAAATGCAGACATTGGTGCCCGAGAGAGAGAAAAATACTAGAGATACGAGGTCCCATGCAAAAAGAAAAAGAAGATGGTCATGAAAATACCTATGGCTTTGTCTCCAGCGTGGAGCAGAGAGATAACTATGGAACTTTTGTATCCAGTGACCCAATGGAGAGTCAGTGAGTCCTGGTTTCCTGACAGCTGCCATATTTCTTACAACTGAAATAACAATTACAAATCTGCACCCTGAGCTGTACTTTTTCACCGTGGACGTATTTTCTCTTTAGCAAACACATGACGGTATTTTGTTGGCACAGTGGGATGATATATTGTCACTGATGTCATGGTCTGGAAGTTGAATCCAGATGCAATATATACAGTCATAGTGTATGTTCATGGGTGGAGAGGGAAGGTTTTTAACAATCATTTGCTCTTATCGTGTGTATGACTGTTAGAGAAGTCCAGGTCCCCAGATGTTACTCGCGATAATCACCAAAAATCAAGCGTCGTACTAAGACCGTCTCAGCTGTTTATTTAGTTCATATAGTAGCTCTCAGTGATGATCAAAGTCTTTGCTGTCTGCCGGGTTGGTCTCCAAAGATGTTGGGTTCACTCCTCCAGAAGAAGTATTCTTTCCGCTGTCCGTGCTTTCTGTGGGAGAACAATTAAATCACCCCAGCGTCCGATTGAATACAAACTTGCTCATAACAATTCATGGACGATGGGGTAGACACAGGAGAACTCCGTGCAGGTCGGCTGTGCTGAGCTGCAGAACTGGCCACCGTGCTGGGCCCTGCGGCCCCTGGCACCGAGAGTGGGCACCTCTTTCCCCTCCTCTTCAGGAAAGGCAACGCAGCAGTGCATTTTGTTTCTGGGTTTGTTTGTTTGTTTTTAGCAAATCCTGAGCACACGGGTTAACCCACACGTTGAGACACAAAGTTCGATAAAATTTTCCCTAGCTGTTCAGAGAGGAGTATTTAGTGAAAAGATAAGAGTTCATCAGTACAGAGGCAGTAAAGGAAAAGGAACAAGTGGGCGTAGCAGACTTTCTTCATTCATTGTTTTAAAGCATGGTGTACTGTGTACCTAGAGACACAGAATAATTTTCCACACCACGTATTTCATAGAATCTTCTGCTTGTTAAATAATTGTCTTTCAAAGGAAACATTTTTTGCCATTAGACTTTTTTTCTCAAAATATATTTCGATCTATAAAAAATCTATATACATATATATCACAATGTTGATATACATCTAGATATGTATCTAGGTAGATGTAATATATACAGCCATATATATATATACACACACACACACATATGTATATATTTCGTGTGCATACACACACCATAATTTTCCTCGTGTATTAGGATGACCCGTCAGGGTCACTGGGATGACCTTTCAGGACTCCTGGATTGGGAAGCCATCTGCCATGTTGTGAGGAAGCCCAGGGCTCGTGAGGAGACCTGTGTAGAAAAGAATCAAGCTCTCCAGGTTTGCCCCCAGCCGAGCCCCCAGACCTTAGCCAGCACACAGCTTGCCACCGCGAGTCATGAAAGAGCTGCCCTAGCTACCAGCTGACACCACGTGGAGGAGGGTCCTGCGCGCAGCCCGGCGCAAATCACACAGTCAGGAGAGCCAAAGCCAGTGGAGGTTTGAGGGTAGACGGGGTTCCATGCAGAGATTAGAGAGACAGATACAATGCAGGAGCCTTGGAGGACTGAAGTCAGGCAGGCAGCTTTGTGAAAGTACGAAGGTCACCGGGAAGCCACCATCGATGTCCTCAGCCTTGTGCGGCACTCTGTGCAAAGGAGCGATTCTCAGAAGGCCATCTGAAAGCCATGGGTAAAAAAATCCTGTCTCCTGCCAGCCAGCACCAGAAGCTGCTGCAGAGGGCCAGGAGCTATGTCTTCTTTCCCGTCCACCTTCCAAATTTTGCAAAAGTGCCCTTCATTATCTGCATCTGAACAGAACCCTCGTGGTAAGAAAGTCTGAACAAAGTAATTTTCAGGCTTTGTCCTCTGCAGTGCAGGGGATTGCTTAGAAGGACAGGTGTGATGCTGAGTATTAAACTATAATGGGGGGCTTCCCTGGTGGCGCAGTGGTTGAGAGTCCGCCTGCCGATGCAGGGGACGCGGGTTCGTGCCCCGGTCCGGGAAGATCCCACATGCCGCGGAGCGGCTGGGCCCGTGAGCCATGGCCGCTGCGCCTGCGCGTCTGGAGCCTGTGCTCCGCAACGGGAGAGGCCGCAACAGTGAGAGGCCCGCGTACCGGGAAAAAAAAAAATTATAAAAAAAAATTATATTTAAAAAAAACTATAATGGGTATAGCTGGACTATTAAGTTATCCTTCCATTCTGAGGAAGCAGAGCAGGAAGAACAGCACAAGACGTCTGCTCTTGTTAATGTTAAATTGCATATCAATTGCTACTATGGAAGATTGTACTTTCCAAAAACGCCCAGCAGTATTTCCAGTCCCAGGTATTCTTCCAGAGCCTTCCCCCTTCCCCATCAAGAGGGGGCACCCATGTCTACTTCGGCTGATAAAGGACAGTGGAAGTGACACTGCATGACCTCCGAGTCTAAGACATAAAAGGTGAAACAGCTCCAACGTGGTTCTCTCTGGACACTCAACCTCAGAAGCAAGCCGCCTTATTGGGAGGAAGCCCAGGTCACATGGAGACCCATGTGTGAAGAGGGACCGAAGCTTTTCCAGCACCCAGATGCCAGCCAGCACCATCTTTCCAGCCATGGAGATGAGGAAAATCATGGTAGAAAGGACGCTTCAGTCAAGCCACTCGAGCTGATGCCGCGTTGAGCAGAGACAGGCCTTCCACACAGCCAGACACAAACTGCACATACGTGAGCAAAGTAACTGTCTGTTCTTTTAAGTCCTAAGTTTCAGCGTGGGTACGTGTCACAACGAAACCCAAACTATGGCTTTAGGATTGGTGGCAGAGGTCAGAAGGTCCTTGGAGGCATTGAAACCTGATAATGCTTGAAGAAGCCGTTGTCAGCAGCTCAAAGGAAGTTGAGAAAAATGCTACTGGAGACTCAAAGAAAGGGGTCAGATAATTTAGCAGCAGTGTCACCTGAGGTAACACGGTGAATAAGAAGTATCCCTACTGAACTGGATGAACTAGCTAAAGAGGTCGCCATCCACAGTGTCAGAGCCGCCACTTTCATTCCTCTACCTGCCTCTAGTGACATGAAAGAGGAGAGAAGTAAGGAGTGGACCATTAAATAGAAAAAAAGCCAGCATTGCTGAACTGAAGTAAAAACTCGCACGCTCAGGATTTCCAGATGGCAAATGATTCTCAAATTAAGAAATATCTTAAGGTAAAGATAAAATCCAGGGTGCTGTCAGGAAAACACGGTCCAAAGCTGGATGCAAGGGGGAATCTAAATCATTTCGTGACGATCTCAGTAAGATTTATGGAGGTTCCTCATATACTTTATCAGATCCGTCTAATGATCTTAAAGGCATGCCCAGAGATCTTGTTTGTTAAATAACAGAGCTGCTAAAAATCTTTAGGGGGTTGACTGCCAATAATTCCACAGGGAACCCAAGATACAAAAGGGCTTACGTTGATGAGATTTGGGGGTGAGGCTTTTGTTTAAAAGAGTGAATTCCAATAAGATGCATAGAAATCACATGAAGTTTTAAAGGACTTGTATCAGTTGAAGCACCACCAGCTCAGAATAAAAAAGAAAGGCCTTTGGACACTGGCCATACAGGCTGAGAAAAATAGTCCATTTTGAACTTGGGCTTTTTATGGAAGAAGAAAAACTAACACAGAGGAGAAGACAAAAGCCCACAAGGCAGAGCCCCGAGCCATAGTAAAACCGTCCCCAGACCTCAGGGAGCCAGCAACAGGTGGCCAGCTGGATTTCAGAAATGCTGCGGACCAGTGACAGCTGTGTGCGTCCGGTTCCCCTCCGTGCTGAACGGGATTACCTGCGGCGGTTATCCTGTGACTGTCCCCCGTGTATGTGCGGTGTGCAGATCTGCGTAGCGGGTAGCTACTTTGTCACTGTGTCCCAGGGCTTCAGATCAAAAGGAACCTTCTCTGCACCTGACCCATATTTAGATGCCAGGAGCCTGGTCCTTGAGCTGAATGTCCACGTCCTAACAGACAGGACTGTCGGAGCATTTTGAGAAGGGGTGAGTTTACGTAGACTCGTACATAGCGCGTGAGAGCAATGTAAATAAACTTATCACCAAAGAGCAGACCGTGGAGGTTCTAAAATATGCCCACAAATTCTTGCCAGCCCTCCCGTTTAGATGGGGGAGTGAACTGGTGGAGGAGCCCCGGCTGTTGTAGTCGCCAGCTGTCTGAGCCATCCCAGACCAGAAGCCAGACATGAGTGGAGAGACTCTGCAGACGACCCTTGCCCTGGCCACGTCTGACTGTGACTGCAGGTCAGCCAGCAGGGGAGCCGTCTAGGCAAGCCCGGCTAACTGGATCAGCTCGGTCAGCCTATACTCATGAGCAAAGCCAGTGTTATCTTTGTCGGCCACTCTGGGGGACACTGCTGTTATACGGCAATGGAGAATTGGAACAGCTCTGCTCTTGGGTTTGAAATTTTGGCCGAATGCCATATTTTTTGCCAGTGTTCTCTTCCACTTGCATTAGTGGACCAATTAGTATTTTTCAGTGTCTGCAATGTATCATTCACAGTAGAGTATTTGGAAGACCTCACATAGCAGACAATTTTATTGTACTCCTGTAATTCTCAATATTGTTTAATCTTCATCCTCTGTTTAAACTTTCTTTGCTTTAGTTCATGCACAAGGCTGGAATATTTTTTTAAAACTCTCTCCCTAGGACTTCTTAGAAACACCACTTTGGGAGTGATCCTCTTGGAGGGCCCTGAACAAACATGCTTCTTTTCACGAGATCCACTCTGAAGGGGACCCTGGTCCCCCACAGTTATTTTTGGAGGCCTTCCTGAAGTCAGTTGCAGATGAAAGTGATGCCCTGATAGTATCGTGTTCTATCATGATTGGTTCAGCTAGAGCAAGCCCCCTAGGAGAACGCCCCACTTCTACCCCAGTCATGTGTGGAGGCTGGTGTTTCTGCTTCAGAGGCTCTGCATTTTCGTTTCTTCCATTGTGAAAAGACCTTACTGGGAACGAAACTAGCAGTCCCCAAGGACAGGCTTCCATCCTGTGCTGCCAGCTGCCTATGATGCCTCTGGCTTTACAAGAGCAACAAGTGCAGCCTTTGAGCATCTTTTGGTTCTGGGGGAGGGGAGGGGCTTAACGGGGTTGATGACAGCTTTTCTCCCGTGTTCAGCTGCTGCTTCCAACACAGGCTGACACTTCCTTTTTTTTTCCCCCCCTTAATGCTACTACTTCAAAAATTTTTTTTGTCTGGGACTGAATACCAGACATTAAAAAACATGATCAGGAACTTCATATGGACTTCAAGAGTTAATCTCTTTGTTTATCCTTAAAATAGAGTTTTGCCCTAAAGTAGTCACATTCAATTAAATGTCATTTCTGTTATTTCTGGTGCAGTGAGGGTTAAAGGCCATCAGAATGACTCCACAGAGAGACCAAGATTGCCCTTACTTAATTTTCTCAGAATAGAGAGCATTCGTCAGGGGAAAAAAATAATAAAACTATCATAAAGTTATGAAAAGTACACAAGGAAAAAATTAAAGGATTATATTTTAAAGCCTAGGGACATAGAATATTATTCCTTATAAGATACGTTCCGTGGTATTATTTCCTGGAATGCTCAGGATTTTTTTTTTTTTTAACTACCTAATGACTAAACCACAAGCATGCAGATCATAAAAGCTTCAGAGAAAATACATTGGTATTTTTCCTTAACGGGGTTTACTTGTAGCCTCTAGCACTATTTGTATGAAGTGTTACATCAGAACAGTTTGTTCTCAAATAAAAGTGTCATTCACAATTTATAAAATACTCTATGATCTCCATAGCACATATGTGCAACTGTGTGAAGTGGGTACAAGGTCATCACCTGAAATGCAAGTAAAGCTCGGACGTCAAACAAAGGAAGTTCCTACAAGAACCAGAAGTAGATTCCAAAATATCTTCTCATGTGATTTGCCTCCTAAAAGATGTTCTTTCAAAACCAAAAATTCTATGGTGGTTCTATGCCAGTGAAGATACAAATGCTGTTTGAGTCATCAAGCTGTCACTGACCTTCTAATACTGCAGACTCCTCATACCCGTGTCCAGGCTTGGCTAAGGGCTGTCACTCCCAGGGGTTCTAAACTTTGATCTATGCCAAATGATGGACATTCAAACCACTCGGTTTTGTGGTGTGGGGCATTTCAATGTACAACGCGTTCCCTGTGCCCAGGCACTGCATCATCTCTTAGCATCTCCTTTGTGAGGAGTTTGGGCTCCCTGGAGTAGCAATGATGTTCTCAGCTCAAGAGTGAGCCACACCCTTGTCCACTGCTCTATCAGTGGATGCGTAGGTCGCTTCCATGTCTTGGCTGTTATAAATAACACTGCAGGGAGCATTGAAGTGCATGTATGTTCTAGAATTAGTGTTTTCATTTCCTTTGGGTAAATGCCCAGAAGTGAAACTTCCTGGATCATATGGCAGTTCTACTTTTAATTTTTTTGAGGAACCTCCATACTCTTTTCCGTGCGGCTGCACCGACTTACATTCCCACCAAACGTGCACAGGGGTTCCCTTCTCTCCAAACCCTCGCCAACACTTATTTGTTGTCTTTGGTAACAGCCATTCTCACAGGGGTGAGGTGATGTCTCATTGTGGCTTTATTTGCACTTCCACGATGATTAGTGATGTTGAGCATCTTTTCATAGGTCTGTTGTCCATCTGTGTGTCTTATTTGGAAAAATCTCTATTTAGGTCCCTTGCCCATTTTTTAAAATCAGGTTTGTTTTTTTTTTGATGTCAAATTGTATGAGTTCTTTGTATCTCTTGGATATTAATCCATTATTGGATATATAATTAGCAAATATCCTCTCCCGTCTGTAGGCTGCCTTTTTGTTTTATTGATGGTTTCCTTCACTGTGCAGAAACCTTTTAGTTTCATGTGGTCCCATTTGTTTATTTTTTTTCTATTTCCCTTGCCTGAGAAGATGTATCCAAAAAATACTGTATACTGCCTGTTTTCTTCTAGTAGTTTTATGGTTTCAGGCCTTACATTTAAGTCTTTAATCCATTTTGAGTTTATTTTTGTATATGGTGTGAGAAGGTAGTCCAGTTTGATTCTTTTGCATGTAACTGTCTGGTTTCCCCACCACCATTTATTGAAAAGGCTGTCTTTTCCCTGTGGTATGTTGTTGCCTCCTTTGTCATAGACTGAGTATATAAGTGTCGGTTTATTTCTGGGCTGTCTGTTCTGCTCCATTGATCTACGTGTCTGTTTCTCTGCCCGTACCATACTATGTTAATGGCTGTAGCTTTGTAGTATAGTTTGAAATCGAGGACTCCAATACCTCCAGCTTTGTTTTTTCTCAAGATTGTTTTGACTGTTAGGAGTCTTTTGTGTTTCCATACAATTTTAGAATTATTTGTCCTAGCTTGGTGCGAAATACCATTGGTGTTTTGACAGGGATTGCATTGAATCTGTAGATTGCCTTGGGCAATAAGTTCATTTTATTTAATTAATTAATTAATTTATATTCTAATCCCAAACTCTTTTTTTTTTTTTTTCTTGTGGTACGCGGGCCTCTCACTGTTGGGACCTCTCCCGTTGGGGAGCACAGGCTCCAGACCCACAGGCTCAGCGGCCATGGCTCATGGGCCTAGCCGCTCCACGGCATGTGGGATCTTCCCAGACCAGGGCACGAGCCCGTGTCCCCTGCATCAGCAGGTGGGCTCTCAACCACTGTGCCACCAGGGAAGCCCCCAAACTCTTTAATTAATTAATTATTTTATACAGCAGGTTCTTATTAGTTATCTGTTTTATACATATTAGTGTATAATGTCAATCCCAATCTCCACCATCACCCTGATACCAAAACCAGACAAAGATAATACAAAAAAGAGAAAATTACAAACCAGTATCACTGAAGAATATAGATGTGTAAATCCTCAACAACATACTAGCAAACAGAATCCAACAACACATTGAAAGGATCAGACACCATGATCAAGTGGGATTTATCCCAGGGATGCAAGGATTCTTCAGTATACACAAATCAATCAATGTGCCACATGATATTAACAAATTGAAGAATAAAAACCTGTGATCATCTCAGTAGATGCAGAAAAAGCTTTTGACAGAATTCAACACCCAGTTATGATAAAAACTCTCCAGAAAGTGGACATAGAGGGAACCTACCTCAACATAGTAAAGGCCACATAGGACAAACCCACAGTGAGCGTCATTCTCAGTGGTGAAAAACTGAAAGCATTTCCTCTAAGATCAGGAACAAGACAAGGATGTCCACTCTCACTATTATTATTCAACATAGTTATGGAAGTCCTAGCCATGACAATCAGAGAAGAAAAAGAAATAAAAGGAATACAAATTGGAAAAGAAGAAGTAAAACTGTCACTGCTTGCAGATGACATGATACTGTACCTAGAGAATCCTAAAGATGCCACCAGAAAACTACTAGAACTAATCAATGAATTTGGTAAAGTTGTAGGATACAAAACTAATGCACAGAAATCTCTTGCATTCCTATACACTAACAACGAAAGGTCAGAAAGAGAAATTAAGGAAACAGTCTCATTCACCATTGCAACAAAAAGAATAAGATACCTAGGAATAAACCTGCCTAAGGAGACAAAAGACCTGTACTCAGAAAACTATAAGACACTAATGAAAGAAATCAAAGATGACACAAACAGATGGAGAGATATACCATGTTCTTGGATTGGAAGAATCAATATTGTGAAAATGACTATACTACCCAAAGCAATCTAGAGAGTCAATGCAATCCCTATCAAATTACCAATGGCATTTTTTACAGAACTATAACAAAAAATCTTAAAATTGGTAGGAGACCCAAAAGACCCCGAATAGCCAAAGCAGTCTTGAGAGAAAAAAATGGAGCTGGAGGAATCAGACTCCCTGAGTTCAGACTATACTACAAAGCTATAGTAATCAAGACAATATAGTACTGGCACAAAAATAGAAGTATAGATCAGTGGAATAGGATGGAAAGCCCAGAGATAAACCCATGCACCTATGGTCAACTAATCTATGACAAAGGAGGCAAGGATATACAGTGGAGAAAAGATAGTCTCTTCAATAACTGGTGCTGGGAAAACTGAACAGCTACATGTAAAAGAATGAACTTAGAACACTCCCTAACACCATACACAAAAATAAACTCAAAATGGATTAAAGACCTAAATGTAATACCAGACACTATAAAACTCTTAGAGGAAAACATCGGAAGAACACTCTTTAATATAAATCACAGCAAGATCTTTTTTGATCCACCTCCTAGAGTAATGGAAATAAAAACAAAAATAAACAAATGGGACCTAATGAAACTTAAAATCTTTTGCACAGCAAAGGAAACTATAAACAAGACGAAAAGACAACTCTCAGAATGAGACAAAATATTTGCAAACGAATCAACTGACAAAGGATTAATCTCCAAAATATATAAACAGCTCATGCAGCTCAATATTTTAAAAAAACAAACAGCCCAATTAAAAAATGGGCAGAAGACCTAAATAGACATTTCTCCAAAGAGGACATACAGATGGCCAAGGGGCACATGAAAAGCTGCTCAACATTGCCAATTATTAGAGAAATGCAAATCAAAACTACAGTGAGGTATCACCTCACACCGGTTAGCATAAGCATCATCAGAAAATCTACAAACAACAAATGCTGGAGAGGGTGTGGAGAAAAGGGAACCCTCTTGCACTGTTGGTGGGAATGTAAATTGATACAGCCACTAAGGAGAACAGTATGGAGCTTCCTTAGAAAACTAAAAATAGAATTACCATATGACCCAGCAATCCCACTACTGGGCATATACCCAGAGAAAACCACAATTCAAAAAGACACATGCACCCCAACGTTCACTGCAGCACTATTTACAATAGCCAGGTCATGGAAGCAACCTAAGTGTCCATCAACAGATGAATGGATAAGATGTGGCACATATATACAATGGAATATTACTCAGCCATAAAGGAATGAAACTGGGTCATTTGTAGAGATGTGGGTGGACCTAGAAACTGTCCTACAGAGTGAAGTATGACAGAAAGAGAAAAACAAATATCGTATATTAACGCATGCATGTGGAATCTAGAAAAACGGTACAGATGGTGGTGGGATGAATTGGGAGTAAGTTCATTTTAACTGTCTTAATGCTTTCAATTTATGAGCATGATATATCTTTCCATTTGTTTCATCTTCAGTTTCTTGCATCTGTGTCTTACAGTTTTTTTTTTTTTTTTTTTTTTTGGCTGTACGTGGGTCTCTCACTGCTGTGGGCTCTCCCGTTGCGGAGTGTACAGGCTCTGGATGCGCAGGCTTAGCGGCCATGGCTCACGGGCCCAGCCGCTCCACGGCATGTGGGATCTTCCCAGACCGGGGCACGAACCCGTGTCCCCTGCATCGGCAGGCGGACTCTCAACCACTGCGCCACCAGGGAAGCCCTGTCTTATAGTCTTACAGTTTTCTGAG
The DNA here is from genome assembly GCF_039906515.1 of Pseudorca crassidens. Taxonomy (NCBI): domain Eukaryota; kingdom Metazoa; phylum Chordata; class Mammalia; order Artiodactyla; family Delphinidae; genus Pseudorca; species Pseudorca crassidens. The sequence goes on from NC_090318.1 coordinate 6,183,892, forward strand.
TACAGTTCTTTTACCTCCTTGGTTAGATTTATTCCTAGGTATTTTATTCGTTTTGATACAATTGTAAATGGGACTGTTTTCTTAATTTCTCTTTCTGATAGTTCATTGTCAGTGTATAGGAAAACAACAGGTTTCTGTATATTAATTTTGTATACTGCAACTTTATGAAATCCTGCTTTTTGCAACAACATGGATGGATCTAAGGGTGTGATGCTAAGTGTGAAACATCAGAGAAAGACAAGTACCACGTGATGTCACTAATATGGAATCCAAAAACCAAAACAAACAACATGAGAACAGTCGTAGGTACAGAGAACAAGTGAGTGGTTGCCAGAGGGGAGGGGAAGGAGGGGGTGGACGAAATAGGTGAACAGGAGTCAGAGGTACAGAGCTCCACTTATATGGCATATACGCCATGGGGACGTAGTATATAGCATAAGGGAGACAGTCAAAAATATTAGAAAAACTTTGTAATAGTGTATACCCACTGTATCACAATAAGAAAAAGGGGTGGGCCCAGAGTTGGGGGATGGAGCAATGGGCAAAACTGAAATCCCCTGCCTAGTGAAAAAGGGCAAAATGAGTGAAAAATTCTGACTCTAGGGAAAAAAAAACTTTTGTTGAAAATGTCAAGCCTTCCCAGTGTGATGTGTATAGGTTCTTGGTCCCCAAAGAAGACAAGTGTTCTTTTATTTTAAAATTTGCCTCCAGCAATTTGGTGATGAGTCGCTGTGTAACCTGAGAAGCAAATGCAGTTAAGTAGTTACAGATTGCACGTTTAGTTTCTATTTACTGTGGTGGAGAAGAAACAAATTCATGCTAGGAAGGGGACTGCGACTCTGGTACCTTCCTGATGGGTGTTCACAGCGCAAAAAGCAGAGGCTGTTTTCGGTTTTGTTCCTTGAGATGCAGTGACCTGTCTAATCTTTGATTTTTTTTTTTCATTGAAAGAGTTTCTTTATTTGCTCTGGAAGTTTGATTCCTTCCTTACTAAAAGACCACTTTCACAAACCATTCTGAATTTATGTTATCTAAAGTAACAGAATTCTAGACGATCTCTTTTACATTTATACAGGATTCTGGTGTATGTGATGTCCTTTGACTGGAAGAATAGATGTAGATATAGGTGTAGGTGTACGTGTAGGTGTAGGTATAGACATAATTATGCTGAAACATTCACATTTGATTACTTAACTTTTAAGGAAGGAAGAAAATGTCCACAGGGTTATTTTAACTCAAAATTCCTTACCTGTTTTAGCTCTCAACACCTCTTTGCTGGATTTAAAGCAGGGGACCTAGGTGCACCAGTTATGAGCACAAACTTTGGAAGAAGATGTCTTCACATCTTATTTGCTGTGTATCCTCAGACAAATTTGTTAACCTCTCTGTGCCTCAGTGTTCTCATTTGCAAAATGGGGAAAATGACAGTACACCTTTATGGGCGATTGCTGTGAGAATTGAACCATGAAGTGAAAACTCAGTGGAACAGTTCGTGGCATGCGGCAACTGCTACAGAAGCGTTCACTTCTGCTATCATTATACGTGTAGAAAACAATATTCTAAGATGTTCATTCGTGTTCCCAAGTCCACAACAGCGTACTCATGGTTTAAATGCAGGTCTAGTTCCAGGTTCCTCTCCTAAGGACAACTTCGTTGATGACGGCTTGAATGTGGTGCTCTGGATCCTTGTTCTGGAGCTCCAGCTCTGTGGACTGGGACACATTCCTCTTGCATCTAATTTCCTCCTTTGTGGATCGTAGGGCCCTCTTAATGGAATTCCTGTGCTCTTCAGAGTTAGGGCAAGAATCAAATAATTTTAAGCAGTCAAAATTACAGAGGGCTGGAAAGAGTTTGGTGGTTTTATGATTTCCTGGTTTTAAGTAAAAAATTCCTCATTATATAGATGCAAATGTGTGATGGAAACATGGTCCAACATCTAGGTCCTTAAGTCAAGGAGATGGGTCAGCCACAGTGATGCCTCACGGTGGGTCTAAAAGATGCTCAATGTGTTGGGTATTTTATTCCTTACATTGTATTTTTACTGGAATTTACATTTCTGGATTGACTTGGGTGTTCTGCGTGTGTTTTTATTTTGCCTGTGTCTTTCACTTAAGTTGTAGATAACAAGAATAGACATCTAGATATATAGAAAGGCTTTTGAAGAGAAGCAGAGTTAGTAAAGTAACAGTGTGAGGCCAACATCAAATTTTCCCAGCAGGTAGAAAATATAAAGCAAACCCAAAATGTTGGGTGCATAATTTGATAGATCGCTGGAACGCATGGCCTTCTGTCTGTAAGAAATCAGAAGTGAACAATCTTTGGACATCAAGTAGCTTACAAAGGAAAGTATTTGATGAGTCGAGCGAAGGAATGAACAATAGCCGTACGATTTAGATTTCCTGAAAATTCTCTAGAGTTTGAAGTCAAAGGAATTTTGACTTTGGCACACTACGTCTCAGAGTTGGCTGAACCAAACATATTTCAAAAATAATTTGAACTCTCGCTTGAGCCTAAAGCATATTTCTTCCCACAAGCCTTAAAACCATGTCTTATTTTATCCAGAAATTTTAGTTCTTTACATCCCAAGGGAAAATGTACATTTGGACACTTCTGAAATAAATGAGACTTTTTAGGTTAAGATGAATGGTCTGTAAAGTACATTTATACACTGTACTAGGCAGTCTTCAAGGTATTCACACTCCTGTATCAGTCCTCTCCCTCACTGAACATGGTTGGTCTGTGCGACCAAAAAGAAGTGCGACTCTTTGCATGTTTCCATGTTCTGTATCAAAGGGGAGCTTGATTCCATGCACTGGGGACACAGGTTTCTAGATCATTTGTCAGCGTATCAGGTTCCTCCTTTACGTTTTAAACATTGGTGACTGTATGTAGATAGCAAAGCAAAGGGAAATCAGCTTTTTGGCCCCCCCAAATTATATATATATATATATATATGTGTGTGTGTGCATGTATATATATATAATTATAATATATATACATAATATATATTATATATACTTTATATCATATGTATATGTATGTATGTTTGGCGACCTTATTCTTACATTATTTACAAAATTCAGTCTACCTATATCTTTTGCTTCTGTTTTATAAATATTAGAGAACACTGCCCCCCCCACACACACACAACAGTTATGCCATTTTGTACCCTTTCTGTTTATTAGGCTGGGAAAGATGTAAAAGACACATCGTAGCAAAATAATGTTTCATCGGGAGAAACAATCCGGTGAAAAGCTATAGGTTTCCGCCTACAACTATTGCCTAAATATCTCGTAATAATGTCATCACTCCCTTGTTTGAAACAACGTTCTACAGAAAGACTTCCTTCGCTAGAACTTGCATAAACGTAGCATCAAAGTCTTAACTCACTTCTGTAGAGTCGGGATCGTACATTTTGCCATGCATTTGAATATTTTGAAGTTCCTGGATGGCAACAGGAGGAAAAAGTAACTTTTTCCCTTAAATGACTACTTTGTAGAAATGAATATAGCCATTGTTTTCTGAACTTCAAACACATGGCATAGGTCTTAGTACCTTTGAAGTCAGGCTCACTTTTGGCACAGTTTACATCGTGGCCACTGGAAAAGGCTTTTGTGGTCCTGTAGACACGGCTGTAATATTTGACATCGTGGTGTTCACCAGACCTGGTTTCCTCCGAAATAGGCACACACCGACCGCTTCAAGGAAGGATTGTGAATGCCTGCATCCCGTTTGTTTCGTACCAGTGTTCTCCCCGTGTGTCTTAGTTTTTGTTAGCTCTTTGGCCAGTGTGTGCTGTTGCTGTCTTTCTCCCCATTTGGTCAAACATTCTGTTGATGCTAATTCATGAACGTCACCTCCGTTTTTCAGTCTTCCTGTGGCCAATGACATTCTCACAGCTTTTGCTCATCATCTAAATGACATTAGAGCAAACTCTCATTTGCTGAAGACAGTAAAAGGTTACACACATTATAGGGGGATGGTAGGAAGAACTAGACACAGAACCAAGTCTCAGTATTACAGGGGTACTACATTTTTAGTGCCTGCTCTATTTGCTTATTAGGTGAATAATTGAAACTCTCTCCTACTGAATTTGATCATCTTTTAGGATAGAAGACTTGCAGACTCCACATGATACCAGATTTTCAACCCTAATAATATCCTTCTCAGCAGGGGAAAGCTACTCAGCTTTATATAGTCCGATACTTTATTTTCACCATCAAGCAAGATAGCTTATATCCCGTCAATATAAAATATGTATATGAGGTAATGTAGCTAATACGTACTGGCATCATTTTCCCATAAAGGTCCCAGTGAAGATTTTAAAACTTACCCTGCTGACAGTGCAGCCCACCCGTGCCATAATATGGGAATACATTACATTGCTCTTTAGACAACAGGATCCCAATTTGTCCATTTTTGGCCACGTCAAACTTTGTAAAGTTACTCTTCTTAATATCTGTTGGTTTCCGGGTGGAGAAATTACTCCTGGCAACACAGAAAGGGTCTGGCCAGGTAGATGCTGACATTTCTTTCAGTGGATGTTTCCCAACTGACACACTGGAGACATATTTTAAGGAGTTTTGTTTTTGTTTTACCTGGACATGCAGTGTGCATTTTGAATATGTATTTACTCTCGTAAATCAGTCTCTTTTTTCACATCATTGGAAATCCTCTGCTGCTGCCTCTTCCTGATGCCTGACTTATCCACAGATACATGAAAGGCTCTGATTGTTCCTCTGTTGAGTGCCCTCAGCTTCGGCTTGAGGATAAAGCAGATCAAAGTATGATAGGGTCCCTTTCCATCAGGTGAAATGAACAGGACACTGCAAATGAGACCGTGTCTGGTTGCAGGTGTTAAGGTCTTGTGTTCGGGGCGTCTCTGTGGCGCCCAGGACGGAGCCGCTGCGGCACAGTCATGAGACTGCCTTGTGGGGCATCTCCAGCATGTGGAATCACTCTGGCTTCTCTCACGTGCTCCAAGTGCACACACTGGGTCACTTCGTCACAGAGGGTTAGGGCTTGCATTTGGCAAGTAGAAAAGGCAGGTGTTTGAGGATGCTGCTGTGTGTAGCACGTGCTTGCATCCATGTGTGATTGGTGGGATCCTGTGTACTAGACAGAGCATTATGACGGTTGTGGCATCGTTTAAAAAGCCATTTATTGTGATCTTGAGAGCACACTTTTGGCACGAAACTTTGTCAACAAGTTGAATTATTTCAACCTTTAATGTCACCCATTATAAAGTGTTAGATGACACCTGTTTTCCAGGCACTGTTGTTCCTTTGAAAACCTGTTCTGAATAGAACCCACGTGCCATTTGATTTCAGTTCTCACCAGGATTCACCACCCAGCACTTTGCTACTGCAGTTTCTGTGGCAAAACCACTCGTAGAAAATAAAAAGTCAGTTGATAAAGAGAAATAGTTTAACTTGACCTTATGAAAAAGATTGCTTCCTGCAGAGCCTACCACTCTATTTTTTTTAAATCTTTATTTTATATTGGAGCATAGTTGTTTAACAATATTGTGTTACTTTCAAGGGTACAGTGTAGTGACTCAGTTATACATATACATGTCTCTATTCTTTTTCAAATTCTTTTCCCATTTAGGTTATTACAGTAGACTGAGCAGAGTTCCCTGTGCTATACAGTAGGTCCTTGTTAGTTATCCACTTTACGTATGGTAGTGTGTACACGTCAATCCCAAACTCTTTTGCACAATGCATGAGTCTAGACCAAACGCAACACTTGAAGTTTGTACTGGCGTGTTGCACTTTTAGCCTTTGTCATCTCTCCGTCCTCTCGGCGGCAGAACCACAGAGGCTACAAAAGAGCACGAGCGACAAAACGCACACAGCGTTTGGGTGACTGGGAACGTCGTGGTGCGGCAGTGCTGGTGAGATTCACAGCACGATCTTCTAGACGCTGATGAGCTACGTAGGTGCAGCTTCAGGAAGCCTCTCTGGAATCATCAGTTATATTGTGGAACTCTCACTTTTCTAGATGAACAATATAAGCTTGAGATATAATGGGAAACTTGTAATTAAGGAGCCAGTAAACGGAGGGAAAGCCTAGCAAAAATTAAGTGAAATAAGTATCGGTGAGGTCTTTCTCCTTCTGCCATTCTCTTTCTGGAATGCTGCATTGCTTTTACAATAAAGAAGAAAACATCTGAGTCCCATTTAGCAGGCAACTTAGTATTTTTTTTAACCCTTGGAGTTTAGGCCGATTTAAGAAGATTTTTTTAAAATAGAGTATCTTGTTGACCTTTATTAAAAAATTGAGATATACTACACAGACCATATATTTTACCCTTTTAAGATCTACGGTGCGATGTTTTTTATTCTGTTTGTCAAGCTGTGTGACCGTCACCACTGTCTGATTGCACAGCATTTTTATTACCCTACAAAGGAAACCTGTGCGTTTTGCTGCGCAGCGCACAGCCGCACCAGCAGGCAGCCACTACCCTACTGCGTCTTTGTCTGCTGTACACATTTCATAGAAATGGGACATACGGCACATGGCCTTCCGTGCCTCGCTTTTAGAGAAAAGGGAGTCGGGATCAAAACTGAGATGAGAAGGTTATACTGGGAAGCTTCGCGCAAAGGCAGGAAATAAAATTTCTGCCATCAGTTTTGAAAGGCAGCTTCCCTTTGGCTTCTGGGGAGGCACATACTCCGTGAGGATTTCATCACGTGCTCTCGCTGTCATTCTCCCGCAGGGTCTCGTTTTTCCCATAGTGAGCAGAGGAATACAGGAGGTAGCAGTGAGTAACGCTGCTGGTTATTAACGTTAATATTGTCATTAACAATAACAATATTAATAAGTCTATTGTTACACTTACTAGTTTCTGTGGTCCATTATACAGATGCGGTCACAGAACGCAGGGAGCAGAGAGAACATGGGGACACGGTGGTTGACGTTCACTGAGGGTGTGTCTGTGCTTGACACTCCACGTGCTCCTTGATTTAATCCAGGGATGGAGAGACCAAGGGAACCGAATAGAGAGTCAGGAACAGAACCGCACAGAGTCCATTGATTTTTGATAAGCAAAGGCAACTCAAAGGAGAATGTATAATCTTTTTGGTGCTGCAACAGTTAGACATCACCCAACCAAAGACAAGGGAACTTAGCCTCAGACTTGGAAAAAAGTTACGCCTTTCAAAACCATCTCAAAATGGAGCGTTAGGCCTAAATGTATAATGCAAAACTGTGAAACTTGTAGAAACTAACATAGGACAACATCTAGGTGACCTCTGGTTTGGCAATGACTTTCTAGATAGACCACAAAAAGCGTGACCCATGAAAGAAAAAAATTAATAAGTAAGGGTGCATTGAAATTAGAAACTGCCCTGTTAAAAGAATGAAAATATAAGACAGAGACTGGAAGGCAACATTTGCAAAACACATATCTGATAAAGGAATTGTGTTCAAAATATACAAAGAACTCTTAAAAGTCAACAAGAACCACGCAATGAAAAATTAGGAAGAAAAAAAACTGAACTGACTCGTCACCAAAATGATACACAGGTGCCAGTTAAGCATTAAAAAGGATGTTAAACATCTTTTTTAAAGGGAATTAAAACTTAAAACTATGAGTTGTTTCTGCCCCATTAGAATAGTGAAAACAAAACAAAACAACAAATCCCCCCCAAAAAAACCCACCACCACCAATTGCTGGAGAAGATGTGGAGAAACAGGAACTTTCATGCGGTGCTGGGGGGCAGGGATGCAAAATGACCCACTTTGCAGCACACTTGGGCAGTTTCTAACAAAGCGAAACAGAGGCTGACAGTACCATCCAACAGTCATGCTCCTGAGTATGGACCCAACTGATTTGAAAACTTGCTCCACCCAGAACAACCCTGCACACACACGTTTATATCAGCGTCACTCATAAGCACCCGAGTCACCTGGAAGTGGTCGAGATGTCCTTCAGCAGGTGGCTGGTAAACAAACTGTGACGGTGAACGTCCACACCATGGAATATGATTCAGTAACGGAGAAAAGCAGGGCGAGCGATCAGACCACAGAAGAGGGAGTAACCTTAAATGCATATTGCTAAGTGCACAAGCCAGTCTTCAGAGGACCCGTCCTGTATTCTTCTGTTTGTGTGGTGTTCTGGACAAGGGAAAATCAGAGTGGTGAAGTGTCAGTGATCCGTAGGGTTGGGCTGGGGAAGGTATTAGTAGGTTGATCAGGTGACGCACAGGGCCTTTACGTGTGGTGAGAGTGCCCTGTATGGTGCTATAACCCGTCATGGATACAGGGCACGAGGCGTTTGACAAAACCCCTAGCACTTTACAGCACAAAGAGTAAACTTTAACATACGCAGTACTTTTCAAGATCACGTAAGTTAGTAGATTCAGGAGAGAACGCAGACTGTGACAAAACAATCGGTGTTGCAAACACCGTGTATGAAACAACTGGGCGGTGGGGATGGAGGGGAAAGTGCTGAGCTAAGCAACCTTGGGAATGACCGGAGACTCAGAGTAAAGGCAGAAGAAGCTGCATGAGCCCTAGTCGATAGAGTTCCACCTCAGTGTCTGCGGCTATGCGTCACCTGCTGTGATGGGGCGGTACGCGTATATATGTTGGAATTGAATGTTAAGTAAAGGCATAGTGGGTGGTAGGAGCCAGACTTCTCAGTGTCGCTGTGGAAGGTTGCAGACCGCCAGGCAGGAGGCTGGTCGTGCGTTAGGCTTGGAGACCTCACGTGTGGCTTAATGTAAATACAGACGTTTATGTATAGGAATATGTCTAGGTGTCTAGGTATACCTGGGTTACTATGCTTTGGAAACACTTGTACAGAATTCAGAATCAGTCTAAACTAAGCCATGATGGTAGTAGTGAGAATCGAGGTTGTCTTGGGTGCACTATCTGTGTCAGCAGAGGGACGTTTGTGTAGAGGCTTCTCTGTAGCATCACCTAGGTCCTGTTGGCACAGGTGTACAAGCAGGGAAGGATCTTAGCGCTGCACTCTTAAGAGCCGTGCAGTTCACTCTAAGTTAAATTGTGCCTCAGTTTCCAAACAATTGAATAGATGATTTCAAATAGCGGTCAGAGTGTTTGATTGCATGGCATGGGGACCATCCTTTCAACAAGGAGTGGAAGTTACTGAGAGAAAGCACAGAGTTCTTAACAGATGTTCCAAATCAGGCTCCCGGCACCCTGGACTGTTGAGGACGTGATACGGGGAACAGACAAACCCTCAATCTTCTCCTGGCCCTCCTGACGCTCCCTAGAATATCTGTATTTTGAGACATGCTTTCCTTTCCTGTGTGGTGTTTCAGTTAACCAGCAATGTGTGCAAGGCGAGCAGGTATGGAAAATTGCACTTGTATCATTCCCTGGTGGGTTTGGGGCTTCGCTGGCTTGTAATCATGTGCTGTGGTTGGATTGTACACTCCCTGCCGTACTTCCCTTCAGCATTCACAGTTGGTGGAGATGAAATCCACACGGGATTGTGCGTTTCCATTGTTTCCACCAAACTACAGTCAGTCAAAGTTCTCCCCTGTTTATTTAGATTGTTTATTATTGAATTGGCTGCATTCAAATTCCCAGGAACTCTGTGACTAGTAACCCTGACAGTAGAACGCAGGTGCTTAGGAGGACGGGAAGTTGAATTCGTTTCAAGTTACACACCTGCCTTTTCTTCACTAACGGCAGTTAACTTTGACCTTGGGTTATGCATAGACGTTTGTCTTCTGAATGTACGTTCCCCAGGCTGAGCGCCTTGTTTTGAAACTGAAATGCTCTCGTAACAAAACAAAACAGGAAGGCCCTCACTTACAGAATCAAAAGTACTAACTTCCTAAAACAGTTCTGTCCTAAAATTCCTGAAACGTTGATCACTGAGCCAAGGCTGGAGGGAATGGACTATAATTGGGGGGACAGAATGCTCGAGTGAAAGGCTCACGTGAACATCTGGAAGAGAAGCCTGGAGGGTTGACCTCAGAAAATGACAACTTGCACGGTGACCGAAAAGTGCAGGCTTCCACAACCTGCGGGTGGAGGTGACCAGTGGGGTTAGTGAACGTGGGCAAAACTGAAAGCATTACGGCAGGCTGTGGGCTTGTTCATTTTTCTTTTCTAGGAATAATTCGACCCTTATTTTAAAAGCTCTCTGTTAACCAATGAAAGTTTAAACGAGATATTTTTACAGCTAGATGGACTTCTGTGATATGCAAAGTCAGTATTATTCTTCTGCTGAGCCAAGTATCACGGTCTCTGTAGAGAAAGTTCTGAATGAATGATTTTGGAGTGATGGGACTCTCTCATCACTGACATTCCTTCAGTGGAGAATGTCAGAGGAAGCCCTCCGTGTGCGAATTGCCCACAATGCCATGTGTTGCCCGCCCCTGGTCCAAGACTCATAGAAGATTAACGTCCAAAAGAAAATCGCAGCTGGCACGTGGTTATTATTTCTGCCTTTTAGCTGTCACACCTGGCCTCTGAGTCTCATAGCAACATAAGATAAAACTGACCACTATGAATTCATGGAATGACCCAGCAGGCTGGCCGAGTAGGTTCTAATAAGAGCCCAGCGTTATGCAGAAGCTTCATAGGGGTGAAGTAGTAACTGAGGTGTACCGTATGAGAGGTGTTTCTTAAATTGTGGCCTAGCGCCAGCAAATTCCATCCGTAAGAACTCTAGAGTATGCCTTTCAAAGCTATATCTCCTTTATGCCGACGCCCCGGGCACCCTGCAGTACGCACCTCAACCATGTCTCTGCTTCCCCTCCTCTCGGTCACCGTGCAGCAGCCCTGCTGATTTTTATCGAAAGGCTAGTTTTAGGAGAGTCTTAGTTTTACAACAGAATTGAGAGAGAGGTACAGAGATGTCCCACCTACACCCCCCCGACGCTGCCCACGGACACGCATGGCCTCTCCTGTTGCCAGCATCAGTCAGCAAAACGGTACTTTTTTTTTTTTTTTTTACCAAGAGTGAACTTACATCGACACATCACGATCCCCCAGAGTCCATAGTTTACCTCAGGGTGTACACGTGGCGTTGTACCTTCTTTGGCAACCGACGAATGTGTAGTGGCGTGTGTCCCTCCGTATGACGTCACAGTGTCATACAGAGCATTTTCATGGCCCTAAGAGTCCTCTGTGCTTTGCCTGTGTATCCTTCCCTCCACCGTAAGTCCTGGCAACCACTGATTCTCTTACCACCTCCCTAGTGTTGTCTTTTCCAAAATGTCATATGGTTGGAATCATGACAACTCGTCACCTTCTCACACTGGCTTCTTCACTTACTGATGTGCGTTTCAATGTCCTCTGTAAAAGCATAAATCAGATTCTGTGGCCCTCTTCAATTTAAAATTATTTATTTCCTCCCCCTGAAAACGTTTTACTGTATCCTCAGAATCTTTCGGCGTGTTTTCTGAACAACCTCGTCCTGTCAGACGAGACCCTAACATTATCGACCACCACAGTGTATCCCACATTACAAAGATGTGGGTTAAGAAAAAGTACTTGGAATGTGACCACTTATAATATTCTAACCCAAACACGAAGAGCTTGTTTTTATAAGTAGAATGTTTTATGCAGTGCTTCATGTATCCAAACAGCGTACTGTTCTATGTATAAGTTACGTCACATAAGGATAAAGTTGGCACCGATGGACCCTCCAAATGCCTCAAAGCGAAGTTGATCTCTGTATTCCTCTTTTATCATGTCGTCTTTTCTCTTCCCAGTAACAGCCACTGTATTTAATTTTTGTGCTTTTTATTATCTTTTTAAATAGAATTTTATTACACGTGTATTTGTCCCTAAGTAGATTTTGTTTTGTGTCTTTTTCGAATCCCTTTCATACGTCAGTATTAGTTCTGTTGAGGTTAGGTCACACATGGCGAGATACGTCTGTTTTCAAGTTTAGCAGATGTATACTCGAGACAGCTACCATGATGAGATGGAGCGTATTTCAGTCACCCCAGAATGTTATTTCATCCCTCGTTGTGCTTCATTGCCACCATTCTTCACCTCACATCCAGGGGACTGTTGACTGATCATTTTCACTATCATTTATCATCAGGAAAATGCAAATGAAAACCCCAATGAGATGTAAGTACACAGTGGCCAAAATGATGGCCATTAAGAAGACCGACCATAGCAAGTGTCAGTGAAGATGTTGAGCAACTAGATCACTCATCATGGCTGCTGGGGACGTGAAATGTCACGCTGCAATACCACAGGGCATTTTCTTACAGAGTTACACACACCTCCCATGGTCCAACCCAGCAAATCCCTCATAGGATTTACCCCAGACCTGATACCGTATAGGTACACACGAAGATGCATGCACCAGTGTCAGCAGTTTCGTCATAGTAGACACAGACTGGAAGTGACAACACTGTCTGTCAACAGGAGAAAAGATAAATTGTGGTACATGGACGGTTGCTCAGCATAAAAATGAAGAAACCGTCCTTACATGCAGCAGTATGGATGAATCTCACAATGAATATGTTGAGGGAATGAAGCCAGATTAAAAAAAAAAAGAGCACACACTGCACCATTCCCTCTCTATTAAATTTTACAATAGGTGAGGTCAGTTTCAATTGCTTCTGTGCTTTATAAAAAATGGTATCCAATATGCAGTGTTCAGTGACTTGATTTTTTTCATTGAGTATCAGGTTTCCAAGATATTGCTGCATGTTGCTATAATTCACTGTAGTTCATTTATCCTGCTCGTTTGTAACATTTCACTGCGTAAACTGGGAAGATTTGGTCCATTGGCTGCACTTTGCCAACCCCTGCTTTAAGCTATTATTGCCCCAACGCCCAGGACACCAGAGTCTGGATACGTGGACAACATCAGCTTCTAGAGCAGGAGTCAACCCACTGCAGTCTGTGGGCCAAATCTGGCCCTCCGCTTGTTTGTTGAAGTAAAGTTTTATTGGGACCCAGTCCCATTCACTTGTTTGTGTGTTGTTTGTGGCTGTCTCGTGCTACAGTGGCAGCATCACGCAGCGGCGAGTGACACCGCATGCGCTGCAGAGCCTAAACGGTTTCCTGTCTAGCACCTTACAGGAAGATTGAGCAGAAAACCTCCTGGACCAGGGTCTGAACAAAGATCTTCACCTAAAATTCTGTGCTGAACAAGTGCAAGCAAAGACACCCTTCAGGATGGTAGTTGGGCTAAAGTACTTCTGCTGTCCAAAACTACAGCTGCGGAAAATATCCCAAACTGAGGCTACTGGCCACCCTGAAAAAGATCCCACTGCATTTAAAATTATTAGATCTTGTTAGCCCGTACAGCCCAGGTAGCCATGGCTTTGTGACGCCCATGCCTTGTACGGGCCAGGTGGCCATCTTGGTGTCAACTGAAGCGTGTGATGGTTTCACCTGTCAGTTCAGGTTACCCAAGCCTTGGATAAAGTCAGAAGACCCCAAATAGACCCTCATCCATCTTGAGATTGGCATCCGAGGAGAAGCTTCCAGGGCAGAAAGATGCATCCCCTAGTCATGATGTGGTCCTATTGCAACAGTAAAATTTATTTGCAGAAAGTAACCTGCCCAGACCATGGTTTTCTTTTTTTTTTTTCCCAAGCTCTTCTCGGTACCAGTGGGTATTTCCATATTCTGGGGCCATCTTCCTAGAATGGGAAAGTCTCCACATTTGTGAAGGTATAAGAGGGTTTTACTTTCAGCTCAGCAAACAGACCTCTTTTATTGCCTTCAACCTTTTAAAGAAGCTAGTAGCCGGAGTTGTCCTTAAACTGCCCTTTTATTTCCTGGCTTAATAGCAAAACTGCCTTCTGTCTACACTCTTTCTCTTGCCCCAAGAGAGGCCCCATTCTCTAAGAAAGTAGGCAGCGGGCGTGTTGCCAGAAAAGTTCCAAAGTGAGTAGCAACATTCCCCCGCTAGGTGTTCTTCTCAAAATCACAAATTCATGGTCCAGCCTCTCCCGGAAAATACTTAAGAGGAGCACCTTTCCATTCAGAAATTCGTTCCTTAAGCATAACCTAAAAAGGTAGCATCTGAAACAAGGATTATTTGCGGAGGGAAAAAAGAAAAGGAACCGGTCTCTTGTTTTAAAAATCTCTCATTCTCACTCTGCCAAGCCTGCGTTGCACAAAAATGTGTGTCTCGGTTTCAGTTCATCTCGGCCCCCGGATTCTCGTCTGCCCAGCGTGATCTGCAAAGCCTTGAAATCAGGCACAGCCTCTGTTGAAGCGGCTGACTGTGTTTGCGAGACTGAAAGAGGATCCAGATGAAGAGGTGAAACTGCTCCAGGCCTCCGTGCCGAGCAGACACCAAAGATGTGCCCAAGCTTCTCGAGTCTCCTGATAACACAGGGAGGGGCTGGCTCCACCAGGCCGTCAACTGAGCATGGGAGCACCACGCCGAAGGGAAGCTGTTCGTCGTTGCTGGCTGCCACTCCGAGCACAGTAACAGCAATGCTGGCGGCCGCTGGCATTCTCAAGTTACGGCCCCCAGCTTCGCGAGTTTGCACACACCGCCTTCTACACTTGCCGAGGGTCGCACCAGCGAAAGCGAGAACCGTACTTTTCAGCTTGCGTGGAGCTTCCTAGGCTGGCATCTCAGCGTTTCCGCCCTGTTATCTGACATGATAGTCGCTAATTTACCTGCGAGGCAGGTAGGAAGTGTATCCCTGTGTGCAGAGGGGGAAACAGGACACAGAGGAAGGGGGAGCTCTGTCCTCTGTCCAGAGCTTCAAAAGAAAGATCATGTCCCTCCTGGCTCAGGATGGAACTGGCTGTGCAAATCCAGGCCCTTTCTTTGGCAGGAAGTTCTCTGCTGCTTGTGTGTGTGGAGAGAAGGTTGAGAACTGCGAGTCGCTGCTGGAAGAAAGGGAAATCCAGCATGATCTCTCCCTTTGCCTAACACCGAGATACGGGACATCTGAGCTGTCATTTCTCTAAGGAACCTCAGGGAGGAAGGCTGGGATCTTGATGTAACAGGATGATTTGTTTATACTGTGGATTCAGGAGTCAAGGGGATGGAAAATTCAGAGAAAGTTTGTGTCCAGTGTATTTCGTATGCCTAAAGATGATTACTGATTCTGCCCGTCAACATTTTCTTTTTTCCATTAGAGGAATTGTTCCTAGGAATCTGGGCTGCTTGGTCCCCACAGTTCCGTTTAAATCATGAAAGCATAGCCCTGGCTTGTGGACTTGCTGTTCCTGCTTTAACAGTTATTTTAGAACCATGGAAAAGTTTCCTCTCAATGGAGACTTTGCCCTTCGTCTTTCCTACTTACAGGGCAGCCAGTCCAGCTGCTTCCCACCCTGTGCTGATCTCCAGCCGTGCCCGACAGACACACACCCAGGCACAACCAGCTACCTGCTTTATCTGCACCTCAGCACATCACACAGATCCAGATGGGCGTGGTCGGGCGGAACCACAATCTTTCATGTCCCTGCTGGGCTCCGCAGGAAGACGTAGCCAACTGTTCGACCAGGAAGTGGTTCCCGTGACTGTCTTGAACAAGGAGCCGCCAGAGACGTGTTGTTAACGTGGCTCATTGTGTGTCCCCTCCTCCCAGTGTTACAGCCCTGGTAGGACGTGGTTCTCTCTCCAGGCTCCCAGATCTGATTGGGATTTTACCTCGCGCATTGCCTGAGCAGAGGAAGTGATTACGGAGAAGAACAGTAGGAGAACTTCAGTCTCTCCACTTGAGACGAAGCCATCACTCACTCCCCGCAAATGTTTCCCCACCTTTCTCATGCAGTTTGTCACAACTTCAGACGCCCTTCACATGGGAGTGGTGGCGTGCATCCTGTTATCCTTCTGGCAAGTTTAGGAAATTTCCTGCTGGGCACGCAGATGAAATACTACATATATGTTCATGTTGGTCAGCAGAATCCATCTCATGCTCTGGAAATACCTGAAATTCTGTTTTTTTTTGTTTTGTTTTGTTTTTTTTCGTTTATACAGCCTTTGGGGTTGTATAATTTGGGGCTTTGAAATCAAATGAAATCGAATAGCAAGGAGTCTCCTCTACCACCTTGTAAAGTTTGTCCCCAGATTTACTTACGTTTATATTTTTGTGATTTCAGGGTCCAACATTGCACCAGGGCATAATTTAAACATAGGCAGATGTGGGTCACAGTGAAGGATGGTTGACAAATTTAGGTGAGACGGTCCACTACTGAGACATAGGACCCCAAATCCCGGTGACTCTCCACACCGCCGCAGGGAACGCACCTCAACAAAGCACTGACTACCAGTTAAGTGAAAGGAATTTCAGAGTCCAGAAATGTTGACATCCATCCACATAGGGTTACAGGCTGAGTGCAGACAGGAATTAGGCTCCCTGAGAGTTTGGTCAAATGTATGTATACGTGTTAAAATTTGAGATACCTAATCAAAGTGATGTGTGAACTAAAGTAAAAATTATGTGGAGGAATGATTACACGTGTGGTAAAACTGCATTAGCTGGGGCTTCCCTGGGGCACAGTGGTTGGGAGTCTGCCTGCCAATGCAGGGGACACGGGTTCGAGCCCTGGTCTGGGAGGATCCCACATGCCGCGGAGCAACTGGGCCCGTGAGCCACAACTACTGAGCCTGCGCGTCTGGAGCCTGTGCTCCGCAACAAGAGAGGCCGCGATAGCGAGAGGCCCGCGCACCACGAGTAAGAGTGGCCCCCGCTTGCCACAACTAGAGAAAGCCCTCGCACAGAAACGAAGACCCAACACAGCCAAAAATAAAAATTAATTAATTAATTAATTAAAAAACAAACAAACTGCATTAGCTGTACACGACCACACAAATGAGTGCGTGTAGAACCGGGGAGGTTGGTGGATGTGTTTCCGGGTGGTACCATAGGACTGCAGTTCTGCAAGATGTTACTCTTGGGGAAACGCCTGAAGATGACTTGGGACGCTCTCTGCATTGTTTCTTACACTTGCATGTGGATCTGCAAGTTCCTCGACATAAAAAATGCAATTAAAGGCACTCTGTGGAGGAAGGCAGAAAGACAGCAGGAAGATGCATGTCCTGAAGTGCATTTGTGAATGTCCACAGAGGGTAGGCAGGCAGAGAAGGTGGATGTGATCTTTAGGGTCCGAGGATTAAATAGCAGAGGGCTGAAGGAAGGTTGGAAAATCCTATGTCTCCCTGAGGAGAGAGATCAAATAACAAGGCCACGATTATGACAGCTGAAAGGAATGTCTCCAGGGTTTCCCACCCTTGACGCGGACACACACACACACACACAACGTTGGCGCCCGGATTGAATAGACAGCACCAGCGGTTGTCCTGGGTATTAGCACCGGCACTAAAATGGAATCCTGAGTCTCCTGGGTCTCTTTCTTTTACAACTGTGAATGCTGAAATCTGGCTTGTGAACTGATCAAAACTCAAGCTCAAGGTTGCGGTTTGCTGCCTCTTTGGAAAAACCAACCCTTGGGTCGAAATGCTAATCAAGCTTTATTTTAAAGCATGAAAAACAGAGGGGGAAAAAAAAGGAGACAGTCACCGTAGACAAGCTGACTAATTTCTGTTCAGTGATATTTCACAGCCTGGCAGCCCTGGAGTCTGGCACCTTTGATCTCCTTTTCCTAAAGAGCGTTCCTTTGTAGAGGACACCGCCGTGCTGGGGAGCTGGGGTCTGCCCTCTGCCCTGACTCTGTACCTTGTTCTCTTCCCGCATGTGGGCTATAAGAACAGGGTCTCTTTCTAACAGGATGCTTTCGAGATTCAAAGACTTGAAGTTTCCGTAGCACCACCTGTATCCGCCGTTCACGTTTGTCGTCGCCGCGTTCGTTCATGTGCTCCGCTGTAGGAGAGCCTCTCGTTTTGTTTACTCCTTTTCCTTTGGGTGACCGTTGACATTGCAATTCAACCTCTAGGGACATATGCCCAGGAGAAATGAGAGCATGTGACACAAAGGACTCATCTAAGAATGTCCACAGAAGCACCCTTCTTATGAATATGATGAAATAAGTGAGAGGATGCACGAAGGTTAGTAAGGGAAGCATCCTTGGGGAAGAGAGAGGTAGGAATTGTAGAAGGATGGGGCAGAAAGTTTGGAGCAGGGTCCAGGAGGAGATCTCAGTGTTGGGAAGCATCTTGCTCCGTGCAGACTCAGTTCAAATGCTGTATAATTTCCTGTCCCCTCCCTCTACCTTAGTTTGGACAGCTAAGATTGTCTATAAAGTGCCAATGCTCCTGGTGTTAAGAGTAGTCAGTTTTGTCCATGCCAGTGGTTGGATTAAGGAGGATTAAAATAGGCTGACTCTACTTTCTATAGTTAAATAACAGTCCATCCTAAATTATTTGGCTTTAAAGAATGCATTCCCCGCCTCCACGTCCAAACTACTGATACCGTGAGTATCAAATCGTAGGCGCGTTACTAGAAGCAGTGAACTTTAATAGAGATGGCATTGGGCGGACATGATGATACCCAGATTTTTTACTGTGTCACTGGTACTAGCAAACCGAGTCAACCTGAAGAATCTCTTCACCTCGTGATAGCTCTGCTGGCTCTAAAAGAGTGGCTTTGGAGTACATGGCTCTAAGATCCTCTAAGCTCCCAAAACCTACAGAGTGAAGTTTTCGTATTTTATAAATCAGTAGCTTCATAGCTTTGTATTGCACTGTTGGTCCTGAGGTCTCTAGAATACCATCCCCAAGGCTGCTGGATTTTACTGTTCAGGGTTAGAGACTTCATGCTGAACCGAGTGGTTGCTTTTGCCACACGTGTGCCAGCCTTTCTCCACGACCCCAAGAAAACAGTCACGTCCTCTTTCCGTGAATCGGAGCTAAAAGGGGATGCCAGCATCTGACCTCACAGGATGCCGGCCAGCTGCGGCTGCGTATAATGAGGAAATTCGATGCGCCACCTGCTTAAGACCACTTGCTGGTGGTTTGGGGTGAGTTTTCAAGGATTCGGTAGTAAAATCATCATTTTCCTGCAGGCATTTAATGCACATTTATAGCTTCAGTTTTGCTTACTCAGCTGTGCAATATCACATCTGTATAAATGAAGATTCAAGCAGAGAAGCAGATCTCCTAGGATAGACAGATGATAGATAGATATATGTGTAGATATGTAGATATGATACGTAATTATATACAATATATAACCTCTACATAGATAGAGACGGATAGATACCTATAATATCTATCTTATGTATCTGTAGGTTATATTAAGCATATATAGATTATTATAATACAATGTAGATATTATGGATTCTTCACAATGTATAGATAGATATAGATATGGACAGATGAAGATCGATATCTATGGGTCAATATTTATCACAGATAGAAAAACAGATGTTGACATATATCTACCTCTCCGTTTTTCTGTCTGTCTGTATCTATGTACCTGTCATCGTTTATCTATGGAGAAATGGGCAAGTCTAAACTCTGCAGGGCTGGGAATCCCCTGGTGGTCCAGTGGACTGCATGCTCTCACTGCCAAGGGTCTGGGTTCAAGCCTTGGTCGGGGAACTGAGATCCCACAAGCCGTGAGGCGCTGTCAGAACAAAAAACAAAAAATCTATAGGGCAGACCGGCAGGAAAGGGCAGTCTGGGGCTGCTCTACACATGCAGAATTTTTCTGCTCTCATGGAAATGTCAGCCTTGCTGTTTCCCCCCAGCTTTGTCAAGGTATAGTTGACGAATAAACACTGTATGTATTTGAGGTATACAGTGTGATGGTTTCTTACATGGGTACTTTGTGAAATGAATACCACGATCAAGTTAATGTACACATTTATCACTGCACAGAGCTACCATTTTGTGTGTGTGGCGAGAACATGTAAGATCTACTCTCTCAGCACATTTCAAGTATACGGTATCGTATTTGCCAAAGCACTCGTGTTTTTCTTGTTCCACTATTCTGCAAAGAAAGGGAAAGAAAGGGAAAAAAGTCGCTACTTAGTGTAAAGCCATGGCTTTCCCTTCCAGAGAGCTCCTAGGCCAGCGCTGGGCAGGGACCTCCTATGGCATAAGTTGACGGTTAGCCAGAAGGAGAAAAGCAAACCAGGATGAAACTAAGAAATAACTGATAAAAATTTAGATTTATTGGGTTAAAGATTTACCCGATGATTAGGTACTCAAATGCTTCTATTCCTTACTTTCCTTAAAGCCAGCAAACAGAGTGTTTTGTAAATTTTATCCTGTTATGGTGATTTTTTTAAAGGTTTTTTTGAAAAACAAAGTGCATCACTCTCTATCTGGTGCTCGATGGGCAGGAGTAACATCAGGAGAGCGAATAACCCCCAGGGCCACTGCTACTCCTCACACAGTAGCCGCTTTGGAAAGAGCTGGGAAAGGGTTCAGGAAGTAACCCATGTCTCGAAGGGTGGCCGTCAGGGTTCTCAACTTACGAGTGAAGGTCACAGAGCACAGTTTATTAAAAGTTGGATATGTGAACCGTCTTCTCAACCATTTTGCTATGAGTGATGCTTTTTGAAACACATGTACATTGTCTTACAAAATCCAGATTTAGAGGAGAAAAAAGCCTTAAATGTCCTCGTCATCTTGGTGAGGAGGGATCATGATATCGTGTGACATGGAACAAGGCCGAGCTGTTTTATTATTGTCCGTGGTTCCAAGAGCTTAGCCTTTTCCAAAGCGTGTCAAAACACCCAGCTTTTAATCAGCGCGATCAGAGTAACAGTGTTACTAGTTCAGTGGGCTGCCATCTCATCAGGCAATTTGCTCTACAAGAAACATTTTGCAAACACGATAAAACCCAGAGTTTCCGTAAGTCTCTAGAATACAGTCAGAGTTGCTAATAGCCTGTCAGTAAGAGCAGAGAAAAATCTTGGAACTGTAATTAAAAAGCTGGTTTTCTTCCGCAAAGAATTCTGTAGGGGGGCTTCCCTGGTGGCGCAGTGTTGAGAGTCTGCCTGCCGATGCAGGGGACGTGGGTTCGTGCCCCGGTCCGGGAGGATCCCACATGCCGCGGAGCAACTAGGCCCGTGAGCCACAACTACTGAGCCTGCGCATCCAGAGCCTGTGCTCCGCAACAAGAGAGGCCACGATAGTGAGAGGCCCGCGCACCGCGAGGAAGAGTGGCCCCCACTTGCCGCAACTGGAGAAAGCCCTCGCACAGAAACAAAGACCCAACACAGCCAAAAATAAATAAATAATTTAAAATGAATATCTGCTTAAAAAAAAAAAAAAGCTGTAGAAAAATCTTACAAGAAACTTGGGTTACGCTGCACTTTTTTGTGGTGGTTACGTTGATTCTGGATTCGTTTGTCTCTTCTCCAAGGTCTCACTTGCTCTCATTGCTTGAAGCAGCTTAGGCCAATGCTCACTAATTTGAGGAGTACGGCAAAGCAAGCCTTACTAATTTCAGTGATGTACAGATGAGCTGGCTCCCTTGCTACTGTACAGAAAGGAAACTGTGACTCCCACTAGCAAAACCATCCAGGAGGCTTCATGAAGCACATTATGTATCCAAGGAAAATGCAGCTCTCTATAAAGTATCTGGTATATTTCCAATCTGCCTTATTTTGGGGAAAAATCACTTAGATTGACATTTATGAAGTTTCCAATGATGCAGTTGTGTCATTCAAATCGTTTCTAAACATTACACAGCAGTAACAATTTATGGCCTAGTAATTTAGGTAATGTCCTGCAAAATTACGGATACGTTTCACCCTCGGACATGCACTGGGCTGTGAAAATCCATGCTTTCTGCATTTGCCAGCCACAGTGAAATGCTTCGCTTACAAGATCCAGACTATACATTGAAAAAGAGAGTGGTGGGAAGGTTATTGGGAGATCCCATAACTTGTTTGGTTAGATGTAGGAGACCTCTCGAGACGATGGGGAGAAAATAGAATGACGGCCTCGAGTGAAAGGCTTGGTTCCCCTGTGTTCTTATGTTTTTTCATTTTTATTTTATATAGTTGACACAAATGTGTATCTCTAAGCTATAAAGGTATAGTTGATCGACAATACTGTGTTAGTTTCAGGTGTACAGCAAAGTGATTTGGTTATATATCTGTCCATTCTTTTCCAGATTCTTTTCACATATAGGTTATTACAGAATACAGAGTAGAGTTCCCTGTGCTGTACAGTAGGTCCTTGTTGATTACCTATATATTTTTTAACATCTTTATTGGAGAATAATTGCTTTACAATGGTGTGCTAGTTTCTGCTGTATAACAAAGTGAATCAGCTATACATATACATATATCCCCACATCTCCTCCCTCTTGCGTCTCCCTCCCACCCTCCCTATCCCACCCCTCTCGGTGGACACAAAGCGCCGAGCTGATCCCCCCGTGCTATGCGGCTGCTTCCCACTAGCTATCTCTTTTACATTTGGTAGTGTATATATGTCCGTGCCACTCTCTCACTTCGTCCCAGTTTAACCTTCCCCCTCCCCATGTCCTCAAGTCCATTCTCAACATCTGCGTCTTTACTCCTGTCCTGCCCCTAGGTTCTTCAAAACCAGTTTTCTTTTTTTTTTAGATTACATATATATGTGTTAGCATACAGTATCTGTTTTTCTCTTTCTTACTTACTTCACTCTGTATGACATTCTAGGTCCATCCACCTCCCTACAAATAACTCAATTTCATTTCTTTTTATGGCTGAGTAGTATTCCATTGTATGTATGTGCCACATCTTCTTTATCCATTCATCTGTCGATGGACACTTAAGTTGCTTCCATGTCCTGGCTATTGTAAATAGAGCTGCAATGAACATTGTGGTACATGACTGTTCTTGAATTATGGTTTTCTCAGGGTATATGCCCAGTAGTGGGATTGCTGGGTTATATGGTAGTTCTCTTTTTAGTTTTTTAAGGAACCTCCATAGTGGCTGTATCAATTTACATTCCCACCAACAGTGCAAGAGGGTTCCCTTTTCTCCACACCCTCTCCAGCATTTCTTGTTTGTAGGTTTTTTGATGATGGCCATTCTGACCGGTGTGAAGGAGGTGATACCTCATTGTAGTTTTGATTTGCATTTCTCTAATGATTAGTGATGTTGAGCAATCTTTCATGTGTTTGTTGGCAGTCTGTGTATCTTCTTTGGAGAAATGTCTATTTAGGTCTTCTGCCCATTTTTGGATTGGGTTGTTTGTCTTTTTGATGTTGAGCTGCATGAGCTGCTTGTAAGTTTGAGAGATTAATCATTTGTCAGTTGCTTTGTTTGCAAGTATTTTCTCCCATTCTGAGGGTTGTCTTTTCGTCTTGTTTACGGTCTCCTTTGCTGTGCAAAAGCTTTTGAGTTTAATTAGGTCCCATTTGTTTATTTTTGTTTTTATTTCCATTACTCTGGGAGATGGATTGGAAAAGATGTTGCTGTGATTTATGTCAGAGAGTGTTCTGCCTATGTTTTCCTCTAAGAGTTTGACAGACCTTACATTTAGGGCTTTAATCCACTTTGTGTTTATATTTTCTATTTCTTCCTGGTTCATTCTCGGAAGGTTGTGCTCTGCTAAGAATTTGTCCATTTCTTCCAGGTTGTCCATTTTATTGGCATAGAGTTGCTTGTAGTAATCTCTCATGATCCTTTGTATTTCTGCAGTGTCAGTTGTTACTTCTCCTTTTTCATTTCTAATTCTGTTGATTTGAGTCTTCTCCCTTTTTCATAGATGAGTCTGGCTAATGGTTTATCAATTTTGTTTATCTTCTCAAAGAACCAGCTTTTAGTTTTATTGATCTTTGCTATTGTTTCCTTCATTTCTTTTTCATTTATTTCTGATCTGATCTTTACGATTTCTTTCCTTCTGCTAACTTGGGGTTTTTTGTTCTTCTTTCTCTCATTGCTTTAGGTGTAAGATTAGGTTGTTTATTTCAGATGTTTCTTGTTCCTTGAGGTAGGATTGTATTGCTATAAACTTCCCTCTTAGAACTGCTTTGGCTGCATCCTGTAGGTTTTGGGTCATTGTGTTTTCAAAGTCATTTGTTTCTAGATATTTTTTGATTTCCTCTTTGATTTCTTCACTGACCTTTTCGTTGTTTAGTAGCATGTTGTTTAGCCTCCATGTGTTTG
Organism: Pseudorca crassidens; assembly: GCF_039906515.1. Taxonomy (NCBI): domain Eukaryota; kingdom Metazoa; phylum Chordata; class Mammalia; order Artiodactyla; family Delphinidae; genus Pseudorca; species Pseudorca crassidens. Next base: position 6,207,835 of record NC_090318.1, read on the forward strand.
TATTTTTTACAGTTTTTTTCCTGTAATTGATATCTAGTCTCATAGTGTTGTGGTCAGAAAAGATACTTGATATGATTTCAGTTTTCTTAAATTTACCAAGGCTTGGTTTGTGACCAAAGATATGATCTATCCTGGAGAATGTTCCATGAGCACTTGAGAAGAAAGTGTATTCTGTTGTTTTTGGATGGAATGTCCTATAAATATCAATTAAGTCCATCTTGTTTAATGTGTCATTTAAAGCTTGTGTTTCCTTACTTATTTTCAGTTTGGATGTTCTGTCCATTGGTGAAAGTGGGGTGTTAACGTCCCCTACTATGATTGTGTTACTGTTGATTTCCCTTTTTATGGCTGTTAGTATTTGCCTTATGTATTGAGGTGCTCCTATGTTGGGTGCATAAATATTTACAATTGTTATATCTTCTTCTTGGATCGATCCCTTGATCATTATGTAACGTCCTTCTTTGTCTCTTGTAATAGTCTTTATTTTAAAGTCTATTTTGTCTGATACGAGAATTGCTACTCCAGCTTTCTTTTGATTTCCGTTTGCATGGAGTATCTTTTTCCATCCCCTCACTTTCAGTCTGTATGTGTCCCTAGGTCTGAAGGTGGGTCTCTTATAGACAGCATATATACAGGTCTTGTTTTTGTATCCATTCAGCCAGACTGTGTCATTTGGTTGGAGCATTTAATCTATTTACATTTAAGGTAATTATTGATATGTATGTTCCTATTACCATTTTCTTAATTGTTTTGGTTTTGTTATTGTAGGTCTTTTCCTTCTCTTGCGTTTCCTGCCTAGAGAAGTTCCTTTAGCATTTGTTGTAAAGCTGGTTTTGTGGTGCTGAATTCTCTTAACTTTTGCTTGTCTGTAAAGTTTTTAATTTCTCTGTCGAATCTGAATGAGATCCTTGCTGGGTACAGTATTCTTGGTTGTAGGTTTTTCCCTTTCATCACTTTAAATATGTCCTGCCACTCCCTTCTGGCTTGCAGAGTTTCTACTGAAAGATCAGCTGTTAACCTTATGGGGATTCCCTTGTATGTTATTTGTTGCTTTTCCCTTGCTGCTTTTAATATTTTTTCTTTGTATTTAATTTTTGATAGTTTGATTACTATGTGTCTTCACGTGTTTCTCCTTGGATTTATCCTGTATGGGACTCTCTGTGCTTTCTGGACTTCATTATTTCCTTTCCCACATTCGGGAAGTTTTCAACTATAATCTCTTCAAATATTTTCTCAGACCCTTTCTTTTTCTCGTCTGCTTCTGGGACCCCTATAATTTGAATGTTGGTGTGTTTAATGTTGTCCCAGAGTTCTCTGAGACTGTCCCCAATTCTTTTCGTTCTTTTTTCTTCATTCTGCTCTGTGGTAGTTATTTCCACTATTTTATCTTCCAGGTCACTTATCCGTTCTTTTGCCTCAGTTATTCTGCTATTGATTGCTTGTAGAGAATTTTTAATTTCATTTATTGTGTTGTCCATCATTGTTTGTTTGCTCTTTAGTTCTTCTAGGTCCTTGTTAAATGTTTCTTGCATTTTGTCTATTCTATTTCCAAGATTTTGGCTCATCTTGACTATCATTATTCTGAATTCTTTTTCAGGTAGACTGCCTATTTCCTCTTCATTTGTTTGGTCTGATGGGTTTTTTAGTTTGCTCTTTCATCTGCTGCATATTTCTCTGTCTTTTCATTTTGCTTAACTCACTGTGTTTGGGGTCTCCTCTTCACAGGCTGCAGGTTCGTAGTTCCCATTGTTTTTGGTGTCTGCCCCCAGTGAGTAAGGTTGGTTCAGTGGCTTGTGTAGGCTTTGTGGTGGAGGGGACTGGTACCTGTGTTCTGTTGTGTGGGGCTGGATCTTGTCTTTCTGGTGGGCAGGGCTGCGTCAGGTGGTGTGTTTTGGGGTGTCTGTTAACTTAGCATGATTTTAGGCAGCCTCTCTGCTAATGGGTGGAGTTGTGTTCCTGTCTTGCTAGCTGTTTGGCATGGGGCCTCCAGCACTGGAGCTTGCCGGCAGTTGGGTAGAGCTGGGTCTTAGCGTTGAGACGGAGCTCTCTGGGAGAGTTCTCGGTGATTGATATTACGAGGGGCTGGGAGGTCTCTGGTTGTCCAGTGTCCTGAACTCGGCTCTCCCACCTCAGAGGCTCAGACCTGACACCCGGCCAGAGCACCAAGACACTGTCAGCCACATGGCCAGGTACATGGGGAGTTTCTTGCCTTTTGGGAAGTCTGAGGTCTTCTGCCAGTGTTCAGTAGGTGTTCTGTAGGAGTTGTTCCACATGTAGATGTATTTGTGGGGAGGAAGGTGATCTCCACGTCTTACTCCTCTGCCACCTTGAAGGTTCCCCCCTCTGATTATCCATTTTATATAGAGTAGCGTGTATATGTTCATCCCAGTGTCCCCTACGTGTTCTCGAATCTCAGAGAGATCCCTGCAGCCATCCTCCTTCTGACACTTAGAGGTCCGTGAGCACCCACTGGGTTGGTGTCTCCACCGTGGTCTGAAGCCCAGAGGGCAGCATGCTGTTCACTGCCCTGAGGAGAGGTGGTTGTACTTGCATGAGCTGAAGTATGCTTTCAGTTCCTAAGCTGCTCAGCTCTACTTTGAAAATACACCCTCAATCTGACCTTTTTTATCATCTCCATACTTCACATCTTCCCTTCGTTGGCTACCAAAGGGGCTCCCTTGCTGGCCCCTGATTCTGTCCCAGCCCCGTTTATTCTTCACACAGCGTTCAGAGCCGCTTCTCAGGGCACTCACTGATTTAAGATGAAGCCACAGCGTCACTCTTCCACCCAAAGCCTGCCAGTGGCACCCTGACGCCCCCAGAACCAAAGGCAAGTCTTTGCCGTGGCCGCTGAGGCTCTAGGTGATGGGCCCAGGCCTCCGCATCACCTCCAGCTTCATCTCCTAGGATGCGCATCCTTGCTCACTCAGTGCCACTCCGTGCTACCCCCCTGCTGTTTCTTAGGTTAGCCCAGCTCACTGCTGCCCTGAGACTTCCCTGTCGTGCCCCTCTACCCAGAGTGCTCTCTCCAGATTCCCACTTTTTAAAATATTTTAATTTTATTGGAGTACAGTTGATTTACAATGTTGTGTCAGATTCCCACCTGACTTGCCCCTTCACTTGCCTCAGGTCTGGGCTCAAATGTCATTTCATCAGCATGACATTCTCTGACTACATTCTATAAACAGACTGTCCTCTGCTAAGTTTCCTGTCCCCCACATACTCCATAATCTCCCTCGTAGGTCCTTCTCACGACGCATGCATGCACGTGTGTGTGTGTCTGTGTCTGTCTGTCTGTGTGTATGTTGTTTGCTGCTGATAGCCTGTGAGCTTGGAGAGGCCCACTCGGGACACAGAGTCCAATACATATTTTTGAATGAATGAATACAGGATTGGGTTAATGTATAGAACGCAGGACACAAGGAGGTTCTAAGGGTCTGAATTAACAAGGGCCTCCACCCTGGTGGGTGGTGGATGCAATGGAGGTGGTTGAGTTTTTCTGACTAGAGACCCACAGGAATTTCTAGGACGTATTTGCAGTTCCCTAACTTCTCATGTGGTACGTTAAATAAGTAAAATAAGGTTTAGGTAGAGTTCTTAACCTCTATTTCAGATGTCCCCAGGTGTTCAGGAAATTAATGAATATGACACTTAGGGACAAACATTCTTTGAAAGAAAAGACTGCATTAATGAAAGATTAAGTTGCTGCATTTAAAACATGGCAGCCTGAAAAAAATAACTTGCATCGATGATTCTAAGACACACCTGCCCACACACACAGAGTAACGGGCTTCACTGTGTCCCCCTAAAATGCATACGTTTAAGTCCTAACTTCCAGTATCTCAGAATGCAACTGTATTTGGAGAGATGCCCTTTAAATAGGTAATTCAGGTAAAGTGACTTCATTAGGGTGGGCCCTAATCAGTATGACTAGTGTCCTTATAAGGAGCAATTCAGCCACAGAGAAAGACACCAGGGATGCGTGCTTACAGACCACGTGAGGACACAGCAAGAAAGCCTACCCCCCCAACATAATGGGGTAACACACATGGCTGGCATTCTTGCCCTGCTGTGCCTGCCTCTGAGCTCATAATAACTCAGTGAGGCTGGCATTATCATTGGCCCTTTTTGTATGAGGAACCAGGTGTAGGTCTGCCCACGGTCCCAGAGATGCTGGGAAGGAACCCGGCTTCAACTCCACAGCATTTGGTCTTGACAGCCACGCCATTGCCTCCTGACGTTATGTGAGTTAAAAAACAGAAACAAAAAAGGTCACAGGTTTTGGACCCAGACGGACACGTGTTCAAATCTTGGCTCTGCCTCTGATGCGCATTTTGAGCGGCAGTCGCCTCTTCTGGCGTGCCCGCGCGCGGGAAACACTCCGTGCCGCCTGCTTCTTTTAATGTCGAATTGCTTTTGTTAAAATGCTATGAGGCGGCGTCTCTGTGTGCCGGGAGATTTATTGAGCACACTTATTCAAACTCATTTGGAGCCAAAACCACTGGCCAAGGGGTGTTCCAGTGATGCAGTTGTATTTTGCATCATTAGTTGTATGCTTTAAATTAGTCAGACTTGAGTCATGTTAGAATACGAGCCTTTAGATCGGCCTGTGAAGCTCTCCATAAGTGTCATCATATGCCAAAGAGTGGCAAAAAGATATATATATATATATATATGTTAAAGAGAATATTGGCCTATCTCCTTGAAACTTATAACTGCTCCTGTGAATTTATTCCAGTCAAAATTACCTATCCTTGCAAATTCAGCGCATGATCTCTTGTATGTTAGCAAAGGATAGTTTTCTTTTCAGAGATAATTATAAGATGTATTAGAAATGAAATGAGAGCTGTGAAGGGTCAGGTACAGTATAATTCTATTGGGTAACATTTCTTTTAAGATACCACTATATAATATTATCAGGGTAATCATTTTTATAAAAGAAGAATTGCTTCTTTTTTTTTTTTTTTTGGGGGGGGTACGCGGGCCTCTTACTGTTGTGGCCTCTCCCATTGCGGAGCACAGGCTCCAGACGCGCAGGCGCAGCGGCCATGGCTCCCGGGCCTAGCTGCTCTGCGGCATGTGGGATCCTCCCGGACCGGGGCACGAACCCGTGTCCTCTGCATCGGCAGGCGGACTCCCAACCACTGCGCCACCAGGGAAGCCTTAGTTTCCTTTTTATGCTTCCAATCATTGCTATGCTTTTTAGTAGCCTCAGGGTTCCTTTTTTCTAAGTAAAGTGAGGAAAATGTATTTCTCCATTGTTTACTAAAATGTGTAATATGTGAAAATGTGTATGTGAATGGAATTCTGGGGGAAAAAATGAACCAGATTTTTGGTTCCTTTCTAAAAATTGCCTTTATAATTGTTTTTTTGTTAAAATGGAACATTTTATAACATTCTAGGTGAAGGAAGATCAGAGTTTTAGAAATCATCATCATGTTTTAGGCATAACATACATAAACTGTACAAATCTTTAAGTGTGGAGTTCAGTGATATTTTATGTATGGTTATACTTAGGTTACCAATACTCCGGTCAAAATAGAAATATTTCCAGGACCCGGCAGTTTCCCTCGTGGTCCTTCTCGATCGGTATCATCCTCTTACCTAGAAGTTGCTGTCACTCTCACATCTACTATTGTGGGTTAGTTTAGCCTTGCTTAACCTGTAGATGGATGGGGTCAGGCAGGATGAGCTCGTTTCCAGCTTCATCTGCTCATGACTATGTCTGGGAGATCCATTCATGGTGTTGCATGCAGCGGTGTTTTGTTCTGTTTTTATTATTACTTGGTGATAGTCTTTTGTAAGAATGAAGTGTCATTTCTTTTATCCACTGTTTGGGTCGATCTAGTTTGGAGCTCACATGCATAAGCCCGCGATGAACACTCTTGTACTTTTGTTGGACAAGCATATTCTGTTGTCTTAGGTCCACCCCTAGGAATGAACTATGTGGGTATTTGTGGGGTAGGTACGTGATTGGCTTTAGTGGACACTGTCAAACAGCTCTCCAGGGAGGTTGTCCTATGCACACTCCCACAAGCTGTATAGTTAATTAGCTTCACAGCCGTAGCAATACTTGAGGTGGCCAATCTGTTTACAGTTTCATCCATTCTAGTCGCTGGGTAGAGGTACGCATTCTGACTTTCATGTATATTTTCCTGGTGAGTAATGATCTTGAGTAACTTTTCCTATGCTCATTGACTGTTTAGGAATCCTCTTTTATAGTGTCTGTTCAAGTCTTTTGAAAATGTTCCATTCAGTTGTCTTTTTTGTATGAATTTGGAGGCGTTCTTTATATATTCTGTATTCTGGATACTGGTCCAGTGTTATCATTTAACTCTCTTACTGATGTCTGCTGATGAACCAAAGTTCTTAATTTTAATGAAAAACAATTCATCAGTTTTTTTTTCTTTTGTGCCTAGTGATTTTTGTATGCAGTTTAGAAATTATTGTATACCTTAAGTTCATAAACATTTTTCTGTTTCTTTTCTACAAGTTGTACTATTTACATTTTACAGATGGTCTGTAATTTATTTCATATTTATTTGAGGTAGTGATAAAGATTCCTGTTTTATTAATTAATAAACTATTAAAATAAAAAGATAAAATTAGTAAGATAAAAATAAATTAATAAAAATATTAATATCCAGTTGAACCAAAATGACTTCATTGACAGTCCTTTCCTCTAATGAATTGATATGACACCTTCTCATAAATAAGTTGACTGTTTCAGTGAGTGTTCTAGATTCTAGACTGTTTGTCTCTTGTGCTACTATCTTGGTTTCTGTAGCTTCTTTTGTATGTCTTGATATCTGGTAAATTACACCACTGACATTTGGTCTACTTCAAGATTAACCTGGGCTAATGTAGGTCCTTTGATTTTCTCCCAACTGCCACAAAACTTGAGTGAAGTATTGATAGGGATTGCATTGAACCTATAAATCAAGCTGGGAAGAATGGGTGCCTTAAAAATATCAGGTGCTCCAATCTAGAAACATGATAGGTTTCTCTATTTAGGTCTTCTTTAAATTCTCTCAGCATTTTGTGTTGCTTCCCGTGTAAAAGATTTCACATAATTAGACTTATTTCTTGGTATTTGGTGTATTTGATGATGCTGTCAATTATATGTGTGTGTTTCTCTTTCTTTCTTTCCTTGCATTTAAGTTTCAAATTCCTTGTTGTCTGTATCACTTTCAGGTTTTCCTAAATCATGAAAAAAAGCATTTGACGGTCAACTTTGGTCAAGCCAATAATAATTGCAGTAATGTTCAAACGCTTCCTTCACTGTACCTTTATCAAGATATACAGACAGCATCCTCAGTCCCTCTTCCTTGCATCTCACTTGTTTTTCAAAGTAAATGAGTGAATGTTTATGATGACGGTCCCGCAATGAATCTTTTGTTGTATCTCTTACCAGTTCATGTCCACACTATTGTTGGATCAGCCAGTATTAAGCATAGCTCTAATCACAGCATTTTCTTATCAGATCTCCATAGTGTTCTAATATTTTCAGCTGTGCCATTTCCAGCCTTATCTCTGTTTCATCCTCTTGTGTTTCAGACACCAAATCAAACCATCCACCTTTCCACACCTTAGATGAGAAGATGTGACCTTTGTTCATGCTGCTTTACGCTTACGGAATCTCCATCCCTATTTGTCCCTTCTGTATCCCTCCCTCAAGAAACATGTAGATCACAATTGGGTTTAAAATAAGATGCCTTATGAGCCCTCAACTGAGTATAATTAAGGGCTTCTTTGAAATCACGTAGTACACATTTTTCACGGTTCCCCATGCACTAACTCATCTGAGGAGATATTTTCCCCAAAACCGCTTCTGACACTGTCCAGTCCACCTTTGTGTCCCTAACAGTATTCAGTGTCGTCTTTGGCTTGTGGTCAACAGTTAATAAATACACGTTGACTTAAATTTAATTGTAATCAGTGCAAAGAGGAGTCCATCATGCACGATGCAGTCTTTTCTGTGTGAGTTTTGCAAGCCACGGGTTCCTGAGCAAACCTTTTGAAGTACTGGCAAAAAAATAGGCAAAACTCCATTCTGCTGTGGCTAGAGTATCGTTAAAGAATTCTGAACCTTCAGTTTTTTTAAAGCATGTAATTTATGTGCATGATAAAACAGCCCCTTTGTTTCACAAGTCAACATTCTTAATGCAGCCTGTCAGAATGCATTCTCAGTAAATTGCTTTGATGAACATGCCAGCCCAGTTAGTTTCTTTTAAGGGGAAGAGAAGAAAGGGGGAAAAAAAAAAAAAACTTTTGCAGCAGGAAAAAAAGAAAGTAAATAGAACAGGTCTAGACTGTACCGCATAGTTTTACATCCAAGATTGCAAATAATATCGTTTCACACTCTCATGAGCCAGGATTCTGCCTCAAAATTTGCAATTCAAAAGCTCTGTTTTCGTTTTATAACAGATATGTGGTTCCGATTTCAGCTTCTGCCTCACGTACCCACCCACGAGCAGGTCCCAAGCATGCGTGGACTTGATATAATTTTAAACGTGCTCCTAGGAAAGCAGTTGTCAGCTTGGCAACCTGAGTTCTGGTCCTTGGAGGTGCTCTGCAAACTGTGTCCTGGCGATGCCCAGGACAGGATCTCGCCCCTAGGAGTCCAGGGACACGATACTGGTTAGTTTTTAACTGACCTTTCTGTATGCAGGACCTGGTATAGCTAAGAGAACCTAGTAAGACTTCCTGTATATATTCTCCTAGAAAATTTAAAACAAAATTCTTGGTTTCCCTCCCCTACCAAGGCTGCTGGCGTTTTCTGTAAAAAAAAACATATTGAACATAGAGTAGCAGAGAGATCCATTTGCTGTTTCTGTCTTAAGCGGCGCTTTGGATAAATGGAGACTTAGCCTAACACATGTTAATTCACACAAAAGAGAGCCAGATTGTCTCATTATCAATCTTTATAAGTACGTCGATTGTGTGTGTGTGTACAGATGTTCACATACATACATTGGGGGAAGATAAGTTGCCGCCTCACTTTGGCGCTAACCAACTACAGAAAGGCTATTGCTTCTTTCAGTTAGCTCCAGTCTCTGCACTAAACGTGGTCAGTCTTGGAGGGAGAGTCTCTGTATTGGAACTCTCCGTAGTTCAGTTGAGTCTTAACTAGTGTTTCCTTGGGCAGAAAGATGAAAATAAGGTTTATTAAAGAAAGCTCTGAAATTCTTGTAATACACAATGTCAGATGAACAGTGACGAGAGATCATCAGTGAAGATTGTATTGTGTGTGCACAGTGTGTCACCATGTTTGTCTGTTGGTTTTTCTGCGTTACGTGGCTGTCACTGTCAACCTGACACTTTTTTCCTCCAGGCTTCACGGGGGTCAACAGTGCCCTTCCCGTAAAGCAGCTGTCAGAATGTCCTCGCCCTGGTCTGAAAGACATGGCCCAGGATTCCTTTCAAAAGCTTGGAAAGTGGGAGCAGATTTTGGCACCCGATTCGGTACGCATCAGTAGGAGACGTGTCGGGGAGAGAGGAATGGCCTGGGATGCAGGCGGGTGGAAGGAGTGGGAGGCCGTGGCCTCCAGGTGCTTCTAGAAGCCCCCAGGTAGCAGACCACACAGGCCCACCCCTCCCACGGCGGTGCTTTGATCGCTTTGGAGTTGTCTTTCATGCCGCCCCAGTTTCTCCAGGAGAAATGCACCCACCTCCACGGGAGACCCAAGGGAAATAGAGCAATATAGTCTAGCGGTCAAGACTCACACAGATTGCTCAAACCCGCTGTCTCCTTTCTCTGCTACTGCTCCTCCCTGTGAATGGACCGTTCGCCAGCCCGGTCAGTTCCCTGGGGCAGCCTTTCCGTTCTCCAAGGCCGCAAAGCTCCTTCCACTTCCTCGGCCCCCGTGCCACACCCAGGCCCACGGATTCCTTACCGCGCAGGATAAGCGTGTGGTAAGGCCCCTCTTTCAATCCCAGGCCCCCTATCCCGAGATGCTCCCCCTCTCACCTGAGGCCGTACAAGCATTTCCAAGTCTGTCCTCGCTTGACAATTCCCCCTTTTCTCGAAAGCTGTTCTGTGAATGTTTGCGGACTGATTCTCGGTCCTGGAGGTAGAGAGGGCCAGGAAACAGGATGCAGTCTGGTGTAGGAACTTGCTCGAATTGGGTGAATCTCAGCTGTCTCTCTGGAAGGTGGATTTTTTTTTTTTCAGGAGGATCTTGCTTTTCTCAGCGTGAATATAAAATATGTGGTGGCTGGAGATGTTTGGTTATCAAGGCTTTGATCTGTCTTGGTCCAGCTCTGTGTGTCCCCGCGTGAGCAGCTATTTCCAAAGGTGGAGACCTGAGATGGGCATCCTGGACCGTAAGGGCCTGGCCTGGACCGTATGCAGTTATTTAAGACTGAACGACCCATCTCTTTACACTCAGGAAAGCGTGTTTATGTCACGCCAGAGTCCCAAAAGGCGGGGGCCCGTCTCTGTTGTTCTGCATTGTGGTTACAGGATCCAGTGCTGGAAATGAGCTTTTCGCTCTGATCTTGGGCACATTACTCCTTGTATGAATGGATGGATATCCGTGAAGAGATGAGCAAACTGTGGTCTTCTGATGAAATTATTCTGGTGGGACCAGAAGCAAGGGCAGCCCCACTGCCGCCCCCCGCATTGTGTGGTGGGAGGTACTTCTCCTAGGACAGAGGGATTTCCCATCCCCAGCTGACCCTGAGAGATGCACACACAGCGGCCGAGATTAGAAGTAAGAGGAGAATCATTGGGCCCCCTTGAGCGGAGGACTCCTTCCCTTTTTTGGCTTCATGGAATTCGGTCCTGGGGACGGAGACAGTTGCAAGGGTGACGTTTGCCGGATCCTGACAGGGTACTGCCTTCCGGTTGCTACTCTGATAAAGGAACGTCAGCTGGGCCAGTCCGTTCCGCACACCCAGACTAACTTAACCTGCAGAAAGGTGAGGTTTCGGCACTGGCCCTCTAATCCCTTGCTCCGAGCCCCATACAGATTGACTCCCATCTCTCTGTTGTTGGTGTCATTTCCAGCTTGTTACTTAAGCCTCTTTGGTCACGCGAGGCCCATCCTTCCTACTTAGATGCAAGCCCCTGAGGGACAGAATCAGGGTTTATTCTGCACAGGCCACATGCCTGCTGAAGATAGACCTTGCCCCAGGACGCATGCGTTACTTTCATTTTGTTTTCTTCATTGAGGTTAAGTAGTTTGCTTGCAGTGGGCCCCTCATTCAAGAAATTGAGAAAACCTGAGACCTGCATCTATATTCATTTCACAACCAATGTGTGAACATGTGGACGGGTAGCTCCCTGTTCCTCATTCCTTTTTATTTTATTTTTTGTCTTTTTTTTTTTTTACTGGTGTATAGTTGCTTTACAATGTTGTGTTAGTTTCCGCTGTATAATGAAGTGAATCAGCTACATGGATACATATAGCCCCTCCTTCTTGGACCTCCCTCCCCCCTCCCCCATCCCATCCATCTAGGTCACCACAGAGCACCAAACTGAGCTCCCTGTGCTTTATAGCAGGTTCCCCCTAGCTGTCTGTTTTACATGTGGTAGTGTATATATGTCAATCTTGATCTCCCAATTCGTCCCACCCTCCCCTTACCCCACCCACGTCCACATGTCCATTCCCTACGTCTGCATCTCTGTTCCTGGCCTGCAGATAGGTTCATCTGTGCCGTTTTTCTAGATTCCACGTGCACGCGTTGATATACAGTGTTTGTTTTTCTCTTTCTGGCTTACTTCACTCTGTATGACAGGCTCTAGGTCCATCCACCTCCCTACAACTGACTCACTTTTGTTCCTTTTTATGGCTGAGTAGTATTGCGTGGTATACATGTACCACATCTTCTTTATCCATTCATCTGCCGATGGACATTTAGGTCCCTGTTCCTCATTTCTGAATACGCATGTGTAATAGGCACACAGCTTGGCTTAGACCTGACCTTCCATCTAAATGGTTATTTGACATGTCAGTTCTAAGGAGCTTGTTAGGGGCATGGTAATTCTGGACATGGTGCTCCAACAGAGCTTTCTCATAATTCCTTCCACCAGGTTCAGGGGGCACCAGGAAGGGTGTGGTTCCAGTTAGGGAAGGCGTCTGTGGACTGTCTGCCATTTCCGACACCTGGCGTGAGTTGAGGCAGCCTCCGTACCTTTGTCGCCGTCACGGTCAAGTGGGGCTAACATTTATCTTCTTCGAGTTATGCCCTCTTAACATGCTTTGCCTACTCACATGTAGTTAGTATTTGCAACGTGCCTTAAGTTCCTCAGATTCCTGCCCGAAGCAAAGTGTGGCAGAGGACAGAGCTTGGAGAGCTTTGCAAATTTGCAGCTTGGGAACACTTCAAAGCCTGGTAATGATAGCACATGTCTAAGGTGATTGGGAAGTGTCTCTGTGTTTCCCTTACATCCCTTTGCTGGGGATTTGGTGTATATGTCATGACTCCATTAAGTTTCCAGGGGTCTCAGATCCTTAAAATTAAAAGGATTGAATAAGATTATTTTTAATATTGCTGCCGTTCGTGGATGCCTGGTTTATTTGGGCACAGTGAAAAATCCTTAACCTTATCTGCACTGGAGTATAAAGCATTCGTTCTTATCAGATAACATACAGTTCTCCTTCTGAACCCCGTGGTTTCACGAAATAAGCTGAATTTTCCTTCCTTGACAGAATATTTGAAAACAACCTCTGACCTTAGCAAATGCAATATGGCCAGCATTTGGCTCGGCTATAGAACTGAGACCTGAAGATAAATGATTTTCATTGTTCCATTTAAAAATATTATTTTCCCAGGTGTTTAAACGTAAGCAGTACTATTATGTAATTAAACACAGGTTCGTGAACATTTTCGTATCTTGGATTGTCTGCCGCCTTACAGGATGAGTCATGTCAGATTAGCTATGGTCTGAAGTAAATACGCATAATAAACGATGCATTATTTTGTAGACTTGTATCGAATGTCCCAAGTAGTTTTAGTTACTAATACAACAAACATATTTATCCCATGGAGCAATTTCTCTGTTAGACCCTGGCAAGTGAATTGCTGGGAAGTTTCCGGGCACTCCAGGGGGCTGTGCGCACCATGATTTCATTTCAGCGCGGCTTTGTTTGCTGCTCCAAAACATTACAATCAAAAACCAAGTATACAGGAAACAAGATTCGGACAGTGTTTGTATTCTTGTGTGAATAATGTTAGACACCAAAAGATGCCTGTGGAAGTGGATTACAGACAATCCTGTATATAGTTTTTATAGATACACACACACATGTGTAGGTATATAATTTTATTTACATATATATTTTGTTTATAACATACATAATCACATACATGTTATATATATGATGATATATGAGCTCATCTATATACATATAATATTATAGTAAAATAGACAAAACAGAAGACCAGCGATTATTGAAAGCCAGCTCTATTTCCATCTCCACCACCTTGCCGAAAGATCAGTAAGCCCAGTGTCTGTAACTGACATCAGTGCATTGGCAAAGGTCAAATCTTCTATCATCCTGCGTTCCTCGCTACAGGCTCAGTTCTCAGATTCCAGGCCACATCACGTGCACTGAACGCAATGATGAAATGTTTTCTCAAGTGCGGTTTAGTCTGTCACATCCTCTCACTTCCAGTATGAGTTAGCGTGGACCAAAAGGAAGAGAGATTAATAGAAAGCAGGTTCTCAGGGTTCCAAACCAACGTCAGGACTTTGTATAAAGCTAGAGAAAGAAGCTTTCTAACAGTGATGGTTAAAATTCCGACCTCCAAATATGAATATCTCAAAAAGCAAATGAAAGCTTCAACGACTTGAATCATTTCAGTTCCTAGAAAGGCTGAAATGGCCATTGAGAACTGATTGTTCCAGTTCGGCTGGGGCTGAATTACCATTTGACATTTTAAATTATTCTTCAGGAAGGTAGTTGTAATTCGGTTGCCTAGCAATTTGGTTTTTTAATATAGTCACTTCGTCTTGAAGTTACAGAATGGTGTCCGTGAGAACAGCTGAGAATAAACTTTGACTAGTGACCGAGATAGGAATGAATGATCTTCTATCAATGTTTTCATTTTGTCCCTAAGCCCCATAACATTCTACATTTTAGGAGGTTATTCATCGTATGTTGCGTCAGTCCGCAGAGTATATGCAAGGGCTGCGGTATTCTGAATGGTAATACCATGTTATTGTCTTAGTCGGTTCAGGCTGTACAATAGAATACTGTACTCTGGGTGTCTTATAAACAACAGACATTTCTTTTCTCGCAGTTCTGGAAGCTGGAAGTCCAGGATCAAGGTGCCAGCAGATTCGGTGTCCGGTGAGTACGCGCTTCCTGGTTCATAGATGGTCGTCTTCTTACTGTGTCCTCACATGGTAGAAGGTATGAGGGGGCTCTCTGGGGTGTCTTTTATGGGCACTAATCCCATCATGAGGGTGACACCCTCATGACCTCATCACCTCCCGAAGGACCTAACAGCATCACATGGGGGTTAGGATGTCAACATACAAATGGAGGGTGGGTGGAGACACATTTAGTCAGTAACTGTTACATGTGGTGCTTTCAAAAAAAGGTCCCTCATCATTATCATTATCATTCTGGCACACATAGCCTGTGAGGTAGGGTTGCCTATGGGTTGTTGATATAAACACGAATATTACCAACTGGGAAAATGAGGGAGAGTGTAAATTGGGTTCATCCTCCCACCAGGTACAGTTCAATAGTGTTTCAAGGCTGGGGAAGAAAAAGGAAGGCACAACACTCTGAGATAAAAAATTCTCGCTCCTCCCTTTTGGCGTTTCACATTAGAAACAACACAATGGGAATATGTTCATTATAAAAAAGTATGTATGTCCCAATGTAAGAAGCTAAATGATGAGGGTCATTGGTATCTCAAAATAATGGATACATAGGTAGCTCTCCAAAAAGGGATGAAAAAAATATGTGGTTGATTATCTGGAAAAATGTTGCATAAATTCTTTCCTCAACATGAAAAGGGAAGGGCTGTTTCAAACAGTTAGTGTTCATTAATTCGCTTTTCCCTTTTACAATGAATTTTTTTTAAGTTATTTATTTTATTTATTTATTTTTGGCTGCGTTGGGTCTTCGTTGCTGCACACGGGCTTTCTCTGGTTGCGGTGAGCAGGGGCTACTCTTCAGTGTGGTGCACGGGTTTCTCATTGAGATGGCTTCTCTTGTTGTGGGGCACGGGCTCTAGGAACGAGGGCCCAGTAGTTGTGGCTCGCGGGCTGTAGAGCGCAGGCTCAGTAGTTGTGGCGCACCGGCTTAGTTGCTCCGCGGCATGTGGGCTCTTCCCGTGTCCCCTGCATTGGCAGGCGGATTCTTCACCACTGTGCCACCAGGGAAGTCCTACAATGAATATTTGTTAACTGTCTACCGTGTGCCAAGGATTGGGTTAAACATTGGGGAAAAATAGTGAACAAGACAGATTTCCAAACAAACTTCCTATTTCCTCCCTCATGCAATGTGTATTCTCTTGGTACATGTTAAGCAGGTGATTTTTAAAATGTAAGTTACGTATCTGTTACCTGACATGAGGGAGTAACTCGTGTAGACTCGGGGATCGGTGAGTCATTTTTCCTCAGAGCGACACTTGAACTGAGGTCAGAAGGAGGTAAGTGAAGATTTCTGTGTCAAGACCAAGTCACCTAAGCCAGTTCCTTAATCACACAGATGTAGGCAGTGAAGCTCTGAGGTGGCCGAACTCAGTGACGTTACCCTGGGGACTGAGGTCTCAGTTTTCCAGCTCCATTTCCAGCTGAGTTTCTTCCCATCACATCATGTTTTCTCTTCCAACCTACTTAATGCAGGAGAAACAGTTTAAAATGTTTTATTAGATTTTAATTTCTTTGTCTTAAGCTTTGCCGTTTTCATTGGCCTTTCTTCTGTGTAGATTTAATTCATGTGTGTTTATCACTTGATTGAATTATTTTAATCCAAGTCCGTTAACCAAATCCTTTAAAAATGGAAAAAGAACCCACTCTCTACCATTTTCTATGACTAACTGCTATCCTGTTAAAATAGCAAAGGAAAATGTGTATCATCGAAGAAAAATCACAGCTCAGAATGAATTTGACCTCCTGAAACACATTTTAGAACACTTAAGTACGTGCGATAGCTCCTTTCGCTTCCTGACAAGAACAAAGACAGATTTATCTAGAGATTTATTAGCAAAACATGCTTTTCTGGCAAAATTAGCCATGGTCTAACCTTTAAGATTGACAAAATACAGCAAGAAATAAAAAAACATTGCAGTTAACCTATTGTTTTCACGATAGAGCATTTTTTAAAATAATCTACAATGCTAGAGACTTAGGCCTCTACTTAAATGTTGGACAATTTAGGGTTCTTCAATGAAAGGATCTTTAGGTCTCATTTAGAAATGAAAACAAACGTGAATTGTAAAAACTAAAATTCTTAAAAACAAAGTTTATAGTTCTACTTTTGTTCCTTCTAGCCATGTTAAACGGTAAGCTTAGTTGAATTTGAAAGAGAAAAAAAATTGATATGGTAAATGTCTTACACACTCTTCTGCCACCATGAATTGCTTAAGACTAGAGAGTGAATGAAGAGGACGAAAGATCCTAATTGTCCTGTTTCTGGACTGACAGTTTTAGTGCATGTAATTATTTTTTGCTCCGTGAAAATTTGATTGCCAACTGAGGCTGAAATGATGTTGCGTACAGAGTGGGCAAACATCTCATCAGCGTTTATTCTTGGTAAGACTGTATCTTCATCCAAATGCACGACAACAATGCCAGAAATATAGCAGTCTTTGGTTATTGTGTGAGTGTTAGAATCCTTCTGGATCAAACAGCGTCTATTCTGAGTCTGGATAGGAACTATCTAGGTGCTCTTCCAGAAAGTCAGTTTATTTCCCCTGGATGGGAAATAAAGGAGAAAAACACACACCCGGGGAAAGTGAACCACACATGCAGTAGACGTATGCGTCCTCTGACCTACTCTACAGCTCAGTCTTAGCAGGGAGGTCAGCCTGACCTTGACGCCTGGATCCTGTTTGTGCCCAGGGGCATTTTCACAGCCCTGTGCTACTGTAGTTGGGATTTGGAACTGGTCTTGTTACGGGTGCCTGAGGGTCTGCAGTAGCCCATCAAACTGGCTCTAGTCCCAGGTCTCAGATGCCAGCCAGGTTCCCTGCTCACACTGAGGGCTGTGATCGGAGCCAACAGTAATGGTTTGGAGCATAGCCCGGCCTCTCCTCACAGACTGGATCTTCTCACCCTCCCATCCTTCCCCCATCAGTGTGCTTGGTCCTCCCTCACTCTGAACAGTCATCTTGGGGACATATCACTAATACACACTGATTCCTAGAATTTCACGCCAGGAAACTCTAGATGCTTCCTCATGTGGGTTTCCAGGTAATGGGACGAGGGAACAGTTTGGCCATTGTCTATCCTGGAGTCTCGTTTTTATGTCAGTGTATCTTCCAGAACGTTGGGCTTGTGAAAGGGGCCACGTGCCCACAGACAGCTTCTGGAGCCGTCGGATCTGTGGGAACACCTCCTAACACAGCTGTCGCAGGCAAAGAAACGCAGGGCTGGCAGACGTGTGAATCATCAGCTGCGTCACCCTCTGCCAGAACCAGGGGCGAAGTCTGCTGAAAACGTCATCGTGTTGGTGTCGACATGGATTAAGGTCTAATTTTGCTCCATTTAACATGATCAGACCTCAAGTGTTTGAGCACCGTCCTCCTAGAACTTCACACAGGGCTGAGTTGTAAGAAAGGCGTTGAAAGAGCCCCAGAAGTCCTCCTGCATAGATGGTTATGTCAGTAGCAGGTTTTCGTGCAGTTCCCTTTAAATCAGGTGTCCTAACTGATCCTGGGGGCTCACATCTCCGTAACAGAACTCCACACAGAGCAGAGATTAATTACTTCCAGGAGGCTGGAATGAATTAATTAATTCCCGATGGGAAAAGGGACATTTCAAATCCCGACTGGACAACTTAGAGTTTGTGGTGAAGTGTTCATTCCGGGGGTGTCAGCTGCTGTATATTAGACATTTTCACACTGCAGACAGCTCAGGAATGACACGTAGCTAGGAATCATACGTGGTGTTTCATCTCTCGTTTTCCTGGAGAGGAAGAATCATGGTCTTTCACTGGAATTGCAGTTGAGGAGTGAGTCGGCTTTGGGTGAGGAAAAACGCACTGAGCTGAGATTCTAGAATCTGAAAAGCACGATTTCTAGAGTGTTGGTGCCTGCTTGTATAACGGCTTGTTCAATTCGTGTTACCCTCCCAGAAGGGCAAGGAGAAGGACAGTAGTCAAGCAGAGAAAGTCCACTTTTATCAAGTTTACCTGTTTTACTGGGGTGTCAGGTTAAAAAAAAAAAAAAGAATGCTATAATTTTTTAAAGTTTGAAAACAACAGTCCGTGGATTAGCCAGGGTTAGACACGATGCTGTTTTCATTGGAACAAGGATGGGTCGTGTCTGCATCCCGCCCTCCGAAAGCTCACAGTCTGTTGCAGAAGAGATACACAGTTGAGTCTCATTTTTTGTAGGTTCCGTATTTGCAGGCTGGTCTTACTTACATTATTTGCAACCCAAATCAATACTTACAGCATGTTTGCAGTTATCCATGGACGTGCACAGTGGTAAAAGTGTTGAGTTCAGTGCCGCCCACGTCCCTAGCTGAGGTCAGTGCTCTGCCCTTTTCAGCTGTCCTACTATAAACAGGTGTCCTTTACATGGTCTAAAAAGTTGTTTGCATTTTTGTCCTTTTGGTTGATGATTTTGCTGCCTAAAATGATGTTGGGTGTGGTGATGAAGTACTGAGGTAGTGTTCCTCAGCGTAAGAAGTTTGTGACTTGTCTTAGAGAGAAAATAGGTGTTGGAAAAGCTTCATTCAGGGTTGACTTGTAGTGCGGATGGACGTGCGTTCAACGTTAGTGTATCCGCAATATATATTCAATAAGGTGTCTTTAAACAGAAGCACACGTAAAACACACATAAAACAAAGTTGTATATGGGCAGTGGATGAAAATGTGACCAGATGCTTATAGGCACGTAACCCTGTATTTCCTGTAGGAGCGATGGTTCAGTATTTGCTAATTCAGTATTTGTGGTGACGTATGGAATACTACTACCACGAAGAATGTGAGTTGACTCTGTGTGTGTGTATAAGCATGTTATTGTGCTACAGGAAGCATACATAGGTGTCATAAGAACACACAGAAGAGCCACATCTAGAGAAGCAAGGGCTGTGTGAGGCCCCAGCATCACTGTCCTTCATGGCCATAAGAACACAGCTGTAGAAGATGGTCTCCTTTCTTTGGTGACCGTGGCCTCTCTGTAGTTTGATTCTTCCGCCTGCTGAGAAGTTACTTGAACAGTAACCACTGTCTGGCTTGTTCTGGTCTGCTGATAGCTAAACGATAAAAAGGAGATTAAAATATTCTCTTGAATACCATAATGCCAAAGGTTTTACATAGATACAGAGTTGTTTTGGAGCAAAGGCCTTTTGAAAGATATTACAGGTGCCACATCTGACCAAAGTTAGATTAGTTTCACTTTGAACATATTAACGCAAAGAGGCGAACAAAATGGTGCCTCGTAGCAACTCGTTTCCTTTTTTCCAGTGTTCCCTTTGTCTAGTACATTATCTGCCCAAGAAGCAGAATGATGTTTTGAAACTATAAATTGGGGAGGACGGGGGGGTGAACAGGCGGAGCACAGAGGCACTTCAGGGCAGGGAGATGACTCTGTATGACGCTCTCACGGTGGACACACGCCGTTGTGCGTTCGTCCAAACCTGTGGACTGTACACCACTAAGGGTGAACCCTAATGTAAACTATGGATTCGGGAGATGATGATGTGTCAGTACGGGTTTATCGGCTGTAGCAGATGTACCCTGTGGAGGGGGGTGTGGACAATGGGGGAGGCTGTGCATATGCGGGGGGCAGGGGGCGTATGGGAACTCTCTGTGCCTTCCCCTCCATTTTGCTGTGAACCTAAAACTCCTCTAAAAACAAAGTCTAATATATATAGTATAATATATAACATATATACGTACGTAGAGTATGTATATCAGGTCAGGCAACTCCCTTGTTTATAAATCTTCCATTATCCCTAAAGGAATGTCTATATTTCTTAGCGTAACTTGGCCAGAAGTTGATCAGACCACATCTTTTATCATTATCCTTCTGTCATTAGCAGACACAGATAAAGATGTCGTGAGACGTAAAGCTTACATTATTTTTAAAAAGAATATAAAACTAAAAAATCTGAATTTAGGCGCAGGGCCTTAGAAGAGAAGGGGCCTTCCAAAGATGCATTAGTTTTACAGCAAATTCAATACCCGTCATTAATCCACCGCCAAACTGGCATTCCTTTTGTGCACTGAAGAGGCCAAACCCACTCCCCACTCGGAGAGCTCATAATAGGTCAAAGTTGCATCTTCCTCATCACTCATCTGCTGGAACTGTCACCTTTTCAGAGAGATGGTGCCCTGGGTTCCGTGACTAAGGTAGTCACACACCACCCCATCGTATTACCCTGTGTAATCCTTGCACACTCTGGAACGGCATTCCGTTCCGTTCCATTCATGACATTGTAGTACATATATTCATTTGAAATGGTCAGATACAGGTTGAATGAATGAATGAATACAGGAAGGAATGAACCTATCTGTACTTGACAATAAAGAGCATATCAGGACAGTGTTACATGCCAGAAATCTAAGGATCAGCCTGTGATGACATTCGTAAACCCATTGATGAGAATGGTCACTGATGACAAAGTTAAAACAATGGGATTCCCTCCCTGCTGCACAAAAACAGACATCTGAAAAAGACATTTTAATAAGATTCCTCAGTTAAATCAAAAGTGCTTCCTCCTTTCTTAATCTGAGAGAGAGCTAATCTCAGCCTCAGGTGGCAAAAGAACAGAAGCCTTTCCAAGCACAGTCAGATTAAGAGAAGTGTTCTGTTATCACCAAAAGGTTTAAACCATCTCATAAAAGTGCTAGTCACTAAAAACCTTAAAAGTTTGAAAAGGATTAGAAAAAAAAAAAAAAGAATTCACTTAGGAAAGGTACTTATATAAAAAGGTCTTGTATATCCAAATAACACTCCAAAAAATGCGTTAGAAATACTGCATTCATAGTACCAAGCGAAATACTTACATTCCCAGGAGTAAACTTACTTACAAGTACTAGGAATGAAAAATATGAAGAAGAAATCCATATAGCTAAAGAAGAGTGAAGTGCTTCAGAAACTGGAGGCATAAGTGGTCGCTGAGACGCCTCAATACTGTAGAAATGTTCATACGCCCTAAATTACTTTCCAAAAGTTCAGAACGACCCCAGCCAGATTCCCTTTGTTGACTTCTAAAATTCACCTGGAGTGAAAGAACAGCCAGAAACATACCGAAGGGAGAGATGATGGGGCATTGGAACACAGAGGACTATACAATAGAAACAATAATAAACACATGCTGGAATAGACAGGTAACAGAAACAAGGGTATGGTAACAATGGAAGCAGTAGCTCGTAAAGCTGGCATTCCACATCTCTCCTGAAAAGATGGATTATTCTAATGCAAACTGGATGCCTATCTCACGCCACACGGCGAAATGCATTGTACATAGATTTTCAAAACTTACACATAGTAAACAAAACTTTAACACTACCAGAAAAACCAAAAAAAAAAAGCAAAACCACGGGTGACTTCTGTAATGTTCTGTCAAGGAAAGTATTCTCAGGTATGACAATTAGAAATGAAAGTGTAAAGGAAAAACGCGGTATTTTATTTATTCTGTATGCAAAATGCAGTACATAAAAATTCAAATGACGCAGTTACCTGGAAAGAAATGGTCATACATCAATAAGCAAAAAACTGATATCTTGAGCTTCCCTGGTGGCTCAGTGATTGAGAGTCCGCCTGCCGATGCGGGGGACACGGGTTCGTGCCCCGGTCTGGGAAGATCCCACATGCCACGGAACGGCTGGGCCCGTGAGCCATGGCTGCTGAGCCTGCGCATCCGGAGCCTGTGCTCCGCAACGGGAGAGGCCACGGCAGTGAGAGGCCCGTGTACCGCAAAAAAAAAAAAAAAAAAAAAAACTGATATCTTACTGGCCCCTCAAAATAGCCTTCACAGCCAACAAAACAAAAATGAATAAAGATGTGAACAGGCAATTTCCAGAATAAGACAAAAAATAGCCAGTAAACATATAAAATAATCAAACCTCACTGCTATCCCTCCTGCCAAAAAATAATTTTGTAAGATTTTACTTTTTTTCCTATTATTTTGGCAAAGATTTAACAAAGTAGTAATATCATTTTTTTTTTTTTTTTTAAAGGGCTATGTATAAAATAGATAATAAGAACCTACTGTATAGCACAAGGAACTCTACTCAAGGCTCTGTGGTGACCTAAATGGGAAGGAAATCCAAAATGGAGAGGATGTATGTATACGTATAGCTTGTTCACTTTGCTGTAGAGCAGAAACTAACACAACATTGTAAAGCAACTCTACTCCAATAAAAAAGGGGGGGCAGGGCTGAAAATGGAAACCTTTATACAATTTGGTGGTATTATAAATTTATGAATATCCTCAAACTTACATTATATATGTTCACTGTATGTTCATTTTTAAAGTGTATATACTCCTTGATAATGTGATTTACTTCAAATGAGCTAGTTTATGAAGATATTTGGGAAAGTACACAAAGATCTAGAAAATATGAATAAATTTAAGCATACAGATACACAAATCCAGGTATTTATTTTTATAAAGCAAAAAGTGAACCCATAGTTGTTCACAATAGAAAATTAGTAACTTGTCTTACATTCATCCAGTGGATTAGCATCTAGCACTTAAGGGTAATACTGGAGCATGAAAGATGCTGTGAAAAGATGTAAATAATACTGTATATTGTTAGGTAAATGTGTAAGAAGATCCGATATGTGCAGATACGCACCTCCAGTATATTCTGTGCCTCTCTCTGAGGGGTAGAATGCTGAGGCACTCTTGAGGATTGGTTAGTTTTAATTTCTAAAAACACCTTTATATGCAAATTGGTTACTTTGAGAGCAAGGAAAATAAGTCATAATATTCACAGTTCAAGTCAAAGTAGCTAAATCGTAAGAAAATCTATTCTAGAAGTGTCATTGGGGAGGCAAGGTTTGTGCGAGCAAAATAGGTGACTAATACTGAGAATAAGTGTGTTAACTTGAATACAGAAAAGGAAGAGACCAGCTCGCTACTTGAAATGTAAGCGATGCCTCCTTCACGGGGAGAGAGCCAACCTCAGTTTGCTAGCATCTTGCAACTGTATGTCTCACGATACGGAAATGTAAATGTGCTGGGTACCTGGAGAATAAAATAATCAGTCCCCCACTCCCTCAGACAAGTCCTTCTTCCCTGTTCAAATCAAGAAGAGGAATTATGGGGACTTCCCTGGATGTCCAGTGGTTAAGATTCCACACTCCGAATGCAGGGGGCCCAGGTTGGATCCCTGGTCAGGGAACTAGATCCCACCGGCCGCAACTAGAAGATCCCATGTGCGGCAACGGACATCCCGCATGCTGCAACTAAGACCCAGCGCAGCCAAATAGATAAATAAAGATTTTTTTTTAAAAAAAAGGAGAGGAATTCTTTACACCCATTACGTCTCAATGAAGTGCCTTATGGGATAAAGAGACTGACATCTTTTTCCCTGGAATAAATGTTGTTTTGTATTCATATTCTTGCCATAAAACCATAATGGCATGTTCTGGGGCAAGTCTTTCGGAATTGTCATAATTTTCCTGTCATACTGAAAAACAAGTCTCTAAGACTTGGCATGTGACTTGAAGGTTGGACCGTGGTGAGACTGAGTAAGTAGGGTCTTGCTGGGTCCACTTAGACTGTGTGAAAGTTTCCAATCTGGAAGAAATAGAGCAGGTCTCTCCGAAAGCTGAGGTGTGAATGATGGAGACAGATGGCGAGTGTGCATTTCATAAGGTGCCTGAGTTTCCTAAGTACTGGGGTTCAGGTTTTGCTGGATCCCCATGAAATTTCTTAGTACATTTAAATACCTCTGTGTAAGTGTGTGTGTGTGCGCGCATGTGCACGTGCTACACTGACGGAGTTTCCATTCCGCACGATCAAAAGAATTCTCACCGTGCATTGTCACGTGTTTGCAGCAAGGCAGAAATAACTCCTTTCTGGGACAGATGGAAAACAGACATCAATAAGTGACCTGGGCCGAAGTCAAACTGTCCAGTTGGCCCTGGTCAGTTCTAGCCGACTCCAACTGTCCTAGGCACCATGGGAAGCAACAAAGCATTGCTCGTGAGTTGTAATGCTGCATTGGGAAACAGTTGGCATGCGGTAGGTAGCATACGGATGTAGGTTCTGTGGTTTGTAAGCAAAGAGCACATTTAGTCTGGTTTGTGACTGGTGATGGTGGGGAATATTTTTGCGGAAATGACTGATTCCACCCAAAGTGTTTATTCAGGGAGATTCTGCAGCACATTCAGAACAAGCCAAATGATTAAAAGTCAACGCCCATAACTCCAGGTTGACTTGTTTTATTACTTTCCTGCATGAAGATGTATGTCAAAGCATGGAGCCTATCTGGGTGCATTAAATCACTGTTCCAAGTTTGTTGGCTTGGAGTTTCCTGTTGTTCAGTTTAAATGAATTGGAAAAAATGGAAAGGCTTTTGGCTTTGTTTTCCTGTTTCAGTCAATTCAGTTTGGATTAATAAAAGCAGACCCTGAGCTATGTTGGGTGCTGCTGTAGGTCTCAGACGACCATGGATGGCTGCATGCCTCTATGCTGTGTTCAGATGGGCGTCTGGGACTATGAACCTATGCTATGCCAGAAAATAACAGTTATGGGGCAGTGACTTCTGTCATCACAGCAAAATATATTTTCTTGCTTTTCCATGAAAAATATATGTACAAGTTGCTTCTCAGTAGCTGATAAACTAAGCGAGGGACCCAAGAAATGCCAGATGACATTAAAAAAATTTTCTTGACATAGAAAATATTTTCTCTTGATTAATATTACAGGGTGACAGCAACTCAGATTATTTTTAGATTCATGCAAGTTGAAGAAGTGTTAAAGCATTTTGCAAACTATGTCATGCAGAGGTTAGCTGTCACTAATGTAAGCATGCATTTGAGACTCACGTATGAGTTTCATTTCTTCCATATCTTAAAATTTATCCTCAACAATACCTATTTCTTATAATACCACCACTGTTAGTTTAGAGAGTGGGAAAAGGTGGCTGACTACAAATGATCTGAAAACAGTTTGGCTACTTCTTTTTCGTTAGTTTACAAATGTGTATTACTGAATTTGTTTAGCATTATGAATAGATGATTATCCATTGGTTAGACAGGACACTAGGCAGTCCTTACTTCTCATGATAACTCTGTGTCTCCACCTGAGATTTTGGGAACTTTATTTTGATAAGAGTCTTTGAAATTTTCACCAATTATTCTGTAAATTCAAATGATTGTATTTCAGGTAGAGTATAAATATTTTAAAATTCATCACTTTCCCTACCCCTTACAATCGCATAACCATAAAGGGACATGGAAGGCAGATGATAATTACCACTATAACATTCTGAATTCTATTCTGACCCACATAATTATACAGAAGATGTTAAGGTCCATAGGAAAAAGGCAAAGCCAGTGGGAAAAAGAACCAAGGGATATTACAGACCATTTTCAGTATGAATTGCATATAGAATGGTTATTGAAGAAATGCTTAAACTTAAAAAAAAACACATTAGAATTAAAAAGAGATGAACTTTTTTTTATTAAAGTATAGTTGATTTACAATGTGTGCCAATCTCTGATGCACAGCAAAGTGACTCAGTTATTCACATATACATTCTTTTTTTTGTATTCCATTATGGTTTATCACAGGATATTGAGTATAGTTCCCTGTGCTCTACATTAGGACCTTGTTGTTTATCCATTCTAAATGTAACAGTTTGCATCTACCAACCCCAAACTCCCACTCCATCCCTCTCCCTCCCCCGCTCCTCCCCCTTGGCAACTACAAGTCTGTTCTCTATAGCCATGAGTCTGTTTCTGTTTCGTAGATAGGTTCATTTGTGTCATATTATAGATTCCACATGTAAGTGATATCATACGGTATTTGTCTTTCTCTTTCTGACTTACTTCACTTAGTATGGTAATCTCTGGTTGCATCCATGTTGCTGCAGATGGTATTATTTCGTTCCTTTTTATGGCTAATAGTCCATTGTATATATGTATCACATCTTCTTTGTCCATTCATCTGTTGATGGACACTTAGGTTGTTGCCATCTTTTGGCTATTGTGAACAGTGCTGCTATAAACATGGGGGTGCACGTATCTTTTTGAATTACACATTTGGCCAGGTATATTCCCAGGAGTGGGATTGCTGGATCATACGGTTATTCTATTTTTAGTTTTCTGAGGAACCTCCATATTGTTTTCCATAATGGCTGTACCAACTTACATGCCCACCAACAGTGTAGGGGGGTTCCTTTTTCTCCACACCCTCTCCAGCATCTGTTATTTGTGGACTTTTTAACCATGGCCATTCTGACTGGTGTGAGGTGCTACCTCATTGTAGTTTTGATTTGCGTTTCTCTGATAATTAGTGATGTTGAGCAGCTTTTCATGTGCCCACTGGCCATCTGTATGTCTTCTTTGGAGAAATGTCTGTTAAGGTCTTCTGCCCATTTTTCAAGTGGGTTATTTTGTTGTTGTTGAGTTGGATGAGCTGTTCGTATATTTTGGAGATTAAGCCCTTGTCTGTCACATCATTTGCAAATATTTTCTCCCATTCTGTAGGTTGTCTGTTCGTTTTGTTTTGTTTTTCTGTTTGTTTCTTTTGTTTCTTTTTTTATGGTTTCCTTTGCTGTGCAAAAGCTTGTAAGTTTGATTAGGTCCCATTTGTTTATTTTTGTTTTTATTTGTATTGCCTTGGGAAACTGATCTAAGAAAACAGTTGTATGATTTAAATCTGAGAATGTTTTGCCTATGCTCTCTTCTAGGAGTTTTATGGTGTCATGTCTTATGTTTAAGTCTTTAAGCCATTTTGAGTTTACTTTTGTGCATGGTGTGAGAGTGTGTTCTAACTTCACTGATTTACATGTGGCTATCCAACTTTCCCAGCACCACTTGCTGAAGAGACTTTTTCCCATTTTATATTCTTGCCTCCTTTGTCAAAGATTAATTGACCGTAGGTGTGTGGGTTTATTTCTGGGCTCTCTATTCTGTTCCATTGATCCATATGCCTGTTTTTATACCAATACCAAACTGTTTTGATTACTGTAGCTTTGTAGTATTGTCTGAAGTCTGGGAGAGTTGTGCCAGACTTTGTTTTTCTTTTTTTTTTCTTTTTCCCTCAGTATTGCTCTAGGAATTCTGGGTCTTTTATGGTTCCATATAAATTTTTGTATTATTTGATCTAGTTCTGTGACAAATGTCATGAGTAATTTGATAGGGATCATGTTAAATCTGTAGATTGCTTTGGGTGGTATTGCCATTTTAACAATATTAATTCTTCCAATCCAAGAGCATGGGGTATCTTTCCATTTCTTTGAATCCTCTTTTATTTCCTTTATTAATGTTTTATAGTTCTCAGTAAATAAGTCTTTCACCTCCTTGGTCAGGTTTATGCATAGGTATTTTTTTTTTTGGCACCATTTTAAAAGGTATTGTTTTTTTTACATTCCCTTTCTGGTATTTCATTGTTAGTGTGAAGGAATGCAACCGATTTCTGAGTGTTAATCTTGTATCCTGCTACTTTCCTGGGTTCGTTTATTAGATCTAGTAGTTTTTGCATGGAGTCCTTAGGGTTTTCTATATATAGCATCATGTCATCTGCATATAGTGACAATTTTACCTCTCCTAGAAGGGATAACATTTTAATCCATCGGTTTGCAAAAAGTCAACAAAGAAAGGTAATATGCAATATTGGAAATAGGAAATTGGTATTTGTA
The DNA here is from genome assembly GCF_039906515.1 of Pseudorca crassidens. Classification (NCBI taxonomy): domain Eukaryota; kingdom Metazoa; phylum Chordata; class Mammalia; order Artiodactyla; family Delphinidae; genus Pseudorca; species Pseudorca crassidens. The sequence continues at coordinate 6,235,797 of NC_090318.1, forward strand.
TGCACCATTAACGGGAGTGCAAAGTGACAAGACATTAGTGGAGGAGCATTAGGGGAGAATACCAGTTTTGAATTTGCATACTTGGGATAAAGAGTTCCATTAAAATTTTTCAAAAATTGTACCACAGTCACACCATATAAATAGACAAGATATTCTTTTCAGTGTTGCTTTGTAAAAGTATTAATAGTAACCTTCCTAAGAGACCAACATCATAGTGCTGGTTAAAGAAATCATACATCAGCATGAGGAGCTGCTAAGAATTGCTAAGAAGGTGATATATCTCTGTTGCTTACAGAAAGTTATTTTTTATGTTTTTAAATTTTAAAATAAATAGTACAGTAAATTAAGCATGGTACAGTAAATTTAAGAACTAGAAAATATATACATTCAGGGCAATCATAACTGCACCCTGTGTGTAGAAACATAATGTGTACTAGGCTAGGTATGTTGTGTATTTTTGGAGGGACAGAGGAATTGGGGTGGGGGGATAAAGGTACAAAGGCCAACTTTTCTTTACATAACTCTTTTATTTATTTTTTAAATTCTTTTTATTTTTAATATTTTATTGAAGTATAGTTGATTTATAATATTGTGTTAGTTTCAGGTGTACATCCTTATTAGTGTGTGTGTGTGTGTGTGTGGTAAGAATACTTAACATAAGATGTAGCTGTTGGCAAATTTGAGTATACATTAGAGTATTGTTAGCTGTAGGTACTATGCTGTATAGTAAATCTCCAGAATCTTCTCATCTTGTACAGGTGAAACTTTGTCCCCTCTGAGCATCACTTCCTGTCTCCCCCTCCCCCAGCCTCTGGCAACCACCACTCCACTCTCTGCTTTGATGAGTTAGACTATTTTAGGTTCCACATTTAAGTGAGATCATACAGTATTTTTTAACCACACCTACTCCTCAGTTAGCGTGACAGATTTATGTTAACAAAGAGAACCAGATGTCTTCTTCATAGTTGTCTCTTTGAAGATAAACTTAATGTATTTGCTGCTCCATGCTAGACATTTTACAAAACACTGTTACTTGAGAGTAAGAAGACTGATCACAATCAGACACGACTATATTACTCTACTCCAATGTAATTAATGAAAATCTAATAAAACATAAATAGTAAATTGTACATAAAGAGAATGACAGTTGGACTCAAGCAGTGTATAGAACGGTAAGTTTAAGTTATGTAATTATTTCAATGATGCTCAAGTAATCCAAAATGTCTTGGGAATCATGTCTTCAAATTTTCTTCAAGAGTCAAGACAGGGCTTCCCTGGTGGCGCAGTGGTTGAGAGTCCGCCTGCTGATGCAGGGGACACGGGTTCGTGCCCCGGTCCGGGAGGATCCCACATGCCGCGGAGCGGCTGGGCCCGTGAGCCATGGCCGCTGAGCCTACGCATCCGGAGCCTGTGCTCCGCAATGGGAGAGGCCACAGCAGTGAGAGGCCCGCATACCGCAAAAAAAAAAAATCAAGACAGTGACTTCCCTGGTGGTGCAGTGGTTAAAAGTCCGCCTGCCAATGTAGGGGACATGGGTTCAATCTCTGGTCCAGGAAGATCCCACATACCACAGAGCAGCTAAGCCCGTGTGCCACAACTACTGAGCCTGTGCTCTAGAGCCCACAAGCCACAACTACTGAGCCCTCGTGCCGCAACTACTGAAGCCCATGTGCCTATAGCCCGAGCTCCACAACAAGAGAAGCCACCACAGTGAGAAGCCTGCACACCACAATGAAGAGTAGCCCCCACTCACCACAACTAGAGAAAGGCCGCGTGCAGCAACAGAGACCCAGTGCAGCCATAAATAAATAAATAGATAAATAAATAAATAACATTTTATTAAAAAAAGAATCAAGTCATATTCCTTTGAATGTTTTTAAAATAACTCTTATAAAGGTGGCTTTGGAATTCTGAAAAATGTCATAAGTTATGTGGATGCTATTCCATTAGGAGGAAAGAGTAGGAAATGTTAGCAACAAAAATAAGGTGTTTTTTTGTTTTTTTATAAATTTATTTATTTATTTTTGGCTGTGTTGGGTCTTCATTGCGGTGCGCGGGCTTCTCATTGCGGTGGCTTCTCTTGTTGCGGAGCATGGGCTCTAGGCATGCGGGCTTCAGTAGTTGTGGCGCATGGGCTCAGTAGTTGTGGCTCGTGGGCTCTGGAGCGCAGGCTCTGTAGTTGTGGCACACGGGTTTAGTTGCTCTGTGGCATGTGGGATTTTCCCGGACCAGGGCTTGAACCCGTGTCTGGGATTCTTAACCACTGTGCCACCAGGGGAGTCCCCAAATAAGTTTTTAATATCAGGAAATAGAGCTGTTCTTACACGTGCTCGTACACGATCATTAGCAGTGAAATGTTGGGTACACGTTAATCATACTACTGTCTGGTTTGTAAAGCTGAAACATGGAGGTAATAAGGCCTGTTAGGATCCCACCTAGAGTCAAGGAATCCTAGAAAGTTCGAAGTAGAAGAGGCCATAGAGATTGGCTTGCTCAAGTCCTTTGTTTTAGATGAGGAAACTGAGGCCCCGAGAGGTTCAATGGCTTTCCCGGGGCCCGAATTAACCCGGTTGCCAATCTAAGGAGAAACTAAAGTCACCAGCCTCTCAGTTCATTCCTTCACAGAGATATGGAGAAGCCAAAGGCTATGTTGATACCAGTGTGTCCTTTGTGGGGTGATCAACTAATGAGAAAATCATAGTGGAGAAATGGATGTGGACAGTAATAAATTAAAACTGAGAAACACCGTGAGAAATATAATAAATAATAGTGTAAGAGAAAAGCATAGGAACAGCTAATGTACTGAACCATGAATTTTGAAAGGAAGGGTGATATTTGATGCCTCCTTGAATTTCAAGTACCAGCAAAGTGCCCAACTCGTAGGAAGTCCTCAAAGCTGCTGTCGAAAATGGCGTAACAGTCCCGTAAGGGCTCATCTGGGATGGGATGCGTCATAGTTACTCTTCCTCAGAAGTAGAGATTGCAACGGGCAGGTGCCAGCCACACTGGGCCGTGCAGGAAAATGCATGTGTGCAGCTGAGTATTTGCAATGCCACGACTGATTTTATTTTATTTGTTTGTTTTTACTTTTTAGAGCTTTTTGTCATTGGAGTATAATTGCTTTACAATGGTGTGTTAGTTTCTGCTGTACAACGAAGTGAATCAGCTCTACGTATACATACGTCCCCTCCCTCTTGGACCTCCCTCCCACCCCACCCCCATGCCACCCATCTAGGTCACCACAGAGCACCGAGCTGAGCTCCCTGTACTATAGAGCGGGTGCCCACTAGCTGTCTGTTTTACACGTGGTAGTGTATTCATGTCAAACCTAATCTCCCAATTCGTCCCACCCTCCCCTTCCCCTACCCCGTATCCACATGTCCGTTCTCTATGGCCACGACTGAATTTAAATCCCAGCTAAGTCGTGCACATCAACATGAACTGTGCCATAAAAGCCACGTCTGTTGAACATCATAAAACTTCCAATTGGGAAAACCACCCTTGACTAAAATAAATCAAGTGAAGAGAGATTTTTATGGATTCATAGGTAAGCCTGAAATATTTGGGATCCTTTTTGCCCCTGTTATATGTGTGGAGTACAGCTCCCGCTCGAACTTGAACTTCTCTGTTCTCACGCAAGCTCGTGGTCAAAGCTCAGGATGCACTGAAGTGTCTGTCAGATGCTGGTCCCCGTGGCAGCGTCTCCGCAGTCAGCTGATGATATTGTTCATGTGTGATGTATCCCAGACTTCCTTGGGGTTCCTGCAGTGGTTTGCTTTAGAAACTAGAGAGTTGAATTTTCCTTTCGTAGCCATAGCTTTCACGTGTCTTCAGTAACAGAAAACAGATGCAGGTGCAGTTATCTTTTGCAGTCCATAAATTTCACAGAGAACGCATTCCTTTTTTTTTTTCCTGGCCTTTCCCTGGAAAGGCTGCCGAGGGTTTGCCAGGCCTCCAGGACCTTGCTCAGAGGTGTAACCTCTGAGCCTGGTGCAGTCCACAGCAAGAGACCCAAGCCCACCCATGAGACAGTGCACCTGTTTAAACCATCTGCGGAGCCAAAATAGAAAAATTTTTCTTGCAGTTCATTGATGCTAACAGAATAAATGGTTGGAGCTGAATTCTGCAGTCAAGGCATCTGTGGGGACATAGCTGGGTCCACCCCAACTTATCTGCACAGCTAGGGCACGTTTATATGCCGAAGTCCTTTAGAAATCTCCTGTCCATGAGGTCATTTCAGAAATGAAGAAACCAAAGCTTGTGATCATACAGAGTGACCTGTCTCTTATGAGATCCCTGAAATATGGCAGACACGATTGTAATGTCTTTACAACTGCTCAACTCAATTTTCAATTGTTAAATACGTCCGTTTGGAGAAGGACATATTCACTATATCCTAAATAGACATTTTTAAAGGATCTTTTTAATGCTAAAAATAAATGATCATGCCTACAGTTGAAAATCGTATGGTGGTGATATGCCATTGTGTAACTGTTGTTTGAGAATACCCAACCTTCCTAACCATTCATTTATAAAATCAGACACTTAAACTGTAACTTGCACAAGTTAGCTACTAGGATTACTCTGTCCTCCAGACTTGACGTCTTGGATACACGTGTATGATTACCTGTATTCTGAAAGAAGGGAGAATGTTTTCGGTAACATCCTACATCTTGAGCAAACTCTTCTATTTCACTACCTTTTCCCTCTTAACTAATTTTATTAATACCGTTGTCTACATTTTACTGTCCTTCTACTGGTTTTCTGTTTGAAGAAGGATTGGGAGTACGCTTGAGATCTCAAGCATTGTGAGCAGACCTAATCATTCAGGACTGAATTCCATAATGTCACAGCGATGGCTTTGTGACATCTCAAACTTATGCGCTTCTGGGAAACAAGGCTAATGAGCGAGGCATGTTGACGTGATGAGCAGAATGTGTCAAGTCTAAGCTATTAGTCCAGACTCTGCTGCAGTCTTGCCCTGGTTTCTTTTTTTTTCTTTTTTTTCTTTTTTTGCGGTACGCGGGCCTCTCACTGTCGTGGCCTCTCCCGTTGCGGTGCACAGGCTCTGGACGCGCAGGCTCAGCGGCCATGGCTCACGGGCCCAGCCGCTCCGCGGCATGTGGGATCTTCCCGGACCGGGGCACAGACCCGCGTCCCCTGCATCGGCAGGCGGACTCTCAACCACTGCGCCACCAGGGAAGCTCCCCTGATTTCTTTGATATTTTGAAGACATTTCAGTGATCTCAAAAATCAACATCTGCTTTTTAAAAACGTTGCCATCTTATTTAATAATTTGTTCCCTAAGTAGTAATCTGCTAAGCAAAAATCTGCTTATATAAAAATGTTAGGACTTAATAAAGCCCATAAAAACTATTATTAATGAATAATGATGAATTATTATTGATACATTTTCCAAGATTTAATCAGTAAATTTAATTATATGGCTACTTGTGAACGTAGAGCCATCCCAAAAGGTACATTGTATATTATCTGGCTACTCGACCTAGTTTATAAGAGAAGACATTTTAAACTAAATTAACTACTAAATTTTACTAGTTGTTAAGGAGGGGCCTGAAAATGGGTAAGAACAGATTCTCTTCTCACTTAAATTATCATTTCTTTATGTGATTCTATATAATGGATGATATATAATTCCTGCAACTCTAATCAAAAGATTTAGAAGGAGGGAGGGGCCCTGGAGCACAGAAATGATGAAATAACATTAAAAAACAACAGAATAAGTGTGGGACAAAGTTGAAATATTTTTGAAAAGCAGCAATGAGTGGGGGCTTAACAAGTATTGAGAAGAGTTGCAAAGTGACCCTCATAAAGCAGTAGGTTAATTGTTCAGGAACTGCTAAACGTACACGTGTAACTTCCAGAAGTATTTCCAAAGATGGATAAGAAATTAAGATACGTTAAAGGTGGCATCTTCATCAGTGTAAAAAGGTCACATTGACCAGTACATGGGATTGAAGCAGCTGGCTGTTTTGAAAACAAAGTTATGTCTTACCTCATGATACATAACATAATATCTGGATGGAGTAAAGATTCAAAACATATATATAAGAAATACTGACAACAGAAACATAGATAGTTTTTAAAAATTGGGGGCTAATCTTTCTAAAACCCACCCAGTGATTAAAACAATAGCTATAACTGTTTTAAACTGACACCAGGGGCTAGAAAGCCACAGCAGGTGGACCCGTTCTAACCTGGAGGTGGATTTGGTGTGGTCTGATCTAAGAATGGTTTTCATATGCTCAAAGGGTGGTAAAAAAGAAAAGAAAGAAAACAAGAAAGGACAAAAGGAAGAAAAAGAGAAAAGAGAGAAAAATGAAACAAAACAAAGAAGAATGTGCAACACAGATTGTATGCAGCCCACAAACCCTAAAATTTTCACCGTGTGGACTTCACAGAAAACTCTACATCCTCGATCTTCACTATTCACTGAATAAAAATAACACTGTCAAAACATCAGAAACAGTAAGAGCCAAATGAAAATTTGCGGAAAGAAGGATTTAAAATATACATGTCAAAAACTTATCCTCTTTCATAAAAGAATATAGAATATACACAAAAAACCTGTTATGCATAGTTTACTTTTATTATTACATATTGGAAGTCTTTGACAGTGTTTAGGCCTTTAGTATAACTTTTTCTGATTTTTTTTTCTTTCTTTTTTTTCGGGTACGCGGGCCTCTCACTGTTGTGGCCTCTCCCGTTGCGGAGCACAGGCTCCGGACGCGCAGGCTTAGCAGCCATGGCTCACGGGCCCAGCTGCTCCGCGGCATGTGGGATCCTCCTGGACTGGGACACGAACCCGTGTCCCCTGCATCGGCAGGTGGACCCTCAACCACTGCGCCACCAGGGAAGCCCCAACTCTTAATAATAATGAATTTTTCTTCATGATTTTATTAATCTTTACTTATGATTTACCATATTTTCTCATATTAAAAAAAAAAAGATTTTTCTCCAATCAGTAGCCGCAGTCTGATCACTTAAAAATCCACTTGCCGGAAGTGAAAGGTCTCAGCATCAGGGGTCCTGCAGATCACAAATAGGCGGTATAGTTAACTCAGCCAGTGGCCTTGGTGTCCCAGAGGTACCCAGGTGGGGGCGTGGGAGGCGGCTCAGGGGTTACAAGGTAGCCTGAGGAGGGTGGCTCTTCTCTCTTGTCCTGCCCGGGGCTTGGGTTAAGATGGACGACGGAAGTGGACGCTCAGGGCTAAAACCAGGAGGCATCCGGGAGACCCCCCAAGGGTCAGTGCTGTCCCTGTTGTCGACAGTGTGGATAAGCAATGAATTCGTGGTATTACAGTAAGTCCCCTACATATGAGCCTTCTTCAAGTTTCGAACTTTCAAAGATGCGAATGTGCGTTCCATCAACATCAGGCATGCGTGAAATTGCAGCTTGCCCTCTGTGTCCTTTTTTTTAAAAGATTTAATTTTGTTTATTTTTGGCTGTGTTGGGTCTTCGTTGCTGCACGTGGGCTTTCTCTAGTTGTGGCGAGCGGGGGCTACTCTTGGTTGCGGTGCGTCTAGAGCATGGGCTCTAGACGCGCGGGCTCGGTAGTTGTGGCTCATGGGCTCAGTAGTTGTGACGCACGGGCTTAGCTGCTCCACGGTATGTGGTATCTTCCCGGACCAGGGCTCGAATCCGTGTGCCCTGCATCAGCAGATGGATTCTTTACCCCTGCGCCACCAGGGAAGTCCCCCTCCATCTCCTACTGCTGTTGATCCTTCAGCTCTACCATCTCCCACCTCCTCTCTGTCCTCCGGTCAGTAACTCTTCTTACCTGTTCCCTCGATGCCAGTCCCTGTATGCCAGCTATTGTACTGGACTTGTACTTTTCAAGGTACTGTACTGGGAGATTAAAAATGTTTTCTTTATTTTTTGTGTTTTTTAATGTATTATTATGTGTGAAAAGTATTATAAATCTATTACAGTACAGTAGTATATAGCCTATTGTGTTAGTTGGGTACCTGGGCTAACTTTGTTGGACTTATGAACAAATTAAATTAGACTTATGAACACGCTCTTGGAAGTGAACTCGTTCATATGTAGGGGACTTACTGTATTCAGAATATTCATTCCTGCGTACACTCATGTCTACTGTGCACCTACCAATTACATGATGTTTTCTATCCACAAGCAACTGAAAATATAAGCTGCATTCCAGTTTTTCATGCAAGCAGTGGTCCTGTTTGGCTCTCCATCAAAGCAAACCACATCTTGTTCTGCGGCTGTCCCCTTGCTCATCACATCTGAGACAGCTGTACCAATTTGCCCCTTGCATCAAGCCACGAGCGCATCCTCAGACTTTTTTTTGGAGGAGTACGAGATAGAGAAATTTAGTTTAAAAAATATTAATAACCAGTTACTTCTTTTTTTTTTCAAACTGGATTTCACTTTTCTTACCTCGCTTTGTGTATGGGGTTTACATTCTGCACATTGAAAAAACCTCAAAACTGTCCCATCTTCAGAGTTGAAGCACTATATTATACCGTTGAATGTTTCTATTAATTTGTAGCTAATGCATATTAATAATAAAAATGCATGTGCACTCATCAACATGCACGCTGGTTCCAAAGGGTCACCCAGAAAATATATATTGAATCCTTCTTCAGGGGACAGATCACTTAATTTCCTTTATTAATGGATTGTATAGATTTTTCTTTAGTTCCTCTCTGTGTTTAAAAGAAATCAGCTTCTAAAGTATAAAGACATGGCCTGAAAGACAGCGCTGTGGAAATGGAGGTATCGTTCAATGCTTATCTGATTGGACCTCCATGATGCAATTTGCCACGGATGATGTGAGTATAGACTTCCATTTGATTGTGGACTCGTTAATGTGGCTTTGATTTTAAAGCACAGAAGGCCTGCCTCATGCTTTAGTTTTGAAAATACAGATGGCAGCACTGTGGCTTATTTATTGACAGGCCAGGCTACCAAGGGGAATTTCTGACCCAGGTCATACCAGCAACTGGAGGTCCCTAGGGCGGTTAGGTCAAACCCTGTTTTAATTAACCTGAAATCATTTCGACATCACTCCTGATTTTCACTAATTGCCGTCTTCCTCAACTGACTTGTGGACTCTGCTGCTGCTTCAAGATTTAACGTGATCACGTCATTGTTACTCCTCAATTGTACTTCAGAAATGCAGATTTCCTACTTCAAATGTCATTCTTTTAAGAACTACAGGTTTGTATGAATACACACACACACAAATGAATGGTTAATCTAGAAATTTTACTGTATCCAACTTGGTGAGAAATAAAGTCCTGTAACCATAGAACAAGGCATATTATTCATGATGGTTTGGAAAGATCATTTAAGTGGCAGTGCTTTGTAAACGAACAGAGCCGTGCAAATACATGTTATTATAATAAGAGCCTTGGTTTCTGCAAAGGATATATTCTGAGATCTTTGCAAATTTCCAAATTAACGATCACCACTAGAAGGCCTACTTTAACCCACAGATTTGGCGAAGATACTGCCAGTGTCTGTGTCAGAATCGTGACAGTAAAGACAGCTTAAATAAAGATGCTCCAGAAAACCAGCTTTTACAATGATGAGTAGAGAACCAAAACAAACCAACAAAGGCCATGCCAACCTGAGGAAGGAAACCTGGAGTTTTGCCAGCATCACCAGGAAGCTGCAGGCCAGATTTGCCCCAATTTTGAATCGATGCCTCAGCAAAATTCATACTCATTACTGGCTGTGGAATTTTAAGGTCACTCACTAGTCCACGGTGAGCATTCGTGTCCGGCAGTGTTGTTTGTGCAGCGTTGCAAGGGAGTCCAGCTCCCCACACAGCACCAGTGCAGTTATCAGCACTACCCTTTCTAGGTCCAATATAAGAATGTAAACCTAGAGATTTAATAAGGAGTGGAATTCACGGACACAGCAAGTCATTAGGGAATTGAAATAGCATCTCTCGCTGTCCTGAACACGGCTGCATCTCAGGTCTCCTCGTGGGGGAGAGCGTACATAAACACAGCCTCTTCCCTTTGAAATATGGTGATTTGCCACCAATCCTTTTCCTTTCAGTGTGGCGGAGAAATATCGCTGTTGAAAAATTCCAAGAACGTGTCCAGTATGGGAGGATTAACAGGCTGATGTCTTCATGTCTTTCTTAGCTTTCAAATCATTTAATGTTGGCGCGGATAGGAAAAAAACCTTCGCTCTTTTGTTAAGTAGATACCTGTTGGGGAGCTGAAGCATGTGGTCCAGAAGCAGCTAAGAAGCAGCTCCCCACCGGCCAGCGCTCAAGAAGTCTGCTTCTCCGCCTCGGTTCTTTACCGAAAGCGCGTGAAATGTGCACATGAATGTGGCGGGCAGAATGTTTTCAGAGGACGAAAGGAAAAATGGGGGCTACTCATTCCTGAAGAGATTCAGACTCTGTGTGTTCCTCAAATATTGGATTCTACTTTTAAAGTAAAAAAACATTGGAAAGATCCTCCAGTGGTTTAGAGAATTAGTCATGTACTACTAATAATATACGTATCTCTGAAATGAATCCATTTCTGAAAATTCAGGATTTGATTTTGACCATTTCAGCGACCTCAAGAACGTCTTGTGTATGTACATTTTCATTCATTCGTTACTACGTTTCTGTCCTATGATTCGCATTCAGGTTATATACAGTGTTTCTTCTGTCCTTTATCCTGTCTTTGTTTCATTGTATTTAAGATATTTAGATTCAATATTAACATCTTAATCACAAAGAAATTAATTGTATTTTAACCCTGGAAGTTACCCCTTATCTCTGCCCATTCAAAAGATTAAGGCCTGTGTTTTAGTCTCCAGGTCCTTCCCTTACATACTCAAATAACTGGTAAAGATGAGGGATTTTTTAAACGATCTGAATTTTTGTCTCATTTCTTCACTTTACTGTTCATAGATAGCTGAACGTGAGAAACGCGCAGTTTCAACAATAATTAAAATCAGAGCCCTCTGCCCTGAGCTGTTCCTGGTGATGGATGGGTTGTGACGAGGCGTTCATACGTGTACCATCACACTGGGTCAGCTCAGAGTCGTGAGAGCACAGTGACGAGTGCAGGTCTCCTGCATCTGACAGGAGGCTGAGGGATGGCTCCCGAGACACGGCCTCATTGTATGGTCTGAGCAGGACAGAATCGTCCTCCCAAAGCTAACAGTGTTACTTAGGCAAGGGCTGCGGTCTTATTCGAGACATGCCTGCATTTTCCAGAACTATTTAGTCGACACACACGTGTTAACAGTACATAGTAGATGAAGCCCGGAAAAGCATGAGGTAAAAAGTGGAACAGTCACTCCACATAGACTCAGCATTTAACAGGTGTGGTCTTTTAAATAATGAAGTCAGTTATTTAATCATTAAGCATGAATGATCTTGTTTGGAGTAAAAATACACTAGGCTGATACCTCCGGAGAGCCCAGTATCTAGTTCAGGCTGGGAAAAAAAAAATTATTTGTTTTACTATATATAATTTGTTTTATATACAGTCGTGTGTATCTCTCGATCCCAATCTTCTAATGTATCCCTTCCCCTCCCTGTCATCCCTTGGTGACCATAAGTCTGTTTTCTGCATCTGTGACTCTATTTCTGTTTTGTAGATAAGTTCATCTGTACCCTTTTTTTTTTAGATTTCACATGTAAGCAGTATCATATGATATTTCTTTCTCTGTCTGACTGACTTCACTCAGTATGACAGTCTCTAGGTCCATCCTTGTTGCTGCAAATGGCATTATTTCCTTCTCTTTTATGGCTGAGCAGGTTGGCATTGACAGATACACACTACTATATGTAAAACACATCACTAATAAGGACCTGCTGTAGAGCACAGGGAACTCTACTCAGTACTCTGTAATGGCCTATATGGGAAAAGGATCTAAAAAAGAGTGGATACATGTATACATCTAACTGAATCACTTTGTTGTACACCTGAAACTAACACAACATTGTAAATCAACTATACTCCAATACAATTTTTTTAAAAAAGAATGTGACAGACATCTCAAAAAAAAAACCCCATAATTTGAATGTGATCAAAATAGTGTTGGTATATTTTCTGTGTTTGCTTATGAGAAGCAGAACTGGAAGTATTTTTCGTAGTTTTCAAGATGAACAGAGCTATTGGAATAAATGCACTGGTGGAAAGCTAGGGAAGGGGAGTGTCCCGGCATGCAGGTTTCTACTGAACAAGTCCCAAGGCAGCAGGAGGCTGGGGACCCCTGCTCTATGCGTTTTACTTTGAGAAAGTAGCTCACTTTGCTTAAACAAGAGGCCCGTGGGAGTTTCTCAGGTCTCTTGTCATAGCACAGGAGCAGCTGCTCCTCTTTCCTCCTAAAAATTCAAGATCATTGTCTCATGCTGAGGGAAGCAAAGTGAAGACATGTGACTGTCAGAACTCACAGAATCTATTGACATAGAGTCATCTTCTGTGGGTATCATTCGTGCCCAGGCAAAGGAAGCACATGGAGATGGGGGTTTACCACAAGGAGAGCCATTTATAGAAACAACAGGCAAGAATAATCATTCTGCTATATGCAAGGCCAAGTAACAGCATAAGTGAATAAAGATGAGGTGAAAGGGAGTGTGAGGAAAGATTTTTTTCAGATTTCAAAGGAAGGAGACATTGGTTTCCAAGTAGGGTACCAAGGAACGCCTTTCTGGAAGGTTCAAAGCTGAGCCTGGTTCTGCAGGATGCGTCTCTGAGTTCATGCCATTCTGCCCCTGGGGTTCACTAAACCCCTACTGGTGTCTACGAATTGCTCTGTTCTGCTCCGCTTACCTAGGCTTTCATTTTCCTGGAATTAATTTTTTGAAAAGCAAAATATATATTTTAAAAAATATATTGTGCATCTGCCTCATGTTTAACACTGGGCTGCATTTGGGAGCCCTTGCACGCTTCCATGCTTTGCAATAAAAAATATTTCAACATTGTCTTAATTAAACCCGCATTAGTGTTGCTTTGGTGCAAGAAATACGATCTTGTGAGCGAGGATATAAACACACGCTGTCGCTGAATGGCTCATTCATTTCCCTTGGCAAGTATCTTCTGAATGTTTCTGATGGACAGGGTTTTGCATGAGACAGGACTTCTGTTGCAGGAAAGCAGGAAATCCTGGAGCAGAGGCAGGGGATAATCAGAGACATACAAAACTCTGAAGTGAAATGGAAGGCAGCAGAACACAGCAGAGGTGTGTGTGGGATGGAGGAGAGGAAACATCCTCAAAATATGCTGAGTGCGGGTCTGCACTTAGTTTCTGTGTTGTATTAGGATTCTCCAGAGCGACAGAACCAGTAGAAGCCATATATATGTGTGTGTTTTGATGCTTATTATAAGGGATTAGCTCATGTGATGATGGAGGCTGAGAAGTCCCACCATTTTCCCTCTGTGAACTGGAGACCCAGGAAAGCACATAGTATATTTCAGTCTGAGTCCAAGGGCCTGAGGACCGGGGCCGCTGATGGTGTAAATCCCAGGCAGGAGAAGATGAGAGAAGATGTCCCAATTCATGCAGTGAGACCAAAAAAAAAAAAGGGGGGGGGGCGGGGGCAGCGGTGAATTCCTCCTTCCTCTGCCTTTTGTTCTTTTCAGGCCCTCAGCCTATCAGGTGATGCCGCCCACACGGGGGAGAGCCGTCTGCTTTACTGAATCCCCCCGTTCAAATGCCCATCTCATCCAGAAACACCGTCACAGGCACACCCAGATAATGTGTAGCTGAGGTACCCCTTGGCCGGTCAAGGAAGGTGACACATAAATTGAACCGTCATGTGGGCGCTTGATAAGAGAATTCCATCACAGGGGAAATCAAAGATGCCCCAGGTACAAAGTAGCTGTCAGGCCTTCGTGGAGAACTTGAGTTGGAAAAACGATAAATGTGTTCTGGGTGGGATAAAGAAAATTAGAAATAAGTTTGCAAGCATAGAGTGGACAGCTCTCATCACTAAGTCTTTGAGTGTGGCTGGACTTAATGAATTGCTTCCGAAAGAGCACGTGGAAAGGGGAAGATGGTAACTCTAGTGGAAAGATGGGCAAACACTCTCTTACCCAGAGATGCTGTGGGCACAGCACGCACCCCTGATTTGGTGTCATGACAAGGGTGCCGCACCTCTCTGGTCTTCTTTTCCGAAACCCATAACCCCAGTGTCATCGTAACAGCGACATCCAGTAAAACCCAGATTGAATGGGTTGTGCTAAATATCTGACCCGTGCTTCTCACATCTGTCAAGGTCGTCCAAAACAGGGGAAGTCTGAGGAAAGTTCCCATCCAGAGAGGACTAAGGTGACATCACCAAAGGCAGTGGTGTGTCCAGGACTGGATCCTGGAACAGAAAAGGAACTTCAGTGGGAGAACCCCTAAAAGTCCAAGAAAATCTGGTTTAGTTAATAGCAGCGCACCAATGTGGGTTCCTTAGCGTTCCTTAGTGTGTACGCTCTCAGGATGGAAAACTTTAACAGGAGGGGAAACTGGACGACTGGTGAACGGTAACTGTTTGTACTCTCTTTGCAGCTTTTCTGTGAATCTAAAAATGCTCCCAACTGAAAAGTTCTTGTTTTCTTTTTCAAATTGGCGGGACCAGTGGGTGACACAGAAGGGAGTGAGATGAGGGAGGGACAGGTGGAGGCTGGGACACGAACTAGTGATAGCAAGGAAAATTATCCACCACTGGAGACGAGGTGATTAGGAATGACAGCCCAGTTAGGAGGTTGATGAACTAAAGACAGAGACATTGTGAGCGAGAAACGTGACATTCTCCGATGAGGTGGCAAGAAAGAGATGCCTGGGGAAGGCATTTCCGAGAAGGAAGTCGTGAGTTTTGTATCCGGGCGAGGATGACTGATGTCATAGGGAATGACTGAGCACGGAACCAGTAGAGGAGTGAAGGTCTGAGCCTGGATGCCTGGGAAATCAGTGTCGTTTACAGAAGTGAAGTCGTGTGACAGGAGAGTGGGGCGGGGGGGACTCGGGTTGGAACATACTGACTTACGGGAAGGACAGGGTGCCGAAGCTGAAACGAGTCTAATGGCTTCAAGAGTAATTTTAGGGGGCGTCTCGTGCGAGAGCGCACAGCACTGTAACCTATGAGGTGTGTAGCTGAGGCTGGCACTCTCCGCTGGGGCCCTTCTAGCCCTGTGCTCGGGCAGAGAGGACTGGAGCTGGACCGGCAGAGCGCGTAAAGGCAGCCAGCGTCTCGGGGAGACCCAGGAGCAGGGTCCACAGGAACGGTGAGGTCTCCGCGGGGTCACAAGCCCCAGTGCGGCTGAGGCAGGTCGCAGCCGAGGGAGCCAGTGGTCAAACCGCGACGCTAAGGAGAGGGGAGAAGAGAGGGAGGGGTTGCGCCCCAGCGGCGCTGGGATGGAGACGTGAGAACGTGGAGAATCAGCACACCCACTCCGGGCGTTCCCAGCCTTGGCGCTACTGACCTTTGGGGCCAGGTGGTTCTTCATCGTGGGGTGCCCTGTGCCCTGCGGGATGCTTAGCGGCACCCCTGGGCTCCACCCACCAGACGCCAGTACCGCTCCCCGCCCCTTGCCTGTGACGATCAAAACTGTCTCCAGAAACATCTGCAGACATCCCGCCGGCCAGGGCCCTGGGGAGCTGGGGGGCAGTCAGTAGGGTTGAGAACCACTGATGTGGAGTTCAAGTTTAGTTCGTGAGCGAGAAAAGACTCGAGTGGATAAAAAGAAAGGAAGGAGATATTTGTATCTATTTCTACTTTGTAAAAATCTCAAACTCCATCCACCAGCATTAATACGCTTCAGAATGCCACCCCCGTGGTATCTGTTGGATGAATTTTGTAGACAGGAAATGGGTGCCTTGTGTGTGTCCTTTCAACCAAGCTAAAGTTTCACAAGGACTCATTCCCTCTCAAAGTGGAAGAGTTATTCTATTTTTGCAGGCCCACATCCCAGGCTGAGTTGGGCCACACACACAGCCACAAGTGCCCGGGAAGATGTATTTATTATGCATGGGAGGTGGCACTGTTTGCCGAAGGGTGCAGCTGTTTTTAACAGATGCTAGAGGAACAGAATCACGGTGGCAGCAGTGGTCTTACAGCCAACGGAGCAAGGAGGCATTTTCCAAAGTAATCATCGCCCACCTGCTGGTCTGTTCCTTCATTTGTTTGCCCAGTAGCTCAGTTCTCACCGGTCTTGTTGGAAACGTGTGACATCCCGTGATCCAGATGCAGCCGAGAATGCTGTGCTCGACAAGACGTTGTGAGCAGAGGCATTATGAAAACCAGAGTTTCCAGAAGCTTCACAGACTCTTTGAGAACCAGGCGTTCCCCGTTAGTACACGATGGCTTCCAGGGTCTTCGCACCGTACCCTTGTCATGCGCCCCGTGTGCCGTGGTGAGAAGGGCGCTTCCCCTCTGTGTATTCGTCCCCCAAACCCCTAACCCCACGGTCATGCTGACAGAAGCGTCTGGCAAACCCAGATGGAGGGCCATTCCACAGGTACCTGAGCAGTACTCTTCAGTGTTGCCAAGGTCATGAAAAACAAGGAAAGACAAAAACCTGCCACACATCAGAGGAGGCTGATGAGACACGGTGACGGAATGGAACCTGGAACGAGAAGAGGACATTAGTGGAGCAACTAGGAAATCCAAATACAGTCTGGAGTGTAACTAATAGTAGCTAAGTTCTTAGCTGTGGCGGACGTCCCATGGTCACGTGAGATAACGTGAGGGAAACTGGCTGAGGGATACAGGAGAACTCACTCTATGACTAGAACCTCCCCAACTTTTCTGTATATCCAGGAATCCTCCCACCAATGCAGGATTGGTACAAAAGCATAGGACACAGGAGAGGAAACTGAGCAGGGTCAAGGGAGCTTCCAGCGTGCTCCCAAGGTAGAGGCAGTGGGATCACGTGGGCAGGTGTGAAACGGGCAGTGCAAGGAGCAGGTAGCAGAGTGAAAGCGTGGACTGGGGGGCGGTAAAGGAGTGGCTGGGGGGTGCAGAGACACAGACCCTGGATAAGCAGCACCGGGGCTGAAGCATGAACCGGAGGAGCGCAGGCTCTGTGAGCATAGAGCTCACCACACACAAGCTGTGCTGCGAGGGCTAGAACATTTGCACCCCTAATCTCATGTTCCTCTTGGGTAAGACAGGTGTAAGGATGCGATTTCGGACCAGTTGGGGATTTAATAAAATAATTAGTGTCATGCGTGTAGCGCATAGGATGCATTTAGATGTAAGTTTCTTTCCCCTCCGAGGAGTCCCTGCTGCACCAGGAGTATTTGAATCCCTGAGTCATGCTCCGTAGGAACTGGGATGTGCGTGGAGAAAACGCGTGGACCTGGAGGCTGCACCCCCGTCCCTGCAGAAAGAAACTGATGGTGCCTCATGCCCTGGGCAGTTCATTTCAACTCGGTCATTCCACCGTGGTGACTGTGGACGAACTTGGACTCCAGAGGGACATGGGTGACGCACATGTGCATGATGTCCCCAGTATAAAGTAACTGCTATGGTTTCAGCTTTGAAAAGTAGCAAAACCGTTTTGAAACATTTTCAGTGCCCGACCTCTTTCCCCACCTCCCTGGATTGCTTGGTTCTGATATAAGAAGGAGTCTGACAGCTACAAAGTGACATTTCCAACAGAGAAAAGAAAGCAAGGCAAGGTTTTTGTAAATTATTTAAACAGTGCAGTCGAGTCCAAGAGCAAAGTTGCTTTTTATGGCAAAGAGTGATCCTTTCTAAACCTATTAGTAAGCTGAGTCTGCTTTGAGAGACTTTTCCTTGGAAATAGCCAGGATTGTGGCACTTATTAGACTGAAAGGTATCCTGAGTTCACACTTCATCATGCTTGGGTGTTAGGGTCTGGAAGCAATCACGAATTGACCAGATTCCAACCCTGAGCTTGAAGTGTTCCGTTCTGCAGTGAAATTAGATCCGATTCTATGCATTTTTCTCTACGGATGAATAAACCATATTGTAAACACAGTAGGGTTTAAAAGTGTGTGTGTTTTCACCTTTGTTAAGCTTACTGTGTTAATAGCAAGTAGGAAAAGTGGAAAAGGGAAGACAGTTTAGGAAGGAAGAGGTACACAACTTTGGTGTTAACACCTGGGTACGTACGTTAGTTCTGCTGCTTTCTGGTTGGTTACGTTTTTAGTAGTGTTTATTATCAATGCTTTCTGATAATGAAATGTTTGTTAACACACAGAAGAGGATAAAGAATGTTATAATGAACGGTTTTGCACTTAGTTTTAGTATTTTGCCTCGTTGGCTGTAGAAAGTATTATACAGACAGAATCATTGACCACATCCATTGCTTCCTATCCCCTTTCTCTCCTTCCCTTCCCACACGTAACTACTAACCCTTACTTGGTTTTTATGATCGTCGTGTGAGCTATTATACTTTGATCGTACGTGTGCATCTGTAAACAATACCTAGTACGGTTCAATGTGCTTAAGTTATGGAAATGGCATCCTAGTGTCTCTATTCTTTTGTACTTGCTTTTTTCACAAAATTGTGTGTGTGAGTTTCGGTCATGCTGTTAGATGAGGATATAAATTCATTAATTTTCAGTGCAGGATAGATTTTATTATGTGTATACTATAATATACGTAGGCATTATCCTATCAGCGAACATCTGAGTCGCTCGCAGTTTTTTCCCCTATTGCACACGACGCCGTAGTTTGCTTGTACAGTGTATGGAGTCCAAATCCGAGATTTTTGGATTGCAATCTGGGTGTCAAGATTTTCAAGAGTTCCCCAGGAGAACATACTGGGTAGCCAAGGTTCCTTGACCAGACCTCTCCTGGCCAACATCAGATTCAGTGGGTGAAGGATGGCCAGGTTTTGCTCTTTGGGAAGAACGCTTTGGGAGAGTCTAACAGGCACCTGGGACTGAGATAAACTCTTCCTCCAGAGAAACGCTTGTATTTGATGGGCAAGGAATGGGGCCCAAGCATGTTTGGTATAGCACATTGTAGAGCAGTGATTCTGGCCTGCAGACAGGTTTGGGAGCTTGCGCTCCAGCGTATACACATGGAGGTGGATTGCCCAGGCGGTCCAGGTGGTAGGATCCAGCGCATGACTGACTTGCCTCAGTGTTGCCAATTGCCCACCCAAGGAATTACAGCAACACTGATGTTCCCCTGAACACACAGCAATATCCCACTCGTGGGATGGACGTGCACGCCTTCGTGAGATTTTGTAGTTCTCTGACTCACAGTGAGGTCAAGCTCTTTCGGACATTGTCCATTTGGGCTTGCTCTTCAAAAACTGCATTCCGTATAATTTGCCCGCTTTTAAATGTCTTGAGGATTTTTTAAATTACGCATTTGTTGCTTTAAAAAATACATATCCAGATACAGTCCGTGTCAGTAAACTGAAGTTGCATAAGCTGTGTTCTTGTCTGTTTCTTGATTTTTACCTCATTTGTGGTGTCTTTCCCTGTGCAAAATAAAAGGAAATAATGTCAAATTTTCAATATCTTTATGAGGTTTTAAAAAATGATTTACATAGTGCTGGTCTGAGGAATAGTGTAAAGCACACCTGTGCAAAACACACCCCTGTCGAGACACACAACCCCAGAAAGCCCCCTCGTGCACCTGCCCAGGTGGTCTCTTCCCAGTCCACCCAACCCTCCCCCCGAGCCTACCGTTCTCAATTCTTTCACGGTGGATGAGCTTCACCTGTTCTAAAACGTCCTGTAAATGTAATTTCACAGTGTTCTCATTGGCGTTCGGCTTCCTTCACTCGAGGGTAGTGTTCTCGAGATGCGTGCATGGTAGGGTGTGTATAGATAGCTCATTCCTTGTACTGCTGAGGGCGTTCCTTGCATAAATAGACAGTTTGTTGGTCTCTCCTCCTGTGGATGGACCTTAGATGCTCTCCAGCGTTGGGCTCTGATGAATAAAGCTTGCGTGAGCAAGTCTTTGCGTGGACATACATTTTTATTTCTCTCGGGTGAGTACTCGGGAATGGAATTGCCGGATCATGGTGTATGTCTAACTATGAGAAACTGTTTTCGCGAGTATAGAACACCCTACACACCCCGTCAACAGTGTGAGAGTTCCGGTCGCTCCACGGTCTCGGCCGCATTGGGGCATTCCAGTCATTCCAGGGAGCGTTGAGTGGTCTCTCTCTGGGGTTTAAACTTGCCCTTCTCTGGTGAATAAGGATGGTAAGTACTTACTCTTGGCCATGTCGGTATCTTTCTCTGTGGAGTGACTGACCAAGCCCTTCATTCCTCTCCTTTTTCTTAAGATAAATGGATATTTTTAGATAGTATTGTAAGGCAAGGATTGACCACATGTCTGTATTGCGATTATTTTCTATTTGGTGTCTTCATTTTTCCTTTTCTTAAAGGTATCTTCTGATGAATAGAAGTTTGTTTTTTTTAATTTTGAAAAGCCTAATTTATTACCTTTTCCTTTATGATGAATGCATTCTGTGTCCTGTCTGAGAAGTCTTTGGCCACCTAGTATCACACAACATGCTTTTGTTTTATTCCAGAAGTATTTTATAACATCAGATTTTAGGTTTTGGTGTCTGATGCGTTCAGATTTACTGGTTTTCCATGTAGACGTCCAGTTGTTTCATAACCAGTTTGGGGAATTTATTATTGTTTTTAATTGGCCTACAATTGGTTCAGTTCAAACCCTGCCTCGTCTCCCACTTTCTGTGGGTGGCAGTCCCAACTCAGATCAAGTTTCAGAGCCTGTGCCGGGCACTTTGAGTCTGCCTGACGCATGCGTCCCTTAGAGGGTCGTCTGGGTTTCCAGAAGGGATTGATATCCTGGTTAAGGTCCCAGAGCCTTTGCTCTGGTTGGGTCTGCTCCGTGCATGCACAGTTCAGGAGTAAGATAAGACCGAGACTTCAGATGGCTCATACGCAGAACAGGAGATGTCTTTCCCAGCTCTCCTCTCTGTGGAATTAGCCCCATATTGGGTCACCAGGGAAAATACAGGATGCCCAGTTCAGATACACAGTGAATAATGTTTTAGTATAGAACATGCACCATACTTATATCAAAGACGTATTGCTTATCCCAAATTTTATCTTTACTAGGAATCCTGTATTTTCATTTCGTTAAGTCTGCCAAGCATACCGCACGCTCTCTGGCTCCCAGACACCCCTGTACCTGATTCCTCTGGCCAGAAACAAAGACAGGTTTTTATCAGAGTTTTAGCCTCCCTGCCCCGCCAGCCCGTTAGGTGTGGTTCTGTGTGACTTGGGGCCGCCTTTGGGGTGAAACACAGAGAAATAAAAGAGAGGAAGTGGTAACCGGGGTTCGTCAACACTCCACAGGCCACAGGGGTTTCTTTTCCTTCTTTCTCTGGAGAAAAGAGATGGGCTGGGTCTCCCTTTGGGAGGGATCTGAGCTGTCTGCCCCGGGAGCTGCCACCACAGCAGTGCAGCTGTCCGATGTGGGTCAGGCAGGAGAGAGAGGGGAAAATGCAGAGCGCAGAGGAGCGTGTGTCCCCTCCTTCCTCACTCTCGGAACACGGGAGCCCCTTCCTCTGGGTCTCCGGCTGGACACACGGGCTCCGTCCTGCAGTTACGGAGCTCACTGCTCGGTTCCGGACCCGTCAGCCTTCTGGTCTAAGGCAGAAAACCAAGAAGGAAAAAATGGGAAACTCAGTCCTGTTATGGGAACTTATTCAGGCTTTTATTTTAGTCCCTCACATGTCTGTTTTTCACTTCTTAGCTCAAGTCATAGTTTGGGGGATTTTGTCCAGAGACGTCAGCTGTATTCAGTGGAAGGAGGAGGCTGTGATTAGCTGACTCCATCTTGGACCCCATTATTGTATTTTGAAAAATCTCTCCCTTCCTCCATAAAATTACTGATACTTTGGCCTGGTTTCCTTTCACAATGTGTACAGTGTGTGTGCGTCTCTTTCCAAACACCCACTTTTATTCCCTTGATCCATTTGTGTGTCCTTTTCCTACCGCCATGCAGACCTGGTCTCAGTCTTGACTACTCTGGCTTCAGAATAACTCTCGAAAGCAAGTGATGTGGGTCGTCCAGATTTGTTTCTCAAAGTTATTTTGGCTCTTCTGGGTCCTTTGCAACTTTTTTGTAAGTTTTGAGAATTGCTTGTCAGCGAAGCTTGCTGGAAATATAATTAGAACTGCATTCCATCTATAGGTAATCTGGAGAGAATTGAGATCTTAACGATGTGGAGTCTTCTAATCCGTGAGCATGATTTATCTTTTCATTTATCTAAATCCGCTTTAATTCCCTCTCAGCAATGTTTTGTTATTTTCGGGTAGAGGTTTGGCTCCCCTTTTGAGTGCATCCCTATTATTCTATGTTTTAGGATGTTATCATGGATGGCATTTTGGTACTTAAAATTCCCTTTGTTACTATCGTATAAAAATAGAACTAACCTTTGTATATCGACCTTTGATTCTGTACCGACACTAAATTCACTAATTAGGATCAATAACTGTTTTATATACTTTAGCATTTTCTACATACAAAACCGTGTTTCTGCAGTGATAGAAGCTTACCTCTACCCTCTTAATATTCTTACCTTAAATAATACAATTTATTGTATTACTGTACTCACTATGATCTCTAATATAATATCAAATAAAAACGAGAGTGAATATTCTTTCTTTTTTGATCCTTATCTTAGTGCACAGTTTTAGTGGAAAGTATTTGGTCTTTCACCATCAGACTCCCATAATCACATCTAGGTCTCGAACTTATCCAAAGCCATCTACTCAAGTTACCTTATTTTCTCTTTTAAATTATTAATACAACAGGCTACGTTGGTTAGTTTTTAAAAATATTTATCTTATTTTTTTTAGGCTGCATCAGGTCTTAGTTGCAGCATGTGGGATCTTCGATGAGGCATGTGGGATCTTTCATTGCAGCACGGGCTTCTCTCTAGCTGTGGCGTGCAGGTTTTCTCTCTCTAGTTGTGGTGCGCGGGCTCCAGGGCGCGTGGGCTCTGTAGTTTGCGGCACGCAGGCTCTCTCGTTGAGGCGCGCGGGCTCAGTAGTTGTGGCGCAGGGCTTAGTTGCCCCCGAGGCATGTGGGATCTTAGTTCCCTGACCGCGGGTTGAACCTGCGTCCCATGCATTAGAAGGTGGATTCTTTACCATTGGACCACCAGGGAAGTCCCAACGTTGGTTGGTTTTTGTAAGGCTAATCCAGCCTTGCATTTGTGGAAGATCTCACTTGGCCATAATATATTATCTTCTATTCCTGATTATTGCTGGATTTGATTTTGCTAAGGACTGTTGTGTGTTTTTTTTTTTTTTTTTCGTACACTATTCTTACCTGGTTTTGGTATTGGGCTTATTCTGGCTTTATTAAATCATATGTTTAGTGTCTTCTGTTCTTCCATTTTCTGAAGGAGTTTGTAAGTTTCATATTGTTCCTTCCTTTCACGTTTCTTAGAATTCATCAATAGATCTGTTTGGTATCAAATTTTGTTTGGAGGGAGGTTTTCTTTACAAATTCAATTTCAGGGCTGTTCTGATTTTGTTTCTGTTATGTCTTTTTCTGGCAATTTTTTTAATGTTGATTTTATCGAGGTGTTTGAATTTATTGCCCTGAATTTTTTCACAGCATCTCCTTAACGTCGTGTAATAAGTTCAGTGATGTCCCTTATTAATACTGGCAGTTGCTCCCTCTGTCCACCCCATTCTCCCTCCTTCACATCTGCCCTACTCCCCATGCCACCCCCCATGTTGGATCAGGTTTGTGCATTCTATTCATCTTTTTCAATGTGCCACATTTTAGTTTCGTTAGTATTTGCTCTTATTTATTTTCTATTTCAGTGGTTCCAATGTTATCTTTGATTTTTTCTTCATTTTAACTTAATTTGGGTTTAATTTGCTATCCTTTTTCTAGCTTAAGTAGAAGGTCAGTTTGTTGATTTTTATTTATTTATTTTTTTAATTTATTTATTTTATTTATTTTTGGCTTCATTGGGTCTTCGTTGCTGCACATGGACCTTCTCTAGTTGTGGAGAGTTCGCGGTGTGCAGGCTTCTCATCGCGGTAGCTTGTCCTTGCAGAGCACGGGCTCGAGGCGTGCGGGCTTCAGTAGTTGTGGCACGTGGGCTCAATAGTTGTGGCTTGCGGGCTCTAGAGCACAGGCTCAGTAGTTGTGGCGCATGGGCTTAGTTGCTCTGCGGCATGTGGGATCTTCCTGGACCAGGGCTCGAGCCCTCGTCCCCTGCACTGGCAGGCGGATTCTCAACCACTGCGCCGCTAGGGAAGCCCAGATTGTTGATTTTAAACCTTTCTTCTTGTGTGAGTGTTTAGATCTATAAATTTTCCTACCAGCATACTTTAGCTGCATCCCACAAAGTTTGATGTGCCGAGTTCTCTTTATCGTTCAGTTTTCAATGTGTTCTAATTGCTGTTGTCATTGCTTTTCTTGTCCCATGGGCTCCTAGGAGCATGTTGCTGAATTTCCAAACATTGGAATTTCTTAGACACTCTTGCTATTGATTTTTTTTTAACATCTTTCTTGGAGTATAATTGCTTTACAATGGTGTGTTAATTTCTGCTGTATAACAAAATGAATCAGCTATATGTATACATATATCCCCATCTCTCCTCCCTCATGCGTCTCCATCCCACCCTCCCTCTCCCACCCCTCTAGGTGGTCACAAAGCACCGAGCTGATCTCCCTGTGCTATGCGGCTGCTTCCCACTAGCCGTCTATTTTACGTTTGGTAGTGTATATATGTCCATGCCTCTCTCTCGCTTTCTCAACAGCTCACCCTTCCCCCTCCCCATGTCCTCAAGTCAATTCTCTATGTCTGCGTCTTTATTCCTGCCCTGCCCCTAGGTTCTTCAGAACCATTGTTTTTTCTAGATTCCATATATATGTGTTAGCATATGGTATCTATATTTCTCTTTCTGACTTACTTCACTCTCTATGACAGACTCTGGGTCCATCCACCTCACTACAAATAACTCAATTTTGTTTCCTTTTATGGCTGAGTAATATTCCATTGTATATATGTGCCACATCTTCTTTATCCATTCATCTGTCAATGGGCACTTAGGTTGCTTCCATGTCCTGGCTATTGTAAATAGTGCTGCAATGAACATTGTGGTACATGACTCTTTTTGAATTATGGTTTTCACAGGGTATACGCCCAGTAGTGGGATTGCTGGGTCGTATGGTAGTTCTATTTTTAGTTTTTTAAGGAACCTCCATAGTGGCTGTATCAATTTACATTCCCACCAACAGTGCAAGAGGGTTCCCTTTTCTCCACACCCTCTCCAGCATTTATTACTTGTAGATTTTTTGATGATGGCCATTCTGACCAGTGTGAGGTGTTACCTCACTGTACTTTTGATTTGCATTTCTCTAATGATTAGTGATGTTGAGCATCCTTTCATGCGCTTGTTGGCAGTCTGTATATCTTCTTTGGAGCAGTGTCTGTTTAGGTCTTCTGCCTATTTTGGGATTGGGTTGTTTGTTTTCTTGATATTGAGCTACACGAGCTGCTTGTATATTTTGGAGATTAACCCTTGGTCAGTTGCTTCATTTGCAAATATTTTCTCCCATTCTGAGGGTTGTCTTTTCATCTTGTTTATGGTTTCCTCTGGAGGAGTCAGGCTCCCTGACTTCAGACTATATTACAAAGCTTCAGTCATCAAGACAGTATAGTGCTGGCACAAAAACAGACATAGAGATCAATGGAACAGGATAGAAAGCCCAGAGATAAACCCACACACCTATGGTCACTTTATCTTTGATAAAGGAGGCAAGAATATACAATGGAGAAAAGACAGCCTCTTCCATAAGTGGTGCTGGGAAAATGGACAGATACATGTACAAGAATGAAATTAGAACACTCCCTGACACCATCCACAAAAATACACTCAAAATGGATTAGAGACCTAAGTGGAAGGCCAGACACTATCAAACTCTTAGAGGAAAACATAGGCAGAACACTCTATGACATACATCACAGCAAGATCCTTTTTGACCCCCCTCCTAGAGAAATGGAAAGAAAACCAAAAATCGACACATGGGACGTAATGACACTTTTGCTATTGATTTTTATTTTTTTTATCAATAAACATACTGTGTACATTTTCAGTCCCTTTAACTTTATGGAAACACTTTTATCATGACCCCCCCCCCACATCACTGGTCTCGATAAATGTTCCGCTTGTCCCTTGAGAAGAATGTGTATTCTGCTGCTGTCGGGTGGAGGGTTCCATAAATGTCAGTTAGGTTACGATGCCAAGAGTGCTGTTCAACTCTTCTGTGTCCGTAATGATTTCTTGTTCTTTTTTTTTTTTTTTTCTGCTTACTTTTTCTAACAATTCCCGAGAAGAGATTTTTGACAGTTGTATATTTTCCCTTATATTACCTTCTGGCACAGTTTTTATAAACTAGAAATGATAAATTTGTAAATGAGAAGTCTGCTGGCACCGCAACTCATTTCAGGTCAGCGGTGCCTTCTCTTTGGTTCATTCTATCAGTTTATATGCATCCTTGAAACGGTGCAGTTTCACTGTGATTGCCAAGGATTTGTGGTTTCCATTGATCCTGCTTGGTATTGGATTGCACTTGTGATTGGAATACTGTTTCCTAATTTCTGTGAAGTTACCAGCTATTACTTTTTTTTTTTTTAATTTTATTTTTGGCTGTGTTGGGTTTTCGTTTCTGTGCGAGGACTTTCTCTAGTTGCAACAAGTGGGGGCCACTCTTCATCGCGGTGCGCGGGCCTCTCACTGTTGTGGCCTCTCTTGTTGCGGAGCACAGGCTCCAGAAGTGCAGGCTCAGTAGTTGTGGCTCACGGGCCCAGTTGCTCCGCGGCATGTGGGATCCTCCCAGACCAGGGCTCGAACCCGTGTCCCCTGCATCGGCAGGCAGACTCTCAACCACTGCGCCACCAGGGAAGCCCCAGCTATTACTTTTTAAAATGTTTATATTCTTCTGGAACTTTAATTCCATATGTGTAGCAGCTTTTCAGCTTATTCCCCATATTGCTTAACTCCTTTTTCATATTTTTCTTCTGTCTCTGTGCTGACTCTGAGTAAATTTGTACACACCGCTTTCCTCATTACAAATTCTCTGTTTGGATTTGTCCAGTCTGGTATTTATCCTATTCCTTTAATGTTTATTTTTCTTTTTAAATTTTCAAGAATGTCATTTTCATCTTCAGTATTTCCAATTATCTCTTTCTTTTCATAAGTCCACCTTTATTCCATATCTTGCTTTTTTTTCCGATTTATTTTTTTTTATAAGATTCACCTTCCATTTATCCTTTTGGGCATCCAGAATAGTTATTTTTAAATCATCACGTTTCTATTTTTTACTGTCAAGTGGATTAAACTTATCTTACAACCTTTGGTTTCATTGGCTGTTTTCCGTACTCTCATAATTCTCTGAATGTTTGTGAACTTGTATTTGCAAGTTTATTTAGAGAAGGAGTCTTTAGTCCAGGGGTCCATCGTGGTTGTTAATCTCTGTGCACAGTGAGCCTGGGAACATGGCTGATCCTTGTATCGCTGAGTGAGGCAGTCACTCTATCTCCTGGTTGGAAGTGTGTCCGCTTCATCTGAGTACTGAAGCCATAGCTATCGGGCAGTGTAAGACAGTCACCACTCCGATCAGCTTCCTCTCCTGAGTCCTTAGTTTCATGCAGGCAAACCTAGCTCCGGTGCCCCTCCTAGGTAAGGAAAATGCAAGTCTTGCTGTTTCAGTGGAGACCAACTCATGGGAAATCATGAGCCCCGTTGGCAGACCTCTGGCTTTATCCTACCGGTATTTAAATCTTCTCTTTTACTTTTTATTCGCATTGCTGCGTGTGATGCAGAGGAGTTTCAGGGCCCTGAGCTATCTGGATTGGAAATCAACTTTCTGTTTTGTTTTTAATCCGGTTAAAGGGCTTTCACGTGTCGCTAGAAGGTATCACAGAGCAGCTCCAGCCCTTAGAAATCGTTTGCCTGCTCTTGAGATGAAGATGTCCTTAGCTCCATCACATTACTGCCCCCTCCCTGTAGGAAAGTGTGTCATGCTTCTGTCCCTTTCATCCCTGGTCCTGCTGAGTGGCTCTCCCCCAAGGACAAAGTGGCCTCGCGCATGGCAAGTACAAGCTGAAGTTTGCATTCCTGCTACCTTTGGGGAGAAGGGCGTGGCTAGACTAGCTGAACTATAAGCCCCCTCCAGCTGTAGGGCTCTATGACTCTGTTGACAGTCAATCTCCCCTCCATGGTGGTCGGACCCAGAAGGCGCAGGGGCTTCTTTGCGTCATTACCTTGAGCCTAACCTTTGCAGCCCTTCCGCTGAAAAGCATTCTTTGGTCTGGCCTGGCCACAGGAGTGGACCGAACGGCATTTCTCAAAAAGCCGTAACACGAGCACAGTTGCTCTTCACATGAGAATAGGAACAGAAAGACGAGGTGTTGTGGAGAAAGCAACTTGGAGTTCTTACTGTGTGCTCTGTGGACAGATGTAAACAAAAAAAAGGATTCCCTGCCCTTAATTATTACGTCATGGTTAGTTGCTTACAGCCATAGCCCGGAAGCTTGTTAGTTACATGAAATTGGACAGAGTAGTATATTTCTCTAAGGCCTCCATGTCCTTTTCTGGGCAAATAATAATAATTAGCATCCACTGAGCTTCTCCTCAGTACTAGCCCCACATAAAGCATCACATTTAATCCTCAGAGGTTCCCGGTAAGGCAGGCACGGTTGGTAATCCCTTTTACTAACTGCCCAGCACCACACAACAGGTAATGCAGTCCTGACATTTACAGAGCGTCTGCTGTGCTGCCCGGTAAGGCAGGCGTGGTTGGTGATCCCTTTTACTAACTGCCCAGCACCACACAACAGGTAATGCAGTCCTGACATTTACAGAGCGTCTGCTCGTTGCGTGTTGCTGTGCTGCCTTCTGTGCATAAATCAGGGATAGTTGTTTCTCCCTTAGCTCAGAGGAGGGAGTGAGACTTGTGAAGGGTCTGGCCCAGAGCACACACTCAAAACTATTAGCCCGTCAGCACTGTGGAGGCGACATCTCATAGGGTAGCACCAGTTAAGAGACGTCCATCACTAGAGATTATCGTACTGAGTGAAGTCAGTCAGAGAAAGACGAATACCATATGGTATCGCTTATATGTGGAATCTAAAGAAACGGTACAAATGAACCTATTTACAAAACAGAGATCGAGTCACAGATGTAGAAAACAAACGTATGGTTACCAGGGGCGAAAGGGGAGGGATAAATTGGGAGATGGGGATTGTCATATACACACTGCTATATATAAAATAGGCAACTAAAAGGACCTACTGTAGGTATAGCACAGGGAACTCTACTCAGTACTCTGTAATGACCTGTGTGGGAATAGAATCTGAAGAAGAGTGGACACATGTATGTGTATAACTGATTCAGTTTGCTGTACATCTGAAACTAACACAATATTGTAAATCACCTATACTCCAATAAAAATTAATTTCAAATTTAAAAAAAGAGATGTCCACTAAATTTTCCTGGGGTTTCTTTCTTCTTGTCATATCCTGCTGTCCGTACACCATCTCTGTCCTCGATACAGCTCCATGTGTCCTGTTTTCTTCCTCTGTTTGTGGACATTTTGTCCCACTAGCTTGTTGCTGACTCAAGGGCTGAGCTTAAAACCTTGAACTCTTCAGAGGAAATGTTTTCTGTGCACATCGAATGTTATGGTTTGCATCAAGGGCCATGATATGGCCCAGGCAGGGTTGAGACAATCTTCCGGCTCATGTCAGTGCAGGTCGGGACACCGCCTTACGAATGGGGAGGAAATGTATGACTCGTGTCTCACTGAGAACATGACGCTTGGGACACAGACTGGGGACACAGGGGAAGGGACCGTCATCGTGCTCCGTGCGCACAGTGAGTAGCAGAGGTTGCTATCATCACAGTGAGGTTGCTGTCAAGCCATGCGTACCTGTGAGAGAGAAGCTATATGGCCAGAGCAAAGTCTCCAGCACCCTTTCCCCAAACTCAGTCACTGAGTTCCAGTGTCAGGAAGTCTGCCACATCCTCATAGCCCAGTACTGCTGTTTAATAATGTTTTCCTTTAAAATAACTCTTCCTGAAGTTTAAGTAACTGTATCTGAAAGATAGACTTTATATCACGACTCTAACATTAAGCCCATTATTATTTGTCATAAAAAGAATGTTCCATTTTAACAGCTTGTCTGAAACCCACACTCACGTCAGGGACCAGACGTGTTTCCTTGGGAAACAGAAAGGAAAGAACCTTCCACGCCTGCTGACATCACTACTTCCTTCACCTGACCAGAGGAAATCTGTCTCATCCCGGTGGTCCACTCAGAGCCACGTAAAAGAGGAAAGATGTGGAAAGAAAATCTGTAACCTGCACTTCTATGTAAGTCTGGAGATCTTTAGAATAATTACAGATGAGACCCAAAGATATTTTCAACAAGGAGGGACAGCTTGAACCGCAAAGCGAGAAAAACCTGATAAACCTCAGGGTCTTTTTAACACGAAACTATTTTTCTACTTTAGTAGGAAATGTTCAGAGTAGAGTCTTCCCTGTGTACTTGAGCACAGTCTTTTCTCCCAATGTCACTGGTGGAAAATAACTGAAGCCATGAAGCACGTCCATGGAAACATCCCAAGGGGGTGTGAATGGATGAAAACAACCCAGTTTCCTTCCCTTGGACCCTAAAACCTTTCCCCTATTTTATTCCCTTCCTCTTTTTCCCTTTTCCCTCTTTTTGCTAACTTGCCCTCCTCTGAACCTTGAGAACCTGCAAGACTCACACGAACAGTTCTCAAGAGAACTGTTCTCACAGTTGCCTGGATGGGATTCCGTCACAGACCCCTAGCATGGGGCATGAAAAACAGGCACATCTCCACACCTTCTGGCTGCATGGGTGGGGCCCCATGCTGGGATTAGTGCCCGAAGAAGCAGGGACACCAGCGACCTTGCTCTTTTTCCCCCAAGAGCATACACAAATAGGCCATGTGAGCACACAGCAAGATGGCGGCCACTACAAACCAAGAGAAGAGGCATCGCAGTGAGACTTACCTTGCTGGCACCTTGGTCTCCAACTTCCCAATCTCTACGACTCTGAGAAAATACAATTCTGTTGTTTTAGCCACCCAGTCTCTGGTGTTTTGTTATAGTAGCCCTAGCTGACTAATACATACTTTATTACAGTTTATAATCCCCACAGCAGGAAGTGGTAACCACGTCTCTGAATTTACTATCTTACTGCTGTTGTCATAACCTGCGTCCAAATATAATCAGACATGTGTATGGGTTTTTTACCCTTATAGATAAACTATTTAAGGGCAGAGACCATATCTTATGTCTAAGCATCTATCATTATGTCTTATTTAGGGTAGGTTGTCTATAAAGTATTTTTAGTTGCTGAAATTTACAACTAGCAATGATGTATTTTGGGGTGAAGTTTTCCCCACTTACTAAAATATTTTCATTCCAGACTGTATTCACTTGTAATCCAGGGGAGAAACAAAGTGAGGTAAAAGGCATCTCAGTGCAGATGTGAGGGAGAAAGAATGAAGAAGGGATGCATTTTCAAAAATCTGTGACTGAAGTAATAGAGTCATTCAGATATGCTTCTCTGTTCCAAAAGGCCGGCCTTCTCCCTCTCTTCAAAATACACTCTACGTGTACTTACCTCTACACTCTTGCCCACTTTATTTCCAGAGTTACGTTCTCTCTTCTACTCATTTTCCATTCAATTTCGTCATTTTAAGCCCAACTGAAGACCCAATTCCTGGGAGAAAATTTCTGAGCTCATTCTTTAGGCGATGGAGATTGTATTTTTTTTCTCTTTGAAACTGGAGTAGGCCATAGTAAACGAGGCTTAAATATGTCCTGAGATCCTTGCAGTGTTTCTCATGCTTAATAAGTTTTGTCTCTTCCATGAGTGCGTCGTTCAACTAAGAGCAGTAATTATGTCTTTCTCTGTCCTTGGACTCCCCATCAAACTAGGCAGCAAGCGTTGTATACAGTTTAGGGTCAATGTTTCACTGTCGCTATTTCATTCATTAATTTAAACTTGGGATAATTTGGCTCCTGGTTTTTAATCATATGTACCTTCCAAAGTTTTTATTAAATTATTTTGAAGTATTCTTGTTGTGGATTGGACGCCAGAAGTAACGGAAGATCTATTTTCCATTCTCTTAAATATTAACGCATGGCTCATGTCATATACAAGTCTTCGTTTGGCTCATGGATGGATTAATTGGGGCCTTGGATCTGGTTTTCTGCGATTTTCCTGGTTTTTCCTACTTTCCTCTCCTCATTCTGGCCTATTTCATGCCCCTTCCAGTTAACACCACTGAAAATCAGGAATTTCCAGCATAAGGCCGGACTCTGGTGTTGATGGGTCATCTCTGAATCAGTTGATAGCCAGGGAAGAAGATGGCTTTGGTCTCCAAGGTCTGGGGTACCTCAGGCAGTCACTGAGGGAGAGAGAGCAGGATTTGCCTGATTGGTGGTTGCTCTGGAAATCAAGACCCGCCCGCCCATGCTGGGTGGGATGCCATAGTGGGTAGGGTTGGGGGACTGGGGAGACTCACATAGTGCTGACCCAGCCCTGCAGCTACTTAGGGCATGAAGCATGATATTAGATCTGCCACATCTAAGAAGTCAGTCAGCAAACATAAAAAGCAACAACTCATCCATTTTAAACTCTTCAATGCAGTCAGCGTGCACCTTTAATCTGCATAGAAATCTTAGGAAGACCTTGACATTCATCTGGTTTGGGCCTCTTATTATTTGTATTAAAATTACAAGTAGTATTTAAGAGAAATAAAGGTAAAAGTTTTTGTACAAAATAAAAATTCATTTTGTAGGATCTCGTTGGTCTCCGCCATTGCATTATTAGATATACTTCTTTTTAATTTTTTAATAAACTTATCGTAGTGCTTACTCTAGCGTTTATAGTGCATCTTTAGCACCTTCAAATAATAATTTACCCCTTTCCTTACTATGTAAGAAGCTCACAACAGTATACTGCCCACCCTGTCTTCTGTGCAATTTTTGTCACACATTTTCCTTCAACATATATATTCAACCCGTAATTTATTATTAAATTTTACTCTGAACTGTTAATTATCTTTAAAGAAATTTTAAAACAAGTAAGTGAAAGTCTGTTATATTTGCCCACAGGTTTAACATTCTGTCACGCTTTGTATAAATTCCATTTTCCGTCTGGTATCATTTCTGTTGCGCCTGAGGAATTTTGTTTACTGTGTCTTAAAATGCAGTTCTGCTGCAAACGCTGAGAAATTTTCACTGAGTGTAGAATTATAGACTGACGGGTGGTTGGCTGTTTTTGGTTTTTCCTTTTCAGCACTTTCTGGATGCCATTTCATTGTCTTCTGGTTAGTACAGCTTCCATGGGGGTAAGCGTGTATGTCTTAATTCACAGACAGAGAGAAAGACGACAGAGCAGTTAACACATTGACCCAAATTAATTTGTAAACCCTCACAATTGGAATCTGGGGCCCGCTAACTCCTGCACAAGTTCACATCAGTGAGAGAGCTCTGCGTTATTCTCCTGGGAGTTTGCAATCTGGATGTATTTTGGGGGGTCGCTGATGGTCGCTATGTACCTAAAGTGAACTTGACCAGCTTTGAAGAAGGAGAATGGTTAGGTACGTAACTGGCTAATTCATCACAGTTACCAAAGGGTTTCCCAAGTATAGGTGACCGTAAAGACGTCACTGCCTCCTTAAATTAGCTCTGTGTGCCCTTGGCGTTGGTCTGCCGGTAAGCACTGTCTGGGTCACACTGTTTCGATGGCCCTGGAAACCACAACTGTTTCTGGACATTTCTCCAGAACCCACTAGTCAAGAGTTTGACTCACTAATTTATTCTGTAGGAACACCTATCAGTTGGTGGAGGGATTGCCTAAGAATTCTTTTCCTTCATTTAACTGGGCAAACAACTAATTGGGCTAGAATGAGCTGATTTTTTTTTTCCACATCCTATGTACGCACTCTTAAAAACAACATTACATAGAATAGGTGTTATTTGTGTTGCCAAAATTGCAGTAAAGAGTTTCACATTTTAATGGCAGTTTTAACTTCTGGGCATCATGTTTAACGGGGGTGATCAGAGGCACTCATCAGAGGCTTTGTTTTGTGTCCACTAAGCATCAGGGAACTGGAGGAGGGGTGCTGACCTGTGTTGTTGTGCCCGTGAGGAGATATGCACGTGTTCTGGTGGTTTGGTTTAGTTTTTTAAAAGTAAAATGGTGCTGGCATTTAGGTTTATGTTTAAATTTTTATGCAATTTTTAAAGATTACTTTCCATTGACAGTGATTACAAGGTATTGGCTCTATTGCCCGTGTTCTACTATACATCCTTGTAGCCTGTCTTATGCCCAATAGTGTACCACCCGCTCCGTCACCCCAAACTACCCCTCCCGCACTCTCCCCACTGGTCACCACTAGTTTGTTCTCTGTATCTGTGAGTCTGCCTCTTTTTTGTTTTATTCACTAGTTTCTTGTATTTTTTTAGATTCCACATTTAAGTGATATTATACAGTATTTGTCTTTCTGTGTCTGACTTATTTCACTTAGCATAATGCCTTCCAAGTCCATCCATGTTTCCACAAATGGCAAAATTTCATTCTTTTTTTATGGCTGAGTAGTAGTCCCTTGTGAATATATACCACATCTTCTTTATCCGTTCATCGTCGATGGACATTTAGGTTGCTTCCATATCTTGGCAATTGTAAATAATGCTATTTTACAGTGAACACTGACATTTTAGGTAAAATTTATTTGAACTCTCACAAATGAATTCCAGATTAAACAGAAAATTATTGTCTTGGTTTTACTGCTGTCGTCCTTGCCATGTTAAAAGCTTCCAAATTACCAAGGGTGAAAAACTATTAAAAAAAAAAAATTAAACCCCAAAAGACATGGGATGGAAGAAAAACATAAAAAGTAGAAGCTGGTTGGTGCTGAAGCAATGACAGCATCCTTAGAAAACAGAAATGATGTATTTCTTCCAGGAAGAAAAAATGAGTTTGAAAACACCGTTACTGCTTACAGTACCACTTACAATGCCAACTGCCCAGAAATGTATTACCTTGAAGGCAGAATGGAACACGGTTTGTTCCAAATAGACTTTGCGGTGAACTAAAAGGGCAGGTTACAAGGAAACTGCTGGTTAGTAACTGGTTGTAAACGGTCTGGGCTGCAGCCAGTACTGCAGCCCTGGGGGTGGGCAGGGACTTCAGATCTTTAGCTCTGGGCAGCCTCCCTGACAGTACAAAGTGAACACACAGCACAGTAGCTCTCTCCTCTCCCATAGCTTATAACCACCACCAACCTCTCAGCCAGTAGATATCACAGGCGTTAGAATTGCCGAAAGGTAGCGAAGTATTCATTATTGTACTGAACTGATTTCAGGAAACAATGTGTAAAATAATAAAAATGAAAGCAAAGCCTGGCAGGCTGAATTTACATGGAAAACTGTGTCTTAAAGCACCTGATAGGAAGTGACCGATTGCAGGCCGTTACTAAAAATATCACAAAGACAGAAACGCACATACAGTTTGCTGCAATCATTCATTATTAATTTGATAACATTGGTGAGCATCCTCTCTGTGCCAGGCAATGATTAATGCATGGATACATAAAGATAAAGAAGACACATTCCCTGCCTGGTGAGAGAACAAGACCATGCATGCAATGGTGCTCGTACAATATGGTCATTGATGTGGGTTCTCTAAGCATTATCTTCCAAGCATCTTAGCAGGTGATGTGTTAGAATAATCACCAGTAGGGAGATCAGGTTGACTATAACAGGATCAGTGACTCTCATTAGATAAGTTAAAAAAAAAAATTTATGGGCTTCCCTGGTGGCGCAGTGGTTGAGAGTCTGCCTGCCGATGCAGGGGACATGGATTCGTGCCCCGGTCCGGGAAGATCCCACATGCTGCGGAGCGGCTGGGCCCGTGAGCCATGGCCGCTGAGCCTGCGCGTCCGGAGCCTGTGCTCCGCAATGGGAGAGGCCACGGCAGTGAGAGGCCCGCGTACCGAAAAAAAAAAAATTTATATCTTGGATGCTGGAATTATTTATTTGCAAACTATTTTAATTATCCTATGCTGGAAGCTGTGCCTGTAGTTTTGCAGGAAAGATTGTAACTCATTAGTGTCCAGACTTGGAGACAAAGGGACATCTACAGTACATAAATATGTGAAAAAGTGACACCACAGAAAAGAGCACAGGTATTTTATTTTCAGAACAGTGGCCTTAATTTTACCAGTTTCCGAAAGCAGTGTCATAATTTCAAGCAAAAAAGAACACTTATGGAGTACACATTTCACTTTCACACGATAGTAACACAACGTTTCACAAGAGTTTGTTTACTCATTTCTCTATCTCAAAATATGTTCATCTGTGCCGCTGTATATTACTATATAATTGATCTATTCATGTTATATTACATAAAAATAAGCTTTATTAAAAGACACTACTCAGAATTACTTCTGCTTTTTTTTTAAACTTTTTATTTTATATTGGAGTATAGTTGATTAACAATGTGATAGTTTCAGGTGTACAGCAAAGTGATTCAGTTGTACATATACATGTATCTATTTTTCAAATTCTTTTCCCATCTAGCTTGTTACATAATATGGAGCAGAGTTCCCTGTGCTGTGTAATGCAAATGGTAGAATTTTAACACGGAGAACGGTCTTGGCCAGCAGTTCTCAAACTTCATTGTGTGTAAAGCTTCAGGGGTTGTGTTAAAATACAGATGCTGATTCAGCAGGACTGGGTTGGGGCCTGAGGTTCTGCATTTCTCAGTATCTCCCAGGAGATGTTGATATGCCGGTCCATGGGCCACACTTGGAGCAAGTGAGCCAGAACACTAGGTCTGATCCATTTTGTTTAAACCATCTCTGCTGTTGGTCCTGGTGACTTGGAATATTCAATCCTATTTGCAACACACTTAGATAAGATCTGCGTCATGAGATCCACAGAATTACACGGGCTCTCATCCCAATTCCCATTTCCTTACACCAGTTTGTCTTGAAGGGATTTCTTTTTTTTTTTTTTTTTTTGTTAAAAGGGTACTTTATTATTTATTTATTTTTTGGCCGCGTCGGGTCTTAGTTGCGGTGCACGGGATCTTCATTGTGGTGCGTGGGCTTCTCTTTAGTTGTGGCATGTGGGTTTTCTCTCTCTAGTTGTGGCGAGCAGGCTTCAGGGCGCATGGGCTCTGTAGCTTGCAGCACACGGGCTCTCTCATTGAGGCGCGTGAGCTCAGTAATTGTGGCCGGCGGGCTTAGTTGCCCCGTGGCATGTGAGATCTTAGTTCCCTGACCAGGGATCGAACCTGTGTCCCCTGCATCGGAAGGTGGAGTCTTTACCATTGGACCACCAGGGAAGTCCCTTGAAGGGATTGCTTAATTTGAGGGATCATTGGCAACTTGGAGTGGTTTTGCATGGTCTGTCATGATCTTTACGGCTGCCTTTACAAAGTGATCTCTCTAAATTAACCTTATTCCTGGAGACGGATTGGAACATTTTGTTATGTGTTCTCTTTTAGTGTAATGACGGTTGTAGGCTAATGGGGAAAGATGATGAGCACAGATTACCCTCATGTAGTCAAATTCAGACACAGTGATCATAGTGAATAACCTACCTCAGAGCCTCCTTTTTCTAACAACGATAATGATAGCAATTATAATATTAACTGTAAGTTACTGAACGCTTTCTGTGTCTTATTTGATGTGTAATTACGTCAAATTCTAGCTTTGCTGTGATGATACTAAGTTCTGAGCGGTTAATTGGTCTGTTCTTCGTATCATTTATAGCAAGTTAAAGTGAAATCGGAGATTCAAGTGCCTACAGATTGTTCCTTTTTTCTCTGTATCGGGCTGCAGCTCAGCTCTCAAACCTCCGCTTTGCCCGTCTGAAGGCTGTCGCTTCCTGGAAGTGATTATGCCGGTGTATTTTCTGTCTTCTCCTCTCCTTTCTCTCGGGGAAGTCTCAGTTTCCAGGAGCTTACCTGTTTTTCGTTTCCACTCAATTGTGAGTTCATCTGGGCCCTGGTACCTGCCGCCCGCCCCCCACAGTACCTCTCCTGTTCTGAAGCTCCCGCTGTGTCACTGGGGTCCCCAGAGAATCACAAAACTCGTCTCCATCCCTCTTTCTTACCACCATCTCCTGTGTATAATGTGTTTCCTTTTGCAGGAAGAGACTGCTTCCTGTCAGAGTTTCAGGTGAGGCGAGGATGCCTAAATGCATGTTGATGTCTCCTCTGCTTCCTGGTAAAGACGCACGCTGCCCTACCCACAGGACAGTTACTGCAGATCTGGTTCTGCATCGTTTCCTCTCTGTTGGATTCCCATCTCCCTTGGCCTGGGGAGGTGCTTAGCTCTGTGGGCATTTCTCTCGCTCCAGGGTTAAAGTGTTTTGAGTTCTCTGGTATTCACCTCTTGATATTGAAATGCAAAATTTGGAATTACAAAAATAATTTCTCAAGCACCAATTTCTTGGAAGAAATGCTTTGCTTTCAAGACCCATATTTCTGCTACAAAGTAAAAGAGAATTCTACCTAGCTCTTCAAAGCCAGGAATTTAACTCTGATCTTTGTTTGTGCCCATCCTCTCCTGTGGCAATAAGCTTCAGGCCAAAGGCTGATTTTAATGGTGAAGATCTGCAGAAAATAAAAAAGCACCAAGAAGAAAACACGTACCTGATATCATTTCCAAAAAATTCAAGCAGGGTACATTCGTATGTTTGGAAATTACAGTCCAAATCTGAACAAGGTGCTTTTGGAAAGTGATCATCCAGAAAATAATTAGGAAGTGGACACGTTTCTTTTTCACGTACACTTACACGAAAGAGATTGAATCGAGAAGCTTCACTTCATGGAAACATTTAGATTTTTATAACTTTATCTGAAGCCAAAAAGAGAAGGGATTTATCTGAGACGAAATGTCAGCAAAGTTTTACAGAAGTCCTGAATGAGTCCCCTGAAACACTTAGAAGGTGTTGATACGACAAATCAGAATTTTGTTTTCTGTTTGTTTTGTTTTTCTTTTCCATTCCCTTTTACTAAGATTTTCTTAATCTGGATATAACCTCCCAAATCTAGGATGAATCTCTCTTTTTTTCCCCTGTCTTTTTGAGTTGCTGCTGAAGGAAAGTTTCAATTTTCAAACACTAGAAAGTGTTTTCTAGACGTTCTTAAAATCCCCCAGCTAGGTAAACTGATGTAATTTATACTAACAGCATAAACATTGGCAATTAATGTTTTTTTTCCTCAAAGACTTTTTTTTTAACCAAAGTTCTGAGTGATAGAGAACAGAGGGATTTTGCTAAAATGGAAAGGAAAATTATATGCCTGCTTGAATTCGTGCTGACCAGTTTGCAGCCTGTTTCACGTGAGGCCGGAGGGGCCAGGAGGAGCACTGGTGTCTCACCGAGTTATTGTGGAGGAAGTGGGTGCCGTGTGACTTGTAACACCCCTAGAACATCTTGGTGAGCTATTGCCTACAGACGTCTGATAGAGCAGAGGGACCACGGGAACGCCCGCCTCTCATGAAACCTCTACACACGCATTTTTAACTCGCTCAAGATTTATGACTCCTGAATCCGAAGTCAGGAACACAAATCTTATTACTGCTGCTACTTACGTAAGACGACACCAAACACTCCGCGTTGTAGGCAGGCAGCGAGGGCGGGGGCTTTGAGTGTTTAAAGTGCTTACCGTTGCGTTTGGGGGAGGTGTGGAAAATCGCTTAGCAGTTCCCATTCTCCACTCCTCTCTGCTAGGAATGCTTCCTACGGAATCATGGGCAAAACGGAACCACCGATAAAACTTGCAGGCTTAGGGATACAATATCTCCACTTGGAATTCTCCAGTTCTTTACACGTCAAGGGATGTATACTTCTCATTAGAGGACTCACATTTCTGGTGTTACACAATGATGTATGTCTCCTCGTGGATTATTATCTTAAGAATAAAACACTCTCAGCTCTTCTCCCAAAATATATATGACTCAGTGAAGACTTCAGTATGCAGTTCTCCATTTCTCCGTCTCAGCATTATTCGTTTTTTGTTTTTGTTTTTTTAACATCTTTATTGGGGTATAATTGCTTTACAATGGTGTGTTAGTTTCTGCCTTATAACAAAGTGAATCAGTTATACATATACATATGTTCCCATGTGTCTTCCCTCTTGCGTCTCCCTCCCTCCCACCCTCCCTATCCCACCCCTCCAGGCTGTCACAAAGCACCGAGCCGATATCCCTGTGCCATGCGGCTGCTTCCCACTAGCTATCTACCTTACGTTTGGTAGTGTATATACGTCCATGCCTCTCTCTCGCCCTGTCACAGCTCACCCTTCCCCCTCCCCATAACCTCAAGTCCGTTCTCTAGTAGGTCTGCGTCTTTATTCCTGCCTTACCCCTAGGTTCTTCATGACATTTTTTTTCTTAAATTCCATATATATGTGTTAGCATACGGTATTTGTCTTTTTCTTTCTGACTTACTTCACTCTGTATGACAGACTCTAGGTCTATCATTATTCGTTTTTGAGATGAGAAAGTTCATGGTACTTTGGAGAGAGCCAGGATGCAAAGAGCATCATAGATGGTGTCTCAAGTTTTCAGAGAACATAATACACACTAGGTTAGCGGTGTCACTGTGGGACTTCATGGGAAACATAGTTCCTGTTAAATCCATCTCCAGTGGGAATTCAGTATCTATGTGAAAGGTTCTTCTGATGTTCATGTCAATGGCGTAGCTTTCTGGGATAACAGATTTATTTGGAGAGCACATCACATGAATGAGGTACAGCCTCCGGGGGCAAATCAGGTTCACAACTAAAAAAAATCATTCCAAGACCCGTTACTTTTCAACATTTGGCCCTAATTCACAGAAAGGAGCAAGAATTTGGGGCAGGGATCTGGGAAGTAGGGCCAGGTGGGGAGATGACTTGTTTAGAAAGTAGAGTAGATGCATGGGCGGCTGGAGGGCTCAGAAGGGATGGGGCAGGGGACGGTGGGGTTGAGTCTCGCGTTGCAGCGACCATTCACGCCATCTTCATGTGAATAGCACACACTTCAGTGAGAGACATGTTCTATTTTCTAGGAACAAGCTTTTAGTTTTTTGTTGTTGTTTTTTTTTTGTTTTTGTGGTACGCGGGCCTCTCACTGTCGTGGCCTCTCCCGTTGCGGAGCACAGGCTCTGGACGCGCAGGCTCAGCGGCCATGGCTCACGGGCCCAGCCGCTCCGCGGCACGTGGGATCCTCCTGGACCGGGGCACGAACCTGCGTCCCCTGCATCGGCAGGCGGACTCTCAACCACCGCGCCACCAGGGAAGCCCCAAGCCTTTAGTTTTAGCCTGATGTTATTTGGGCACCAGAGACCAGCCGTAACTTGCTAGTTGCAGGAAGGGCCATTTCCAACAGCATAGCAACTTTGATCATGTGGTGAATAGTTACCCCCCCCCCCCAGCGTCTTTCTGGAGGCTGCTCTTCTGTGAGAGCCACCGTCACGGAGGGCCCTTCCACGATGCCATTTTCAGTCTGGAGGAGGCTCAACAGTGCTGGGATTTCAAAAGCCCGAGATGCATAAGGCCATAGTGCTTTTAGCTTGAGCCCCTTGGCCCACTGCTTTCTGCTCACTTAGCATCTAAGGCTCAGGCGTCAGTGTAGAAAAGACCCTACGCGCCTTCCAGGACACAGGGAGAAGAAACCATTCGAGACCAAGTCTCAGGGATCAGGGCCATTGGTCAGTATCTAGTATTTTCATTGAGAACTACTTACAATATTCTTAAAACCCATTCAAAATAGAAATAAGACCCTCCCTGATCATTTATTTTATTCAAACCTATTTTCTGCCCCTCATCCTTCTGCTGCCCCTGTGCCTTCCCCTCACGGACAAGGGGACTGAGAGATGCATTTTCCCATATGGAGAAACACGATGGGCACCAAGGATTTCGGGCCTAAATTCCTCACATACATGTCATGTGGATACACTTCTGAAAATCAGTAATGACATTGAACTCCATAAATGGTGTGAGCAAATTGTATACATTTAATTTAACTTGGATTCTGCCTCTGGAAGCTAAGTTTGAATTAAAATATAAATAATTGTACATCTCTGGGAAACCAGTAAGCTGTTTTTGAGGTCATTCTGACTGAATTTTGTGAGGAACTGACTCTGGAGAGAGATCTTGCTTTCTGGTCAATTTGCACTGTCGTATTAGGCTGATGTGCAAAAGTCAGGTTCTGGGGAAGTGGAAAGGAAGCGTAAGGACTCATAGGAAACATTTAAGAGGAAGACAGCAGAACACCTTGTAACATGAAGGGCAGTGGAACTTACCTTAACCGGAAACATGCCTCATAATATTTAGGTTTCCACGCTGTGTGGGATTGTCCCATTGTCCCTGTGTAACGTCTGGGATGCCTGAATGTCTCAGGTTACTCCAAATTTTGCAGAAAATGTTCACGGAAGTAGCATTATCAAATTTATTTTTCATTTATCTCCATTTTCATCCCTATTTCTCTTTTATTTTAGTCACTTTTAATTTTGACATATTTTCAAGCATACAGAAAATGTCTAATTATAGAAAAATTGATAGTAAGCATTTACCCAGATTCAGGACACATTAAAAGTTTGCCACATTTACTTTGCTCTGTTCTCTCCCATAAAGTTACAAATTTTCCCTTGGCAACTCATAAGAAGTTTATGGTATTGATAAGAAATCCGTGAGATATTCTGAGACTAC
This sequence comes from Pseudorca crassidens, assembly GCF_039906515.1. Classification (NCBI taxonomy): domain Eukaryota; kingdom Metazoa; phylum Chordata; class Mammalia; order Artiodactyla; family Delphinidae; genus Pseudorca; species Pseudorca crassidens. The sequence goes on from NC_090318.1 coordinate 6,278,496, forward strand.
CTGTGTATCTTGTTGATCAAACTCACTTTGACGTCTTGCTGGCATTCATGCCAGTGTGATGACTGCAAACTGGTGATTTGCTAACTGCATTTCTTCAGCACTTATTAGTGGCGAAAGAAGGGCTCTCCTTTGTCCTCTGTGGTTTTATTCACCGTCAGTATGGACTTGTGGATAACACAAATGCAGCTGTTTTTAAGTGAGTCCTTTCAGACCGGTGTCTGTGCACTTTTGAGATGTTCGCAGCATTTTGTGAGCACCTCCTTACGTAATATTATCACAGTTTCTTAAATGTCAAAATGGAGGTAAAAATAAATATAGAGTGACCGTCTCCACCTACTAATGTATTAAGAGAATTCATTGGCTTCCATGATGATAAATACTTCTATGTCCAGTTAATGCTTCCAAGTGTTGGTCGCGCCCAAAAGTGGTGCAGATAAAATCATAGAATACGTAGGATCTACTTCAAGTTTTTACCCAAAGAGCTTTCAACAGGAGAGGTGTCCACAGTCTACTATGAATACAGAGATCATGCCTGCAACCAAACTCAGTAATTATGCTGTGCTAAAATATTTGAACTTAATGAGAGCTAATCTGGTGTAGATGGTGACAAAATAATTATTTTCATGAAAACCTAAGAGTGTTTTAATGTCATAATCTAGCCTTGGGTTGTTAATTTGAGCGACAGTCTTGTTTACTGTTACCAAACTCCTCTTGAGCACTGACCCCTCAAATGCTTTTTTTTTTTTTTTTTTTTGCGGTACGCGGGTCTCTCACCGCTGTGGCCTCTCCCGTTGCGGAGCACAGGCTCCGGACGCGCAGGCTCAGCGGCCATGGCTCACGGGCCTAGCCGCTCCGCGGCATGTGGGATCTTCCCGGACCGGGGCACGAACCCGCGTCCCCTGCATCGGCAGGCGGACTCTCAACCACTGCGCCAACAGGGAAGCCCCCTCAGCTGCTTTTGAGTAGTTGCAGTGATTGAGGGCACCGTCTACATTTTAAGAGTGGTGGTTTGGCCAGTTTTACTAAGTGGCATTTCCTTCTAGTTATGAGCTAGGATCCTCCCTGGAATTCTCTCCCAGTTCTTCGTTTCCGTTTGAAGAGGCGTAACACACACAGTCCGTCTCCTTCCTCTTGAGGCAGCACCTCTTTAAATGTCTGAAGAGCACCCAGGCTCTTTAGGATCTTGGCTAAACATTCCCAGGTCCCTCCCATTTTCATTTTCAAAGGCCCGAGTTCACTCTTGATTTGCTCTGCTCTGCGTAGTCTGAACAGTCTATATCCCAAAAGGTACCAGTGCTGATGAGTGATGGTGACTACCTGCGCTACTGTGGTTCGGGCTCTTTCAGAAAGAGTGTGGCTGTTGATTACTCCTGTCTGCCAGGATCACAGGGAGAGTGTGGTGTTCGTGTCCCACCCTGTATTGTGAATAGAGGCAACGGTTTGGAAACAGGAGATGTGCTCTAACCAGGCTAGCATACTTGACACTGAAATTAAATTACTCTTCTACAGTACTGATGTTTCAAACCATTTAGATTTTATCACATTGCTAGCTTAGAACAAATTTGTAGTCAGCTGACATGTCAGGGCTTTTGTTTCCCTGTTGCGTGCTTTCTGGATCATGGTCTATTATATTATCTCATTATTGCCGGAAGGCTTAGGAAGTGTCCTGATTGGACAAACTGAAAATAGATATAATGAGGTGAAATTAAAGGAATTAATATCAGCTTTTTATTTAGCTTTAAAAAATTAGCATGCCAAACTTCAGAAGAGGTAAGAATTTACTTTACTTTTGTTTATATGAAAATTGTCTTGAGTGTGTCAGAACACGAGAAAAGTATGTCAGGATTTTCAAGGGAAAAGCTCTACTTACATGTTTAATCTTTACCGGCTGCTTACCTAGCTGAAAACATGAAACAATTCTACTACGCTAACATTTTTCATAAAGTCTCACTATCCTGGAACACATACATATTTATTTTTTGTTTCATGGGCTTCTCCATCCTATATTGTGAATGAAAATTTTTAGGGGAGAAATAATAAACCATGACAGTAAACATTCAACCTAATAGAAAAGATCGCTCAGGGGCTTATTCTTTGATTGAATAAATGCTTGCTTCAGTTGTGATAGGTGTTAGAAAGCCTTTTAAAATTTTTCAGAAGGTACAGTAAGCTATATCCCTAGCCCTGTAGTCTAAAATGATAACTTTAGAAAACTGCAAAGCTGCCGCAAACTACATGGTAAAGGTAGATGTTACTGAAGGAAGAAAGCAAAAAAGCTTTGGTTTCTACCTGTGAAAACAGTTTCTCATTTCAACACATTGAGTCACTCGTGTTCTGTAAGGCACTCACTCAAGAGAACCCCACGGTAATAGTCCCAAGAATACCGTCTTCCTAAAGATAACTGTGTTAGGAAGTGCATACTTTTGACAGTTGGTCACTTTGATTTTTAATTTAAAATGTTCATCATGGTTTGAAAAACTGTAAAAATTCCGGTATTCTTTATAGGAAAGACTCTAGAAGATAGTTTGTCCAGGTTGTGTTCATTCTCTTTGATGAAGCAGCAGAAATGGGAATTCTACCCAAAAAGAAGGAACAGAGGCCCTGTCTCAGTGTCCCCCTGTCAACACGGAGGAGAACCTGATGACGAGGAACTCTCCCTCACAACTCCATACAATTCTGACAGAGGTAATCAGACCGTGCTACACAACAAGAACAAGAACAGTAATAAGAATAATGAGAGCTTCCATTTGCATGGAGTTTTCCATTCGTGTAACAGACGAGAACACCGGCGTGAAGCTTTCTTACTCTGGGGCACTCATGCTGCGTCCAGACTAGACTGAGGGATGAGAAAACAGACTCAGTGTCTGGGAGACCTTAGAATTCTTCCTGACACCTGAGGAGTGGTTGCCACCTCCCTTTTCCATCTGAAGAGTCAAGAAAGAGCCTGAGGGGCTTGCCTGGTGGCGCAGTGGTTAAGAATCCACCTGCCAGTGCAGGGGACACAGGTTCGATCCCTGGTCCGGGAAGATCCCACGTGCCGCGGACCAACTAAGCCCGTGCGCCACAACTACTGAGCCTGCGCTCTAGAGCCCGTGAGCCACAACTACTGAGCCCACGTGCCACAACTACTGAAGCCCACATGCCTAGAGCCCATGCTCCGCAGCAAGAGAAGCCACCGCAGTGAGAAGCCCGTGCACCGCAACGAAGAGTAGCCCCCGCTCGCCGCAACTAGAGAAAGCCCGCACGCAGCAACGAAGACCCAACACAGACCCAAATAAATAAATAAATAAATAAATAATTTTTAAAAAGAGCCTGAGGCTTAGGTATTCTCTTGCAAAAAAGCTCCTGGAGTTTGATTCCCCTCAGTGCTTTGAAGCAACATGGGGTTTATTTAAGACAGTGCAGTGCAGCAGCCAGACAAAAAAAGAAAAACAAACATAAGCTTTCTCACTAAATACTTGTCATGTGTTCACCTGACGACGTAAATATCTAGATAGGTACAAATTTGGGGGACCACCATAACCCTATACGTTTTTCATTTTACTCTCTTCAGAGTCAACCAACTAGAGATGTTCTCAATATTTGAAAGGAGGAATGATTGCTCTAAGCCTGTATTCCCATTGTACAGTGAATCTCCCTCTATTAAAACACATACTCTATTTTCCCATAATCATTTCTGCCTTCCTTATTAAATTAAGAGCTCTTTGGTGACTGGGAACATAAAAATAATATTTGTGGTGGGTTAAGATCCCTCTAAATGTCAGATCCTCCACACATATTATTTTAGTCTTACAAAAAATGCTCCATGATAAGTTTTCTGATTTCAATTTGGTTAATGAGACAGCAGCCTCAAAAAGACCAGGTTATCTGATCAAGATCTTACCACAAATCCGCGGTCAGTTTTGGACTTGAAACCAGTCCTGCCAAAAATCACCACTGGAGACATTGCAAGAACCACCATAGACTACGTGTATTAATCGTAGTATTCCTAGGAACTGGCCTGTGCTTGATCTATAATTAAGGTAATTCCAACCAATATCTAGTAAATATCCAGTTAGGTTTTTCCACATACCAAGAGATAGGACGCAGGGCTTTCTATGTATTTACTTATAAACGATCTAGTCTGTGGGAAAGTACCGCTTTCAGAGATGCTGTTAGTGAATGCATTAGTTATCTGTAGCTTGTAACAAGTTATCCCAAACTGTAATGGATAAAAAGAGAAAAATGTATTGCCTCACCCTTTCTGTGGGTCAGGAATTGTGTGGCTTACCTGGGTCCTCTGGCTTAGGGTTCCTGATGAGGTTGCAGTCACCCGGGACCTGAGACATCTCAAACCTAGACGCATCTTCTTTCAAGCTCACTCCCGTGTTTATGGGAAGGATGGCTGGATTCAGCCCCTCGTGTGCTTCTGGATAGAAATTCTCAGTTCCTTGGCATATGGGGTTCTCCAAAAGGCAGCTCACAAATCACTTCATGAAAACAAACAGGAGAGGTCCTTCCTTCAAAATAGAAGTCACAGTCGTTTGTGACTTAATCTCGAAGTATTATCCTAATACATGGCAGTATTCTGTTCCTTAGAAGCAAGGCACCACATTCAACGGGAGGGGGTTACCCAGGGCACGGAGCTAAGGAGGACAGGGATCATTGGGGGGCATCTCAGAAGGCTGCCTACACCAATGAACACAAAAAGGAAGGCTTGGAACATTCTGTCTAGAGCAGGACACTTACAATTCCCCATATAGGAAAGAGTGGGGTGAATTTTTTGAGATTGTAATTCCACCTGACACCCAATTGGCAACATTAAAAGTTGTCTTTTAACCAGAATCATATCAATACCTTTAAATAATATTCAAGCATAATCATTGCAAGACCTTTCTTTTTAGACATTTACTATAAATGTAAATATATATATATAATATATATATTTACTCTTCAGAGCCATGGACATTTTGCAAATTAAGTAAGCACTATGATGTTTGCCTGTCACTACTGAGTTGTCAAACAGTGAAAGAGCTGGAGTTACCTCTTAACCTTCAGCTCTGAAAGCGTTTTAAAAATGTGAGAAAAAGTGTGTGTGTGTGTGTGTGTGTGTGTATAGAATATAATATGAGAAAATGAGCTACCTAGTTTTATTTTTTAACAATGTAACACATTACAGACCTTATCTGCAACTATGTGAAGTCACTTTTTATTTTGTTTTAAGTTTATTTTATTGAAGTGTAGTTGATTTGCAATGTTGTGTTAATTTGTGCTGTACAGCAAAGTGATTCAGTTATACATATGCAATATATAAATTCTTTTTCATATTCTTTTCCATTAGGGTTTATAACAGGATATTGAATGTAGCTCGCTGTGCTATAGAGGAGGACCTTGTTGTTTATCCATTTGATATAGAGTAGTTTGCATCTGCTAATCCCAAACTCCCAATCCAACCCTCCCCCTTACCCCTCCCCTTTGGCAGCCACAAGTCTGTGAAGAAGTCACTTTTCATGAGTGACAAAGCATATTAGACTAGAAAGTTTTAAAATATGTTCCCCTGAGGTTTGCAATAAGATCAGCCTGGAAACTGCACACTAATGAGTGACAGAATCAAGGCTTATAAAATCCATTTTAGAATATTCTGATTTTTAGTCATGTTACAAAGACAAGAGCCTCATTATCTTTTATCGTTTATACTTCTGAACCACTAGTGTATACATTACTTTACTATACATTATTAAATTTCACTTTAAGTGGAAAATGTTAATATTTTAACTCAATAGTTCAAATGCTATTAATACTAATATATTTCTAAGGGAATGCTTTTCAAGTTCAATTAGAATCTTCTTAACTTTTATTTCTGCCATGTTTGGAAAGAATACTCTAGTGAGAGAGATTATCCTAAAACTAAGATAATGAAAAACTAATTTATGTCTAACTTGAATACATTTTGGGATTTATTTGAATATGCATCTTTAATATGTGAGGAACTCGTGACAATTAAAACACAAGTGTGAAATACAGCCATGTAGACTGGACTCGACCTGACCAGATTTTTCAGCCTTCTGGTCTACCCTTCTCAGCAAACCTCTCTGTACTTCACCCTTCTTTTTTTTTTTTTTTTGGATGTTTCTTTTTTGAAAACTTTTTAAATATCATTGCTGTACAATATTATATGTTACAGGTGTACAGTATAGTGATTCACAATTTTTAAAGATTATACTCCATTCATATTCATTATAGAATATTGATTATACGCCCTGTGTTGTACAATATATCCCTGTAGCTTATTTTATACATAATAGTTTGTACCTTGTAATCCCCTACCCATGTGTTGCCCTTCCAACCTTCCCTGTCCCCACTGGCAACCACTAGTTCTCTCTGTATTTGTGAGTCCGCTTCTTTTTTTGTTATATTCACTAGTTTGTTGTATTTTTTAGATTCCACTTCTCAATGAGATCAGACAATATTTGTCTATCTCTGTCAGACTTGTTTCACCTAGAATAATGCCCTCCAAGTCATCCATGTTGCTGCAAATGGCATTATTTCATTCGTTTTTATGACTAATATTCCATTCTATATGTGTACCACATCTTTATCCATTCCCCTGTCAATGGACATTTAGGTTGCTTCCATGTTCTGGTTATAGTAAATAGTGCTTCAGTGAATATTGGGGTACATGTATCTTTTCGAATTATGGTTTTCTCCAGATATATGCCCAGGAGTGGGATTGCTGGGTCATATGGTAGCTCAATTTTTAGTTTTTTAAGGAACCTCCACACTGTTTTCCATAGTGGCTGCACCACTTTACATCCCCACCAACAGTGTAGGAGGGCTCCCTTTTCCCCACACCCTCTCCAGCATTTGTTATTTGTGGTCTTTTTGATGATAGCCATTCTGATAGGTGTGAGGTGATATCTCATTGTGGTTTTTATTTGCGTTTCCCTGATGATTAGTGACGTGGAGCATCGTCTTTTCATGTGCCTGTTGGCCATTTGCATTTCCTCTTTGGAAAAATGTGTGTTCAGTTCTTATGCACATTGTTTAATCAGGTTGTTTGTGGTTTTTTTTTTTTTTTTGGATATTGAGTTTTTTTGGATGTTGAGCTGTTTATATATGTTGGATATTAATCCCTTATCAATCATAGCATTTGCAAATATTTTCTCCCATTCATTAGGGTATCTTTTCATTTTGTTGCTGATTTCCTTTGCTATGCAAAAGCTTTTAAGTTTAATTAAGTCCCTTTTGTTATTTTTGCTTTTATTTCCTTTACTTCAAGAGAAGGATCCAAAAAAATATTGCTGTGATTTATGTCAAAGAGTGTTCTGCCTGTTTTCCTCTAAGAGTTTTATAATATCTGGTATTACATTTGGGTCTTTAATCCATTTTGATGGTTTTTTGTTTGTTTTGTTTTGTTTTTTGTGTATGGTATTGGAGAATGTTCTAATTTCATTCTTTTACATGTAGCTACCCAGTTTTCCCAGCACTACTTATTGAAGGGTCTGTCTTTTCTCCATTGTATATTCTTGCCTCCTTTGTTGTAGATTAATTGACCATAAGTGCTTGGGTTTATTTCTGGGCTCTCTATCCTGTTTTATTGATCTACATATCTGTTTTTGTGCCAATACCATACTGTTTTGATTACTTTTGATTACTGTAGCTTTGTAGTATAGTCTGAAGTTAGGGAGCATAATTCCTCCAGCTCTGTTCTTCTTTCTCAAGGTTGTTTTGGCTTTTCGGGGTCTTATGTGTTTCCATACAAACTTTAAAATTATTTGTTCTAGTTCTATGAAAAATGTCATTGGTATTATGATAGGGACTGCACTGAATCTGTAGATTGCATTGGGTGGTATAGTCATGCTGGTACTAAAACCAAAGATATCACAAAAAAACAAAATGACAGGCCAGTATCACTGATGAACGTAGACACAAAAATCCTCAGCAAAATACTAGCAAGCCAAATCCAACAATATATTAAAAAGATCATACACCATGATCAAGTGGGATTTGTCCCAGGGATGCAAGGATTTTTCATTATCCACAAATCAACCAATGTGATACATCACATTAACAAATTGAATAAAAACCATATGATCATCTCAAAAGATGCAGAAAAAGCTTTATGATAAAATTCAACACGCTTTTATGATAAAAACTCTCTAGAAAGTGGGCATAGAGGGAACATACCTCAACATAGTAAAGGCCATATATGACAGTAAAACAGTCAACATCATACCCAGTGGTGAAAATCTGTTTGCTTTAAGGTCAGGAACAAGTCAAGGCTATCCATTCTTGCCACTTTTGTTCAACGTAGTTTTGGAAGTCCTAGCCACAGCAATCAGAGAAGAAAAAGAAAGAAAAGGAATCCAAATTGGAAAGGAAGAAGTAAAATTGTCACTGTTTGCACATGACATAGAAAATCCTAAAGATGCCACCAGAAAACTACTAGAGCTCATTAATGAATTTGGTAAAGTTGCAGGATACAAAATTAATGCACAGAAATCTGTTGCATTTCTATACTCTAAGAATGAACTATCAGTAAGAGACAATAAAGAAACAATCTCATTTACTATGGCATCAAAAAGAACAAAATACCTAGGAATAAGCTTACCTAAGGAGGCAAAAGACCTGTACTTGGAAAACTATAAAACACTGATGAAGGAAACTGAACAGGACACAAACAGATGGAAAGATATACTGTGTTCTTGGATGGGAAGAATCAGTATTGTTAAAATGTCCCTACTCTTCCCTTCTTTGTTAGATTTCATCACCTCTGAAATGGTTACAAGGGTCTATGGCAGGAGGAATGCATTGGGCTCCTTCTATGTATTTTGTACTTCTCGATGTTCGCTTTCAGAAGGCAGGTATAAATGCACTAGCGTGTATGTGGAGACTTGAGTACTCTTTTTTCTTTAATTCATAAGAGGAGTTGCCAACCAGTTATTTAGAATTCCATGAAGCTGTTGCTCTGTCTCTCCCCTACAGTTCGTTAACATCCAGTATAAACTAGCATTTAATACACATCATTGAAACTATCTTTGTGTATGTCTACACGTCCAACTGGATTCCTGGGAGAAGTAATTCAGCATCTTTGTGCCCCAGCACGTAATATAACACCTGGCACTGACCAGATGCTCAGATGTCAGAAAACCATCACAAAACATGACAGCAACAGTTTCGAACTTGCAATATAGATATTTTCTGGTATTAGCATTAGTTTAGGGAGAGCCATCAGCAACTTAATATAGAAGCCTCGTCTTGACAAGCATGTTAATTAGGTTTTGCCAGCTTTAAAAAGACAGAAAATACCACCATTTACCTCCAATGGCGAGGATACATATGAAAATAAGGAACCTGCAGAATCTCCATGAGGGGGCCACCATGCTGAATAGGTATTCCACTGAGATCACCCATAGCGGTCTCACTAAAGAACAGCGACCCAAATAGAGCCAGAATTGTGGAGAAAATTAAGCGTTAAAGGCAGTTTCGACCAACCATTTCTTTGTTGCTTTCCTGACCTCAGAAGTTAATAGTTTTCACTACTTTTGCTTTCTCTTCTCTCTGTTACATGTTCCGTATCTCCAACACAGTGGCTCTCTCCTTTTTGCCCAGGATTTCCAAAATACAGGTCAGGAGCTTAGGTGTGAGAAACGACCTAGGTGTGTGCGCTCCGTCGGGAGCTGTGGGTGACGGAGCATTCCTCACAGTGGTGTGTGTCGTGTGCAAGCACCAAGGGCTTCGGCCAGATGATTATTTTGTTTGAACTGTTAACGATTTTAGCCAACTCGCTTTCAGGCAAGTTGTGACAACATGGCCGAACCATGGTTATGTCATCTGTGGTGGAGCCGTTCCCATAATCATGCTGAGAGAAAACAATATCCGAAACCCCATCCAAGAGCAGCAGACGTTTGAAAGCTCATGGTTGTGTAGGTGAGCTGGGCCGCTCTGCTTCAAGCAGGGGCTGCTGTTCCACTTAGGTGCCATGTGCCAACCCATTCCTTTCATCACTGACTGCTTGGGACATGATCTCCCAAAGGCAGATCACAGGAGCGCAGGCAACATGTAATGCTTCTTGAGGCTTCAACCGCAAGCTGGACCACTGTCATATCACTCACTTCCCGTTGGCCCATGTAAGTCCTCTCTCCAGACCCAGCATCAACGGGGCAGATGCTGGAGCTCACACTCCCGTGAAAAGGTGTATAATTTTAGGACCAGGAGAGCTGGAAGAATGGAAACAGTGATTCAGTCTTCCCCTCATGATTACTTAGCATCTTTCTCCATAAGCCTCTGGAGGTCCTGCGATGTATTCATCCATTGCTTTAGTCTCCCCAGCTGTAGTAAGAGCATATATTAAAAACAAAAACACTAACAGCAAGTTTGAGTTAAACTAGATTACACTAGAGAAAAATCAAACATCGTTCTCTGGCTTTATTGAGAGTTTTTGTTACAAATAACGTAATGGTAGTTATAATAATTGCTTGTATCCACATAGACCCAGTGTGTGTGCGCTGAGAAACTTTATGTAACAAAGAATGTAACACTATCTGGACTGTTTAAAGACCACGTGGTTTATTTCATCAACATAACCACAAACTAAGTAGGGAACTGTTCAGTGGAATAGCAAAATGCTTTAACTATTTAAACATCATGTCCACGTGACCCCAAAGAGGAAGGCTAATTAATAATTCTGACTAGTTTTTCATGGAATGAGGTGAATCAGATGAATAACTTGGTCACAGTGCACACTTTGACATGCAGGTGAACTCGTGGCCTCTGCAATCATGGTGATGAAGAACTCCAGAAAAATCTCCTGTACACCGGGTGACTGGATAAGCCTAAAAGAGGCTTCAGTGATTGAAAGTAGAAATGCTCTTGGTATTGTTTTAAACACCCCTTGAGAAAGACCAGATAGTAGAATGGGGCTTTCATCTCAATTTGTATCCATTTCCTTTCTAAGCATTTAATCTCTGGTAGCAATTCATGCATTACAGGACTTAGGATCTGCACAAGGAGGTTATGCGGAGGAGACAGAGGGAAGGGAAGTTTGCCCGTCCTCTGTGAAACCGCCTCTGGCGCATTACTGCCTGAGCCCCAAACCATTCAATAAAACTTTAAAAGTCTTACATTCCAGGAATCCCTCAATTTGTCAAGTTGTATCAGTTTGGATGCTACAGAGATAGGAAACATTGATGGACTTTTCCCAACTTCAGCTGCATCTAGTTTGAAATGATTACTGACGTGTAATTCAGCAGAAGGTATTAGATTTACTGGATTTTTTTTTCTTTTTTGGTTGGTTGGGTTGTCGGGGTTTTTTTCCTCAATCAAGCAGATGTGCATTGACCTAGGCTAAGTCGTACTGCACATCATGGTGTGTGCCAAACTTTTAATGCTATTTTTTTCCCCTCAAAGCCTCAAGTACTGATTTAGATTGTCCCAACTTGGATTTCCATTAAAAGAAGGTACTGAACTGAGATAACATCAGCTTCTAGCCAGGTCGAAATAATGCCCCAGTGGAAGGTGGGGGTAACTAACCCCGTCAGCCATTGCTTTGCGAAGCATTATCAGACCAAGAGGGACGCCACACGCAGCTGCTTACGTAACAGACGGAGAACGTCCTTCTGTGCAGTGTGCCGCGCTTGATGTCATGGGACTTTATTCAAGAGAATAGGTTGTGATGTGACTTAGAGTACAAATGTGAACTTCTGTAGTGTATGTATTACTCACCAAAGAGTGTGAGTAGATCATTCCAGATCTTTCTATTCTGGTCAAATTAAGTAATGGAATTACCTGTCCTTATTAGTATAGTGGGAGACAAAACGGTGCTTTATTTTCCAGTATGTGGGGTGTGTGTGTGTGTGTGTGTGTGTGTGTGTGTGTGTCAGGAACAGATGTTGAGACAGTGATTTTGAATGTCAGAAATTTACTTAGGGTGTGGTGTTAAGAAAGATCAGTGAGAGAAAAGGGAAGTAAGGAAAGGAAGGAAGCTAAGAAAAGGTGGATTTTCCAGCAAGTTTCTAGTGTGGGCAACTGGAGCTTAATTCCCTTGAGGGCCTCTGGGGGGCGGTACAGAACACAAACCTCAGAGTTCTCACTCCCAAGGGAAGAGGGAGCTGAACGCTTAGGCATCAACTCCCATCAGCCATTGGCTGGGGCCAGTGTAGGAGGCCTTAAGCCCTGGCGCTTCCGGCACGCTGTGTGCTTTGCAGAGCAGGCTCCAGTGGCGACAGGCGACACAGGTGCTGGAAGACTGGTAGACGGACCAGAGCAGTGTTCATGAAAATCATAAGAGCTAAGGAACTAGGGGCAGGATATCTGCGTCTGTATCTGAATCTACATCTATAATTGCATCTATAGCTATACATTTCTATCTGTGCATACAGGTATGTCTGCATATGTTTATCCACATTCTGATTATGACTTGGTAAAAAAAAAATCCTAATAAAATATAAAATGTCCAGATTTTACAAAACACTTTCATACACAAAGCTAGATAGCAGTACAAATTGCACACACACACACACACACACACACCCGCAAACCTAGTTCATTTGTAAATTGATTCATGTGTAAATTGGGGAAAAAAATGGGGGGGAGGTGTTGTGTGAAACAACACCCAGATCAAAGGGAAAATCCTAACAGAACTGTCAATTATCTAGCAAGTAATGAAAAGGTTAATCCATCTGGCAAAGCCTGTGACAGACCCATTTATATCCACCTAAGCTTTCATTATTAAAATGAAAAAGATGCAATAGAAATGAACTACATCTTCAATATAAGAAACTAGAAGACATAATTGGAAAAGCAAAATAAGACGTCTGGTTTCTGGTTCCTCAAGAAAGGAGGAAAATCAACAGCTCTTCTTAAATGCATGATAGAGAGGAGAACACGACCAAACCACTGCCCCCAAGATTGATGGATTGCTGGAGGCTCACGTGAACAGGTCTGAGAGTAAAAAGTCCAGGCGTGGGGGATTTCTGTGAGTTTACCGCAAGGAGCTCGACTAGGTGCTTTATAGTAGATATCGGAGAATAACGGCCTCATGATTCCAGGAGGAGGAAGGGGAAAGGAACTCAGATACCAGGAATCAAGTGTGTATAACTGACATCTGTAGGCTGCTTTATGCAGCAGCAGAGTACACGTTCTTCTCAAGTTCACGTGCAACATAGACCCTATTCTGTTCCTAAGCACAAATTTACAAATTTAAAAGAGTAGAAATCATAGAATATCTGCTCTCAGGCCACAATAGAATTAAACTAGAAATCAGTAACAGAAAGATAACAGGAAAACAATCAAATATAAGGAGATTAAACAACACACTGCTAAATAATACATAGGTCAAAGAAGAAGTCTCAAGAACAGTTTTAAAATATTTTGGACTCAATGAAAATGAAAACCCAGCTTGGCAAAATTTGTGGGAGGAAATGAAAGCAGTGCTTAGAGGGGGAAGTACAGCATTGAATGTATAACATTAGGAGAGAAGAAAGACCTAAACTCAATAATCTAACTTTTTTACCTTAGGAAACTAGAAAAAGAGGAACACATTAAGTCCAAAGTAAGCTGAAGAAAAGAAATAATAAGAATCAGAACAGAAATCAATGAAACTGAAAATAAAAAATCAATAGAGAAAAATCAGTGAACTCAAACTGGGGTGTTTTTTTTTTTTTTTGTAATGTATCAGTAAAAGCAATCTAGCCAGGCTAAGACAGAGAGAGAGAAGATACAAATTAACACCTGAAATGAAAGAGAGACATCATATAGAGCCCATGGAAATTAAAAGGATAATAAAGGAATTCTATGAATGACTCTATGCCCACACATTTGATAACCTAGATGAAATGGACCAATTCCTTGAGAGACACAATCTTCCAAAATTCACACAAGAAGAAAGAGGCGATCTGAACAGGCCTATCTCTCTTATATAAATTGAATCAATAATTAATAATCTTCCAAAACAGAAAGCACCAGGCCCACACAGGTTCACTGGTGAATTCTACCAAACATTGAAGGGAAGAATTATACTAATTCTCTACAGTCTCCTTCAGAGGATAGCAGCAGAGAGAATACTTCCTCATTCATTCTATGAGAACCAAAGACATTTCAAGAAAACTGTAGATAGATATCTCTCCCATGAACATAGATGCAAAATCATTAAGACAATGTTAGCAAATCAAATCTAAAAAAGTATACGAAGAATTATACACCACGACCAAGTGGGATTTATCCTGCATTGAATCCAATGCTGGTGCAACATTTAAAAATCAATTAATGTAATCCATGCTATCAACAGGCTAAAAAAGAAAAACCACGTGGTTATATCAATGGACGCACAAAAACCATTTAACAAAATCCAACACCTATTCATGATAAAAGCTCTCAGTAAACTAGCAATAGAGGTGAACTTCCTCAACTTGATTAAAAATATCCATAATAAAAGCAAAGTAAAAGAATAAAGATAAAACTGTGAATTACTGAAGTAGTATAAATCGTAGCGATCATAAACGTGGCGTAAATACATTGGATGCCATTTCTTTGAACTTAAATATATTTTTTTCAGAAAGTTAGATTAGGGAAAATTAGATGAAGCAAAAAATGAATGAGATTATGAATAAAAACAACGATGTAATCACATATCAAAGAGATGGGAAGAATTCTAAGGGCATATTGTGTACACCTCTATTGCTATATACATGAGACTTCTGAAGAGAATGGTTGATTTCCTGAAGAAATATCCAAACTCTCTTCCCAAAGAGGCAGAAAACTGAATCCACAAATAATCGAGGAAGGTGCTGAAAACGTAATTGAAAGAGATGCAAGTTTCAAAAAATAATATACATCAGGCCCAGATGGTATCACAGCTGAAGTCTATTTGAGCTGTAAGGTACAGATCACTTGTATGTAATGTCAACTTTTCTAGGCTATAGAAGAAAACTGGGAAACTGTCCAGTTCCGTGATATTAGCGTAATTTTAATGCTAAAACTTGCTAGGGTACAAAATAATTGGAAAAATTATAGAATGTATATGATTATCGTTTATGATCAGATGCAAAAATCATAGATTATTACTCAGTAGAGTCTAAGGTATTCAAGAAGATGACTGTTATTTTCAGTCCAGGATGCAGTGATGGTTGAAGATCTTTTGACCTAACAAACTGAAGGAGAAAACCATCTGTTCCTCTTCATGGTGGCTCGTGATGAAAGGCATGTGATCAATTCAGCAGCTACTCCTAAGAAAAGTCGAAGATAGGACGAGAGGAAAGCAACCTAATCATGAAGAAGGCTGCTTACCACCAATGATCCTAAGAAAGAAAGAAGCAATGAGCTATTTCTTATTAAAATCAAGAAAAAAACCAAGGATGCATACCATCATTGCTCTCAGTCAACATTTTTGTCTACGTGATTATTTCTAAGGAAAGGTATAATGCATCTGCTAATCGTTTGGCATTGGACATGAGATAGTGTTTTGGTAAAACTTGATAATAAATATTTCCCTTTGGAGTTTCATGCTTTGTCCTCTCCATCCTGAACCGCAGAGTTTCTCTCAAATGTTAGCATTGTGGTACATTTCAAGGAGGTGAATTTTTTTTTTTTAAAACATCTTTATTAGAGTATAATTGCTTTACAATGGTGTGTCAGTTTCTGCTTTATAACAAAGTGAATCAGTTATACATATACATATGTCCCCATATCTCTTCCCTCTTGCGTCTCCCTCCCTCCCACCCTCCCTATCCCACCCCTCTAGGTGGTCACAAAGCACCGAGCTGATCTCCCTGTGCTATGCGGCTGCTTCCCGCTAGCTATCTATTTTACGTTTGGTAGTGTATATATGTCCATGCCACTCTCTCACTTTGTCCCAGCTTACCCTTACCCTCCCCGTGTCCTCAAGTCCATTCTCTAGTAGGTCTGCATCTTTATTCCTGTCTTGCCCCTAGGTTCTTCTGACCATTTTGTTGTTGTTGTTGTTGTTCTTTTAGATTCTATATATATGCGTTAGCATACGGTATTTGTTTTTCTCTTTCTGAGTTACTTCACTCTATATGACAGTCTCTAGGTCCATCCACCTCACTACAAATAACTCAATTTCGTTTCTTCTTATGGCTGAGTAATATTCCATTGTATATATGTGCCACATCTTCTTTATCCAGTCATCCGATGATGGACACTTAGGTTGCTTCCATCTCCAGGCTATTGTAAATAGAGCTGCAATGAACATTTTGGTACATGACTCTTTTTGAATTATGGTTTTCTCAGGGTAGATGCCCAGTAGTGGGATTGCTCTGTCCTATGGTAGTTCTATTTGTAGTTTTTTAAGGAATCTCCCTAGTGTTCTCCATAGTGGCTGTGCCAATTCACATTCCCACCAGCAGTGCAAGAGTGTTCCCTTTTCTCCACACCCTCTCCAGCATTTATTGTTTCTAGATTTTTTGATGATGGCCGTTCTGACTGGTGTGAGATGATATCTCATTGTAGTTTTGATTTGCATTTATCTAATGATTAATGATGTCAAGCATCCTTTCATGTGTTTGTTGTAATCAAGGAGGTGAATATTATTC
Organism: Pseudorca crassidens; assembly: GCF_039906515.1. Classification (NCBI taxonomy): domain Eukaryota; kingdom Metazoa; phylum Chordata; class Mammalia; order Artiodactyla; family Delphinidae; genus Pseudorca; species Pseudorca crassidens. Next base: position 6,295,025 of record NC_090318.1, read on the forward strand.
TCTTTTTCCTGGAAACTCCTCCATTGTGAATCCTTGATTTATTCCATTTCTTTCCGTGCACAAAAGGGTTTTCTTAAAATATCATTTTGGATTTTGTATACTAGAAAAGCCAGATGTTTCCAGCCCATTGTTGTACATATATAAAGAATACACACACAAACATTGAAGTTGTGATCAGTTATTTTAATAGCTTTAACTTGAACTAATATGCAATGAACAGATTAAAAAAAAATTTCAAACCACTGTTTTTACAAATAGACAATCATTCCTTCTGCCTGAAGTATTCCCTAGACATGATGTAACCCTAGGAAGCCCAGCTAGGTATACTGTCTGTATACCTAGCCACTGTATATATTCTGTGGCTGCAGAGAATGTCACAGTACTTGATGGTTTCACATGAAGAAGATTAGATTTGTAATGATGAAATGATCATGGTTCTATGCCAGACACTTAAGTACCACCTGCAGTGCTTGCTGAAAAAAAATTTTTTTTTTGATTGCGTCAGTTCTTAGTTGTGGCACGCGGCATCTTTCCTTGCAGTGCACGGGCTTCTATCTAGTTGTGGTGCAGGCTCCAGGGCACGGGGGCTCTGTAATTTGCGACACGCGGGCTCTCTCGTTGAGGCACGCAGGCTTAGTTTCTCCCCAGCATGTGGGATCTTAGTTCCCCGACCAGGGATCGAACCGGCGTCCCCTGCATTGCAAGGCAGATTCTTTAGCACTGGACCACCAGGGAAGTCCCTGGAAATATAATTTTTAATGCAGTGTTTTAAAGGTGCATAGATGAAGCCTAAAAAGACTGCAAATACGACAAAGGCTGCAGAGCAAATACCAGTTCTCTGATAGATTTCAAGTGACACCTACGGAAATATGAATCAAAGCTTTATTAACGTTCAGCTGTCTTGGTAATGAGATTGTTGCTTAGGAAGGGAAGCTGACCGATTCTACCTTCAATCTTCCCCATCGTTGTTTCTCAAACAACTACTAAAATAGGGTAGAAATTTTAGACATCTTTTGGTAACTCAGTATATTTGTTTTCTCTAAAATTTACCCCATAATATTCCATATGCATATCGTGATTTCATTTATATGCTTTAAAGTAGATAATTAGCACAGTTTGAAAAGAAAAAGAATACAAATGTGAATTCAAACTCCTCAGTGACGCACAATGCTAAAATGCCTTTGTATGAAAAACAAGATGTGCACATGATTTCAGATACATAATCTATACACTTCGCACATAGAATGACACTTATAATTCTGTTTCTTAAAAAAAATTTTTTAATGACCACCATTACAATATACGTTGAAACTTTACACACAAATGTGGCAGATCTTCACTTGATTAATTCTTGTGCCATGTTGTTATTTAGGATAGAAACCACACGATCTGTGTAACAGACATGTTCTTAGAGTCCAAGAATGCTTGGGGAGTGCCAGCCAGTTTCTGCTGACATCTAGCATAGGCTCATGTCAACTTGCTAAACATCAGGATATTTTATAAGGCTCTGTTGCCTCAGAGCTCATATGCATCACCTAGTTTTATGTTCTAAATATGAAAAGTAAACGTGTTCAGGACACGGCAGACCTGAAAGTTATGCCTGCCCAAATTAGGGTTTGAAAGACCCTCAAGGAAGATGTCTCACTCTGCCAGCGAGTGGCTAGAGTCTGCCTTTGGCCTTTCCAGGTTCATTTACTTGGTGGATGTGAATTACTGGTCCACCAAGGATTTTAAGGCAAGGTGAAATTTACTAAAGTGATCAAGGATGTCAGTGAGCCTGTATCCACAGAGCGCTGGGATGGCGATCGCGATCTTTGGGTGTTGCATAGCCCCATTGATGGAGGTTAAGTAAGATCGGTTGAATTGACGAGGATTGCTTAAATGGAACCACTGAAATAGCAGACGTCTTTCCAAGGCAGGGCTTACAGTCCATCTCACATGACAGCCTCTCGGGTGCATCTCCCGGCAGGAGTTGTTTCCACGCCCCGGCCATCACTGTGCCGTCTGATGCTGCCAGCTAACTGCAGAGCTCTATAGATGTTGTCCTAATGCAGAAGCTCCTGAGACTTGAGGGGTGAAATGAATGTGGGTTGTGTCTCCTGGCATCGGCAGGGATGCTGTTGTGAGAAATTCAACTGAATTTTGCGGGAGCCTAGAGTCAGTGGTCAGCATTCTTCTTTCACAAAAGCCAGGGGAAGAGCAATGTTGTTTGAGGGGCCTTTTTAGGGCTATAAATTCACTTGGCACATAATTCCAGTCTTTGTGCTTCGTTGGACAGTTTGCATCCGTCTCTATCATTGCCTAAAGAATAAAACAAATATAGTTAAATGGTAAAGCACTTTCAGGGAAAAGGTAACTAGAATTTATTCCCACTTAAGACAAATTGTTCTGCATATAACAACCATGTCCAAAGAAGTTATAAAACTGTCCTTGGGTTTACAGTGTTTAAATGAAAAACATTGAGTCCTTCAATCAAACCAGATATCAACATTGTTTCTTGTTGTTGCTTTTCATGCTAAACAGTGGATGCAAGATAACTTACTGGGATATACAGATAACACTTGATGGAGAAAGGGCACATTTTTCCAAGAACCAGTATTTCCCCTCCCTCCTTTCTTATCCATTGTTGATCAAAACAGTCCACATCTAATTTTTTTAAAAACATACACTCTATTTCTGCTACTCAGGGGAGTCGGTCTTTGTTGTTCAAAATCACCTCCCATTCGTTCTCCCTGTAGTGTGTGTCTCTTGATCTTTAGCTCAGAGACATCCTGTGTCCCCCTCCGAATGAGCAGGACTTTTGTTCTTGGCCTGTTCCTGGGTCACAGTGAGAATCGGAGTTCCCCCAACTGTTGCTTGACACACATGGTACCAATTCCACACTGAAGAGGGATTTGGAACACAGGGAGGAGAGGGCAGTGTTGGCTCCCCTTCTTACTTCTTTATTGGGTTTCCATAAATCATCACTAGGAAGTATTTATCTTTAGCAAGGACTCCATAGTAGTTCAGAATAGAAGTTTTAAAAAAAAGACGGAGGAGGAAACAGAGCTTTCGGAACGTACCAGTGCTTTTTACTACCATTAAGTGCGTTTGACTGTCGGATCGAGGACACACATACATGCCCACTAGCACCAACATAAGCACGAACCAGCTTCCATTCCCTGGGGCAGGTGCTGGTGGCCTCCGTCTTGAAGGTTGGGATGCCCCGTAAGGATTATGTAAGAATTCAGGAGAAACTTTGTATGTCCCTGTGAGTCATTGATGTGTTTGACATTTATTCATTCATTACACAGACATTTCTTAAACGCTGATTTCCTCGGAGGAATGTCTGGAGGATTGTGTAACCAGAACATGGCAGCCCTAGGTAACTCCCACATCCTTATTGCAGAGCTGGTATAATCTGTGGGGATGGAAATGCCACTTTAAGGCATTTGCTTTCTTGGTACCCCAAGAAGTGTCTTTCCCCCCACAGGCCTGACCCATCTACAAAATAAACTGAAAAATACTAAAGAACTTTTTTTTGTTAATTCCCCCAGAGGTAATTCCACAGACAGTCCCACTATGGCTGTACTTCAGTGGTGGTTGTCTAATCTGGTGGTCCCAACATAGGGTGAAGTTTATAAGACAACTAGTTTGGATGTAGAAAGAAAGTACTATAACTTCCATTTATATTTATTTCTAGTTAAATAATTAAGAGGGTGATTAAGATGTATTGATTGCTTTTTTTTTTTCGGTTCCACATATAAACGATATCATATGATGTCTGTCTTTCTCTCTCAGGCTTACTTCACTGAGTACGATCATCTGTAGGTCCATCCATGTTGCTGCGAATGGCATTATTTCATTCTTTTTTACGGATGAGCAGTATTCCATTGTGTGTGTGTGTGTGTGTGTGTGTGTGTGTGTGTGTGTGTGTGTGTGTGAGACATCTTCTTTATCCATCTGTCAGCCTGACAAAGGCTGCTTCCATGTCTTGGCTTTTGTAAATAGTGCTGCTATGAACAATTAGGATGCATGTATCTTTTCAAATTATAGTTTTCTCTGGAAAACTAGAGTTTGCCCAGGAGTAGGATTGCAAGATCAGGATACAAGTGACCTTATTTACAAAATGTAAAGACTCACAGATATAGACAACAAACTTATAGTTACCAAAGGGAAAAATTGGGGTGGGGGGAGGGGAGAGGGATAACTTAGGAGGTTAAAATTAACATAGACACACTGCTTTATATAAAATAGATAAGCAACAAGGACCTACTGTATAGCACAGGGAACTCTATTTGATATTTTGTAATCACCTATAAGGGAAAAGAATCCGAAAAAGAACATAAATCTATCTGAATTACTGTGCTGTATACCTGAAACTAATGTGGTATTGCAAATCAACTAGACTTCAATTTAAAATATATATATATATCTCTCTCATGAATACAAATGTGTGGTATATATATTATATATATAAAGATGTATTGATTCATAACCGTCAGCTTGACATTGAGTCCCCACGTGGTTCCATGACAGACGGGATATGTCCTGTTCTGGGAATGCGAGATGTCCTGAGGACAAATTGGGAGTTTGTGCAGCTTTTGGGAGCCCAGAGCTGGGCTTTTACTTAATCCCCAACTTATAGTGTCATGTGTCTTATGTACGGTTAAGTAGATTTGTAGATTATTTCATCCAGGTCTAACTAATCTAGCCCCTACAAAATGGACTTGTAGCTTAACATTTTCCCATAAAAGAACTGTGGATTGAAAATACTTACCCATATCTCGAGTCCAAGAGAAGAAGGTAAGAGCACAGTTGACTCTTCTCCTGTTTAATCCTAGTAGAAGCTTTTCACTAGCCCCATAATGAGGTCAACACAACGAACATTGAATGAGATCAGACAAGCAGTAACTTGCCACATCTGAAGTAATCAAGAGCATCATTTAAGATGTGAATTTACAGGGGACTTCCCTGGTGGCGCAGTGGTTAAGAATCCGCCTGCCAGTGCAGGGGACATGGGTTTGAGCCCTGGTCCGGGAAGATCCCACATGCCGCGGAGCAACTAAGCCCGTGCGCCACAACTACTGAGCCTGCGCTCTAGAGCCCACCAGCCACAACTACTGAGCCCACGTGCCAGAACTACTGAAGCCCACATGCCTAGAGCCCGTGCTCCGCAACAAAGAGAAGCCACCACAGTGAGAAGCCCGCGCACCACAACGAAGAGTAGCCCCTGCTCGCTGCAACTAGAGAAAGCCTTCGTGCAGCAATGAAGACCCAACACAGCCAAAAATAAATAAATAAAATAAATCTATTTTTTAAAAAAAGATGTGAATTTACATACACTGTTGATAGCTGTGAACTTCCCTGGAGTATGTATTATATCTGGATATCATTGCTAATTATATTATTAAGCCATTATAATTAGCAAAATAATTAAAAGTCAACCATCCTGGACGTTATTTATTTATTTATTTAAATGTTGAGCCTTCTTTTAATTAATTTATTTTTTAATTTTTGGCTGTGTTGGGTCTTCGTTTCCATGCGAGGGCTTTCTCTAGTTGTGGCAAGCAGGGGCCACTCTTCATCGCGGTGCACGGGCCTCTCACTGTTGCGGCCTCCGTCGTTGCAGAGCACAGGCTCCAGACGCGCAGGCTCAGTAGTTGCGGCTCACGGGCCCAGTTGCTCCACGGCATGTGGGATCCTCCCAGACCAGGACTCGAACCCGTGTCCCCTGCACTAGCAGGCAGACTCCCAACCACTGCGCCACCAGGGAAGCCCGCCTGGACGTTATTAAAGCTAATGTATCTTTTCAAATTATAGTTTTTTATGATAATAAAAGTGAATATGCATTATTTATACGTAAAATACATGGAAAAATATTTTTGCTTTATAATTTTATGTTTATACCATCCTTTTTATAATTCTGCTTTACAATGTAAATATTATATGAACACAATAATGCATGCATATTATTTGCAAAATAATAAGTACGAACAAATTGAAGATGAATGCTTAAAAACATTTACTAGTAGGTGTCAGTGAACAAAAAAGTGTTTGGAGCCCATGGCTGTGCTTGGGGAGAGGGAGTCTGGGAGAGTGAAGCCCCTCCTCCTTCCCTCCCCTCCCCCCCCCCCCGCCCCGTGTTTTAGGCACCTTGGACTCTGTCGGTCCCTATTTGTGATGCTACTATAGTATGGTTCAGAAGAGGCCTCCTTGTGTTCTCTGAAAAATGCACTTGGTAAAAGAGAAGAAAAAATTTCCTATGGATGACTGAAAACAATTCTTAACATCCTGCTCCAAGATTTTCCAGAATCCCCCAAAGAATTTCCTCTAAAAATGCCCTATTTCAAAAGATGCAGACATAGAGAATGGACCTGAGGACACGGGGAGGGGGAAGGGTAAGCTGCGATGAAGTGAGAGAGTGGCATGGACATAGATACACTACCAAACGTAAGGTAGATAGCTAGCGGGAAGCAGCTGCATAGCACAGGGAGATCAGCTCGGTGCTTTGTGACCTCCTGGAGGGGTGGGATAGGGAGGGTGGGAGGCAGACACGAGAGGTATATGTATATGTATAGCTGATTCACTTTGTTATACAGCAGAAACTAACACAACAGTGTAAAGCAATTATACTCCAGTAGAGATGTTAAAAAAAAATCAAGAACTAAAATAAACAAATTTAAAAAAAAAAAAATGCCCTATTTCAGACTCTAGGCTTCTCCATGTCCGACAGGGAAACTATCTAAAGAGAGTTGCATTCACTTGTTAAATAAGTAGGGCTTAGCTGTTTAAGAATTTCACTCTCATCCATCCTGCCCCACCTGGGCAGTGACTGGAGTTTTCTGGAGGCTTGTTCACTCATGTGTCTGGTGGTTGAGGCAGGCTGGTCATGAAGACCACAGCAGATGGGCCTGTTCACGAAGCTGGGGCTTCCTCATGGCATGGCCGCTGGGTCCCAGGAGCAATGCGAGAGACACAGAGAGAGAGAGAGAGTGTTACCTCCTACGACCTAGATTTAAAAGTCATGCAGCGTCACTTTCACCCCTATTGTGTTCATAAAAAATGCGTCACTAATGCTAGCCAGTCTTCAAGGGAAGAATTTTGATTCTTCAAATTCCATCCCTTGAAAAATGATTACGTAATTCGTGGCGTTCAAATCTAGGAATTCTGATTAGAAGAAGATAGATTTACATGCCTTGGCATGGACAGTTCAACAAGATGCATTAATGGATGAGAAGGGCAAGTTGAAGAACAATGCATATAGTTGGAATTTATGTAAAAAGATTTTGCTCTGTAAAATCTTAGGGGAAGGGGTGCAAGGATACACATGAAAATGTTAGCAACGTGTACCTCTGGGTCGCTGAGAACGTAGGGAGTAAGAAACAGGAACTCTCCGTATTTAATAGAGATGTGTGTGTCTCCCACCTGAATGTTTTAGTCTGAGAACGTATCCAGGTCCTGTGGAAGGTAGATTAATGCTGCCCCACAAGGGTCCACACTCTATTCCCTGGAATCTGTGATATATTACCTTATGGGGCAAGGGGGAGTTAAAGTTCCACATGGAATTAAGGTTGCTAACCAGCTGAGAACAGGGCAAGCTTCCTGGCTCATTTGGATGGATCCACAAGGATCCGTAAAGGTGGACGAGGAAGGCGGAAGAACACAGCGTGAGAAGGACTCCACCCACCGCGACCGGCTTTGGAGGTGGGGCAAGGGGCCTCAGGCCGAGGAGCAAGGTGGCCCCTGGAAGATGGATGAGGCAAGAAAACAGGTTCCCCAGGGCTGGCCTCACATCCTCAGGTTTTCTGGATCTGTCCAGTCAAGGACTTTGGCTGCATTTGAATAGAGTTTATGGCATGTCAAGCACCAAATGTTCTGCTGCAGTTAAAAAACAGAGGGAAAGAGAGAAGCAAATTAAAGTTTTCTCCTGCAATGCCGTTGTGCAGAAAAATCTGGAAGATCACGCAGGGGTTGAGAGCACCGATGTTTAAGCAAGTTAATAAGGAGTGGCATACAAATTTCAAATGCAGTGACCAAGTGTAGACACTCACGGGGAGGCAGAGACTCTGGCTTGCTTGACAAAGGGTGGCTTGGAGAGTTACTGGATTGGACTCCAAGCTCCATTTTCAGAGCTTCCCTGGTGGCCAGGAGCATCGCCGCTGTGGCATTGGCACGCGGCCCGTTGTCTGTGTTGGCTCCCCAGTGGGCTGGAGCTTGCGACTGGTTTCCTGATCAGATGTCCCGCTTCCATTTCCCACCTCCCACCCACCATCAGCAGTTCATCACTGAGCAGGGCAGTCCGCTGTACGGGCCTCTCTGGGTCGACAAAGCTGTGCTTCTGGACGGGAATAAGCTCTCCCCCTTTAAGCCAGCATTGACTGGAAGGCCCCCTCCCACCCCCAAAGCCCAGCCTTTGTTTCTGGGACTAAAGCTTCCTTGCCTTTTGATTCTGGACAGACATCAAGAAAACAGGCTCCAGCCAAGCCCTACATGCTCTGTAGGGGGGTGATGAGGATGGATCAAAAACTCCACAGCAAAAAGCAACCGTCAAAAATGACTTCTGAAGGCGGTAAAAAAAAAATCATGCCCAAGGTTCATCTCTTGAAGACTTTTGGAGACTCCACAGAGCTCGCCGTGCATCTCCTTAAGAGGCAGGTTTCAGGCCCTCAGCCGTGCTGTCTGCTGTACAATGCGTGTTGATTTAAGCTGATCTCATGTAACGCAGCAGGGCTGCGGTTGGCCAGCTTGCGATGCCAAGCCCGTGGGCGGGATGGAGATGCTGCGCCCTGTGTGACTCCCGCCCCCTTCCCTCGGTGTTTTCTTTTGCTTTTTACAGGTGCTGGCTCGTCAGCAACTGGATAAATGCTGATGTTTGGGCTTCAGGGGTTCCTTGAGGAAGCTGGCACGTGGCCAAACGAGAGTCCAGCACCTGTAAGCTCACAGGGGTGAAGATGCCCAGGGGTTTTGTGCACGCCGTGTGGAGCGTTCGCGCCAGCACTTGGACCACAGCTGCAGGGCCAGCCTGTGCCTTTCCTGCCACGTGAACAGAACTGGGCCTGGGCTTCGGTCTGGAACACCTCTGGGAGCCTCTGGGAGATCCCAAGGGACAGTCTTATAGATGGGGTTGGGGGCAGGCAGGTGACAACGCGTCAGCCTGGAACCAGACTCACACCCCGATGTTTTGGAGAAAGGAAGTGTGAGTGAATCTGATGAAAAGGAAAGCACGGAAATGCTTTGCATCACTGTTCCTGCAAATATTGGGGCGTCTTTCAGCAACTCTTCCGTCTTGCATGACCACCTCTGGGAACAGAGGACTAGTAAATCCTTTCACTGTTAAATCTTAAACCATTGCATGCAATTATTTTGGAGGAAATTGTAATTATCCTCACATAGACAAACAGTGATACTGGGTCTTCCATCTACGGCTTAGTCAATAAATGTGTTTTAAGGAAAATAATTGCCCCATGATATATGTGTTTAACCTTTGATAGAGTTCATCCTATAGTCACTTATTTATATACAAATATAGTAAAAAAAAAAAAAAAAAAGTACTGGGAAACACCTGCTCCTGTAAATGCATCTTCAACTTGCAGTCTAAGGACTGAGCAGATATCGAGAGCTCAGAAACGTGGCATGAGCCAAGAGTACAGACCTCACCACCTGTTCTACATTCCAGACCATCCGGAACATTCAGTCACATGAAAGCCTCTTTTTCATTCTTTTCTTAAAGCCTCTAGGCAGACTTCCAAATTTACCATCTGACTGGCAAATCATTTGCCAACCCCAGGGTGAGTCATTGCAAACAAAACTGATGACTGTATAAATGCAGCACTTTGATTCAGATGGTCAACCAAGTCCTTAAAAGTATGTCTCCTTGGTTTCTCAAATTTACTCAGAAACAAACATGTAAGGACGATTTTCTGTGTAAAATAATAAAACAGTTGTGATTTCTCCCCTGCTATCTGGGTAAGGGAAGGAGGAGAGAAAAAAGGAAAAGATTTTGTAAAAGAACTTCACGGTTACCCACATTTATTAGTCTGCGTTCCAGTCGCCAAACCCAAGCCATACTGCCAGAAAATTACGCTGTGGGCACATCGAAAAAGACTTCAGTTCTGTCTGAGAGTTTGGACAACCCCGTAAGGCAATGGTTCTCTGTCTGGCTGCATGTTACAATCAATCCAGAAGCCCTAGGGACATTCCACCATCAAGATTCGTGGGGAATCCGTGAGGGTAACTCCAAAACCAAAAACAAAACAGGATAAACAAGCAAAAACCCTCCTACCTAGCAAGTCACATATATACATAAAAAGATATATTTAGTATCATTTACATTTCATATATATGTCTACATATGTTACACATATATACATAGTATTTGATAAACATATATACATAGTATTTCATAAGCATCTATTTACACACACATAAGGTCGCGTGCTTACTTATAAAGGCTACACGGTGTCTTTTGTAACTGGAGCTGATGGAAGACAGGCTGGCAGGCAGAGTTCAGTGGTTAACGGCTAGGATGCTGGCTTGACATTTGTGGCCTGGGTTCATCTTCATACTCTGGAACTCACCAGCTACCTGATCTGAGCGATTGACTTAAACAATTTATGTCTCATCCTTCTGAGCTTTCAGATGCTGTCTGCCTCCTGGATGGTAGAAATGAATGAGTTACTGCAAATGGCACCTTTAGCCAAGTGCTTTACAGTTCGTCCTCTCAGTGTTTGCTCTGGGGTTGATTGTATTAGCCGTTTCTCTAGTAAAATACAAAGGGTGTCTTACAATCAAACGATCAACCCAGTGCAATACCAGGCATGTCCAATCAACAAAGGAATGAGGGATGGTTTCCATTATTGGTGATGAACCCAACTGCATGTGATGGGCTGTTGTTTGAGATGAGGCGAGAGATACCTGGCGTGAAAAGGTCAGTCAGAGTCAGGTTTGGATCGCACACGACCTGGGGCTGTGAGTACACCGCCTGCTCCATTCTAATTGGCTCCCCAAGACTGCATTTAAACCACTTAAGCTGCCTCTGTGAAAGGTCTTCCACAGCAGCCAGGGAAGAAATGTAATTTCTACTAACACACACACTAGAATATCCAAAACTGTATTTGACTACCCTGTGTTTCATCAATGTGTCCCACGATAAATTCTCCATTACAACCAAAAGACTGAATGGGAGACGTCTGTGCATAGGAATACCTACATCCGTCTACACCTGTATATATCTGCATGCATCCACAGATCTGCAGCTCCATCTTTAGGTATCATTTACTCAAGCATAAACTAGGGGAGGAAAACTTCGGTTCGCTCTGGTGTAATCAGAATGTGATGCTTTGGTATGATTTTTACTTCTTCAGCTCCACAAGCAGGATGTTTATGACATGTACTATTCAGCACTTCCTCAGGGTCAGGAGGACTTCTCACCATGGGCACATCTTAGTATTACCAAGGGACCCTTTAAAACAGCCCTGATGCCCACGCTTCAGTCCAGACCTGAAAGTGCCGGAGCACCCTGGTTAAAACTCCCCTGGGATCTAACAGGCAACTAGTTCTGAAAGCATCTGAGCCGGGGTGGGACTCGTGCTCACACCTGGAGGTGTTTGTTCAAAACTTACCTTGAGGTGTGATGTTCATCTGAAACCCAAATCTGTTTCCGACTTTAGGCAAGGTCTGACTTTCTAAACAGGAATGAATTTCACTGTTCCTTTTCTTTTTCCTCCCTAAAACCCACTTCTAGATCATAAATATGAACCTACATTCCTCTCAATCCATGAAATGAGTTTTCACATCCGTCGATTTTACTTATACACAAATTTAGTTTCATTGGACAAGACAGATCTTTATAGACAGAACTGGTATGCATGCAGCTTTAGGAAAACAATTCGTTGCCTGAAATTCAAGACAGCATCAAACGCATATTGAGTTGATCATTTCGATAGCATTAAAGTTAAAATCATCCATGAAGCGAATAGCATTCAACCTGAGGGAAACTGCAAAAATATACAATACTTCCTTAAAATGAATTCCTTAAGTTGTGGTATTTTCGATGTTCTCTTGCTTAAAAAACAATGGCAGGTACACATATAATAAAATCACATAGAACTAAATACACACACACACGTGTGCATGTAACTCCAGCGACAGCTGAGTAAGTTCTCTGGACGGTGTTGGTGGCAGTCTCCCGGTTATGATACTGTACTGCAGTACAGTTTTGGAAGATCTTAACCATTGGGGGAAACCGGATGAAATTCTAGGGTAATCATTTCCCTTTACTTCTTTTTTGTTGTTGTTGAAGTATAGTTGATTTGCAATATTGTGTTAGTTTCAGGTGTACATCAAAATGCGTCAGTTATATATTTATATATAGTTTTTCAGGTTAATTTTCATTGCAGTTATTACAGGAAATGAAATACAGTTCCCTGTGCTATACAGTAAATCTGTGCTACTTATCTATTTTATGTATAGTAGTGTGTATCTGTTAATCCCATACTCCTAATTTATCCCCCTGTTCCCTTCCCCCTTTAGTAACCATAAGTTTATTTTCTGTGTCTGTGAGTCTGTTTCTGTTTTGTATATAGATTCATTTGTATTACTTTTTGGATTTCACATGTAAATGATATGATATAACATGTCTTTCTCTGTCTGACTGACTTCACTTAGTATGATAATCTCTAGGTCCATCCATGTTGCTGTAAGTGGCAATATTTCATTCTTGTTTACAGCTGAGTAATATCCCTCTGTGTGCATGTGTGCCCGCGTGCACGTGTGTGTGTATGACACATTTTCTTAAATCTGTTGTCTGCTGATGGGCACTTGGGTTTTTCCATGTCTTGGCTGTTGTAAATAGTGCTGCTATGAACATTGGGGTACATGTATCTTTTTGCACTTGATCTTAGCCAAAAGGCCGAGAAGCGATACATGTATCTTTTTGAAGTAGAGATTTTATTTTTTCCAGATAAATGCCCAGGAGTGGGATTGCTGGATCATATGGTAGCTCTATTTTTAGTTTTTTAAGGAACTCGATACTTTTCTCCATAGTGGCAGCACCAATTTACATTGCCACCAGCAGTGTAGAAGGGTTCCCTTTTTTCTACAACCTCTCCAGCGATTATTAACTGTAGACCTTTTGATGATGGCCATTCTGACGTGTATGAGGTGATACCTCATTGTAGCTTTTATTTGCGTTTCTCTAATAATTAACTATGCTGAGTGTCTTTTCTTGTGCCTGTTGATTATCTGTATGTCTTCTTTGGAGAAATGTCTATTTAGGTCCTCCGCCCATTTTTTTTTTTTAATTATAAATAATTTTATGCCATGTTCCTTTTTTAACTGAAATTTAAGAGGCAAATGTTAACAACAAGCTTGATATTTTGGATTTCTAGGTTTTTTGTTTTTTTAATTAGTTAAAAAATTTTTGGCTGTGTTGGGTCTTCGTTTCTGTGCAAGGGCTTTCTCTAGTTGGTGGCAAGTGGGGTCACTCTTCATCGCAGTGCACGGGCCTCTCACTGTCGCGGCCTCTATTGCTGCGGAGCACAAGCTCCAGACGCGCAGGCTCAGTAGTTGTGGCACATGGGCCTAGTTGCTCCGTGGCATGTGGGATCTTCCCAGACCAGGACTTGAACCCATGTCCCCTGCCTTGGCAGGCAGATTCTCAACCACTGTGCCACCAGGGAAGCCCCCTCTGCCCATTTTTTGATTGGGTTTTTTGGGTTTTTTGTCATTGAGTTGTATAAGCTGTTTGTATATTTTGGCTATTAATCCCTTGTCAGTCACGTTATTTGCAAATATTTTCTCCCATTCATTAAGTTGTCTTTTCATTTTGTTGATAGTTTCCTTTGCTGTTAAAAGCTTTTAAGTTTGATTAGGTCCCATTTGTTTATTTTACTTTTATTTGTTTTGCCTTGGGAGACAGATCTAAGAAAATATTGCTATGATTTATGTCTGAGAATGTTTTGCCTATGTTGTCTTCTAGGAGTTTTATGGTGTCGTGTCTTACATTTAGGTTTTTAAGCCATTTTGAGTTTATTTTCGTGTATGGTGTGAGGGAGTATTCTAACTTCATTGATTTACATGCTGCTGTCCAACTTTCCCAACGCCACTCGCTCAAGAGATTGTCTTTTCTCCATTATATATTCTTGCCTCCTTTGTTGTAGGTTAATTTACTATAGGTGTGTGGGTTAATTTCTGGGCTCTCTATTCTGTTCCATTGATCTATATGTCTGGGTTTTTTTTGTTGTTGTTTTTTGCTAGTACCATACTGTTTTGATTATTGTAGCTTTGTAGGATAGTCTGAAGTCTGCAAGGGTTATGCCTCCAGCTTTGTTCTCTTTCCTCAGGATTGCTTTGGCAATTCTGGGTCTTTGGTGGTTCCATACAAATTTTAGGATTATTCTAGTTCTGTGAAAAAAATATGGGTATTTTAATAGGGATCACATTAAATCTATAGATTCCTTCGAGTAGTATGGCCATTTTGACAATATTAATTCTTCCAATCCAAGAGCATGGGATATCTTTCCATTTCTTTGAATCATCTTCATTTTCCTTTATCAGTGTTTTATAGTTCTCAGCGTATAGGTCTTTCACCTCTTTGATTAACTTTATTCCTAGGTATTTTTTTTAATGAAATTTTAGACAGGATTGGCTTGTTGATTTTTTTTTTTTTGATATTTCATTGTTAGTGTAAAGATATACAACAGATTTCTATATGTTGATTTTCTATCTTACTACCTTGCTGACTTCATTTATTGGTTCTAATAGTTTTTGTATGGAGTCTTTGGGGTTCTCTATATAGATTATCATGTCATCTGCAAATAGTGACCATTTTACCTCTTTCTTTCCAATTTGGATACCTTTTATTTCTTTTTCTTGTCTGCTGTGACTAAGATTTCCAATACTGTGTTCAGTAGAAGTGGCAAGAGTGGGTATCCTTGTCTTGTTCCTGAATTTAGTGGGATGCCTTTCAGCTTTTCATTGTTGAGAATTATGTTGGCTGTGGGTTTATCATAAATAGCTTTTATTATATTAAGATATGTTCCCTCTATACCCACTTTGGTGAGAGGTTTTTTTTTTTATCATGAACAGACAATGAATTTTATCAAATGATTTTCTGTTGAAATATCATGTGGTTTTTGTCTTTTCTTTTGTTAATGTGGTGTATCACATTGATTGATATGTGTATATTGAACCATCCTTGTGAACCTGGAATTAATCCAACTTGATCATGGTGTATGGTCCTTTTGATGTATTGTTGGATTTGGTTTGCTAATATTTTGTTAAGGATTTTTGCATCTATATTTATCAGAGATATTGGCCTGTACTTTTACTTTCTTGTAGTGTCTTTGTCTGGTTTTAGTATCAGGGTGATGGTGGCTTCATAGAATTTGGGTGTGTTCCCTCCTCTTCAATCTTTTGGAATAGTTTGAGAACAATAGGTATAAGTTTTTCTTTGTATGTTTGGTATAATTACCCAGTGAAGATGTCCAGTCCTGCACTTTTGTTTGCTGGGAGGTTTTTTGTTTTGTTTTGTTTTTGTTTTTGTTTTATAGATTCTATTTCACTTCTTGCGATCAGTCTATTACAGTTATGTATTTCTTCTTGACTCAGTTTTGGCAGGCTGTGTGTTTCCAGAAACTTGCCCATTTCTTCTAGGCTGTCCAGTTTGTTGGCATGTAACTATTGGCACGTAACTAACTACAGAAAACTATAGTTTTCTCTTATGATTTTTTGTATTTCTGCAGTACCAGTTGTTATTTCTCCTCTTTCATTTCTTATTTTGTTTATTTGGGTCCTCTCTCCTTTATTCTTCATGAGCCTGTCTAGAGTTTTGTCAGTTTTGTTTATCTTTTCAAAAAACCAGTTCTTGGTTTTATTGATCTTTTTGGTTTTGTGATCTCTGTTTATTTCCTGTCTGATTTTTATTATTTCCTTCCTTCTTCTGACTTTGGGTTTTGTTTGTTCTTTCTCTAATTCTTTGAAGTGGTAGGTTAGGTTGTTTGAGATTTTTCTTGTTTCTTGAGGAAGGCAGGTATTGCTAAGAACTTCCCTCTTAAAACTGCTTTTGCTGCATCCCATAGATTTTTGTAAAGTTGTATTTTCATTGTCATTTGTCTCAAGGTATTTTCTGATTTCCTCTTAAACTTGACCATTGACCCATTTTTTTCAGGTTGCAGGAAAATATCTTTATTTTTTAACTTACGATCTTTATTTTTAATTAAAATTTTTATATAATTTTTAAAGATTACACTCCATTTTCTGTCATTACGAAATATTGGCTATATTCTCCGTGTTGTACAATACATCCTTGTCTTACACCCAATAATTTGTATATCCCAGTCTCCAACCCCTATATTGTCCTTCCACACACCCACTGGTAACCAGTAGTTTGTTCTCTATATCTGTGAGTCTGCTTCTTTTTTGTTATATTCACTGGGTTGTCTTATTTTTTAGATTCCACACATAAGTTTTGCCATACAGTATTTGTCTTTCTCTATCGGACGTATTTCACTTAGTATAATGCCCTCCAAGTCATCCATGTTGCTGCAAATGGCATAATTTCATTTTTTATGGCTGAGTAGTATTCCTCTGTGTGTGTGTGTGTGTGTGTGTGTGTGTGTGTGTGTGTGTGTACACATCTTCTTTATCCATTCCTCTGTTGATGGACACTTAGGTTGCGTCCATATATTGGCAGTTGTAAATAATGCTGCTGTGAACATTGGGGTACATGTATCTTTTTGAATTCGTGGTTTTTTTTTTTTTTGGATATATACACAGGAGTGGAATTGCTGGGTCATATGGTAGTTCTATTTTTGGTTTTTTGAGAAACCTCCATATGGTTTTCCACAGTGGCTGCACCAATTTACAGTCCCACCAACAGTGCACAGGGGTTCCCTTTTCTCCACATCCTCACCAACATTTGTTATTTGTGTTCTTTTTGATGATAGCCATTCTGATAGGTATTCCATCCCCTCACTTTCAGTCTGTATATGTCTTTCACCCTAAAGTGTGTCTCTTGTAGGCAGCATATTGTAGGTTCTTGTTTTATTATCCAGTCTTCCACTCTGTGTCCTTTGATTGGAGCATTTTGTCCATTGATATTTAGAGTAATTATTGATAGGTGTGTCCTTATTGCCATTTTAAACTTGGTTTCGCAGTTTGTTTTGTAGTTCTTCTCTGTTCATTTCTTCTTTTTTGTTTTTCCTTTAGTGATGTGATGGGGTTTTTTTTATAATGTGCTTGAGTTTCTTTCTTTTTGGCTTTTGTGAATCTCTTCTATGTTTTTGATTTGTGGTTACCCTGGGTATGTTAACCCATAACTACACCTACGTGCTTTTGACTGATAGTAATATAAGTTCAAACACATTCTAAAAGATCTACATTTTTTTACTTCCCTCTCCTACATTTTGTGATTTTAATGTCCTATTTTACATCTTAATGTTGTTTATCCTTTTGCTGTTAATTGTAGTTATAATCACTTATACAGAATTGTTTTGATTCTTTTTTAATCTGTGTACCGGCTTACTTAGATGATCTTCAATCCTTTTAGGTATGTGCTTTTCCTATTGTGATTTTCCCTTTCCTATAGATCCTTGCTTCTTTTCTATGTAGAGAAAGCCTTTCCATTTGTCTTTTAGGATAGATTTAGTATTGCTGTATTCTTTCAGTTTTTGCTTCACTGAGAAATTCTTTCTCTCCTTCTGTTCTAAATGATAATCTTGCTGGGTGCAGTATCCTAGGTTGCAGGTTTTTCCCTTTCAGGACTTTGACTATATCTTGCCACTGCATTCTGGCCTGCAACGTTTCTGCAGAGAAATCAGCTGGTAGCCTTGTCGGGGTTCACTTGTAATTGACTATTTTTCTCTTGCTGCTTTTAGAATCCTCTCATTAAGTTTTGCCATTTTAATTATGGTATGTCTTGGTGTGGGTCTGTTTGGTTCATCTTGTTTGGGACCCTCTGTGCTTCCTGTACCTGGATATCTGTTTCCTTCTTTAGGTTTGGGATGTTTTCAGCCAGAATTTCTTGACATACATTTTCGATCCTCTTTTCTCTTCCTTCTCCCTCTGAGATCCCTGTTATGTGTAGGTTGGCATGCTTTATATTATCCAATAGATCTCGTTATGCTGCCTTCACTTTTTTCATTTGTCTTCTGTCTGCTGTTCTGCCCTTGTTCTTTTAATTGGGTGTGTTTGTCTGCTTTTTCATTTTACTTTCTTTGTCTCTGTGAATTTAGGAGAAACAGTTATCTCCTGTGGTCCGAAGGGGTATTTGTATGTGGGAGTGTTTCCATGTAAACCGTGAGTCCAGTATTTTGGGCGTGAGAACTTTTTTTGGTCTGGATGCCAGCCACATCTTTCTTCGGTGTGCTGGCCGTTATCCCCTTGACAGGGGGTGCAGTGGGCATTGTGACCAGAGCCTGCACTGGATATTGGGCGGGGCCTCCTCTTTGCTCCACGGCTGTCACAGCCCTATCAGGGGGCAGGGTCTGCTCCCTAGGCGTTGGAGTAGAAGCCTTGAAGGTCAGGTTTGATAAGGCTCCATTGCCCGTAAGTGTGTGCTCCGGCCCCAGGGAGGTAAGGGGTGGGGCAATGAGGCCCGCGTAGTCACAGCACCCTACCCACTGCCTGTGCAGGCATCCGCGGTCCTGCCCCGAGGCAGGCCAAGGTCACGTCCCCTTGTCCGTTGTGTTTGTTGCAGACCTAGTGCGTGGCTGCAGTGTGGAGTTGGCTGGCGCTGGGGCGCAGTGGCTGCAGGAGTTGAATTGTTGGTGCTGTCGCCCAGGGCCTGGGTCTCCCGGGACCTGTCGGCCCCCGATCTGGCTGCAAACTGCAGTGGTGGTGGTCGGGGGGTAGAACGGTACCATCACACTCCATGTGTCATAGCACAAGAGGGGGCCCAGTTCCTACTCTTTTAAAAATTCTCCCTGTCACCCACAGCTACCTCGCTGAGCATGACATTTTCCGTAAGCGGCTGTTGTATGTAGACATGTTCTCCGATTTATAACAAAGTCACGTTCCTGAGACACACCTGCATGAAAGCCTCTCCCCAAAGGAAACCATACTGAAAACGTTCATTGGTTTCGAGTCTCTGCCACGGCCCTCCACCAGCCCTCCACTGCTGTGGGCCCCATAGTCTAGCTCAGGGGGTCAAGAATGTGTGCAAGTCGAGTTTCTCTTGTAAGTCGCAAGCCTGGGCTCTGGGCCGGGAGCCCACAGTCCTTCCGCTCTTGGCAGGGGTGGCTGGAAGCAGGGAGGGTGGACACCAGTCGGAGGGGCAACGGCCCTGCAGCTGCGGGGAGGTGACGCCTCAGACCCCGCCTTGGACAAGGGCAGCATCCCAGGTGGGAGGACACTGGGGGGACGGGGTCGGTGGGACCTCGGTGCTGAAGCCTCGGTGGTGACGGGGGCTCAGCCAGCTGGCACTGGGGCTCAGCAGCAGGAGGGGCACCACCTCCGACAGGATGCCCGGGAGGAGTGGGACTGAAACCCAGACACTCCCTAGTCAAGATCAAGACCAGGAACGTTCCGTCTGTGGCGTCACTTCTGCTTGCTTTTCATTTGAAAATCAGAGGGATAAGTTATCCTGCAAATAGGTTTCACTTACTACTGAAACTGAATATGATATATACGTGTGTTTGTGTTCGGAAATTAGGTGGTATTGCCAGTATTTGTTTCTATTGAAGTTAAGACTCGCATGACATAAACTGGGCCAGTTTAAGTGTATAATTCAGTGGCCTTTAGTTCACGTTCGAAGTGCGCAGCCATCCCCTCTATCCAGTTCCAAAACAGTCTCACTAACTCCAAAAGCAAATCCCGTCCCCCATGAAGTAGTCACTTCCCATCCCGTCCCCCCAGCCCCAGGCAACTGCCCATCTGTTTTCTGCCTCCATGGACTTTCCTGTTCTAGAAAGTTCACAAAAATGCAGTCACGCCATAGGGGACCGTTTGTGTCCAGATTCTTAGGTGTTGCTAATAATGTTTACAAAGTATCTATCACCATTGTTCGTTCTGGTGAGCGCCCAGTAATTTTCAGTCTCTGTGCATGTAACGGCTTCTGATTACAAAGAAAGAAAACAAACGATGACGTGATTTTTGTCAGGCAAATCCCATCACTTTGAAGTAGCGACGAGGAAAGACCAAAGGAAGGACAAGCGACTCAAAGACCCTCAGCAGTGACCCTAGACGCACAGCTGAGAGGCTCGCGCCCCAGGGCCGTGCCCCCGTCTCAGTGTGGGTCCCCCCCCGCCCGGCTTCTTCCCATCCCTTGGGGCTTAGCTGAACTGTGAGCCCACAGTGCGTCCTGCCTGAAACTCCATCCTCAGCGCCCCACGGCCGCTCCCTAACCCGGCGCTGCGCGTCCTTTCCAGCCCCTGGCTGTTCACACGTACGACGCCCTTACTTATCGCCAGTCTCTTTCTCCTAGAGGAAGACCCCTGAAAACCTGGCACTTGCCATGCTTAGTCAGTATCCCACCTGGAGGGCAGGACCAGGCAACGGCAGAGACTAAGGACATTTCTGCTGAGTGAGTGTCTAATAAATAAACGAATAGGTGATTTTATGGAGAGAAAAATAATCCCAGCTTCCCTACGTTAACACCTTCCTAGTCGTGTTTTATGGGACAGCGCTCTTCTGAGTCCCCCGTGGAGATGCTGTGGGCAGAGCACCTGCCAGCGTGGCGGCCCCAGGAACCTCTCTAGACGCTGCATGGGGAGTGGAGACCGCAGCCGTCAGTGGCCTTTGGTGTTGAAAACACCGGAGTGTGGGTGAAAGCTTATCTGCACTGCACATACCTAGCCTTTCATGGGTGCATCCTGGGGGCGGGGAGCGATGTAAACTTGTAGACTATTGATAGGAAGTATCACCAATCCAACAGGAGTCAGGGTTGTAAACGTGGTGAAAGAACTCTGAAGCCTGACCGTCCAAGGCCAGGACGCCTTCTTCAGGATGACGTGCTGCCCTGTTGCACTTACCGGACCTCCAATTCCCTCCATGCTGACAGGAGAGTGAGGCTTTCTGAATCTCTCTGGGGTCGTAGGAAACTTGTTAATTTTTCTTTCTAAATGGAAAGAGAATGTGTGTGCGTGTGCGTGTGTGTTCAGGAAAGGAGTCTAGTCCACTGCGCGGGTTTAAAAATCCTTTATTATGGAATCAGTATGTACAAACTCTAACATGAAAATCATGAGTCACGGGGTATCAGCCTATTTACAGTGCTTTTTTGTTTTTTACAAGTTTTTTTTTTACAAGATTACTTCTCCCTAAATAACATAATAGACACACACAGAAATCAAACATTTTTTATTACATACATAAATAAATATTGACTTTAAATGACCTCTCTAAGGGACATGATTTCTACAGGCCATTTGGATGAGAAGGTAGCCGTTGTGTTATCTGCACACTATAATTAAGTCGAGAAAAAGTCGTAACAGCTTTACATACAGACCTCTGTTGATCACCCTGTGAATGGTATAACTTGCTAAAATGTTCAGTAGAGGTAAGCAGCTCAGTCTGGCCATGCAAAACCGTAGATAAGAGTCGCCATCTTTATGCATTTATATTTTAAATGAATCTTAAAGTACATGCAACAGATGTTTAGCCTTTGTGTTCTGGTCACGAGTCAAAGTTTGCGTAACAAGATTGAGATATTTGCAATCGTAGGAATGAGTAAGCTTGAGGAACTCCACAGCACACGGTGTAAGAAAGGGCATTAAGTAGATAAGCCGTTATCACAAATGACACTGACCGATTCGTAGGACAAAATGAATATTTGTACTCACGTGATACAGACACAAGTCCGAATTCAGCCTTTTAATCGGATTTTTCAGTGTTGATAAAAGATACAATCAAGGGCTTTGTAGTCCAGTGTAATCACTTCTCAGCCATTCCTACCCCTGCGAATTACTGGGTTCCTCATACAGAGCAAATTCTCATCTGTTCAGTAAACATTACGAAGCAGTGATTCTCAGCTGGGGGTGACCTTACCCCCCAGAGGGCGCGGGCCATGACTAGAGAGCTTGTGGCTGTCACCCCCTGGGGGAGGTGCTCGTGACAACTGCTGGGTGGAGACCTGCGTTGAGCGCCCAGGGGGTGGCCCCTCGAACAGGGAAACGTGCAGCCCCAAATCTCAACAGCGCTGCGGTGGAGAAACCCTGCTCTATAGATGGGGTATAGGTTCTTTCAGCTTTCTAGGACATAGATCTGTTTTTCAACTTTGAATTTTGTTTAGTAAACATTTCAGAAAATTACCTGTCATAAATATATCATATTAAAACACTAGATGACGTGAAGGGCACACATTCGTTTATAAAAATTGCTCCATAGAGGCCACTTAGAATAAGGGGTAGCACAGATAAATCCATGACTGAGGACTGAATGTTCTAAGTAAAAAGAGCGCGTGTAGCCTCGATATACATGGAATTAGCCACCTGTCTTTGATGACATCATGTTTGACGAGCTCAGTTTTTTAAAGAGTAAATACTATCAGTTAATATACTTTTTCTCACGTGAGAGAAATGCATCTAATTTCCATAAAACGTATCAGCGAGTCAGCCACTAAAACTGTGTTTTAAAATAAGAAACAGATCTTTTTAGCCCTTTATTAGGGCACTCAAATGTTAAAAATTCAGAAAGTAGTAATTATATTTTTGTTCATTTGACTATTATTGAAGATTACTGAAATTCGTAAAAGAAACTCAGGTTTCTCTCATTGCCTAATTAATAGAATTTTCTTCCAATAACACTAATAAAATTTAAATTATTGAATATTATAGCAGAATGAAATGCTCGTAAGAGCTGCTTCAGATTATTTTAAGCGAGGTGTAAGCTACAGAACCTTTATCTGAACTGAAAATATATTTGCTCAATGTCTCTTACCCAGACAAAAGAAACATAATTAAATTTTATAAAATTAAGCTTATTTAATAATTTAATAATATCGTGTATCTATGTATATACGCCTGCATTTTAAACTATACAACAGTACAGAAACTTGCTGGCACGAATACTTGGTGGATTTCTTCATGACAAATTAAGGTAAAAGATAACCTTGTAGCCAATCACATGAAGTTTTCATTTTTGAAGTTTTAAGAATTTGAAATTCAGAGGCTGGGAATGGCACTAGAATAGATCATAGTTTCGGAGAAGGTCTCTGTGTGTGCTCAAGCTCAAGGGCGTTTGAAAGGAAGGCTGTTCCTGTTCTCTCCATTCAAAATTTGGAACTCTTGGAACCAGGTGACTTCAGGACAGCCTGTGGTAAAGTCCATCCCAGGCCACGTTAGGAGCTGCAGAAAAACAGCCGGAAGCGCCGTGAACTTCCGTTCTGAGATTTCCCACGGAGCCGCGTGTCCAAAGTTGCAGAACACTGTCTGCCTTATCGACTTTTAAACAATTTTAATGCACGGGAAGCAGTTTTCAGTATCCTCTTTCAGGGATCCATGCCTACAGACTGTGTTCCCTAAGGCTAGGCATCGATTTGGTAACAGAGTCTGTCTGCGTTCTGCATGGCTTCCGCTCTTAGAGTGGGAAGCCTCACAAAAGCCAACACGTTCTCTCTCCTCTTCACCCCACCAGGAGCAGTCAGGGCGCCCGCAGGCTCTCAGGAAATGTAACAAAACGACCAGTTCCAAGTCCCACCGTGTAAACCCAAGGAAAGTGTACTGAAAATTTCCTTGTTTTACTTGTGTAGGTCATGAAACGAGGAGGCCTAGCCTTTAAAATGTTCAGTTTTTTAAGTTGCTCTTTTCTCATAGTGTCAATACTGACGGGGAAAATAGATGACCCTAATGATCTGTAGGAGAACTGTGTCTTTATCCACCATTGCTGAGCTGGAAAAACAGTTTCTTCAGAGATGCGTCCTCAAGGTGTACGTGTGTGTACGTGTGAGTCTATGAGTGTGTGTATGTGTGCTTGCGCCTATGTGTATATGTATACACACGGAAGCACACAGATGCACATACATACGTGCCTGTTTCAAAACGTACATATGGGTATTCCCTCGAGGAAAAAACTATATTAAACTAAACATTTCTGGTTTAAGGCTGCCGCGACATACCCTGCATACTGTATACTGACAACGTGTTTGACTTGCGTTCATGCTCTGAGGGCTTAGCGTGGAACCTGGGAAATTTTTCAAATAAGGTATAATAATACATCTGTAGGAGTAAAGGAAGGTTAGTCAAAGGCAAGTAGCTGTCCTTCTCCACCAACCAAAGCCCTTCCGCCTTTTCTACATTACGGACAGTATTCTACCACGTCAAGAGCTTGCTTTCGTTAAGAAAAGGCAAATCTCAGTGAAGATTTGAAAATATTCAATCGTTGGGATTCTTTCATTTCAAGCAAGAGGTTTTGCAAAGTCTTAGGTACATGAAAGCTGCAAAGCAAAGCACGTCAGCAGCCGTTTCCCACATTAAGGAAAAGCATAAATAGCGTATCAGGGAAATCTCTCACAGTACAGGATGAAATGTTAAAAAGCATCCCCAGAAAAGACTTTTAGTTTCTCCAAGGCAGACTCTGGATAGCAGCGTAAGGCACTGACTCCTTTCTGCTGTGGATGTCTTCCCTAAACCCTCATTGACAGGCTGCGCTCTTCTTTGCCTTTGTAGGAAATGAAGCTTAGGTGCTGGAAGTGGGAACATTTTAAGTCTAAATTAATTGGCATATTTCAGGTCACAAGTTTTCAGCTAAAAAATCACGTGATTGATAAAAAATCATCTTAAGAAGTATTTGAATAAATAGGGCCAAAAAACCGTATAGTCTTCAGTCGATTTTGCAAACCAAACCAATAATTTAATTTTAAAATGTTTATTGAGTACCGTGACGCTTACTATGTGTACGCTTAGCATGCTTATTACGTGTATAAACTGTGTATTTGTTACGCCGGTGTCTCTTGAGAATTTGCCGCTCTAAATTCAGGGAAGTCTCAGGTCTGCAGTAATTCACTTGAGATCATAGCTAAACCATGTATGGAAACAGATTTTGCAGTGAAACAGGCCTGGCCTTCGTGTTCTCTCCATGCTCACAGGAAACTGTGTCCACGTCCACCGTCTCACCACTTGTCCCTGGTGTCCAGGCGCGTCCGAGACAGACAGAAGCGTTTAGTGCAGTAAAGTTAGATGGGGCGGGAGGTCCTATGGGAAAGGCCTGGTGCCCCCGTAAGCGGGCGCGGCCGGTCCTCGAAGCTCTGCGAGCTTACACGCTCGCTCGGGGTTCAGACATCTCCGGGAACAGGTCAGTATCTTTCTGGAGGAGGCCTGTAATGGTGTGAGTGACGGTGTTTCAGGTGGGGTCCTAGGGAGACAGAACAGACACATCAGTCGGTCGTGGTGCTTTCCCCGGCTGGCTGAACGGACAGTAGGAACGCGCTGACTGCGGTGAACGCCTTGGCCCCGGGCCCGCGCTCCCTCCCGTCCAGGTCCCTCCTCTCCCGGCTCTGAACGTGCAGAGAGACAGACATTCACTCTCCCTCTCTTCTCTCTGCCTTCCCCCCGCGCTTTGGTTCCCTCCCTAACGCTAAACAATCACCAGAGAAAGAAGACAAGCCCCTTTCTTTAGGCTCACAATTATATAAGCCAGAATCCTTCGCATTTCCTCAAGAAAGTTGAAAACTTAACCCCTGCTCTCACTACACAGAATGTCAGTGGAGGCACATGGGGACCACATTCACCCTCATAAGCGTAAGGGGCCATCGAGCTCTTCCACGTGATGGTTTTTTCCTTTAAATTCCAAGTGCAGAAAGCTATTGGGGGGCAAATTTGATCCATCATTTTTTAAAAAACAAGTAAAACTAGAACGACTTCTCAGTTTTCTTAACACATAAACTTAAAAAGCCATGTCAAAGGTTTAAGCTAGAAAAGCAAGGTGCGTAATTTAAAAACCAACAAGAGGCTCACTGTTTTGAAACAATACATGACAATTATTTTTAACGTAGCAGTAAGTCAAGTAGATTGATTTGGGTCATGTTATGAAGAAAATTCATGTAATAGATTATAGTAACAACATACGTAATAAGAAAAGCTCCGTAGCCAAATACTATTTGCTATTTTGTCATATTTGAACATCTTAGTTTAAAAAACAAAAATTCAGATTGATATGAGATGATAGATTTTTTTCCCTCCCATGTGTATCTTGGTTAAAAGACAAGGAGAAAGCACGCATCATGTAGGGAAAAAAATGGAAGTATGGAAAAGGAAGTAACAGAAAGGAAGGCAGGGAGGGAGGGGGGAGGAAGGAGGGAGCAGGGCCAGGAAACGTGTAAGGTGGGCTGCGGGCAGCAGGCGTGGCCGCCAGGAAAAGCACATACAAAGGCCTGGAAGAAGTTCAGGTTCAGAGAATTCCCTATCCGTAGGAATCTGCAGTGATCTGTTGATTTTCGTTTTTTCAGCAAGACTTTCTCTGTGTCCCCAAAGCTGGCGGGGGCCCCCGGCACTCACTGTGCACAGCCGAGGGTGGGAGGTCGGGGGTCCGGAAGGTCCTGATGGTGGCGGGTCCCTCCCCGCCCGCGGTCAGCACCTGCACCTCCAGACGGTAGAGGGTGGCCGGCCGCAGACCTGGCACCGTGAGCACGGAGCGATCCTGAGGGGGGACAGGAGAGGACGCGCCCGTTAGGCACCTCTTGACCACAAAGCCACACGACGGACTCTCATTCTCTGCCCATTTCCTCCCGCCCGCACGCCCGCGATCACCGTGTAAACGCAGGTGCAGTTGCTTTGACACCCCAGTGTGGTCGGTCGAACGTCTGTCCCTGTTTGCTAGAGTCCTGCCCTGCCGGGCAGCCTCGGCAGTGAGAGCCCAGCTCTTGGCAGCCGGGGCCAGTCTCAGGGCTCACCCCTGGGACCGCATTTTGTATTCCTCAACCCAAGACTTTCCCATGGTTTAAAGTTTTCATCTGCACATCTTGTGGTGGGAATTCTTCATAATCCACATTTCCGTAAGCGAGCCAACTGTGTTCCTTAAGATGCAGTATCTATCTATCTATCTGTCAATGCCCATAGCCAACAGTGTTTATTTTTATGCCAACACATTTTTCTCAAAACTCAATAAAACCTAATATATGCACACATAGAAAAATTACTTTCCAATTCCATGGAATTTTTCCTTCCAGGATTTCAGGGTTTTTTTGTTTGCTTTTTCTTTTTCTTTTTGGAGCAGGAGTTGGATATTCTAAGGGCATTTTTAGAGCTGGTAGAAGCCTGTACATGGGTTTTTTTTTCAAGCCAAGGAATTAGTGGCCTGGAAGACAGGCCAACTCATTACGGGCTCTGGCCAGATTTGAAGTGGGGAAACCGAGAGAAAGAAGAAGGTTCTCTTAGCCATTTTTCCCCAAATTTAACCCTTCAAATAGGGCTTGTCCACTTGGGCCAGAAGGACACAGGCTTCACAAAGGAGAATAAAGTGGTTACACCGCGGGCATCCCGTGTCGACAGGAGACGTGGGTTGAAGAGGGGCTCCAGTAATCACAGTTCATCTAGACGACTGTTCACGGCAACAGTTGTGTGGTGTCTTTCAGTACCTGCGAAATAATACGCTCGGGAGAAGACAACGCACACACGCAGCTCAACAACTGGCCCCAGCGTGATGGGACGTGGGCGCCGACAGTGAGTAAGCCCCCTGCGGGGCGGGTACCGGCCCGAGGGCCCGGGAGGGAGGGGCACCCACCGCCGGGAGGATCTGGGACTGCAGGATGAGGCTGTTGGGAAGGCCATTCTGCCTGCTCTCGGTCGTGACCTCGGCCCACGTCACATGGAAGCCAGTCACGGGCCGCTGGACGGTGGCCTTGCTCAGCTGCCAGGAGAAGCGCCCCGTGACGTTCGTGTCCTGGACCACAAAGGAGGCCGACAGGTTCTCGGGTTTGGCTTGCACTTTGGAATGAACGTGACCTGGAGCAGCGGGAAGAGGAAGGCCGGGTCAAGGGAGGGAGAGCGCGAGAGGGGCCCTAGGCGGCAGGTACGTCCCGTGGGGTTCGGCCGGCCGCCTCGGGAGCGCGGGGTCAGAGAGTCGCCCCGGCGAGCTGTGCAGAGGCAGCCTCAGCCCTGCCCCTTCGTGCCACGTGCTTCTGCTCCCTTGGGCACTACGTGGAGAGTCCTGCTTTGGGGGTGGAAGACAGAGGAAGAATGTTGGGATCTGGCGGGACCTGGCCACTTAGAGAACAGGAGAGACTGCAGTGAGACGGGTGAATATTCAAGGTACTACAAGAGTCGTCGGAAGTTACTAGAAGGCGCCCAGGGGTCTGCGTCTGAGAATAGCTGCCCCCGTTTTAGGAGAGGCTTGGGAAGGTAAAGACGGGGCGTTGGGAAAGCGTGTCGAGGTGACGCCCACGGCAGAGGGCCGGGGTAAAAGTGAGATCATTTCCATAAAGTGCGCCAAAGCAGAAGCAGTACACAGACCCTCGGCTTCACTTCTAAAGGGCTGACACGCCGGCAAAGGCTGTCCGCCAGAGCTGCTGCAATGAGGATGTAATGCGTGCCTTCACACGTATGTCACCTCCCAACCGGGCCGGCACGCTGCCTTTTAGAAAGGGGGTACTTTGGGTTTGTACGCTCTTGTGAAATGCGGTCTGGAAATGTGTACAGAGTTGCCGACATCACAGCCGCAACCTTGGACGTTCGCGTGAACCGTACCTGCGTCGCGGGGGCAGCTGACGTGCTTGTGGCTTTTGCCCTTCAGAGCAGAGCACGGTGGGGTCGTAAAGAAAACGGTTTCTGCTTTCAGGCGGCCCTTTGGCCGTGTGGGTTGGACGGTCACCTTGTATTTGCAGGAAAATGCCAGATCTTGAAGAATCATGTAATTTTCCTAGAGAGAGAGAGAGAATACGCTAACGGTAAATCTCACGAGGGTACGAAATGGGCAGGAGAGGAAATCCTGCCTCCACCAAGGCTGTCTCCCTACATATGGGACGTGTGCACCACGGCTTCCATAAAAATTGCAAAGGAGACAGGGGCCCTGCTTTCATTTATTACAACTGTGAGAGGCTCCCATGGGGTGGGACACAGGCTCCAGAACCCGACAGGACGGCAGCGCTTCCACGTCAAAGCAGCCGGCTTGCAGCCCTCACGAGCAGCCTTGGGGAGCTGGCAGCAGCGGGGCGAGGTGGGAGGCCGCGCGGTGGGTAACGCTGTAGACAGACACCTAAGTTGTCAATACAAAAAAAGCCAACTCGGGCTTCTCTGAGACATAGGCGTGCTTTAGCTGCGAGTGCTTCCTTACGGAAAGGAAGACATTCTCGAGCTGTGTATTGCCTCCCCTGCTGGGAGGGCTGTGATTGCCGCCGGCCGGAACTTTGCGATGAAACAGGATTACGAAAACCAGACTCAGCTGCGGGCGGAGAGGCTGAGGGTATAACCTTACGCTATCGGGAGAGCTGACACTGACGGGCCTAACGAGCTTGTGCGAGGATTCTTCGCCTTTGGGTGTTGGGTGTGCGTGCCCATTCTAGGGTGTGCGTGCCCTTTGGGTGTTGGGTGTGCGTGCCCATTCTAGGGTATAGTTGTCAGGGCTTCGTGTACATGCACGAGAGCTGCAGCAGGAGCATCTCTGGGACCCTTAAAGGCAGAACATCACAGGACGGGCCGTATCCTTCATTACCTGGACGAGTTGGTGGAAGTTAGGGATGCAGCAAAGGAGATGCTGAATGATAGTGTCGTATAGAAATTCCCTGGGGGAAATGAGGCCTTTTAGG
Organism: Pseudorca crassidens; assembly: GCF_039906515.1. NCBI lineage: Eukaryota > Metazoa > Chordata > Mammalia > Artiodactyla > Delphinidae > Pseudorca > Pseudorca crassidens. The sequence goes on from NC_090318.1 coordinate 6,324,678, forward strand.
TCATTGTGCCCAGTCAAAATCCAGAAAACAATTCAGAGCTTTCGTGCCATTAAGATGAGACGCCCAGAGGCTGGCAGCGTTTCCCCTGTGTCCTGGGAGCTCCCCGCAAGCTGTGTCCTGAATGTCTGCATCTCAGGGCCCGCCCTGTGCTGACCGATGACGTGTGAGGTGGTGAAGGGCCGAGAGATGAGTGAACAGGTGACCCTGTGTCTCCCGCTCCCACCTGGTCATGGGTCCCTTAGGGAGCCCCGTGAGGATGAGTTACCCACTGGACACACGGCCTGCACCTCTCTCTGTCCAGCTTTGTCCCCCGATCAGGTGAGTCTAGAAGCCGTTCAGAATCCGGCATTTCGGCCACCTCCTCACCTGGGTCACGCCCGAGGATGCCTCCGCCCCGGCGGATTCGTTGTGGGCACAGACTTCCGGAAACCACTGCACATGATACCGAGTGACTCCGGGATCTGTAAGGTCAACACCAATCAGCAAAAGAGAACAGTCTGCAAGTCACAGTGCACGCAGCCCCAAGTCCTGAAAGCACGACAGACCAGGAAGGAAGGACAGAGTCCTGCAGGTGATCCAGAATTGCGTACACCAGCCAGAGGAGGTGGGTCTCCCAAAATTCTGACTAGAGTCAGGGGGAAAAGGTAATAAGCCATCAAAGGAAAAGGGAATTGCAATACGAGAACCACACAGAAAAAAATAATTAGAAAAGTCATAGCAAAACGACTCCACAGAGGTCTTGAGAATAACCTCGCCACGGTGTCCACAGTCATAAATCCCCCAACGAAGGGTAGCACTCAGCAGCCGTTCTCCTATTTCCTAGGCTCTAAGAGAGACTCGTCTCAAGTCTCTGAATCCTACATTTTTCTGACGAGGCTGATGGAGAGGCTGTCAAGCCCAGGCAGGAACAAAAGCCTTTCCCTCAACTCGAAGACCTGGCCCTTCAGAGGTGCTCCATCTCGAGCCTTGCTGTGACAGGGCCCCCTCATCAGAGGATACAGGGTGAACAGCCTCCCGGTGCCTTAACAGTAAGTGCATCCTTGCAGTGAGTGTGTGCGATCGCTACGGAAACGAGGCCTGCTCTCAAAGCCAGCCCAGCATACGGGCTCCTTAATCGTTTCCACTTCCAGCTGGAGCAGCGCGTTTTCTGCACGTGTCTTTACTTTGGCCGACCGAGTGGAAAAAAAGACACCGTGATGAGAAGCCGGTCACTGAGTGTGGGAAAGGAGGTCCGGGCCATCCTGGGCTTAATAATCACCCCAGTGTGTCCCCGGGTGTGAAAGGCACCGCTTCCCTGGGTGATTAGCATCTCGTCCGAATGCTCACGCCAAGTGTTTGATGGAGGTTTTCCGAGGGGAAAACTCTTGGATGAAATCGGGTGGTTCTGGTGGGAACTTGCTCTGAGCACTTTGGAACGAGAAAAGAACTTTCAATCTGAGAAAATAAACAGCAAGTGGGCACCAATGGTGTTTAGCTAAAAGGGGAACCCTCTGACTAGAGGTTTTTAACTCTTTACATGGCAGACATCAGGGGCTTTTTTTTTTTTTTTTTTTTTTTTTTTTGCTGTACGCGGGCCTCTCACTATTGTGGCCTCTCCCGTCGCGGAGCACAGGCTCCAGAAGCGCAGGCTCAGGGGCCATGGCTCACGGGCCCAGCCGCTCCGCGGCACGTGGGATCTTCCCGGACCGGGGCACGAACCCGTGTCCCCTGCATCGGCAGGCGGACTCTCAACCACTGCGCCACCAGGGAAGCCCAGGGGCTTTTTTTTAAGAAAAGAATTGCACGTTATACATTAAGGCTGAAGTCAGTCATTGAGTGAATTCAAATCCTTTCTTTCAACAAGTGGTGCTGCTCTAGGCATCGCAGTGAAATAACATCCCAGGAGCAGCTGCTCTCACGCCTCTTAACTCCTAAGGGGGCTGGACAAGTAATAAAGTACATGAGTCAGGTCTCAGGTCGGAGGGAGATGAGCCTACAGCTGAACACGGAGGGCGAGAGAGGTACAGCGTCCCGACGGAGGGTTGCGACTGTCACTGAAACGCTGGCGCAGCTCACAGAGGAGCTGACCTCGCAGGGGAACCTGGAAGGAGGTTGGCACTGGGCCTGCTCGGTGTGGATAACGGGGCAGGGCACCGTCCCACACAACTGTCTGCCACAACGAAAGCTTCTGTATGTGGTGACCCCTCGTCACCACATTGCTGCTGCAGCTGAGGAATCAAATTCTTAAGTCACTGAAATCAATTTAAAATTCAGCGGCTCCACGGGGCTCGTGGCTCCCACATCGGACGGAGTAGCAAGTTCCAAAGTCGGGCACACGGCAGGGCTGACATTCCCTGGTCCGGAGCAGCCGGGGCTGGACTCCAGTTTGCTGCACTCCAGTGCTAGGACGTGTGATTGATACCCGTGGCTCCAGGTCTCCTAAGAACCCCACACACATCTGACAGCATAACTGTGTTTCCATAAGAGGACGCGCCGAGCGACACGTCGGAGCCCTCAGCTCTCAGCTCCGCCCTGCCCGAGTCCACGCCTACTCTGGATCTGCCACCTCCGTGAAGAATTTCACCCAAGCCCAAGGCTTTCCAAGACGGCTCTGCGTTTCTACCGCCACCTGAGCTGTTCCCTGGAGGAGCTGGTGTTCCCAGCTTCCTGTCCCATGTAGATGCTTTTCAAACTCAGCGCTTCTAAAACCACACCCTTGATCCCTGCCCTCAATTGCCCTTGCGTTCAGCTTGCCTCTTATTTAATCACGCCTTTTTGTTTTCTGGATCTGTGACATCTTGCAGCCTTGCAGACCCTGCCGGGACCGCCCTCGCAGGGTGGCCGCTGCCCCGTGCAGACCAGCTGACCCAGAGCCCCTCCCCAGCACCTCCTCTGTGGGGCCCTCACACTCTGGGCCACCACCCTCGTCACCCCAGGGTCAGGTAGGTGGGGACAGCCCCTGAGCCAGAGCCAATCCTGACTAGCCAATCCTGAGACCATCTTGCCTTTCCTACTCGCCAGAGGAAAGGCTTCTGAGCACAGTTTCCTGCTTCCTGACCGACCCTGGTGCCTCCCCACGTGGCCCGAGTGGTGGGAGGGTCCACCTCCTGGGAGCCGTGAGTAACAAACTACCTTCTCAGTGGCCGTTGTCTCTGTTGCCTTCACCAGACCCGAATAAAACCCACTCCTTTAAGACATGATTAAAATGAACAGGCTGTCTTTTAAGCAGTCCTTCATGGCACTTTTTCAGACACATACACAGCAGTCCACACTCTTCCAAGCTTAATCAAAAACTGGCATGCGTTTCTCATGCAGGTCTACACAATCGGTTCTCGTTATTCACACAAGTGAGGGTTTAGAAAATCACTGTGAATGCAGAATTAGCAAAGCCGGGATGGCTGTTTCTTGGAGAAATACAGTGTTAGTTTCCCCGTGAGCTTCTGGTCACCACATTTTTGCCAGCCAGTCAATACATAATCTTATTTTATGTGTGTTTTTCTTTTTTAAAAACTTATTTAATAAAGTCATAATTAACTGTAATATTTCTTTACTTAAAAAACTCTAGTTGAAATTATTTTCATGATCCTGGGTAGCAGGACAGTAAACTTCTTTTGCTTTCAGCCTCACAATAACGCCTCCACTGTACTTTTTTTTTAATCCATCACCATCTCAAAAACGACAAATTTAGACACTTCTTTTACCTTTTCGGAACTTCATCACACACTACCAAGGTGACTAGCACCTCCCAGGCAGCCTCATGCATCAATCAGCAAAGGCAGCACTCCACCACTATGCTCGGCGCCACTTTAACCAGGACAAATCTCCAACAAAAAGCAAGGAAATGCAACACAACAGACCAGAAACCCACGGCGCTAGACAGACCGGGCAGAGGATGTGTCGCCAGCGTGAGAGTGGAAACGAGAGGGCGGCGTCCCCTCAGCTTCAGGTGGGAACGTGTACGTGGGACGACTCAAGCCCATAGCCACTCCCTGCACGAGCACCCCCACAAAGGACCACACAAGCGCCCCCCGGGACTGGTTAGGGGTTACAAATAAACCTTAGTGACCACACGAGTCTTCAAATACACACTCTGTGAGCATCCACTGTGTCTCCTTTCATTTTAAAATCAGTAGCATAAGGTAGCGTTTTTTTTTTTTTTTTTTGCGGTACGCGGGCCTCTCACTGTTGGGGCCCCTCCCGTTGCGGAGCACAGGCTCCGGACGCGCAGGCTCAGCGGCCATGGCTCACGGGCCCAGCCGCTCCGCGGCATGTGGGATCTTCCCGGACCGGGGCACGAACCCGCGTCCCCTGCATCGGCAGGCGGACTCTCAACCACTGCGCCACCAGGGAAGCCCCCTCCCTCTTCCTAAACCCCTTGCCCGCCTCGGCTTCTGTCTCAAATCTCCCCGTGTTCTCCAGCTCCTCTGGGCACTCACTTGCACCGTCCTCTGCTGCATCGCCCCTCTTTGTGCTGAAACTGGAGTTCCTTCACGCCGCCCCTGGTCCCGCTTCTCTCTAGGGGACCCCACCCTCCTTTAAGGACTTGTTCTGAAAGTCTGCGTCATTCTGGTCCAAGTGCTACGTTACAACTGTACGGTGTTTTACCATAATAGTTGCTTCCAGACACCTGCTTGCAGTGACTTTGCTTAGTTGTAAGCAATACTGTTAGCTTGTTTCCATATACATATTCCGGCGAATTACTAGTAAATAAGCAAGCAAGTAACAAAGAAGCCAGGGAGAAAAGTGCTTCTGACTCATCCTTATTGTGAATAAACAGAGACTAAAAAAATAATAGAAAAGATCAAAGAAACTAAAAAGCTGGTTCTTTGAAAAGATAAACAAAGTTGATAAACCTTTAGCCAGGCTCATCAAGAAGAAAAAGGGAGAAGGCTCAAATCAATAAAATTAGAAATGAAAAAGGAGAAGTTATAACCAACACCAGAGAAATAGAATCCTAAGAGACTACTACAAGCAACTATCTGCCAATAAAACAGACAACCTAGAAGAAATGGACAAACTCTTAGAGAGGTACAATCTCCCGAGACTGAACCAGGAAGAAATAGGAAATATGAACAGACCAATTACCAGTACTGAAATTGAAACTGTGATTAAAAAACTCCCAACGACCAGAGTCCAGGACCAGATGGCTTCACAGGCAAATTCTGTCAAACATTTAGAGAAGAGTTAATACCTGTGCTTCTGAAACCGTTCCAAAAAACTACAGAGGAAGGAACAGATCCGAATTAATTCTGTGAGGCCACCATCACCCTGATACCAAAACCGGCCAAAGATACCACAAAAAAAGAAAATTATAGGCCAGTACCTTTGATGAACATAGATGCAAAAATCCTCAACAAAATACGAGCGAACCAAATCCAACAGTATATTAAATGGATCATACACCATGATCAAGTGGGATTTATCCCAGGGATGCAAGGATTTTTCAATATCCTCAAATCAATCAGTGTGATACACCATATTAACAAACTGAAGAGTAAAAACCATATGATCATCTCAATAGATGCAGAAAAAGCTTTTGATAAAATTCAACATCAATTCCTGATGAAAACTCTCCAGAAAGTGGGCATAGAGGGAACCTACCTCAACATAATGAAGACCATATATGACAAAACCACAGCTAACATCATACTCAACGGTGAAAAGCTGAAAGCATTTCCTCCAAGGTCAGGAACAGGACAAGGATGGCCACTCTTGCCACTTTTATTCAACATAGTTTTGGAAGTCCTAGCAACGACAATCAGAGAAGAAAGGGAATCCAGATTGGAAAGGAAGATGTAAAACTGTCACTGCTTGCATATGACATGATACCATACATAAAAAAAGCCCTTAAGATACTACCAGAATACTACTAGAGCTCATCGGTGAGTTCAGTAAAGTTGCAGGATACAAACAATATACAGAAATCTGTTGCATTTCTACACACTACAACAAACTATCAGAAAGAGAAATTAAGGAAACAATCCCATTTACCACTGCATCAAAAAGAATAAAATACCATTCATACTCTGGTTTCTCTTCAGATCATATAAATCTTTTGCCTTTTACTAAAGATTTCTTGGAGAGGGGGAAAGAAAAATAAGAATAAGATACCTAGGAATAAACCTACCTGAAGAGGCAAAAGACCTGTACTCCAAAAGCTATAGGATGCTGATGAAAGAAACTGAAGCTGACAGAGATGGACAGTTATATCATATTGTTGGACTGGAATAATCAATATTGTTATAATAACCATACTACCCAAGGCAATCTACAGATTCAATGCAATCCCTATCAAATTACCAATGGAATTTTTCAAAGAACTAGACCAAAACATTTTAAAATGTCTGTGAAACACAAAAGACCTCAAAATAGCCACAACAATCTTGAGAAAGAAGAACAGAGCTGGAGAAGTCACAGCTCCCTGACTTCAGATTATACTACAAAGCTACAGTAAATACTAAGGTACTGGCAGAAAAACAGAAATATAGATCAATGGAACAGGATAGAAAGTCCAGAAATAAACCCACACGCTTATGGTCAATTAATCTATGACAAAGGAGGCAAGAATATACACTGGAGAAAAGACAGCCTCTTCAATAAGTGGTGCTGGGAAAACTGAGCGGCTACATGTAAAAGAAGGAAATTAGAACATTCTCTAACACGATACACAAAAATAAACTCAAAATGGCTTAAAGACTAAAATATAAGTCATGACACCATAAAACTCCTAGGATAGAGTATTGGCAAAATATTCCCTTACATAAATCGTACAAACGTTTTCTTACGTCAGTCTCCCAAGGCAATAGAAATAAAAGCAAAAATAAACAAATGGGACCTATTCAAAATTACAAGCTTTTGCACAGAAAGGAAACCATAAACAAAATAAAAAGATACCCTATGCAATGGGAGAAAATATTTGCAAATGATGCAATCAACAAGGTTTTAATTTCCAAAATATACAAACAGCTCGTAGAGTTTAATAACAAGAAAACAATCCAATCCAAAAATGGGCAGAAGACCTAAATAGACATTTCTCCAAAGAAGACATACAGATGGTCAATAGGCACATGAAAAGATGCTCATTATCGCTAATTATTAGAGAAACGCAAATCAAAACTACAGTGACGTACCACCTCACACCAGTCAGAATGGCGATCATTAAAAAGTCTACAAATAATAAATGCTGGAGAGGATGTGAAGAAAAGTGAATCCTCCTACACTGTTGGTGGGAATGTAAACTGGTGCAGCCACTATGGAGAACAGTATGGAGTTTCCTCAAAAAACTAAAAATAGCACTACCATATGATCCAGCAATCCCAGTCCTGGGCATATATCCAGACAAAACTATAATTTAAAAAGATACATGCACCCCTGTGTTCGTAGCAGCACTACTTACACTAGCCAAGACATGACAGCAACCTAAGTGTCCATCAACAGATGAATGGATAAAGAAGATGTGGTACAAATAAACAATGGAATATTACTCAGCCATAAAAAAGAATGAAGTAATGCCATTTGCAGCAACATGGATGGACCTAGAGATTGTCATACTAAGTGAAGTAGGTCAGACAGAGAAAGACAAATATCATGATGTCACTTATATGTGAATGTAAAAAAAATTATAAAAATAAAATTACTTACAAAAAGAAACAGACTCCCAGACTTAGAAAAGAAACTTATGATTACCAGAGGGCAAAGGGGGTGGGGGAGGGATAAATTAGGAGTTTGGGATTAGCAGATACAAATGACTATATATAAAGTAGATAAACAACAACGTCCTACTGTATGGCACAGGGAACTATATTCAATATATTCTAATAACCTATAATGGAAAAGGATGTGAAAAAGAATAGACATACATATATGTAATACTGAATCACTTTGCTGTATACCTGAAACTAACACAACATTGTAAATCAACTAATACTTCAATAAAAAGTTCTTTTTTTGGGGGGAAAAAAGAGGGAAAGAAAAATGAAAGGACATTGATGCCCTACACTAGCTGCTTACAACAATAACCAAATCTGGGTAAAAGGTAGAGAAAGATGAAACAGTATAACTCCTAGGAGATAAGGAGAGTATCTTTGTGACCCTGGCATAAGCAAAGATTTCTTAAACAAAGAGCGGTAAGCCTCAAGGAAACAAAATGATGAACTGATAATCTCTAAAAGTAAGAACTATTAAGAATGTGAAAAAAATAAAAGTAGAAAATACTAAGATGAAACCAGCAGATGACTCATATACTCCACCTATAAAGGACTCTTGCAGGACAGGCTGGCTAAACAGTTGAAAAGTGCTTTGAAAAACAGGAGCTCCATTGCCAGTTAACTTATGAAAAGGTGTTCAACGCCTGGATGACCAGAAGAATGCACATTCAAACGGCACTGAGCCATCACGTCACACGTACCAGAAAGGCTCAACTGAGAAAGACAGAACATGCCTCATGGGGGAAAGCATGTGGGGCAGTGGGGACCATCTTACCCTCCTGGTGGGAATGTGCATTGGTCCAGCCACTTTGGAAATTCTCAGCATCTTCTAAATGTCATCATCCTTATGACCTAAGAATCCCACCCTCTGTGGGGGAATAGGTACACATGTACATCAACAGACATGTATTCATAGGCTCTTCACAGCAGGGCCATTCTGAATAGCCCATCCCTGGAACAAACCAAATCTCCATCAACTGCTGTACCAGGGATGACTATGCAGTGATATAAATGGATGAATCACGGCTTCCTGCAACAGGATGGACGGGTTTCCCACATGCAGTGTTCACTGTGAGAAGACTGATGCAAACTGTATGATTCCATCTGTATACATTCAAATACACGTAAAACAAATCTTCAATTTTAGAAGTCAGGAAATGGTGGTTACTATTCTGTGCTTAAGCTGTTTGCACCTCCCGTGTGTGTACATTTTCATTTCCTTACATGAGATGTGTACATTTTCAGTATTACATTAATATGTTGTTTTATTAATACGTCACATGGACATACAATTCTAATTTGAAATTGATAAATACAGTCATCCTTTGGTACCCACTGGAAAGTGGGGATTGGATCCACACCCTGGATACCAAATTCCAGGCTGCTCGAGTCCCACAGTTAGCCCTTCGTATCTGGGGGTTCTGCACACTTGGATTCAACCAACTGCCAATCTTAAACATTGCACAAAATCCACAGTTGGTTGAATTCGCAGATACAGAACCCACTGATGTGGAGGGCGTGACTGTACAACAGATCAAATAACCCACTGATGTGGAGGGCTTGACTGTACAATAGATCAAATAAATTTTATAATTTAATATTAACTTAAAACTATCATTAAATGTCATAATATGGATATATTAGCATATAATTTTATAATTAATATTCAATAAATAAAATTTAAATTAACATATGATAGTAATAAAACATTAACATGATTGGTAATGTTATTTTAGCTAGAGAATGAATTTCAGCAGCTTGGAAGAAAATTCTGGAACAAGAAGAGCTCCAACACCAATATCCCCAATGGCTCGTGAGCCGATACTCTGAGTAAAATAGCATTTCAGAAAAATAAGAATTTTAAAAACTGAATTCTTGAAACAATCTATTGTTTTTTGCTTAAAATAGAGTTTATGTCTTAAAATGCACAGAAGTGATAAATATAAAAACGTATGTCAAGTAACTCTAAAAATACTATTCTAAGAGTACAGAAAACAAGGAAACCAAAGGAATTTATCCCAAAGATAAAGAGAAAAAAGAATCTATTCTAAGGGTGACTGTTCATTGCAGTATTGACTATAAGACGGAAATTCTGAAGGCAGCTAAATGTGTGGCGATAGTGGAACCATTATGGCACAATATCTATCAAGGCAGCCATTTAAAAATGTTATTAAAAACACCAGCAATACAGGATGCAAATTAGTATTTTATGAAAATGTGCTTTACAAACACACACATGTACATATAAAACAACTGAGTGAGAAACAGGTATAGGAGACTGCTGAAAGAAAATCCAGTAAAATGCTATTTCTATGAAATGATACTGAGAAGAGAATCGGCTCTTTTATTCTATTTTCCAAATTATTTGCATTATAGGTCTTCTAATTTAGAACAAGAATTTACACTGCAAGATAATGACTGCCTCAAGTGTTTGGGACACAAGATCAACCTTCTTAGGAAAGACATGAAGACAGGTTAATATCCCTGAAATGATCAAATGTAAGCAGCAGATTTCAGTATGGGATACAGATTCCTGGGAATCAGAGGCAACCCGTTCAGACTTCAGAAGAGCAAGGCATTTAATAATAATTTTTTAAAAAGCATGTGTTTTGTTCAGCTACCGTTTCCTTAATATCAATAGTGTGGCTCGACGGTGACGTTTGCACAAGCACCCTTACATCACAGCGCTCTTCAATGCAAACAACAAATATAAAACTCTTAGAGGAAAACATAGGCAGAACACTCTCTGACATAAATCCCAGCAAAATCATTTTGATCCACCTCCTAGATTAATGAAAATAAAAACAAAAATAAACAAATGGGACCTAATGAAACTTAAAAGATTTTGCACAGTAAAGGAAACCATAAACAAAACGAAAAGACAACCTACGGAATGGAAGAAAATATTTGCAAACGATGTGACTGACAAGGCATTAATCTCTAAAATATACAGACAATTCACACAGCTCAATATCATGAAAACAAACAACCCAGTGAAAAAAATGGGCAGAAAACCTAAATAGACAGTTCTCCAAAGACATACAGATGGCCAAGAGGCACATGAAAAGATGCTCAACATTGCTAATTATCAGAGAAATGCAAATCAAAACTACAATGAGGTATCACCGCACCCCAGTCAGAATGGCCATCATCAAAAAGTCTACAAACAATAAATGCTGGAGAGGATGTGGAGAAAAGGGAACCCTCTTGCACTGCTGGTGGGAATGTAAATTGATACAGCCACTATGGAGAACAGTGTGGAGGTTCCTTAAAAAACTAAAAATAGAACTACCATACGACCCAGCAATCCCACTCCTGGGCATATACCCTGAGAAAACCATAATTCAAAAAGAGTCATGTACCACAATGTTCACTGCAGCTCTATTTACAATAGCCAGAACATGGAAGCAACCTAACTGTCCACCAACAGATGAATGGCTATAGAAGATGTGGTACATATATACAATGGAATATTACTCAGTGATAAAAAAGAATGAAATAATGCCATTTGCAGCAACGTGAATGGACCTGGAGATGATCATACTAAGTGAAGTCAGACAGAGAAAGACAAATATCATATGACGTCACTTATGTGCAGAATCTTAAAAAAAATGACACAAATGAACTTATTTACAAGGCAAAAACAGACTCACAGACTCAGAAAACAAACTTATGGTTACCAAAGGGGAAGGGTGGCCGGGAGGGATACATTGGGAGATTGGGATTGACATATACACACTACTGTATATAAAATCGATAACTAATAAGGACCTACTGTGTAGCACAGGGAACTCTGCTCAGTATTCTGTAATAACCTAAATGGGAAAAGAACTTGAAAAAGAATACACGAGTGTATGTGTAAAACTGAATCACTTTGCTGTACACCTGAAACTAACAGAACACTGTTAATCAACTCGACTCCAATAGAAACTAAAACTTAGCAAGAACAACAACAAGTAAACAGAAGCATCTGCCCACCTTCGGTCTTCTTCCAGTACACCTTCACTTGCAGCTGGCTGTCTTGATAGAACGGAGCTCCGATTTCCAGGAGGCGAGTGGGCCGTCGTCTTTGAAACGGAGGCTGTATTTGCATCACACTTTTCCTAGTTTTCCCAAGTTGTTCTTCTACAACAAAGCACAACATTCTGATTTACTTGTTAAAAATAAATCTGTAACCTGATAGTAATCCCAGTGTATTTCATTTCACTCTGCTAGTCATCCATATTTATTGCCTGATTTCTAAAGGAAGATGTAACGTGACTACACGTTCCTTCCAGCTCAAGTTGACGACACCTCCCCCTTCATCACACGCTGGAATGCATACCTAAAAGGAGACTGTGTACATTACACGGGATCCCCCGAACTTAAATTGGGAATCAACATACATTCACCAGCCCGGAAAGATGCTCTGATGTCAGTAACAGGTGGAAGTAGTATTTCTCACAATAGATAGACTTTTGTGCGGTTATGAAGTAAATGAAGTCGTATTAAAATACCATTTCATGAAAACAGTATAGGTAGCTTTTCACAGAAGTACCAGCATGTCATGTTCCTCCATCTTTAGAGAGCCAGGTGAGAATTTATACGGCTTAGCAGGACGTATACCAAAAATCCCTGCCCTCAGATCTCTCCTTTACCAGTTCACTGATTTCAGAAGTTGTACGTTTAGAAATGCCGTCCTTGGAGGCAAGACTTTTCTGCTTTCAGAATTCCAAGCAGCCCTTTGAGAGAGAACAGCTTAAGCTGTATTGATTATAAAGCAGTCAGAAATGTGTTATCAAAACTTTTCCAATAGAGCTGTGAGGTCTGCATTCTTGAGAAGGTGGGAGGAAGAGGGAGAGATGAGGATGAATGCAGAGAAATGCTGACCTGCGGTGAATCAGGAGAAGGAAAGGAAAACTGAGGACCCAGAAGAAAAAGTACATCGACTGTGTACTTCTCCTTACCGGGGTGTGCCTGTCAAACCATCCATGCAATGGATCTGATTAAAAGGAATGGGATAGTTACATTAGTTGGTACTTACATTTTAGTTTAAATAATTCAAATGAATGTTTGGATAACTCTGACATTTATTAGGTTAAGGATTCTGCACCCAATAGCACTGTGTGTATGAGGGGTTCCCCAAACCACCGATTCTCAGACCCCAGCGGGGTGTCCTACAGTTCAACTCAGTTGTGACAGTTTCTACCTGCAGACAGCATCAGATCCCACAGGGTAAGGGCTCAGTGCTGCAAGACTGCGCCCCCCGCCCGCTTCAGATGCGAGTCACGAGTCCAGGTTGGCAGCAGTGCTTCTGATGACCTGCTGTAGATGGGGGGGTTCCAGAGACCCCTTCCTCAGATTCAAATAACTTGCAAGAGCAATTCACAGAACTCAGAAAAAAATTTTACTTGATAGATTACCCGTTTATAATAAAAGGATATAACTCAGCAACCTAAGTGTCCGTCGACAGAGGAATGGATAAAGATGCAGTACATATATACAGTGGAATACTACTCAGCCATCAAAAAGAATGAAATAATGCCATTTACAGCCACATGGATGCCCCTAGAGATGATCATACTGAGTGAAGTAAGTCAGACGGAGAAAGATAAATATCATATGGTATCACTTAGATGTGGCATCTAAAATACGACAGAAATGAACTTATCTACAAAACAGAAACATACTCACAGACATAGAGAACAAACTTATGGTTACCACAGGGGAAAGGGGGGAAGCAGAAGGATAAATTAGGAGTTTGAGATTAAAATATACACACTACTCTATATAGAAGAGATAACCAACAAGCACCTGCTGTATAGCAGAGGGAAATATACTCAATATTTTGTAATAACCTATAATGGAAAATAATCTGAACAAGAATAGGTGCATGTGTATAACTGAATCCCTGTGCTGTATACCTGAAACTAACACAACACTGTAAATCAACTATACTTTAATTTAAAAAAAGAAACAACACAAAACCACAGACAACAGTAACAAAAAAGACTGTTCTAGGGATGAGGATCTATAACGTAGAAAAACTTGTATAGAAATGTTCACATCAGTATTGCTTGTCATGTAAGCCCATATTTAGCTCACGTAAACAAGAACATCTGTCTTCAAAGTTTATCATGCCTAAGCATAAAATTTGATTTGGATATATGAAAAGTGAGTGGGAAAAGAAGGATCTAAGTCAGGAGGAGGCAGATGGAAGCGATGCACACGGCAGGGTGTGGGGAAAGGGGGCGGAGCTTCCACGTCTGAGGGTCTAAGGGAGCCCCTCCCCCAGCATGCGTTCACCACCGCGGAAGCTCTCTGAACCCCGTCTTTCTGGATTTTTACAGAGGCGTCATCACACAGGCGTGCTGATTAAATTACTAGCCGCTGATGGCAAACCTCCGTCCTCAGCTCGCAGGTGGAGGTGGGCGTTCTGGGGGCCAGGAATGTGCCGAGACCGGATAGCAGGAGGCGCTGCTTCCCAGCCTGCAGACGCCAGCGCAGCGAGCCTGGAGCCCAGAGGAGGGCCTGGGACGCGGAGCCCTCAGAAGGCTCCGCCCCCAAACGCATCCCTTTCTTGACACCACCCGGCGGTTAAAGAATCCTGCTGCTTACACCTAAAGCATGTTTCTTTTAAAGAATTAAAGGCTTCAGATTTTCACAAGCCCGTTTATGCTTCTAATTCCTTGAAGAACCTGTGATGGGAAGAAGTCGCCAGCAGACTACCAAGACAGTTTAGAAAACCGTGTTTAATCTCTCTGTAAATTGTCTTCCTGCTGTCTTTTATATGCCATGGAAACATTCATTTCTCATTACAGACGTAAGGACGTGTGAATATATATATATATATATATATATATATATACACACACACACACACACACACACACACACATATATGTATATATCTCAAGATTGAATCTTTCCTGCTTTATTGAATATTTCCAGCACAGACACGCATGGACATGCCCCATCCCCCATGTAGGGACAGACGTGACAGTTCAGTCCTGGGAGGACGTCCTTGACTCGGAGTGTGTCCTCCACTTTCAGCAGGAAACAAAAATGGAATAAAATTCATTCCTTCACATTCTGAAGAGGTATGAGGTCTGATTTATTTATACTCTTTAATACTCCTGAAAGTTAAAAGAATTGAGTGACTATGCTATTTCTCCAGATGTCAAAACTCTGATTACCTTTTCAGATTGAGAGATTCAGAGTATTTTCTCTCCACTCCATTTTTATTTTGGAGAGCTGGAAGCATATTCCAGTTGCATGAGGCAACTATAAAAAACATTTGGAATCTGTCAACCCTGGAAATACTCCTCCTACCTCCAAAAAAGCAAGTTACATTTCCATTAAAGATAGTATTATGTCTTTCCTCCTTCAAGGGACCCTTTTATAAAACTATGAACATTCAGGCTTTGCTTGCATCGAAATATTTATCATTAATACACCTGGCACCCCGCAGACCTGGAAAAATATAATTCAAAAAATAATTTATATGCTGACATTTACTACACTCATTCCTATAAAATATAATTTCCCTTGTTTATACTATAAAGTTGTAGTTATTCCTTACTTCTAGTTGCTTCATGATGAAATATAGTGTTCTTGTAAAAGTCATATACTAGTGTTTACGAGATTATAGATCAACATTGGGTTATAAAGAACATCCTGACACGTATTCAGCTATATCCTGCCTCATCCTTTGTAAAACAGTCTCTTCTGTCGGCTACGCTGACACCCAAATAACATGTATCATGACAGGTACTTTGCACTATCACTTCTTATTTTATTTTTCTGAATCCGCAGGACAGGCATCAGTTAATCCTAGCATAAAGTGGCCTTTGGTAGGTTAACTGTCACGTCTCTTTATTGGTCAGGTAAAACGTTACCTCATTGTACAAGATGATTAGAAAGTGACCGTAACACTCGGCACCAGCGTCTTGCGGGAACAGGAGTTGGTTGCGTGCGCAGGTAAGAGCGGGAACAACTGACTGGTTTGCTTTCACAGGAGTTCCTGAAGCAGTGCTACAGGCCACGCCTAGGCTTCTGGAGCACTTGGGCTCTGACGGCTGCCGTGGGCACACAGGCGGACAGTCCCTGTTCTCTGACCTAGATGAGACCTTAGTTGAGCGGATGTACTTTCCAAGGGATAGGTCTAGACCCCACAGACTGGAATCTGTCGTGTGCAAAAGGAAGGACGCTTCCACCGGAGATTCCAGAGGACAGGGGAAGACACTCAGGGGTGAAGGACAGATGTGTTTGTATCTGGGGGGATCTGAGTGGCTCACTGAGAGGGAAGAATTCAGTCTATGTGATGCCTAATGGCTTAAAGTGAGAGAGAAGGGTTTGTAATCATACCCGAGAGGAAGGGAGAGGGAGCTAATTAAAGAGGATCTCACCAGGTGTGTGTGGGGAGATGCCCCAGGAAGAAGGAGAAAGCCCTAGATGTGCTCTGGAGACCCAGAGTCTGTAACAGTTGTGTCTGTGGGCTGGACCATGAAGAGATTCTCGATGACATGACTTCAACAATGGCAAGCCAAGGCTGGGTTTTCCTCTCCTTGTTCTTGGTTGTGGGCAGAAACACATATTAAATTATGGGAGTTTGCAATCCCATACCAGTCTCCAATGGGGAAGGAATGTTGTTTACTGGAAAAGCCAGGAGACTAAAAGGCAAACTTATTTTACACAGTAGAGGAAATCCCCACCACCAATAGAAAAAAAAAAAAAATGGGTCTTAGGAGAAGCAGAGGTTTAAAGGGTTTTGGTTTGAGAAGACATTTGGGGAGGAAAACATGGGAAAGCAATAAAGGATGAGATCTGTGGAGACTTGCAAAGAGAAGATGTAGGTGACAGTCTTGAGAGTGGAACTCAGGAGAGTAACCTGTGATATGGTTAATATTTTCTAAAGAATATTTTGCCAGCTGTCTACAAAATGGATATTTAAGAAAGAGTGGAGACAAATATTAATTAGGAGATTACTTTATAAGAAAGGTGACAATGGGCTGAACAAGGGCAAGACTTGGACAGATCCCACACAGAATCTGAAATTAGAGTCAAAAGGACTTTCTAATGAACTGGATTTCTGAAGAGAAAGCAAAGCGAAGCATGACGAATGACCTCTATGGATGGCTTGAACAAAAGGGGGAACGGTGGGAACTTTGGGGGCAGGAGAGCCTGGGAGAGGAACGGGTGTGAGAGGGAAGTGAAGAGCTTGGTTTGGGGGTGTTGCATTCGAAGTACCTGTTGGCCATCCCAGGGGAGGTGCTGAGCACATACCTCTGCTTTCAGGGAGCATCAGCTGGGAGACACAGGGTGGCCTTCGCACGTGGACGGTTATGACACCCACGGGAGTCACTGACGTCTCCCAGGGAGGGAACTGACCCCCCCTCCACTCCCCACCCCCAAGCTGATTCTCTGCACAAATGATGCTCTCTTCCAACTCTGCGCTTGTGTGGGGTGACACGCTGTGTCCCACGGAGCACCCATTCTTCAGGACCCAGGAGGAGCGCTGTGCTCTTGGTTCCCACCGCCATGTCTGTCCGTCTGCGCCATGCTTCCCTGCAGCTGTGTGTGCAACAGACTGGTCTCTGTGTAATCATGTTGACATGTTTCTCTCCCAAATTCAACAGTAGGCGCTTTGAAGGCAGAGATGGAAATGTGTCCAGTGCTGCAGTAATGTGTGTATGAGTGTGTCTGCACATGTATATGTACGCATGTGCGTATACACAGAACATATATACACATATAAATACATGGTACACGTACACTATATAACGTACAGTCTATGTAGTATATCTCCTACAGTGTACGTATCTTTATACTATAATACAGTGTACAGTGATATAAGGTAGTAATTATCCCCATCATTAGACACAGTTTGCTGAATGAACGGAGGACTGCATTAAAGAAATCAATGAATGGTGCAAATGTAAGTTGCAGCCACTATGGAAAACAGTATGGAGGTTCCTCGGGAAACTAAAACTAGAGTTGCCATGTTATCCAGCAATCCCACTCCTGGGCATATATCCGGACAGAACTGTAATTCAAAAAGATACCTGCACCCCTATATTCACAGCAGCACTATTTACAATAGATAAGACATGGAAGCAACCTAAGTGTCCATCAACAGATGAATGGATAAAGAAGATGTGGTGCATATATACAGTGGAATACTACTCAGCCATAAAAAGGAATGAAATAATGCTACTTGCAGCAACATGGAGGGACCTAGAGATGATCATACTAAGTGAAGTCAGAAAGAGAAATACCAAGTGATATCACCTGTATGCAGAATCTAAAATATGACTCACATGAACCTATCTAGGAAACAAAAACAGACTCGCAGACATAGAGAATAGACTTGCGGTGGCCAAGGGGGAGCAGAGGTGGGGGAGGGGTGGATTGGGAGTTTGGGATTAGCAGATGCAACCTATTATATATAGGATGGATAGAAAACAAGGTCCTACCCTATAGTACAGGGAACTATATTCAATATCCTGTGATAAACCATAATGGGAAAGGACATGAAAAAATAGATATGTATAACTGAGTCACTCTGCTGTGCACCAGAAATGAAACACAATATTGTAACCCAACTATACTTCAGTAGAATTAAAAAAGAAAGAAAAGAAAAGAAAAAGAAATTGAGAGGCATCTTCCCCCAACCCTCCCACCACCATTGAATTATAATCTCTGGGCATGGTGCCCTACCACTACCATTTTTACAGACAACTCTCTAGTTGACCATAATGTGCAGCCAGGCTAAAGAAAAAATGACTTCGAGCAACTAAGCTATTGAGACCCTACACGTGTGGTATACATTGTCCAGTGAACATAAGGATTTTCTGGCCCTGTTTCGTCACACCTATAACACTAGTATTGACTTACGCCTCATTCTTCCTCTCAGCTGGAAGCTGTCTCTAACGCATGACATCTTGCCTTTAACATGTCACGTGCTCCATAAGTGCTGTCACAGATATTACTAAATCTGACTCTAAAATTACTCTTGAAACCGATTCATAATCATATAACGGACATATTGGGCCTCTTTACAAAGTGTAAGATTGGACCTCCCTAAGAACAGTCAGGCTGAAATTAGGCACACAAATTAATGCTGTTAAAACTGAATTGTGTAACGCTGGTTTTAACCAACAAGGACCTACTGTATAGTGCAGGGAACTCTGCTCAGTAGTCTGTAATAACCTAAATGGGAAAAGAATTTGAAAAAGAATAGATACGGGTATATATATATATATAACTAAATCACTTTGCTGTACACCTGAAACTAACACAACATTGTTAATCAACTATACTCCAATATAAAATAAAAATTTTAAAGATCAAAAAAAGGGCTTCCCTGGTGGCACAGTGGTTGAGAGTCCACCTCCCAATGCAGGGGACACAGGTTCGTGCCCCGGTCCGGGAAGATCCCACATGGCACGGAGCGGCTGGGCCCGTGAGCCATGGCCGCTGAGCCTGCACGTCCGGAGCCTGTGCTCTGCAACGGGAGAGGCCACGACAGTGAGAGGCCCGCGTACCGCAAAAAAAAAAAAAAAAAAAAGATCCAAAAAAGATACATGCGCCCCTATGTTCATAGCAGCACAGTCACAGCACAGCACAGCCAAGACATGGAAACAACCTAAATGCCCATCGACGGAGGAATGGATAAAAAGAAGACGTGGTACATATGTACAATGGAATGCTACTCAGCCATCAAAAAGAATGAAATCATGCCGTTTGCAGCAACATGGATGGACCTAGAGAGGATCATACTAAGCGAAGTCAGTCAGAAAGAGAAAGACAAATATCTTATGATATCACTTACATGTGGAACCTAAAATATGACACAGATGAACCTATCTATGAAACAGAAACAGACTCACGGACATAGAGAACACAGTTGTGGTTGCCAAGGGGGAGGGCATTGGGGGAGGGATGGAGTGGGAGTCTGGGGTTAGTAGATGCAAACTATTACATAGAGAATGGATAAACAACAAGGTCCTCCTGCAGAGCACAGGGCACTATATTCAATCTCCTGGGATAAACCATAATGGAAAAGAATATATATATATATATATATGTGTGTGTGTGTGTGTGTGTATATGTGTGTGTGCATAACTGAGTCACTTTGCTGTACAGCAGAAATTAACACTAAATCAACTCTGCTTCAATAAAAAATATTGATAAAAAAATCAGTGAAGTTACTAAACACATAGAAATGTTTCCATGAGAATTTTTATGTAAAAGTTGTACTGTATGCAAACTTATACATAGAAACAGTAGACTTTTCAAATCCATTTCATCTCCAAGAGGACTACTTCTCAAATAGGTAGGAAGCTCTGTTTCTAGAACTATTTTGAAAGCATCATTTCAAATGGACCTGCTCGTTTGGATCCTATTGTTTCCCAGGTGGTAGAAGATAATTATGGGCAATCCCTGCGTCTGACAGTGCAGAGCCAGCCTTGCCTTTCCTAAATTCAACAAGCTTGTCACACCTTCCGTGTCTGACCAGGCCCCGTCCCGGGATGAAAGGCAGATCCCACGGGACCCTGCGAGCCTGGGGAAGCAGGACCCGCGGAGACCCCTGGCGGCCTCTCTTGGGCTCGCCTTCTATCTGCCCGTCCCCAGATCCCTGGCCAGGAGCTTCCCCACAGCTCTTCTCACCAGTCCCCACCTCTGAGCAAAGCCGGAAACTCCACGTAAGGCATTTTCCAGCTCAGAGGTGAGTGTCTCATAAGACTCTCCCCTTGCTTTGCTCAGTTCATGGCAAACGGACTAGTTTAGAACCACTGGCAACAAGGAAGCGGGTATGGGAATGATTTAGTCACTGCCCCCAGTGGAGAAGTAGGTAGCCTTTTGCAGTAATTGTGACCACTGTGTAAAACCAGGAGAAAAGAAAAAAGGGCATGTCGCATTTTTAGGAGGGAAGCAACAGTTTCTAACAGTTAACTGTGCGGACCCTCCTTAAAAACAAGTATGCATACGCACAAGGACCCCAAATCATGGAAGTATAAACATTTGTTCGAGTGAGACACCCTTTCTTCTTAAACTTCCATTATAACGCCAAAATACTGCACATAAAACTTAGGATAAAAATCCTAAGAAAAACTCAAAGGTAAAATTTGTACACATCCTAGTTCAAAGGACATATTTACATGTATGAAGACTCTCCATGTAAAGACTGCAAATAGGAAAAAGGAACTCGAAGCACTTACTGCTGTGGACGGCGTGTGCGGACGTGAACTGGAGGGAGACCTTGGCGCTCTTGAGGCGCGTCTGGCCCCAGTAGGTGACAGCCTGCAGCTCTACTGTGTAGTCGCAGTCGGGCTGCAGTGGCTCCAGGGTCACAGAATTCTGAGACTGCAGGTGGAGGGAACACACACAGATTCTGTTACAAGCCGCCCTGCCTCTGAGCTTCCCTGCACAGCTGCTGTGTCCTTGTGAAGCACACCAGCTCCTCTCTGATGTCTGCCCGGACTATCTGAGATCACAGATCGTTCTACATCTTTAGCATATGAAAATCCGCTTTTACCGTGGATCAAAATCAATGTCATACAAAAAGCACAAACACGTTGTTTTTGAAATTGTATTCCTAATCCCATTATTGGATGCTTTCCGGTAGCAGGAAAATGAATAATTCTGTCCCCTCACTCCTTACTAGATACCACCTTACAGAGAGAAGAAAGCTATAAAGATGAAGAATTCGCATTCCCTGTATTTCTCTGATTTTATCCTAAATCTTCTATGAGTAAATTTCCACCAAAAGTTGTAAGGAAAAATCAACCTGACAAAATGCTTAAAGCACTTTTTTATGGCTTGTAGGTATAATAATAAAGCCCCTTACAAGTGCTTGGAATTAAGAGAAATAAGGTTGTTGTCTTAGAATTCAAACATTCATCAAAATATAGTACCTGTGATATCACATGGCCCTACATGGTCTAACTGGTGGTATTAACATCTATGAAGGGAAGAATGTGTCCATCACTAATGCGGCACCAGACGTCAGGCAGTCAGTAAGTAGCACGTGCCTTCCCACAGAGAGTAGGCCAGTTGCATGCGTGCATCGGGCTACAGGAAGGTATCGTCATCTGAAATTGTCAAATACGGAATCACATAGGCCCGTCCCTTGTTTAAATACCTCAATGACCTGTCGGAATTCTCCGCGCCATTTTGGGTCACGTGAGATCTCTTTTCAGGGAGAGAACACGATTTCCATGGGCGTTTCTGAACCATGAGCACAACGCTCCCTGTAAATTCATAGTTTGGCACCTTTACATGATTCAGGCTTTTGAGGGGTCAGTTATCAGAGCTCGGCCACCTTCCAGCAGGATGGCTCTGGACGGCTGAAAGGACTGCGCTTCCAGAAGTGGGGGCCGAGAGGCAGGCTCTGGGCCGTGGTCCCTGTTCCCAGGTGAGGCTGGGCCGCCTCTCAGCCACACCCACCGTGGTACTAACCGTGCCTCTTCGTGCCCTTTCTGCCTTTTACCTACAGGATGTCTATGAACTACCAACTCCCAATTCTTTTTAGTTAGGGTTTCTTGTTATGTTCTGTGTCACTCTTCCTAAACTATTATCTTCAAACAAGGAAAACAGAATTCACTTTTGAAAGAGCATTTCCTTGAAAATCCCCACTCCTCTTAGTTTTCACGGATATTAGGATGGACTCTTAGGAAATGAAAAGACATTGATCCCCAAGAAGAAAATTTCACAATTTCTCATGTTTTTCAACATGTTTCCAGTTCCTGATCGTAATTCTCAGTTGGTCAAATTTTAATACTGAGAACTTTAATGAGTCCCAAGCTTGCCTCTTGTGGATCCAGAAAAACACGTCACTCGTAAGATAGTGACCTATGACTAAGGCTCTCTAGGCCTGTTCACAATTATAATTAAATTCACAGTTCATTTTTTTTTTTTTTTTTTGCGGTGTGCGGGCTTTTCACTGTTGTGGCCTCTCCAGTTGCAGAGCACAGGCTCTGGACGCGCAGGCTCAGCGGCCACGGCTCACGGGCCCAGCCGCTCCACGGCATGTGGGATCTTCCCGGACTGGGGCACGAACCCGCGTCCCCTGCACCGGCAGGCGGACTCTCAACCACTGCGCCACCAGGGAAGCCCAAGATGGAGACATTTTTGTTCCTCTGATTTCCGGTGTGGTACCAGCCATTTGGATCTGAGTAAGTCAACAGACTGAACTCAACTGTTGTCACCTAAAGTGTGCACGGCTGAACGGCTGGCCTGGTCCTCTGTTTTCTGAACTTCCTCGTTCAAAGGGGAGGGATGGGAACCTGTCCCTCATCCGTCCCTCTTGTGGCTCAGCAGAGGCCACTCTCAGACCAGGTGCCTGAGTTCAAACACCACTGCGAGGAGATGGGCCTCTTCCCCCTGGTTCTCACTCACCCCACCCGTGGTCTTTCTCCTCTTCTTCTTCGTTGGCACAAGTGACTTGCCGCTGACCGTCCAGCTCCAGAAGACTTTGTAGTGATGCACTGGGATGTCTGGTTCCTCGGGGAGATCCCAAACGATCGTCACAGTCACGCTTCCGTCACTGTTGATGGTGGAGTTTGCAAGCCGGAGGTTGGCTGGGGCCGGTGGTGCAGATGGATCTGAAATCCCAGGAGAAAGACACAAGGGCCCAGGATGACCACAAAAGCATCGCCTCTGTACATGTAATGACTACAGGGTCGATGCAGGAAGACTGCCCTTGATGTGGAGAATAGCTGAAGATAAGCACTAAGGAAGATCCCCTTCTTAAGCCTCAAACTGAAAAACAACCTATAGAACAGTAAGAGCAATGTGTTTGGGCCATATTTGTAATCTAGGCATTTCCATACCGCTACAACACAGCCAAATTTTCACTGTACCGAAATGGATAGAGTTCTGTAAAACATGGTCAAATTCCATGTCGGTTGGTTGGCATTAAATAGGTCAGCAAGGTTGAAATGCCTTTGAAAATTCTGAAAAGAAAAGGCAGAAATCTAGGACCAGCTCATTCGAATAACTGTTTTCACCCGAGCGGTCCTGGAGCTTTAGATCCTTCAATCAAAAGTTAAGGGTGACGTGAAAACATCAGCAAAAACAAACCATTCATTTTTTCGCCACATTACAAAGTGGATGACAGACGGGTAACATTTTTATAGTTTCACCATTTCTAGTTTGTCGCATAAGCTAAAACCGTCTCAGCTGTCAGGAGAGAGATTAGGTTCTGGAATGATTTCTCTACAAACCTCCATTTGAAATCTATATACGAAGATGACTAAGTACGTGTAAAGCTGAGGGTCTTTCCTTCATTTTTTTGCCACAAATGGAGCCAGCCGCTCACCACAAATGATTTACAGATGGTTTTGTTTTAAGACGCCTGCCAGGAAAAATGCTGTCAATAATTCTAATTCTAATACCATCTGCATCAGTGGGGCAAAGAAGCGCTATCTAACTCCATATAAACAAAGAAGACTGGCGGAAAATAGCCATGGTTTTACCCTTGGGATGGTTTGTGTTTCAGGGATGATGGAAGCATGAATTATTTTTTAAAACTCTGTTGCTCTTCTGTAAGATAGATAAGTTTTGGAGGTGTGGTGGGCTGTGTCATTTTTTAAAGCTTTGTAGTTGCTTTCCTAGGCTAATGGCTCATCCAATGCACATTACCTGACATGCCTGACCAAAGTGGTTCTCAAATGGTCACCGTGAGGAACCTTCTGGGAGCGCCCAAGACTTATACTGAGGTATGCTGATTCAGCGAGTGCAGGTGTGGCCCATGGATATATCCACGTTCAATATATGTTCATGTTTTATGTAAAATACACACTTGTATGTAACGCACACACGCGACTCTGAAGTAGATCAGAAGCTGGACAGTCCTGCACCTGGTGGCGGCCAGGCAAAGGTGTAAACAGCCCCTGGCTCCCGCGAGGAGGGAAGTGCTGGGTCCTGTTATCACGGGCTCAGGAAGCACGGCCCTCCTCGCTCTGCTGGTTCTGCGGAGCCCCTGGGAGCCCCACTCTGGTCATCCCCACGGAGGCGCGACACGCCTCACTGCTTTCACCCTGCATCGTGGTCTCCGCCTGCCTCCGCTCCCCACTGGCTGTCCCTCTGGTCCCTTGACCCTCCTCAGCCTCCCCCCTCCTGGCCTCCCCATCCCACCGCCGCTAAGCGGGGGAGCATCTGGCCTCTGAACTCGGGGGCCTCTTGGCATCTGTACCCAATCTCTAGAGATCTCACCAGTCACAGCTTTAAAACCCCTGAACTTCAAGTACTCAAGGGTCTTTGCATCAGCTACACCTGGAGGTCTCAGAGGCGGCTTGAAAGGAATGTGCCCAAGACCGAAGTCCCCGTCCCTCCCAGCCCCTGCTGCCCCCCACAGACGCCCCCTCTCAGGAAACACGAATCCCTCCTTCCCGCTGCTCCCGCGCCAAACCTCGAGGTCGTATGCCTCTTCTGCTTTCATTCCTTGGGCTAGCAGTGCCTTCAGAAATCTATCTGGGATCTTACTGTTTCCACCAGCATAACACCGTGTGCCAAGCCTTTGCCTTTGCTCCCTGATGACGGCAAAGGCCTCCGGGCCGTTCTCAGTGCGGCAGCTGGTGGTTTTTACGACACAAGCTGAGGCTCTTCAGCTTGGAAGCTCTCGATGGCCTCCAGTCTCACTTAGAGTCAACGTGCTGGCAGCCTCCCCAAAGTCCTGTGCATTCTCACCACACATAACCTCCCAAACCTCCTTTCCTGTCCCCACCTGAGCCTGCTGCTCTGACCACACTGGTTCCCATCTGATTACGTGGAGATGAAAACCAAGAGCTACTGAAGCTTTTCCACCGGTTTAGCCTAAACGCCTCCCTCCCTCCCTGCCCCCGCCACCGAGAGGCTGTACCTACTGTAGGTTGACCAGATGTCACCCTACTCAAAACAGTTACATGTGCTTTCCTCCGCGCACCAGCAGAATTTCACCGTGATTTTCTCCTACTTTGGTATTCTCCAAGGCCCTTAAGATCAACCTCTGCGGCATGAGTCAGTCCTTAACCTATGACAGGTTACTGCAGACCTTTCTTACAGAAGGCTGGCTGGCAAGCTCAGCATGACTTCAGAGCAAGAGAAAAATTACAACGTGTAAAGGTGATTACAGCCATTCACGTTTTCAGTGATGCACCTGGATGTCTATATGCTGGAAATAAGTAGTTATGTGAATCTTCCAGAGAGTCTAGGTTCGCAGGACAAGCTCAAAGTCACCTCCTTTTCTAAAGAAATTCCAGGTTTAAGGAAGGCAACTGGTATTCAGTATTTCATCATTTCCCTAATCTACTTCATTCATGATATCATTTCTTACTGCCCTGGAAAAATTCCTCATACCTTAGATGTGATCATAATTCAGAAAAACATCATCTAGTTTATGAAACATGATAAAATATGAAACAACGTAATTTATGACAATGGCATTAGGAAGTAGTACTTTCAAATAAATGAATTAGTAATATTTGCTTCACATTTTCTTAAAAGTAAGGCCCATTTGAGTACTCACAATACCCAGGTGGCGTACTTCCATTACCAACGTGAGACACCCCCAATCTCTTTCTCCCCCCAAATAACTACTTTTTAAAATTTTAAAGTCAAAGGGGAATAGCAGAGGTTATCGCCCCAATTATCCTCTGTAAACGAGCTACTCATTTATCTGTCTAGTCACTGAAGACTTCAGATGAGAGAGTCTGTCCTGTTTGTCTCATCTGAAGGATTTCATTCAGTCCCAACAAATTCCCAGATTGCTGTCATTCACTGCCTTGTGAAATGGTTCCCTGCAGTGTGAAATCAAGTATATTCACTTTGTTGAAATATACAAAATCTTTTCTTTCAGTTTACATAATGTTTTAATTCTGTTAAAACATTGAAATGCAGTTGGAAGCTTGTGGAAAAAATTATATGCATATAGAAACTCCACATTATGATAAAGCTCTAAGGGATTTTATAATTTATTTATGAACTTTAAAAAAAAAAAAAACTGGTAAGGATCTTAAGGGTTGGATAGGTAGAGTGACCTGCCCGAGGTCATTCACATAACTGGTGGCAGAGCCAGGTGTGAGAATGACAATGAGGGGAGAAAGAGGGGTTTCAGGCCACATCTCTACATCTGTTATCAACATCAACATCATCATCATCATCACGATGGGCCACTGTCTCTACAGAAAGTCAACATGTGAAGCCCTTTGCTGGGGAAAGTGCCCATTACAGTCTGGCACAGGGATTGAAAGCCTTTTTCTGTAAAGGGGCAGACAGTGAATATCAAGGCTTTGCAGACCAGACAGTCTCTGTTGCAACTAATCCACTCTGCTGTCGTAGCTTGAAAGGAGCTGCAGATAATATGGAAACAAATGAGCACGGCTCTGTGCTAGTGAAACGCTATCTGTAGAAACAGGCGGCAGGCCAAATATGGACCACAGGCCATGGACTGTCAACCCCGGAGCTAGAGTCTTTCCAAAGCAATGACACCATTTAGTCTCTTGGAACTGGACATAAGCACAGCTTATTTCCAATTTTATATGCATATGGTTGTGCTTTGTTTTTTTAATGTTGGCCTTTTGTTCCCATTTTGCAGATGAGGAAACTGAGGATCAGAGAGTTTAATTCACTAGTTCAAGAGTGTAGGGGGAGAAGGTCAGAGGCACATCACAAGACCAGAGCTCCCCTGACCCCTCCCTCTGAAGCTTAAGTGAGAGCATTTCTCTCCCATCTCACTTCTCTTTCTGCTTCATCCACTCCCTCTTTGCAACCTTCCCAATTATCTGCAGAAACACAACTCACAAAGCAGGCAGCAAGTACACTTTCAAAGATAAATGTAATAGGAAGCCCGTATTAGCTCCTTTTACAGTTTGCATGATTTCCAGGGCAAAGGTATCTTCGATGTTTAGCAGGAATAACCAACTTCAGCCTTGGAGAAAAAATAGTTCCTTTTATTAACGATCCTATGTAGTGCTTTTGGCAAAGGAAGATGGAAGCTTTGGGTTTCAGCGGATAGATTTACGGTTGCATCTCTGACCCTTTTGTGACAAAGTAACACGCACGGTAGAACAGCTTTACGCCCTACGATGGGTAAAGCGCCAAATGAAATCACTTGTCACCCCTGCAGAAAGGCAGGCTATTATCACACTGATGTGAACTCTCATGGGAAAGGAGCCCTTCCTGCCGTCCCAGGAGAAAGCCCATCACTTATTGTGAGGCAGGCGCGCCTCCACGTGTCCAGACGATCCTGTTGGTTAAACACGGAGACCCAGCCGCGCGTTAGTGCAACAGCAGAGTGGGGTGCAAACGGCAGTAAAGAGAGAGACCTTTAGATGGTCGTACTCAGTGAAGGAAGTCAGACAGAGGAAGGCAAGCATCATAGGATACCACTTGCACGTGGAATCGAAAATGTGGCACAAATGAGTCCATCGACAAAACAGAGGCAGACTCACAGACAGAAAACAAACTTACGGGTACCAAAGGGGAAAGGCGGGGAGGGGTCAATCAGGAGTTAGGGACTGGCAGATACACATACTATATATAAAATAAACAGCAGGACCTACTGTGCAGCACGGGGAGCTAAACTCAGTATCTTGTAATGACCTACAAGAGACAATAATCTGAAAACATATATACTTATAACTGAATCACTTTGCTCTACCCCTGAAACTAACACAATATTGTAAATCAACTCTACTTCCGTAAAAAAAGAGAGACCTTTATAAATACACAATCATGAAGAAATGTACATATACAGAGACACAGAGAGAGGAACGAGATATGCTTTAAGAGCATGAATGTTAATTTTATTACTTATGTGAGTTCCTCAAACGATGTCCAGGGAACAGACTTCCCATTTGAAATGCATCAGAGCACTGCCTCTTAGGTGTGGGGCGGTGATCAAGGGCAGTTAGAGTTTTAAAGCAATGATATAACCAGTCACACGTTCTCCAGCTAATTCGTAGGTTAGTTCTGATATTTAAACTGGTTTTTCTTTCCAGACACAGCGGCTGGAATAATTTTACTTCCCTCATTAACAAAAAAAAAGAAAAAGAAAAGAAAGACAGAAAGACAGGAAAGAAAGGAAGGAAGAAAGAAAGAGAAGGGAAGGGAAGGGAAGGAGGAAGGGAAGGGAAGGGAAGGGAAGGGAAGGGAAGGGAAGGGGGGAAGGGAGGGGAGGGGAGGGGAGGGGAGGGAAGGGGAGGGGAGGGAAAGGGAAAGGGGAAGGGAAGAGAAGGGAAGGGAAGGGAAGGGAAGGAGAAGAAAGAAATCCCCCTGCAGTATCTAGACACACAACAACTTAGGGGAGCTGCAGAAGCTGCACGGCAGGCAAATTTCCAGCTATTACATAGTTTCAGGACATGTGCTCAGCACAGTGTCGTCCAGTGGAAATGGCACACAGAGCAGCTGCATAGCAAGTCATGGGTCCCCGTGGAGCGACAGGGACCTTTATGACCACAGTGGAGTCTGTTCCCGCTTTCCAACACTCCGTAATGTATGCGTGGAATAACATCCCGTGTGATGCTCGTATGCTGTGAAAACAACGTCTGCTTTTCTTCTGCTTTTTAATGTATCCTGTACACATGGGGAAATAAGGGGGGAAAGATGGATGGAAAACTCTGAACTTGGAAGGAGGTGAATATAATAACTGTATTATGTACATTAGAAGACGTATTAGGTTAATGACAACGGAAGGTGGATTTTTTAATTTGTCTTCGTAAGATCTCCTAAAAGCACATTATTCAGTGTTACATGGATACGGACTAGCCTCAAACATCCAGACCAACGTCTGTGTGCTTTTGGCAACACGCAAGAAAATGAAGCTGGGCTTTGCTTACCATAATGCACAAAACCGTCCGTCTTCCTGCTTCCACTGCTGATGTCGACACACAGAAGTCTCTGTAGCCCTTTATTTCCCCAATTCAGTCAACTTGTAAGCAGTCACTTGCAACAGGAAGTGATACTAGTAACGTATATTTGCAATACCAAGCATGCAGTATGTGCACATTTTTTGCCCTGTCCGTAAATATCAACATGATCGAGAGAATGTTCAAGACCAGTGTATACCAAAGTATGTTATCTGCTGGCAAGAGCGTCACTCTAAATTGATGCCCGCCACTTTGGGGCGCTCTGTGGGTCAGCAGTCAGGGGCTGCTTCGCCAAAGAAGCGGACGACAGTGTGAAACGGATCTGATGTTGGGAAGGGCGATGGCAGATTCGGGAGGGAAGAAAGCAAGCCTGGAAAGGCCTGTCTGTCTCCACTTACTATTACGTCTGTCCCACATTCGGGAACACGGGGGCTCCTTTCATGATCTCGCCAAATTGCGTCCATCAAACTATTCATATCTTTGTTTTAAACCATAATTCAAAACACATTAGACACGTCTGTAACGGGAATCTTGTAGATATTGAGTAAACCAAGAGGTAGACAGCAGACGCTCTCGGGGTGCCACCCCTGTCCCCTGTCCTGTGCTATTTCAGGGCACGTCCGCTCAGCTTGTAAACGACCACACCTCTGTCTGCACCCAGAGCAGGCTCTGTGCGTGTGCAGGACACAGACGCCCAGAAGCAGCCCGCCTGCAACGCCCCAGTTCCCCAGAGGGCGAAGGGCTGCCCACAGTGGCAACTAGCGTGAGAACGCGCCTTTGTGTTCCGCCTTCCCTTCCCAGTCACCTTCCCCTCTCACCCCCGCCCCTGCCCACCCGGTGTCCTGGATCCTTGCCTCTGTAAACTGCTTCCATGTGGAGCCTTAACTTGCATGGGCGTCTGGGGATCACGTCCCTGGCAGGTCATCTCCCGCATCAGGAGTCCCACGTGCAAACGCCCCTGTGATTCCACACATATCTACACCTGTCTCCCATTGCTTCCTAGGGTTCACTCCCCACGCCACGGGATGGAAAAGTTTCCAAGACCCTAGGGTCTGGCAGGCTTGGTGCCCAGAAAAGCGAGCGCTTCATCCTAGGAGTAGCCTAGGAAGGCAATTCACCATGTGGAAGGGTTACCGTTTCCATTTTCTCCATTAAGAGACAAAAAGTAGAAAGGGACATTATACATTAGTCTATTAAATTATCTGTAATTTTAGTTTTTAAGGTTGTAGCCAACTTTCCTTCTCAAGTACCAGGGAGAAAGACAGTATAGAGCATTTAAATAAGTAAATACAGAAAAATCACCTCAACCTTGGGGAGGGGCGTTGGCAGGGGTTAGCAATAAAAATATCCAGAAACGGTATTCACCTGGAAAGAAAAAGCCTGAAACTGACTTACCAATCTATGAACAACTCAGAATTTTCGTATAGAAAATAGGTATTCTAAGGGGTTAGGATTAAGTTATAGGGAGATATAAGAGTTAAAGGGAGGGCTTCCCTGGTGGCGCAGTGGTTGAGAGTCCGCCTGCCGATGCAGGGGACACGGGTTCATGACCCGGTCCGGGAAGGTCCCACATGCCGCGGAGCGGCTGGGCCCGTGAGCCATGGCCGCTGCGCCTGCGCGTCCGGAGCCTGTGCTCCGCAACGGGAGAGGCCACGGTGGTGAGAGGCCCGCGTACCGCAAAAAAAAAAAAAAAAAAAAAAAGAGTTACAGGGAAATTAACTGAGTAACCAATCTATTCGGGCAAACCACAGACTAGTAATTTTGTATTTGAAAGTAACCCTAAAGAAGAGAAAGACAGGAATTTTGGCTTTTCTGTGAGAATCAGGATGAATACCAGGCAGCAGGCCTAACTAAACTAAATGACGCCCACTTTACCAAGTTTTTTTATCGTCCTATTTAATTTTGCTTTTATTTTCAGAGGTGTTCGTGGAAGATGGAAAAGATCCTTGCCCCTTCCCTTGAGCCAGCCTTAAATGATCAAGTCTGGTCCCATATGCAAGTTCAAATGCACTAGAAAATGGCCTACCCTTTGCACAGACAACTATTTTGGAAGCACTATTTCTTTCTTAAAGTAATTTTAAACCACTAGAAGACGTACAACTGGTACAGTGCCAGTTGGTTCTGGAGCAGGGCGGGCATAAGTGGGCTTTTAATTAAATGAAAATGCACCGCTTTTGGAAGCGCTGCAGTGACCGTTAAAATGTGGTGCTATTTGCTTTTACAAACCACACCGCACATGCATCCTTCCATACGTCTCAAGGCAAGGCGCATTCCGGACTTCAGTCCCTGTGCTCTGCAAACCAAACGCGTGTGTGCGCTGGTCATCACAGATCCTCTGGTGGTCTCCGGGAAGCTGCATCACAGAACGGGGCTGGGGGCGAGGGGATGACAGGCCTGCCTGACGGCTGAAGACATTGCCAGAACGGTCCACCTCGTCTCTCCCCATCTTACTCCACTGCATTTACAAATATACAAAAGTGCTTGCTAGGGGAAGAAAATGTAACAGTCTTACTGAACTAGAATTTATATCCCATACAGTTCACTCAAGCGTGCAAGCAGTGATTTCTAGTGTTTCCTACGGGTGTGACCACCACCACTACCCATGTTAGAAGGATTCCTCTACCCCGTTAAGATCCTCCGTGCCCTGTCGGGAAAATTTTAAGGTAGAAACAAAGTTATTTTTGTGTCTTCAGCTGCTCCTTTGATTACTCGTGTTTCCATCACGTCCAGGGTCCTTCACCGGGGTACGTCCACCCCTCAGAAAAGCCCCGTGTGCAGGAAAGGCCCTAAAACACAGCAGTCGTACTGGCTGGGCAACGATTACTCTTCTGGAAATATGTGCCTCCCCAAAGGAAGAAAAGAGTCTTCCCCTGAAACACCCTCTTGTCTCAGTCATCTCTGTTTTAGTCACACCAATCGCCCAGCAGTTCCTGACCAAAGACCCTGGAGTCATTTCCTACAGGCCACGGGTAAGTCCCCAAAGCCTGTCAGAGTCACCTTTCCACATGAGCTCCCCGGACAGCTGACTTCTGCCTCTGTCCACGTTACTGTCGCCTTTCATTACTGCTGCTGCGTCACTGGTTTGCTGTGCTTTTTAGATCCACATATAAACGGCAACGTAGAGCGCTCGTCTTCCTCTGTCGGGCTCTCCTCACTCAGCGCAGGGCCCTCTGAGCGGGAACACTGCACTGGCGCTCCGTGCCGTGACCCTGGACACCCAGCGCGCCCAGCCCCTCCTTCCTTCCAGTCTGCACCCTTCTCTGCTCCACCCTCAGGCTCCACCCCCTGGAACCGGAAGGCTCTTCCTTCGGACGGTGCAAGGCCAGCCCTTCACTCCTTTATACAGCATCTCTTCTGTGGCCGCCCTCCCTGAAATAGGAAAAAACAAAAGCACCCCCTTCCCCACAGCTCCCGTGTCTGTTCTTTATTTTTCGCACTGTCAGTTATCACTCTCTACCCTAGTATACGAGAGTGTTTTATGTATTAATCTTGTTTACTGTTTCCTCTCACCCCCAATGAGAGTGAATCCGTGTGTGTGTGTGTGTGTGTGTTTTCCACAACGGCAGACATTTTTGTCTTTTACTTGTTACCTCAGTGCCTAGCACAGTGCCTGACACAGAGCAGGTGCTCAACAGACATGTGTTGAATAAAAAAAGGGAATGAAACGTGAGTGATAGAACAAGACCCCAAAACACTTTATTTCTACCCTAAAATTCTCCCAGTAAGCCAGGGAGGCTCCTGGAGGATTCTAAAACTGTATAAAGGACACTTGCACGACTTTATGGTAAATACTAAAAATCACTGGCTAACACACTTAAGATGAGTGAATTTTATGGTATGTAAATTATATTTCAATAAGGCTGTTAAAAATTATTTTCCCAGTAAGACACAGTTCTACGCTTCGTGAGAACTGACTAAGGTGAGGGAAGACAGGGTACCACCTTGTAAACGGTGATGTATCCTTAGCCACATCCTGCAGAAAATGCTTTCAACTGTTTCGTGGGTCTATTATATTCCCATCATTCTGTGGCGCATCTCCAGTGGAAACAGTAGAATCTTCCATAAATTCTAGGCATAATAGTTTTGGTTTCAGAAGTGCAAGAGCTGAAGTCTGGAATGCTGAATGTTGGGCATATTTGTAAAACCAAGAAATAGAACAATTTAATGGTGACTGCAAGGTTTCCCCCAAATGGTGCACTTCCCTTCAACAAAAGCCTGTTTAAATGTGAGGGATGCTGCTCTAATTCTAGACATACACGGTCCTCAGACATGTAGGAAGGGCTGGGACAGCACGGCCTTGTTCCTTCCCCAGAACGGTTGGCAGCCACCGGGCCGGCCCCGGGGACTGTCACAGGGCCTCTGCCCAGACCCCGTCTGACTCTGAAAGGGATTCCACCCCTGTCTGCAGAGGCTGGGAGCTGCTCTGCCTCATGTCTGGACATGCAGCCACGATCTGAGAGCGCCAGACCCCAATCCTGCCGGCAAGGGAGGAGATGGGAACGCACTGTGACCGCAGCACGCCTGGACCGCATGTGAACTGCCAAGGTCAACGTGAACGCTTCTCGAGCCCTGTACCGAGCCCTGCCTCTGAACCCACTGTTAATTATTTATTCCCACGGCCTCTCTCAGTCCTCGGACCACTTGGACACAGTCCTCAGACAAGGAAGGTCTGACGTCTGTATTTCTTATTTCATTTTTGGACCTGCTCAGTGTATCTGCCTCGGGGTTGGCGGGGGTGTGTGCGCTGCACCTTTTTTTTCTTAAAAGGACTTTTTAAAAGAAAGACTTAAAAATCTACAACGTACGCCGTAACAGAATTCAAATACTAAGTTGGTCTGCTTGCAGGGTCCCCACTTGAGACCTATGATTGTGCAGAGAAAGGTGTGGCAATACTATCTGGTGAGAAACGGACAGACTGACGGAAGCATACATTTTACCCAAAAGGGGCGGAAGCTGCAATTTACAGCAGCCGGTTCGGACCTTCCCGTTTTGAAAGACATGACTGATGTTACCAGTCTCACATTCTTCATTAATATCATAATGTATTCTTAAAATAAACTTAAACGAGCTCCCTAAGAGGATAACTGCTGGTTAGTAAGGGAATCAGTGGACGAACCTCTATCCATGAAGCTGGCCCTCGCTATGAGCCAGGCAGATGTATCATTAATTCAGAGCGCACACAGCCATCTCAACACAACTGGAGAAATAAACACGGAGCTATTATTAATACCCAGTCAAATGATGTCCTCCCACTATCACAGACTAAACTAACCACACATGTAATATAGTTAGTATTCAGCGGATCCCACAGAGGTTTTAAAAT
Organism: Pseudorca crassidens; assembly: GCF_039906515.1. Lineage (NCBI taxonomy): Eukaryota > Metazoa > Chordata > Mammalia > Artiodactyla > Delphinidae > Pseudorca > Pseudorca crassidens. The sequence goes on from NC_090318.1 coordinate 6,359,516, forward strand.
AGCACTGAAGTAGGAACTGAACAAAACGATAGCCATGATAAAGTGACTCGGGAGGGATTTAAATTCTGCCTCTTATGAAACAAAAGAGATTAATTCACACTCAGTATAGCAACGGTTTCAAGAAACCTGCATAGTCTGATGTAGCAGAAAGTAAACCTTTCTCTCCAAAAACTAATTGAATGGTGCTTGACTCAGAATATATTGAGAGAGCCAACGGAAGTTGATCATGGAAAACCATGACTTCAGAGTTGAGAAAACCCCATCACATTATCTTCTGCAGTCTCTCAGAGGTAAAAGCCCAGGGATGGTCCTAATCACAAATTCGCCGGCACCTTCAGACCCATCTGGTCCCGTTTGCTAAGCACAGCACAGCCACCTGTTGGCCAACCACACGTAAGAACCTGGAGATGAGGTGGATGCGCCCCCATGGCGAGTTGGACATAGAGGGACAGGCAAGCGATACTGACCTTTGGAGGAGCGGAAGTGTTTGCTGGGGGCGGTGAAGCCTCGGGTCCCGTGCACGTTCACGGCTGCCACGCGGAACTGGTACCACCTGCTGGGCCGTATGTCGGTCAGTTGGACCCGCTCATCCGTGGTCTGAGGGGAAAGTCACAGAGCACAGAGATCCCCTTTATCCTGACGTGCCCGTCAGGTCTGTTTTAGAAACACACGCACTTATCAGCCCATGCAACACAGCCTCGCCGTGCCCTGCCCTCCTGGATGAGAGCAACCCGTCCTGCTCCGGTAGGGGAGGGGCTGTCGGGGACCAAGGAATTCCTAGGGAAGGTTCCAACTGCTTGATTCCATTCATAGGTATTTCACCTCGAAGAGTCAAAGCTCTCTGGAAGTCAAAATCTCGTGACAAATGCTTGGGCTGTTTTAAAATCTGGTGACTAAATACAGCATTGGAGAGATTTCATCAATAAATTATACTTACGAATGAATAAATACATGAAGGAATCATTACAGTATAGAGAAAATGAAATCGACTTTAGTTTATAGAAGGGAAATGCCTCCTACTTGCTCGCCAAATATAATTTTGGAAGTATGGACGTGAACCCACACGCTTAAATTCTGGAAGTACATTGCAACCCAAGACTTTTTTGTTTAATTTGAGTAAATCATGTAAGATCTGCAAAGAGTCGTGTTCCTGAAGGGTGAGGGATGTTTCGTCCAAGAAAAGGGTGAGGGATGTTCCTGAAGGGTGAGGGATGTTTCGTCCAAGAAAAAGATCTGCAAAGAGTCGTGTTCCTGAAGGGTGAGGGATGTTTCGTCCAAGAGAAGAAAACTGGACAATGGGACAGCTCCACAGGTCTTGCTGTCCCTACAGCTACGTCCCAAGATATCAAACAACTTGAGCATCTCCCCACTGCCCTCCCCTTCATCAAACTCAGGGCAATAGGCCTGCTTCCAGCAACGTCCTAGGGTAGACGTGAAACCTTGGCCTTGACTCCGAGGGATAGACGCCCGAGTTCTACGCCTCACGTGTGCCAAGTGCTGAGCTCAGCTTGGCGCTCGGTGGATAAAACTGGAAAACAGAACTGAACTGAAACCCTCCTAAAGCTGAGTTTATAATAACTTACTGAAAAGGATCGTCATGTGTATTTTAACATTCAAAAGAAGGTAAGCATTTCCGAGATGAAAGGAAGAAGATGACTTCAAGTGTGGCTTTCTACCTCGTTTGGCAGAATTTGAGATAACATTTTCACTGACTTGTTTGTCTAGTTTTAGCTTTCAATTTAAGGAACTAAAGCCAGCATGCTAGCCACAGCATTCAGCAGACAGAGAAAGGAAGCATTACATGTGGTATTAACTAGTGAAAATAGTAATAATAACAGAAATGATAGTGCAAGGTCTTTCCTCTCTCCGAATAAGAGGATATGAAAGAGAAGGGCTTATCATCAGTTACTTTCATAAATCTTCAAATTTATAATTTGGAAATATTTGGAAATTGCATAATTTGGAAAAGTTACAAATGATACTGTAGCAATTGTTTAAGGGAGAATGCCGTGTAAACCAAATATAATTTCAGGCTGTATTCTGAACATCTTTATGTTTTGTTAAAACACAATTTTTTAACAAAATAGGTGTGGAATAGACTTGCTAAATTTATCTGACCATTTTTCGTCCCCCCTAATTTAAGATGTTTCTCTTAACATCACATTTCTCATTGATTTGGGTGGTATTTAAATTATTTTAGTGTCTATCCTTTCTGAGATGCTACTGTTGCGAAAGGGACCAAATTCTTCTCCTAAACACCTGAACGCTGACATTTATTTTATATTTACTGAAAAAAAATCATGGGAATCTTGTCCTTGGAGGAAAAAATGACCTGATCAACTTCAGGACAGAATTTCCCCCTATAGACCTACATGTAGAGAAGGCATTTCAGTTGCTGAAAAGCATGAAGCAGTTGTGTATTGAGAATTTATTCTTTCCTCCATCCGTGGAGTCTGCCTGCAGCTGGTAGTCCATTTAACAGCTCTTAAAAAGAAAGAAAATATTTTGCTTTTCACATTCACAAGACAGAGGAGGTAAAGCACTGGGAAGATAAACTCCATCCAGGTGGCCTCCCAGTTGGTAAGCTGACCGAGAAGAAGAAAGCACTAAGGGGAGATTGATGAGCTGCTGGCCGCTTCCCACTAAGTAGTTGTGTGATATGAATCTTCCTCCCGCCACGAGAGTCCCATGCGGAATAAAGGCTTAAATGTAGGAGAAATAGAGGAGAAGGCGTTGAGATGATCAACTAGCACATTGGCGAGTCCTACGGGTGTTGCATTTCCCTCACTCTAGTCGGTTTTAAGTTTATCTCAAGGAAGCGTACTTCTCGGAATAAATGTGAACACTCATTAGAAAACCGTCTCCCTTCCACGTGCGCTGTGAACACATGAAGCCAAGTTTCTCGTGGTACCCGGTTACGCCTACAGAGCCCATCCCGTCTTCCGCCCACACGCAGGGCACGTCCACCTTGCGTTACGTGATTTCGGCGCTCGGGTTGTTCTGACCGCGGCACAGCAAGCTCAGTTTCTCTCTGTAGGCGAAGGAGACACCGCCTCAAGGGGAAAGCAATGCCTATGAAGCACTAACCTGGGCTACCGTCTGCCAATGCGTGGAGTCGTCTTCACTGGGATGGATTCCATAATTCCATCTTCTCTGTACCACGTAGATCACAGGCTCAATTGAAATGTTGAATTTTGAGGACCACTTAATCTCCAGCTGCCCGGACTGCAGTTCTGTGAATCGTAACTCCTTCCTGGGCTTCAGGGGGACACCTGAAACAGAACCGCGCCAGTTAAAACAGCCCGTGTGTGACTCGGAGCGCGGCGAAAGTTGAGAAAGAAAATCTACGGAAGAGACAAATCTCATCTCGTGACAACGGATCCTCTATTTCCTTTCTTAAAGGCAGCTCCTCCCTATCAGGGGTTCACATTTGAAATCTCCTGACACGAAGTTCAGTTTCGCTCTCCCAGTTTTTTAGAGGGTCTAAACGGAGTCCTGATTCTGAAAAAGGTCACCTCTAGAGCAATGCCTTTATGCGTGTTCTTCCAAGTAAATCCTGTTACCAAGCTGCACCACTGGAGGCTAACCCGGAATCCACACGGGGCGACAGTCAGGAGGAGGCTTGAGCCCTCTTTCCCACGTAACACGCTCCGTCTCTGCCGACAGATCCCAGGGTCCCTAAAGCACGGTTCTCAAGTTTGCTCTCCTCTCTATCTGAGCGAGTTTTCCTCTTAAGGAAAACATCATAAAGCCCAATCGTCTCACGTGGTCCAATCTTACAAGAATGGTTTCCGAAGCATGAGTCTTGTGGATTCCCCAACTGACTGCTGGACCTCTGCCCTACTGACTTACCGTCTAAAATTGGAAAAAGGTGAATTGCTAATGTTTGGTTTGGGCATGAGTGAGTGCCTGGCTTCAGAAGTCCCTCGCAGGTGCCTCACTGGGAAGTAGTTCATCATTTTGATCCCTTTTTCCCCCTACAGTGCATGCAAGTTGCCTGGTAACTGAAAGATTTAAGAACCACGGTTCGAAATAGCAGCCGTCATGGAAAGGGAGTTTTAAAACCAATTTATAATACTAACAGGACATATGAAACTAACTGAATTAGGTCGAGTCTATGGCATCACGATTTTCAATGCCATCCAAACCCAGAACACCAGCTGCATTAAAATCATTCTCTGCTGAGAACGAGTATTTGCCTAAAGCACTGACAGCTGAGCATTGGAAATGGTTAGCTCAGAACGCTGCATTCATTTTTCCGTTTCTTGAGTTTAAACTGAGAAAACTAGAAAATGCGCAAATACAAAACATAAGCTCTGATGCATGTTAGTGATGCGGCTGAATTCAACTCATTTCATTCTGATCTTGATCCAAGACAAATCTTGTGCTGGGAACTTTTAAAGGCATTGAACACTGAGGTGGACAGAGGTGGATAATTTTAAAATGGCATATGTATATCTGCTCAAAAGCTCACTGACTCTTAAAAACTATTTTCTAGGGCTTCCCTGGTGGTGCAGAGGTTAAGAATCCGCCTGCCAATGCAGGGGACATGGGTTCGAGCCCTGGTCCGGGAAGATCCCACATGCCACAGAGCAACTAAGCCCGTGCGCCACAACTACTGAGCCTGCGCTCTAGAGCCCGCGAGCCACAACTACTGAGCCCACGAGCCACAACTACTGAAGCCTGCGCGCCTAGAGCCCGTGCTCCACAACAAGAGAAGCCAGTGCAATGAGAAGCTTGCGCACCGCAACGAAGAGTAGCCCCCGCTCGCCGCAACTAGAGAAAGCCCGCGTGCAGCGACGAAGACCCAATTCAGCCAAAAATAAATAAAATAAAAATAAAATAAATACAATTTTAAAAAACCCAAAAAACTATTTTCTAAACAACCACAGTCACCGCCCCTATTGCATTCTCCATGTTGATGTGCCGGCGGGTTGTATCTGTACGTTGCCCTTCACTTTACCATAAAGTTGTCTCATGTGATCCTTGCTGTGACCTCATCAACTGGGTGAAGGGTGAAGTAGCTATATTCTGAGCCCCAGGGAATTGAGTCTGAGGAAGATTAAATAAATCGCCTGGAGCCATGACCCATCTCCGGTTTCTCCCTGAATTTTCTGCCACATTTTGGATTAGGAAAAGCCACTTAGAAAGGTAGAGAAACAAAGGCGTTTCCGTAGCTCTGCAAGTCCCCTGGACATTCTGATTCTAACGTCCTTGAAGTTCCTGGTTGCTGTGGGACTCTTCCGTCCTAGTCTTTGCTCCTGCTGTGCCCCCGCAAGAGCCTTTTTCAAGCTCATCTCAGAAACTTCCCGGTGCATAACGTTACACTGACGCTTCCATGCCCAGAATGCTTCTGCAGAGCGAGTGATTCTCACATCTACCCCCAGTCCCTCTCTGGGCTGCAGGACCTCATCCACCTGCATAAGTCCCCTCTCAAATGCCTGTCCCCAGATACGCCCCTCCTCCTGAGACGTAGGTCTTCCTGACATCTCTAGGCTGTTGGACATCGAAGGGTTCCCAGAACCTTCTGTCTTGTGCTTGCACCTACCAACATCCTCTGGTTTTACTGCAGAGTATAACTTCAGGAACCCCTCAGTCATCCTGTCTCCATGGTGACCACCTCTTTTAGGCACTTTCCTCTCCTGTCTGGACCGTCACCATAGCCTCTAACCCATCTCCCTGCAAGCCAATCTCTTTCCTCTAATTCCCTCTTCACCGTATTTGTGGTTATTTTCTTCAAGTGGAGGAGAGAGGCTCTCCTTCTCCTTCTCAGAATGTTCGAGCGCATCTGTTTGCTACAGAAGGGAGGGAAACGTCTCTGCATCTCACTCGAGGCATCCACCTTCACCACCACCTACCAGTTATCTTTCAGTTGATCTCGTGGTACATTTTACGTGTCTGTCGCACACCTGCCTTTACACCCACAAACACACTGCCAGGCACTCCCTACTACCACGGCCTGTTCATGGTGTCTTCTTCACTCTGAAATCTCTTTCCTTCTATTTTCGGACCACAGACCCTGGAATACTTCCAGGCTCAGTCCAAATGCCACCCTTCGGAGCCACTTTCCCTAAGGCTCCCAATTGGAAAGAAAGGCTCCATTCTTCTGCTAGCTCTTCAGCATTTAACCTGTCAGTGTCGAAATGCAGTTAACTGCCTCCCTCCACAGCCAGCTTGTGTAATGATGTCTGCCTTCGCCACAAAGCTAAAACCCCAGAGGTCAAGAACCACATCTCCTCAATTTCCACGTCACCATGTCCTCGTAGAGGGCGCTCTGCAAGAACGAATGGCCCGGAACTGTTCGTTGAAGAAACAGCCCAACCCGCTCTTATTCTTCTCTCAAGAATACACCTGGGGACGTAAGAGGACTCGGAACATTTACACACATCTCTGGGACAACGGTAAACCCCTCTCTGCTTGAGAGTCACGGAGGGGAAGGAGAAGACTTATCGCAGGCGTTCGGTGCCACCTTCTCTGGCGTGTGTATCCTTTCAAGGAGCTCACATCTCCTCTTCTGTCAAGGTCCTATGGCTCAAACATTCCTTTACTTACTATTTAAAGAGACGATGGCTGGCTAGTTCCTGAACCTCACAGAGCACTTTCTCTGAGAGCACTTTCTTGGCTCTCCATGTATAATCCTCTAGCGTAAACGCAGCTACAGTAAATCCTCGAGTCGCTGAAGCACCCTGAACTCGTCGGCAGCAGAGCTGCCGCTGCTGAGTTGCATCTACACCCCCGTGCTCTGAGGCTTCAGTCTTGAATATCATTCAACTACCAGGAGCCTTCATGGCGCACGATGACTGTCAGGGCACTGTCAGTTCAAATTCCTTCATCTGAGAATCTCTTTAATTATGATGTGCAATGGTCTTGCAATTTGCATTTTAAGAAACGGTCCATCTGGTTTGCATTAGGGTCAGCTGGCTCCCCTGATTGGGAGTCACTGCATAATTGTGTGCAGATGGGGCTCAGGCCTGGACCCTCAGCCCTCACGTCAGTCCTTTCATAGTCCTTGCGAGCTCACCCAGCATCCCGGCTGCATAACCAGATGCAGAGGATGGATCTGTCCTCAGTGTGGTTTTTATTATGTAAATGACTCGGATCTTTCTTTTTTAGTATTTTTGAACGTATTAGTCATCTGAAATCTAAACTATTCTGTTAAAAACTTCAAAAATGCTATCATATAACATCCCACAATATATGACAATACCGGTGCATTTTTTTTTCTTCAAAACATAACAAGTATTTTGGTGAAATCAAAGGAACAGAAACCCAGTGCTTCAAAAAATGTTGAAACTATGCTGACAGAAAACTCAATAAAGACAGACCATCAGCAGTTGCAAATCATCACAAGATCTGACTGTTCATATAAATATACCTGTCACAAGTCTAGGTACGAAAATGCAGCAAGATATTGTGTTCCGGGCTTTCCTGGTGGCACGGTGATTAAGAATCCGACTGCCAATGCAAGGGACACGGGTGCAAGCCCTGGTCCGGGAACATCCCACATGCCGCGGAGCAGCTAAGCCCGTGAGCCGCGACTACTGAAGTCCAAGCACCACAACCACTGAAGCCCGCATGCCTAGAGCCTGTGCTCCGCAACGAGAAGCCACCGCAATGAGAAGCCCATGCACTGCAACGAAGAGTAGCCCCCACTCGCCACAACTAGAGAAAGCCCACGCACAGCAACAAAGGCCCAACGCAGCCAAAAATAAATTAAATTAAATTAAATTAAAATTAAAAAGATATTGTGGGGCTGCTTTCCTGGGGGCGCAGTGGTTAAGAATCCACCTGCCAATGCAGGGGACATGGGTTCGAGCCCTGGTCTAGGAAGATCCCACATGCCGCGGAGCAACTAAGCCCGTGCGCCACAACTACTGAGTCTGTGCTCCAGAGCCTGTGAGCCACAACTACTGAGCCCGCTTGCCACAACTACTGAAGCCCGCACGCACTGGAGCCCGTGCTCCGCAACAAGAGAAGCCACCGCAATGAGAAGCCCGTGCACCGCAACGAAGACTAGCCCCTGCTCGCCACAACTAGAGAAAGCCCGCGCACAGCAATAAAGACCCAACGCAGCCAAAAATAAATAAAATAAATTTTTTTAAAAAAAGATATTGTGTTCCAGGGATAATATCTCTCCTAAGGACAACTGTACTCAAGGAATTTGTGCTTACATCACATTAAGGCACTCAGTCACTATATTCAAAGTGTGAAAAGTTAATTTGTGAAAAGCGGCCCATCTCCAAAATCCTGAGGTTGATGTATTTCAAATACTAAGAGATTCATGGAAATAGTAAGTCAACTCCATCATCACATCAGATCTTTCTGGGAAGAAGCAAACTGATACAGGATTAATTCCTGGTTAGCACCTGGTAAAGAAAAATGACTGCTGTCTCACGGCCACCTGCCTAACTGAAGGCCACAAACTACTCTGAACGTTTACATTTGGAAAAGAAGTTCAGCTCCTCTCTTTCCCTCCCCAAACCAAATGTCCCAGTTGGGAGTGAGGAGAGGCAGTAAGATACTAAAGCATCGCCTCTAGACAGAGGACAGTCCAACTAGGCTGTGAACCAGACCTAAAATAGGGGAGGATCAAAGGAAAACCAGTGCCCCAACGAACCGGAGCTTGTGTTTCACCCATAGAAGACCAGCTTGGGAATTTCCCACAGTCTCACGAAGGTGTGCGTGTCAGAGACTAGCACCTTCGGGCCTGGTTTACCCACGGTAACATGGTCAAGTCTTCCAGGGGGCTGCTTCTAATAGTTTTACTTGAAGGGTGAAGGAAAAGCTCTCTTTTGTTTTCCTTTGTTTCAAACCCTAACACCAGTCTGTAAAGTTAACTCAGGCATCAGGCAAGGACACTTCTCACAGCATAATCCAAATTAGATGCACAAATGTAACACGGGACATTCTGTTATCATTTTTTCAAAACACACAGTGTTTTGAAAAACTCAAGTTTCCAGCATATATAAAGCCTCCTAAGGTACGAAATCAGCCTACACCCCATCTTCCTTTCTACAAAAGTGGACCAGACAGAAAGGATATATGTGTTTCCATGTATTTAAAAAATTTTTCATTAACTCAATAAGCGATAAAAGGAAAAACAGGACAGCGGATGGCACATAGCAATTTATGGCAAAAGTTAAGAAAGTGATTGGTCCACTTCAGTGAGTGTGTGCGTATGACCACCTTGACGAGGAACTGCCGGGCCGGGTGGAGGTTGGTGTCCTTTGATTTTGCACTCCGGTGCTCACCCAGTACAGGTCGTAAGCAACGTCAGGCACTGCCCATAACTCCTAACACATAGTCAGTAATTACTAACTGAGCTGAAATGTGTCAGTACTTGGAGATCCAGGTGACATCAGTCCCTTTTAAACTCAAAATGGGGAAGACATTAAGAAAATGCCCTCTGGGATTTCCTATGAGAGGACACTTCAACAAGTAAATAATGAATGAATGAAACGGACGTGAGGAACTTACAGGTTTGCCCAACAGAATTTGGTTCTTCACGAGGTATACTTTGTATCTAATTTAAATATTACAACTCCACAAACTAGTTGGAAATAAAGTTCAAAGAAAAAAAGCTCCATGTTATTTATGAGCCTAAAAACTACTGACAAATCACTGGTTGTATTAGATTTAATCTATTTGATCTTGATCTGTCTTTTACTTGAGCTATAATATAATAATACAGGGGTGCCCAAAGAGGGCTTGAAGTTTAGGGTCCTATTACAGTAGCTGGAGAGAGTCAAAATAAAAATGACAGGAGAGCTGGCCCAGGTGGGAACAGGCATTAGATGCATCGCTGCTGCCAACCCCTGGATCCCCTCGGAGGCGGCGTGCGACCTCAGCCTCAGCACTTGTGAACTGACAGCGGGACTGGTCCAGCTCAACCAGCGGTGGAGCTCCCCCTTCCTAAGGAAAACGCCTGCACAGACCTGGCACGAGCAGAGACAGGCAGGCAAGCTCGTTTCCTACCGGCTGTTTTGGGGCAGTAAGGGTGCACTTATGAAGGTGAGAAGGACAGTGACAGCTGGGCCTCCAAAGGTTGTCAGGCTGATTTGCATGCATGTCGACGGCCGGATACATGTTTTTCTCCTCACAAAGCCAAGCGCTGGGTCAGGAAGGACCCTTTCTCAGAGAGGCTGGGACCACCAGCACCAGAAGCCTCTTTTTTTCTTTTTTGCGGTACGCGGGCCTCTCACTGTTGTGGCCTCTCCCGTTGCGGAGCACAGGCTCCGGACGCGCAGGCTCAGCGGCCATGGCTCATGGGCCCAGCCACTCCGCGGCATGTGGGATCTTCCCGGTCGCGTCCCCTGCATCGGCAGGCGGACTCTCAACCACTGCGCCACCAGGGAAGCCCAGAACCCTCTTTTGATGACTGTCAGATGCTCCCAGGACATGGAAGCCAGCCTTCATTCAGAGAGCAAGGAAAAAATCTCTATGTAGTGTGTGTGTATATATATATTTTTTTTTTTTTCAAAATAATACTATTTTATCCTTGTGCTCATTATGCAAAAGTCACTGTCAGGTCAACAGAGTCTTTTTATTCTATATGCGGTTAGCCCTCCATGAATTGCCTCTGTCCACAAACACCCAGGTCAAGTCTTACTTGTAGTAGAAAGGCGACTTCGGCACTTGAGAAAAGCCCACCGTATTACGTTTAAATTGCAGCTATCTTTTAATCATTAATCATTTATGCTGGCCCTTTATAGACTATTTCCCTTATTCTCGGTGAACCAGGCATACTTGAAATTCACACTGACTCTTCACTGCTTTCACGTGAAAAGCACATTTTAATTTATATTGAGTCCTTCAACCGCCTCACTTTTAAAACAAAAAGGGTTTTACAAATGGGTTTTCAACAATCACTCTAAAAGCATCCTATTTTTATGGTAAATGCTGATAAATAGCAAATGTTCTATAATAGAACAGGTTTCATAATAGTAGACTTTTAAAAAATTAAATGGTGTTAGATTGGGCAGAAGTGATTTTATGTAGTTTATAACAAAAGGCATGGAAACAATAAAACTTTAAATCCATTAAGGAAACGTCAGTCTCTTAAGAAAGGGAAAGCAGCAATTATTTTGAATCTGAGACAGTATTTGTGCCAGGTTTCCAAGGATCTTAGGGGAAAAAAAAATGGAAAACTGCATGGATTCCACAGATTTCGGGTAAGAGTATTTCCGAGTGGCAGCTGGAGGAAGATGGCGCAGGTATGTGTCTTCTGGGAGACCTGAATTGTGATAAGCCTAAGAACGGACTTCTGAAAATAGTCAACAAGCCCATAATGCAGAACCGGCATTGCAACAACATACACTTGATGCGTGAGAGGGAAAGTGCGAGAGAGCAAGAGAGATCTCTTTCTACTTATAATGAATAATGCCTAGTGACCGATTCTCTTTTTCTCTTCAAATGAGACCCAAAAAAGTAACGAACTGTTATGTCTCCCATAGTATGCTTTCTGGCATGCCAAACTATACATGATACAACAGCATGGGTTTAACATACAAGAACCTTGTCACACTCACAGAAAGAGGCATGCAACAGCAGAAAGGAGTTAAGTGCTCTAGCAGCTGCCTGTGGATGTAAACCGTTACATCGGCTAAATTGTTTGGTAACTTGCATCCCTATCTTTTGGAAGAGGGCAATTCCTCCATCTGGGAACTGAAGATACCAATCAAAATATTGAAAGTTCCCTGCAAGCACACTTCTGTTCTTGGATCGTGCCAACAGAAACCCACAACACTCATGCGTCTATTATGCGTTTTTCAGCTGGGCCCCATCGCCAGCCTGTTTTCCAAGGATGTGAATACGGTTACTCCAAGGTAGCGAGCGGAGCTCTGTTCATTTACTCATGTTGGAGAAAAACACACAAAAAGTTCCTGAGTTGATGGTGGCCTTCCTACATGTTAACTTCTGAACGAACTCATATGATATAGCTATTATTTTGTAATAAGTTTAAATGGAGTGTAATCTATAAAAATACGGAGCCACGATATTGTACACCTGAAACTAATACTGTAAGTCAACCATACTTCAATAAAAAAATACGAAGAATTCCCATGAAGGATTTACTCCACCCCAATAGGAGTTCACTGGGGCTGATTTCTATGGTCCAGTAAGTATTTTCAGATGTTTGTATGTGGCACAAGGTACATTTCCTTACAGTTCTCGCTTTCCTTCCAAGTCACATCTTTGACATCTTTCCTCACACGCACACAACCCCCCCGTGACCCTGGAGGTCCCCTCGCCTACTCCGCTCTGCTCCTTACCTTTGTACAGAGTCTTGGGCACCTGGCAGGTGTGTCCACATCCATTGGAACAACACTTCTTAACCCCAGAGCATTCACTGTCCACTTCACAGCTTTCGACACAGGCGGCGGCAAAGCCACTGGCCTTCTCGGGAGCTGGGCAATCCCCCTGCTTTACCGACAGGATGTACTTGAGGAACTCACAGCTGGTCAGGCATTCATAGTTCTTCTTGGGGAACAGAGGCTGGGAGAGAATAGAAAAAAAAATTCTCCCATTAAAGACACATGGAGTCTGATTTCCAAGGCGTCAGAAAGGCAGGTCAAAATTCTTACTCCATCAAAGTCTCCCCTGAATTGTTCACAAAGTAAATGTACTTGCTTTCTTTCCCCCTAAAGAAGTGATCTTTTATGCTAATTTTTTAAAGGACTACGACCCATGACTTAGAACTTTATTTTACATGCAACAGATACACGTCAATTACACATACGCGCATTCACAGATTATTGTTACATTCTAAGTTCTGATATTGTAAATTTAATGTACATCGAGACATCAATACTCTGACAATTAAATACCAGGGAAAAATTTCACACTCTTAATTACCAAAGGTGGAAAACTAGAAACACTAGCTAGGAAAAGTATCATTTCAAGGTTTGAATTAGAATTGTAGAAGAGAATAAAATTGATTGTTAATAATCATATATAGGGCTTCCCTGGTGGTGCAGTGGTTAGGAATCCGCCTGTCAGTGCGGGGGACATGGGTTCGAGCCCTGGTCCGGGAAGATCCCACATGCCGCGGAGCACCTAAACCTCTGCACCACTACTGAGCCTGCGCTCTAGAGCCCACAAGCCACAACTGCTGAGGCCCACGTGCCACAACTACTAAAGCCCGTGCGCCTAGAGCCCGTGCTCCACAACAAGAGAAGCCACGGCAACAAAAAGCCTGCACACCGCGACGAAGACCCAACACAGCCAAAAAAAATTAATTCATTTTTTTTAAAAAAACAAAGTTAAAAAGAATTTTTTTTAATTAATGATACATAAAATTTGAAAATAACATGAATTGACTGGATCAAAACTGTGTCTCAATTCAAGAACTTTCCAGGTAAAACAGAAGAAAGGTCATGCTTTCAATACTGAAGTACCACAAGTCTGTAGCTAGTTAATTTAAATTAAAAAAAAAACTTTATAAACATTTAAAGCATCATCAGTTCTTAAGGCTCTTCTGTCTTATGCACTTTCACAGCTCATTTTTCTGTTAGCTACTAGATGTTTTACTTCATTAGTTTTTTTTTTTTTTTTAAGGATACTGAGTTGGTATGGTGTGGGGTTTTTTAATATAAATTTATTTATTTTATTTATTTTTGGCTGTTCATTGCTGCGTGTGGGCTTTCTCTAGTTGTGGGAGAGCGGGGGCTACTCTTCGTTGCAGTGCGTGGGCTTCTCGTTGTAGTGGCTTCTCTCGTTGTGGAGCACGGGCTGTAGGCACGTGGACTTCCATAGTTGTAGCACATGGGCTCAGTAGTTGTGGCTCACGGGCTTAGTTGCTCCATGGCATGTGGGATCTTCCCAGACCAGGGCTCGAACAAGTGTCCCCTGCATTGGCAGGCGGATTCTCAACCACTGCGCCACCAAGGAAGCCCTTCATTGGTTTTTGAAGTTCTCAATTCAGGTCCAAATCTAAGTTAGGAATCAAAGAAGCATGTGAAAGGATCTGGAACAATTATAGAGCTTTGGCCAGCTTTCCTCTTTCAACAAAACGTATACATTACATGCACTGACGAAAATAGTTAAGTTACTAAAGTCATTGGCCTCTGCCACACCGGCTGAGATTTGCAAGTAGACATAATTTTATTAAATCTGGCAAGCGTTTACTGCTTGCTAAGTTAGCAATCACAGGGACTTAGTTTGCACTATGTATATCAAATCAACTCACGGCAAACATCTTCACACATGAAAACGGAGTATAACTTGGGAGTCAGATAACGAAGTAAGGGCTGTCTGTTCATATGACTCTAATCATCTTCATGCCAACTGCCACGCCCTTGAACTGGGAGGGACAGGAAAGCAGGAGCTGCTATCTCCTCCCCTTACTGATTTACGCACCGAGCTAATTACTCACCGGACCAGAATTAAAAACAAATAAAAAAAAAAACACTGGTGGAGACAGATCTGCAGCATTTGTTCCCACTGAGCGTAAAAGAAGAATGATCACAATTAGCACAATCCTTTGGATCTTCCAGTTGACGTAGGGTTGTTCTGTACAATTCTTTTCCTTTTTGCTATGGATTCAAAACTGTGATTTTTGTTGTTGTGGGGGGGTGGGTATTTTGAGGTCCATGGAAACAAATCAGGAATCAAAGGAAGTTCCTCTCTGCACTGGAGCTTTCTAGACGGGTCCCCGAGCTTGCAGTGTTCCAGATGCCATAATGAATATTCTATTAGATTGTGTACACGGAGAACTAGGCAGGGCTGTACCGAGTTAGCTCCCAACAGCTACTCAGCAGGACTGGACCCACGGAGGCATCTTTCCTTTTCCCACCGCCACACATTTCCTGTGTAACATTTCCAAGTTCTTCTGTTATTCTGATCATAACGTTACAAGAGCCAAAGACAGAGAGGCGGCTTTGCTTCTCCGACAGCGTGACCATCCACAGGTCTCCAATATGCCCCCACCAGGCCCAGCACTGAAATCTGCAGGGAGGGAAATGGGCCCCCTTGGAATTTATAAGAAAGAAATAGTCTTCAGTCCTTGAACTTAAATGAAGATCATCTGACAAATACGTGAATTGGTACAGTAATCTCACAGAGGCGTTCTACTTCACTCTTCTATTTGTTCAGCTCTACTGAAGGCAAATTTTGATGTTCTCTATCAATTACCTTAGATAATCCTCTTGGATTAGGTTGAAAAATATTAATGGTCTGAATATAAATTAGAGAACATATGGTATCTGTACACAAGGTCTCTCCCCATGTCTTTAATCATTGCTTAATGAGAATTTACCACTGAATGGAATAAGGACAAAAATGCTCATAGGTGATAGAAAACGATGTGTGAACATTAGGACTCTAGATGTAAAGAAATGTGTAAATTGGTCCCCTGATCACCAGTTGGAAATCCTGAGAGCAAAAGATCATTTGGGTGCAGGAAAAGAAACTTCTGACCTTTAAGCGTGTCATATTTCTTGTGCCATTACAACTTAATCACTCGTAGACTCGTCAGGAGGGATGTGAACATTTTAGCAAAGGTGCGGGTTACCCAAATCACAAGGAGTGTCATGCCCCTCAACTTCACAGAAATGAAAACACGCATGGCAACAACAGATGCACCTACTGAATGCTGCATTTCTTGTTTATACAACTGCATCCAGTCTGTTAAGGCAAATTATGAATTGTAAAACTATGTAACTACAATTCCTTTATAAAACTACCCATATGAATAATCTCACACAAATAACCATTTCGCCAGGTCACTGGCTCGAGTTTAAAATTTGGAGAAAACGTAGTTACTATGCTGATTAATTTTTGTTTGTTTTTTGTTTTTTTCTGCCCTGTCCATATACAAAAATAAGAGCGGAATAGTCTTCAAAGAGCATGTATTTTTCTCGAGTAGTTAGGGCCTAAAGGATGTCATTATGCATCCAAAGACGGGCTCAAAAAAGCAAAGAGGTGAAGGAAAATGCCCTTGGGTGCACTGCATTAAGGGGAAACTCCCCCGTATTTTAATTAACATTCTACACAATACTAATAAATTCTTATAAATCTGCTACATCCCATCTCTTACCCCAAAACTCAAATGTGTTTTCAGTGCCTCACCTAGGCAACACACGACGCTCACCTTTCTTGTGGCAAATCAAAATGAAATACTAACCATAGTAACTAACTGTTCTTGGATGCTCTTAAAAGATACTCTTATCTTCATTTTGTTTGGTGTAAACTGCAAGGTACTTCACAATAAAATAATTTGTGCGGCAACCATGGGATGATGAACACAAACGCATCAAATTCAGTAACATATACTAATACGTTAGAAATCCTATCAATAGGAAGCCTCAGGTATGGAGAAAACTCTGCATTTGGTGTCTGGTTCAATTCACCAGAACTGCACATGTGCCCAATCTCAGTACAGAGCCTTGGCAAAGAGCCAGGGCCTGGGGGCTCTCTCCTGGCTCCAGCCAACACACAGGCATGCAGCCTTCAGTGTGGACCCCTGAAATGAGCTCTCCACCATCATCACCACCATCCCCGCCACGCTCACCAGTGACGACCCGAGGAACCAGCCGTGGTAGGTCATCGCTAACAGCTGCTGACGGTCTCCCACCCCGTCACCTCTACCAGCTGCTTCCCTAGCTCACCCCACGTACTCCTCCCCAGGCCCTACAGCCAGGATTACTTCCATTTCACAAATGAGCAGACAGAAGCTCAGGGAGGTCGTAATTTATCCAAAACCACAAACAAGTAAGAGTGTGGGCCAATGTTTATCTAAGGGCTGCCCTGTATCTCAGGGTAGAATTAGAAGACGGCTAAGCCAATGGCTCTCAACTTGCTTCCCTACTAGGATAACCTGGGGACTTCCAGCACTCCGGAAATATCCAGGACTAGAGCAGAGGGGAAAAATGCACGCGGGTGCACAAACACACACACTTATATACCTGTATATATGTAAATCATATATATATATAAATCAAAAGGGCAGTTATACTCCACGAATACTGATAAGAATGGGCAACGCTGAGATATAGCTTGCACTACTGAACTCCGAGGATAAAGATATAATTTTTCAGGCATTCAGGTAGAAAAGGCAAGTTCATTATGATGGAGAAAATAAGGTTTCTCCCAGGTTAATTTGTCTCCATAAAATTTAATGTGTGACGGCAATACAGCAATGGCTATATAATACTAAAGAATATATATATATAAAATCAGCTAAGTTGTTATTCAAATAAACATGTGACAGAAATATTCTCAAAGACATAAAGACTCAGAGAATAAAACACTCATGAGCCTTTCTTGCAAAACTATGCAATGGTAAAATTCAGCTGTTCCACAAGTTCACAGAAATAAAGAGTAGATGGGCTAGCACAGCACCCCCTGAAAAAAATATAAAGTGTATACTTATACATTATGTGAGAAAAAAAGTGTGTGCAAACCCATTTGGACATCAGGTATAACAGTAGGCAGAGGCTGTCGTGAATAATCTCAAAGAAAATGGTATCTTTTAAAAGACATTGAGACATGATCTAATTTAGAAAGCCAAAAATAAAGAAATTAGCATAAAAGAATTACTAATCATTTTGTCATCCACATAAATATAAAACTAAAATTGAAAAAAGTAGGAGTTACAATTTAAAAAGATAATATGATATAATAAAATTAAAAGAATATGTCTTAAAAAACCGGTAGGTTAGAAGGAATGGAGCAAGAAATCCTGAACTTAATTTTAGGATATCCGTATTCAGGGCTATGATGTACTGCATGCAGCAAAACGAGCAGAAGGGAAAGGCCTATGGGGAGAAGTCCAGAGGAAACCAGGTGCAAACTTTCCCAGTGGAGTCACACAGGATGCCTTAAATTCCTCCAGCCATGAGTTGTAACAACACGTGTGAAATGCTGTCAACCAGAGAAGTCCAGGGGAGACATGAAGCCCAGAGCTTTTATGGGGGGCTGGTCACATAGGCACCTCCTGCGTAGCATGTACCAAAACCCAGACTCCCAGAAGGAAACAGGTGTCAACAGTTTAGGAACAGTGCTATGGGTCTGTACTTTTCTTTTTGTGTGACATCCTTGTCTGGTTTTGGTATCAGGGTGATGGTGGCCTTGCAGAATGAGTTTGGGAGTGTTCCTCCCACTGCTATATTTTGGAAGAGTTTGAGAAGGATGGGTGTTAGCTCTTCTCTAAATGTTTGATGGAATCTGCCTGTGAAGCCATCTGGTCCTGGGCTTTTGTTTGTTGGAAGATTTTTAATCACAGTTTCCATTTCAGTGCTTGTGATTCACCTGTTTATATTTTCTATTTCTTCCTGGTTCAGTCTCGGGAGGTTGTGCTTTTCTAAGAATTTGTCCATTTCTTCCAGGTTGTCCATTTTATTGGCATAGAGCTGCCTGTAGTAATCTGTCATGATCCTTTGTATTTCTGCAGCATCAGTTGTTCCTTCTCCTTCTTCATTTCTAATTCTACTGATTTAAGTCTTCTCCCTTTTTTTCTTGACACAGACCAATATCACTGATGAACACAGATGCAAAAATCCTCAACAAAATACTAGTAAACAGAATCCAAGAACACATTAAAAGGATCATACACATACACATACACATAATCAAGTGGGGTTTATCCCAGGAATGCAAGGCTTCTTCAATATATGCAAATCAACCAATGTGATAAACCATATGAACAAATTGAAGGAGAAAAACCATATGATCATCTCAATAGATGCAAAGAAAGCTTTTGACAGAATTCAACACCCATTTATGATAAAAACCCTGCAGAAAGTAGGCATAGAGGGAACTTTCCTCAACATAATAAAGGCCATATATGACAAACCGACAGCCAACATCATCCTCAATGGTGAAAAACTGAAACCATTTCCACTAAAATCAGGAACAAGACAAGGTCGCCCACTCTCACCACTCTTATTCAACATAGTTTTGGAAGTTTTAGCCACAGCAATCAGAGAAGAAAAGGAAATAAAAGGAATCCAAATCAGAAAAGAAGAAGTAAAACTGTCACCGTTTGCAGATGACATGATGCTATACACAGGGAATCCTAAAGATGCCACCAGAAAACTACTAGAGCAATCAATGAATTTGGTACAGTAGCAGGATACAAAATTAATGCACAGAAATCTCTGGCATTACTATACACTAATGATGAAAAGTCTGAAAGAAAAATTAAGGAAACACTCCCATTTACCACTACAAAAAAAAAGAATAAAATACCTAGGAATAAACCTACCTACGGAGACAAAAGACCTGTATGCAGAAAACTATAAGACACTGATGAAAGAAATTAAACATGATACAAACAGATGGAGAGATATACCATGTTCTTGGATCAGACGAATCAACATTGTGAAAATGGCTATACTACCCAATGCAATCTACAGATTCAATGCAATCCCTAGCAAATGGCACTTTTCACAGAACTAGAACAAAAAATTTCACAATTTGTATGGAAACACAAAAGACCTCGAATAGCCAAAGGAATCTTGAGAAAGAAAAACAGAGCTGGAGGAATCAGGCTCCCGGACTTCAGACTATACTACAAAGCTACAGTAATCAAGACAGTATAGTACTGGCACAAAAACAGAAGTATACATCAATGCAACAGGATAGAAAGCCAAGAGATAAACCCACACACTTATGGTCACCTTATCTTTGATAAAGGAGGCAAGAATATACAATGGACAAAAGACAGCCTCTTCAATAAGTGGTGCTGGGAAAACTGGACAGCTACATGTAAAAGAATGAAATTAGAACACTCCCTAACACCATACACAAAAATAAACTCAAAATGGATTAAAGACCTAAATGTAAGGCCAGACACTATACAACTCTTAGAGGGAAACATAGGCAGAACACTCTATGACATAAATCACAGCAAGATCCTTTTTGACCCACCTCCTAGAGTAATGGAAATAAAAACAAAAATAAACAAATGGGACCTAATGAAACTTCAAAGCTTTTGCACAGCAAAGGAAACCATAAACGAGACGAAAAGACAACCCTCAGAATGGGAGAAAATATTTGCAAATGAAGCAACTGACAAAGGATTAATCTCCAAAATATACAGGCAGCTCATGCAGCTCAATATCAAAAAAAAGAAAACAACCCAATCCAAAAATGGGCAGAAAGGACCTAAGTAAACATTTCTCCAAAGCAGACATACAGATTGACAACAAACACATGAAAGGATGCTCAACATCATTAAACATTAGAGAAATGCAAATCAAAACTACAATGAGGTGTCACCTCACACCGGTCAGAATGGCCATCATCAAAAAATCTACAGACCAGAAATGCTGGAGAGGGTGTGGAGAAAAGGGAACCCTCTTGCACTGTTTGTGGGAATGTAAATTGATACAGCCACTATGGAGAACAGTATGGAGGTTCCTTAAAAAACTACAAATAGAACTACCATATGACCCAGCAATCCCACTACTGGGCATATACCCTGAGAAAACCATAATTCAGAAAGAGTCATGTACCAAAATGTTCATTGCAGCACTATTTACAATAGCCAGGACATGGAAGCAACCTAAGTGTCCATCGACAGATGAATGGATAAAGAAGATGTGGCACATATATACAATGGAATATTACTCAGCCATAAAAAGAAACGAAACTGAGGTATTTGTAGTGAGGTGGATGGACCTAGAGACTGTCATACAGAGTGAAATAAGTCAGAAAGAGAAAAACAAATACTGTATGCTAACACATATATATGGAATATAAAAAAAAAATGGTTCTGAAGAACCTAGGGGCAGGACAGGAATAAAGATGCAGACGTAGAGAATGGACTTGAGGATATGGGGAGGGGGAAGGGTAAGCTGTGACAAAGTGGCATGGACACATATACACTACCAAATGTAAAATGGACAGCTAGTGGGAAGCAGCCGCATAGCACAGGGAGATCAGCTCGGTGCTTTGTGACCACCTAGAGGGGTGGGAGAGGGAGGGTGGGAGGGAGGGAGACACAAGAGGGAGGGGATATGGAGATATATATATATATGTATAGCTGATTCACTTTGTTATACAGCAGAAACTAACACACCATTGTAAAGCAACTATATTCCGATAAAGATGTTAAAAGATAAATAAATAAAATACAGGGAAGAGAAAAAAATAGTTTAGAACAGTGAGCCCCCTCCTCTCAGTTAGGGATTGGTGGGAAAATCTCCCCCAGCCCAAGTTTCCAGAAGCCAGCCAAG
Source organism: Pseudorca crassidens (assembly GCF_039906515.1). Classification (NCBI taxonomy): domain Eukaryota; kingdom Metazoa; phylum Chordata; class Mammalia; order Artiodactyla; family Delphinidae; genus Pseudorca; species Pseudorca crassidens. The sequence continues at coordinate 6,380,695 of NC_090318.1, forward strand.
GGCCAACCTTTTAGGCAGGAATTTCTAAGGAGAGGTTTGCTATGATAACTCCTCTGCACAGGTAACCATGGCTATTTCCAGATGGTAGACTTTGGAGTAAAGGTTAAGTTTTAGTCTCCTGTGCAGCTTGTTATATCAATGTTTCAATGGGCATATATAATTTCTATAAAAAATAAAGACATTATACTGTTTAAAAAAACAACCCAAACTACCAGATGTATCTTTCAAGGAAGGCATCTAAATGCTAAGTATGCATGAAATAGGAAAAAGCATCCTCAGTTCAAATGTTTCTAATTTATGCTTGGAAATGAAATTATAATTTGCTTGGAAACTCAGTTACACATCCTAATTTATTAAATGTGATTACAGTTAATTTGGTTCCCAGGCAAACTGTAGACCTTGGCCATGAATACTGTAAAATTAGGAGAAAATCAGAAACATGTATTCAAAAATAGTCACTTTCCTATGAGTACACGTCCCTTTTGCTAAATTAGAGTCATCTTTACATACGTTTATCTCGGCTTCCTCCTCCTTGGCTTTTCTATTTATTTTGAAGGCAAATGTGACACACGGTATGAGGTTATCAAAGGTCAAATTCTCCACTGGGAGCGTCACTCCAGAATCATGCTGGAAGATCTCTGGAAGATCGCCAGGCACAAAAATAATTCCAAAACTTCAAAATTTTCTGGAGAATCAGGGACAGTTAGGACACTTGGTAGACCACCATTTCCCTCTCTCCCCCTCGTCCTGCGTTTTGTTACTAGGAGCTACCAGGCATGTCTGTGAAGCCCCGTGAAGCCTTTATATACTGACTCAGAAGCCAAACTGGCATTCCAGGTACTAGGAAGCTACTGATGAACAGAAGAAGAGCAGGACAGTTACGCCGCACCATGCTTCCAGTTTATGTCTCTACTAACAAACAGGTGACATCGTTAAGCAGTTTCCTTTGTATTCAAACAGAGGTAGACACAGGAGGTAATGCAGGTACACACACGTGAGGTCAAAAGAGGATGAGACAAGGAGAAAGCTTTTAAGATAGGCCGTCAACACTTAGCATGAGTTGACTGGGTAAGCGTGGTGTGGAAGGGCAGAGGGCTATTCTAGAAGGAAAGAATGACAAACACGAGGGCAGAAGCAAATACAGGGTACTCCATTCACGGCACGGCAAATACATCAGTAAGGCAGGAGCTGCACGCTGTGGTGACAACATCAGTGCCGCAAGTCTTGGTTTCTCCAAATGTACAAGGGGAATAACGATAATACTTCCTGTGTACTATTACCCTAAGCGTTGACGTATGTTGAACACTTGGCACAGGTTCTGCCACATAATCATGCTGAAATTAGTGCTAGCCCCGAAAAGAAGTATTACAGTTTTAAAACATCATTCTAGAAATTCTACAAAAACGAAAAAAAATGAGAAACACAAGAGGTTAATTACAGATTACCTAAAATACTCGTATGAAAAATTTCTTTTGAGGAGGAATAAATTGTCAAGTTGTTAAATGTACATATTTACTCTGATTTTTTCTAACGTTTCCATCTCAGAGAATTTTGCAAATCCTGTCCCATCCAAGTTACAAGCAAAATCATACTTCAGAAAAGAGATACACTTTCACAGTCCTAGAAATTATAAAAGGTCTGTACCCCCAATTCCAACGTCATTGGGGGGGGCATTCCCCGCACAAACACCAAGCAATTCTCAGACCCTCGCGGGGTGTTTACACAACTCAACTCAATCGTGACACTATCTTCCTGGAGACGGCATCAGACCCCACAGGTCGCGGGCTCAGTCCTACAGGACGACATCCCCTACTGCCTCTGCACAGGCCAGTTCCAAGTTCAGGCTGTCGCCTGTGCTTCTGACCAAAGGGCTACAGATTGGAGGTTCCGACAAGCCCCATTCAGGTTCAATTAGTTTGCCAGAGTGCCTCAGAGAAATCAGAGAAACATCTCACCTACTGTATTACCAGTTTCTTACAAAAGGATGTAAGGCGGGAACGGCCAAACGGAAGCCGTGCACAGGGCACGGTACGGGGAAAGGACACCAGATACTCTTCCCAAATCTCCGCATGTTCACCAACCAGGAAGCTCTCTGAACCCGGTCCTCCGGGGGTTTGATGGAGGCCTCATTACTCGGGCATGACTGATCAGCTCATGGGCCGCTGAGGACTGAAGTCAATCTCCGGCTCTTCCCCCCTTCCCTTAAGTCAGAGGGTGGGAGGAAAGTTCCAACCCCTAACTACAGGGTTGCTCCCCTGGCAACCAGCCCCCTGTGAGCAGGGGCTTTGCCAAGGTCACCTCATTAAAGTAACAAAAGACACCTGGTGAGAGCTCTCACCACTTAGGACATTCCCGAGGACCTCTGTGCCAAGAAGGGGGTCGAAGACCAAATGCATATATTTCTTCTTATAAATCGCAGGACCCCAGAAATCTTCCTTGAAATTTCTCTTCCTTTGTTTATACACTACTATATGGATAGCACACTTTTAGACTGATGGTACCATCGCAAAGTGAACTAGAAATGAATGTGAATAGAATGTTATTTCCTCATTATAATGTACAAGGGAAAGTACAAATACCATAGGTTAGCAAAAGGGTTCTCGGCAGAAGTGACTTTTGCCCCACAGAGAGTATGATAAGGCAAGGCCTGGAGACATCTTTTGGTCCTTACAACTGGGAGGGGAGTGCTCCTGGCATCTAGTGAGTGGGCAGAGCTCAGGGATGCCGCTACAGACCCCACAGTGCACAGGACAGCCTCATGGCAAAGAAGTATTGAACCAAAAATGTCAAGAGTGTCGGACTTCAAAGACTCTGGATGAGAGCAATATACTGATTCATTAGCCAGAAAAGCACAAATGTGAAAGGGAGATAAGCTTCCATCACTCTCTGGAGAAGTCCAGAATCCTCTGTAGGAGACAGACATTGAAACAACAAAACCACGATGTCATAAGCACTGTCACAGACATGTACAAACCCCGCGAGAACAACGGGTAGCGCATATTCAAAACACGTCTCGACAGTGTCCAGCAGTGTGTCATATGACAGGGACAAGGAGAAGGCAGTCACGGCTCTGCTGCCACTCTGCCCGCCTTTCAGGAGCGCTAAAACGTAAATAACCGTATCAGTTACTAAACACAGGAGAGACACGAGCTCACGTGAAGTTGTCAAAGGAGGCGCTCAGAAGATGTGACAGCTGTCTTAAATGAAGAAAGGCAGGAGTGCAGAGGACCGTCTGAATGTCAGTGTCTTTTCAGCCATAAAGAACCAACTGTGCAAAACCAGAGTCGTCAGGGCACAGGCTGGAGAGCCTCAATTCATTTGGTTTATTTGCCCAAAACCCTCTACGTATGCCTGTTGAGGAACGCGGGGACTGACCTTCTGGAAACAACCATAAAACTGGACAGAATACATGGAACAGCAGACAACGGCCGACAGCTAGCACGGCGCTGTACGCCCTGAGAGAGCACACAAATGAGGTGAGCCCGGAGACGGCCGACGATGCATGGCTGCGGGTAGGTTCAAGTCCACAGCGTGAGGAGGGGTGACCCAAAGGTCGTCCTGCAGCTTTTCTGAGTCGAGGAGAAAGAGATCAAAGTTTGAGGAGGCTGAAACGAGTAGGTCTTGTGGGCAGAAAACCAGGAAGGATGGAACTAGGCAAAGAGAAACCCAGAGAGCTGTGAGGGACCCCTCAAGTTTTGGGCTGAATACTGCTTTCTTTTAACATTCTTTTTTTTTTTTTTTCATTTTCTTTTCCATTATGGTTTATCCCAGGACGCTGAACAGAGTTCCCTGTGCTCTACAGTAGGACCTTGTTGTTTATCCATCCTACATGTAAGAGCTCACATCTGCTAACCCCAAACTCCCACTCCACCCCTCTCCCAACCCCCTCCCCCTTGGCAGCCACAAGTCTGTTCTCCATGCCCATTAAGTCTGTTTCTTGAACATGCATGAGGTGAAAGCACACGAGACCGTGGAAGGAACAGACAGAAAGCACTAGAGCAAGCAATTCCTGGAGTTCTAAGCAGGCTACTACCTCACATTCTAACCGTCAGAGCAGAAAGGATACACAATACACAGGGCATCGGATAGAGTCCTCAGAAAAATATCACTATAGTAATGGGGACAAATTAGCCCTAGACTAAAGTCTGCTCTGAATCTGCCCTCAGAAAGTTTAAACGCAAGTCTCTACAAAAGCAAACTGATCGCAAGTAACTACATGCCAGAACGATCGAATGCTTTTTACAAAATACAGCAAAATTCAGAACACGAAAATCTGACATCCAATCAGATATCATCAGGCATGCTGGACTTCCCTGGTGGCTCCGTGGTTAAGAATCCGCCTGCCAAGGCAGGGGACATGGATTCGAGCCCTGGTCCGGGAAGATCCCACATGCCGCGGAGCAACTAAGCCCATGCACCACGACCACTGAAACCGCGTGCCACAATTACTGAAGCCCACATGGCGAGAGCCCGTGGTCCGCAATAAGAGAAGCCACGGCAATGAGAAGCCCGCGCACAGCAACGAAGAGTAGCCCCTGCTCGCCGCAACTACAGAAAGCTTGTGCGCAGCAATGAAGACCCAAGGCAGCCAAAAATTAATTATTTTTTAAAAAGTACTTAAAAAAAAATCATCAGGCATGCAGAGAAGCAGGAAACTATGACGCACAACCAAAAGGGAAATAGAGAATCTAAAGAAACAGAGCCAGAAACAACACAGGTGATGTAACTAGCAGGAAAGGACAGTTATCGATGAAAGGTTACTATAAATATGCCCAGGAATGTAGAAGAAAACATGGACACAGAGAGGAGAGGAACAGAAGATGCAGGAAAGACCTGCACGGAACTTCCAGAAGTAAAAATGAAGGAACAGAAACATGACGAGAGGACTGAAAAAGTGTCAGACACTGTAGAAGAAAACATGGACACAGAGAGGAGAGGAACAGAAGATGCAGGAAAGACCTGCACGGAACTTCCAGAAGTAAAAATGAAGGAACAGAAACATGACGAGAGGACTGAAAAAGTGTCAGACACTGTAGAAGAAAAGACCACTTGTTGGGAACCTGAAGACACAATGACAAACACGATCAAAATGAAGCAGACATTGGGGGAAAAATGCGCAAAAAACATGATCAGAGACTGACTGACCCAGGAGACCATATAAAGTCTGTCATGTATATTTAGGGCCCCAGAAGACAGGACACAGAGGATGGGGCAGAAAAAAAATTGGCCCATGTGTTTAAAATTTGATTAAAATTATAAGCCCACAATTAGAAGAAACTTAGTGACCCCCAACAGAAGACACATAAAGGCCACCCCATCAAGGTAGCCATAATCATATTAAAACTGGACACAGAAAGAAACACTTAAAAGCAGACAGAGATATAAACAGATTCTTTATAAACAGCTGGAAAAAAAAGAATGTCGGAGATTTTTCAGAAAATATACAAGACCAAAGAAAATGAAAAGATTTTTAAACAACTCATTTTTTAAAAATTGCTAACTGGAAATTCTGTACCCAGTGAAATACCTTCCGTCTGGGGACAGAGACAAACCGACAATTATAATTCTGCGTTTTGAATGATAAAAGTGTGAGGGTTTGATTTCTTTATTTATGTGTGTATGTATGTATGGCTGCGTTGGGTCTTCGTTGCTGCGTGCGGGCTCTCTCTAGTTGCAGCGAGCGGGGGCTACTCTCCGTTGCGGTGCGTGGGCTTCTCACTGCCATGGCTTCTCTTGTTGCGGAGCATGGGCTCCAGGCACGTGGACTCAGTAGTTGTGGCACATGGACTCAGTAGCTGTGGCTCGTGGGCTTAGTTGCTCCACGGCATGTGGGATCTGCCTAAGCACTGCACCACCAGGGAAGCCCTTCCACTTTTAAAAAACCATTTTCATCTGTTTATTTTCCATCATGATCAGCCCTTGCACATTTTCTCTCTATAGAACAGCACAGAAGAAATCACAAGACTTCATCAGTAGGCACCTCAAAGTGAAAGCTTATAGGGAACCCCAGTATCAAAGAAGGGGAATCCACACACTTACTAGTCCTTCACCCAGCAGCATCTGCACTGCTGGGGAAACGGAGACTCTCGTGCCGAGAGCCCATGCCCGTTAAGACAGAATCTGCACTTCAGCAAGATTCCAGGTGATGTGTGTGAAGGACCAAGCCTGGGAAGCGCTGCTCTGGCCCCGGGGAGCTGCAGCTGGCATCTGCAGAAGCTGAGTCTCTCCATCGCTGCACTGAAACTTGATTCAAGCCTAGTTTCTGACTCCAGAAATCTGGGCTATTCTCCCAACGAATCTCTCACTTTACACTCCCGATGACGGTCATTTCCCCTCGGCTTATAAACGTATTCAAAGTCTTCTCAAGGTAAAGACACAAAAACCATTTCCCCAAAATCAAAGCCCCTGACCCAGCCACTTGTCTCTCCTCTTTCCCACCCAGGTGGTCTTAGGAAGGAACTTCAACTTGTGGACAGAGCTGTGTGCATCTGTTGTACATTTCCTCCTGTACATTTACTATTCGAGTGGGACCTTTTAAGGCTGTCTTCTACTGACCCGTCGTAGAATTCCAAAGTGGCGACCTGGCCCTCCGCCATCATAATAAAAAGAGCTACTATTTATCCAATGTCTGTTATGTTCAGACACTGTTTAAGTGCTTTACATGCATCTTTGATTTTTTTACTTAAATTAGATGCTTTTGTAATTTCTATGATATTCCCCTAACTCCTTGTGTAGCTACCTGGCTAGTCCCTCTTTTGAGACAGGATAGGTCTTTAAATCATTCAAAATAGCCTCCGGTCTCAGCCTCTTATAAATTTTCAAAACTCATCAATTCTCCTCAATAGAGTCTCATGGTATACTCCCCAGCAACACATAAAAATTCAATGAAAATTGAGCCTCACTGTTTAAAAAAATGAGAAGAAAAAAAAGGCTGCATTCCATGGAGAACACGTTCCACCCAATGAATAAGTTACTGAACGACCATAAAACGTCATTCAATATTCTTGATATGCTCATTTTCCAGGACTGTGAAATTTGATTTAATGAGGACAGCTTCCTTTATGAGATGATGGTAAAGGGAATCTCATAACGATTATAAAAATCTTCAGCATTCCTTGAAACGTTTCGATCCCATTACTCCCACCCTCACTAAGTGGAAAAGAAAACTTGGACCAAATCTGCACCTTGACCAAGGACCACAACCCAGACTATATCATTAATACTTTTCTTTACTATAAAAATATAAAAGGTAAATGTTTATCATTTGTAAAAAATAAAAGTTTACTCATTACAGTGATAAAAGCTAACGCTTTCGGGAAAATGTGCTACGTGCTGGTCACCCCAGGCTCCATCACTCTCAGCAAACCAGCCCATTTCACGGAGAAAAGTGAAGCATTGAGAGGGACACTTCCACGAATCCCCTTTCACACCCGCCTATACACCGGAAGCCGGCCCGTGTGTTCTCATTTGCTACCTCGTCCTGCGACAAGGAGGCACGGTCCTTTACTGCCACGTCAAACCTTCCTCACATGGTGCAGTGGACGCCACTGCTGTTTCAGGTCACGTGCTTCTGCTGGTCTCCTCTCTCCTCCAGCATCACACACCCTCTCTCTTCAGGACAGTTCCCATCTGCTTAGACTACGGGATGATTTCTTCACCCCAAACGTGATGTAATGTGGGGTTACCCTGCTCAGCCCTTCACCCACAACCTTCCACAGCGATCCGTGCTCTCTGAAATGTTCTCATACCCCCTCCTCTCTCCGTCTCTCCCTACCACTCCTCTGGAACACATCAATCAGGCTTTCTCTGCAGCCACCCGCTAACTCTGCTCCTGTTAAGGTCGACCGTGACCTGTGCATCACGGTATCCAGTGACCAATTTTCAGACCTCCACCGTCCTGCAGATGCAACTGATCACCTCTTCCTTCTTGAGAAGCTGTTGCCATGTGTCCTTTAGAACTCCACCCTCGCGTGGACCTTCTCCCATCTTAACAGCCCCCGCTTAGTCCACCAGCAGGACTGATTTAGGACGTAACCCATGAAGCTCTTGTCCCTCTACCACTTCATCCAGCTTCATGACTTTAAATACCATCTATCCACCATGACATTTGTATGTCCAGCCTGACCTCTCAACTCCAGACTCATGTATCTATGTACCCATGACACATCTCGAGAGGAGGTCTAATTTACGTCTCAGACACAGCATGCTCGACACCAAGCCTCTGGTCATCCTTTCTCCACCCCCTCCCCCGCCCACAAAACCTGTGCCTCTCACACACCCCACTTGTCAGTATCCGCTCAAGGTCATGCCAGCTCCCTCCCCCAGCTGTTCATGACAAAGACCCCGCCATCACCATCAACGCTTCATTCCCCCGATTCGTCTCATGCAACGTGTCATCAGATTCTGTCGGCTCTGCCTTCAGAATATGTGCTGCCCACTTCTGCCCACCTCCACCACTGCCACCCTGGACTAACCCACCAACATCTCTCTTCTGCTCAAGCACTCATCCTGTACAAGTAAGAAGAACCTGTGCTTCTTACCCACCAGTCATACACCTCAAGAGCCATCCTGGTGCCGCCCCCCTCAAATATGAACAACTCCCCTAAAGGGAGGACTCAGGAGCCGTACTATAACTTTCTCAGGGAAGATATTCCAACAGAGCAAACCTTTTTAATAAAAATTGAGTCCCTCTTGTACACTGGACCTTAATTTAATGGACTCTGAACGATTCACTAGTTGACTCTTCAAAAGACTAGAGGTGACTGTATCATGAACCCCATGGTGTGGCACCCAAAGCCAGCTTTATTCTATTACGTTCTGGTATATCCCCACCCCCCAGGAAAGAAAAGACATGACTACATTCAAAAAACAGCACCAAGGTCCATCTCCACTTGTCCCTTGACAAGGATACTGTCATCAGGTCAGCTGTCGTTCTGGGACACTGAAGCAAAAGATGGTATTAAATTCTACGTGCTTGTCCTTCCCCCGGCATGCAAACGTCGGGGCAGGTTACATCCTTTTCCTGTTTAGCTCTCATCAGCTTCTTTCAGTACCTTTAACTCTGGCAGAGACATTCCCAGACAGGTGGCGGCTCTGCCCGAGCTCCTGAAGCGATGCGTTCACTTAATACCTGAGATTTGAAGACGTGACACTGGGTTGTGGAGCGGCGGAGGCAGGACAAGTTTTGACAGCAAGAAGAGCAGTGTGATACATCTGACGCCTTCGTTTCGAGGTGTCTTTCCAGTCACGTTGGAACATCCCACGGCCAAAGAGACCCTGTAGTAAGTAGTAAGGAGCCGTGTTCTTCCTTCAACTCCTTGAAGTACCTTTAACTAACTATGATTCTGCCTCATCAAAGCTTCCTTCTCATTTGAGAGTAAGCCTGTTCACACACAAATGGTTGGACCAACAATTTTACAAAAGAGATAGGCTCATTCATGGAGCAGGGGTAGACAGAGGTGTCTGGGATGGAGGACAGTGGGAAAGAAACGTTAACTAGAAGGCACACCCGCTCGATTTTAGATCTTACTCCTCTGCCTCTGAACCATGTCGTCTTGGGCCAATAAAACATTTTCTGCTTGTGTGCTGATTTCACTGCCCATAAAGTTCGCCTAGTAAAATTCAGACCTAACTTCTAAGAATTGCTATGAAATCAAATGGAGTCATATGGGAAAATATTTTGAAAAGCAAAAAGCACAAAGAAATGGATCAATAATGCCATCTGTGGCAGAGTGAAAACCTCTTTTTTATTCCTAATTTCACCCTGACCAGGACTGGATCGATGAGAATCCAGGCTGATCGAATGACAAGCTCAGTATCAACAATGGATGCTTCCCTCACTGACTGACCCCTGACGCACGTGAGGTCTCAGCTTTCCATGACCCTTAGTGCACATTTCATACGGCCAAGGTTGACATCTCAGCTGACATCCTACTAGGGTGGGGATATTATGAAGTCAAACACATCAGAATTAAAGATGGGAGGTGTTTCATCAGCAAGAAGGCCATTCCTAAACGAAGATGTATCAGGTGTCATCAAAACTAAGACAACAGGAGCCTTCTCTGATGGCACAGTGGTTAAGAATCCGCCTGCCAGTGCAGGGGACACAGGTTCGAGCCCTGGTCCGGGAAGATTCCACCTGCCGCGGAGCAACTAAGCCCGTGCGCCACAACTACTGAGCCTGTGCTCTAGAGCTCGTGAGCCACAACTACTGAGCCTACGTTCTAGAGCCTGTGAGCCACAATTACTGAAGCCCGCGCGCCTAGAGCCTGTGCTCCACAACAAGAGAAGCCACCGCAATGAGAAGCCCGCGCACCGCAACAAACAGTAGCCCCCACTCGCTGCAACTAGAGAAAGCCCACGCACAGCAACGAAGACCCAACACAGACAAAAATAAATAAATAAATTTATCTTTTAAAAAAAGAACGAAACTAAGACAACAACAGCTGTAACACACGTGACTATTTTATATACCGTTAACAAGGAGAAAGGACATGTTCGTTTATAATTCAAGATTACATCAGTTGTAAGAAAAACACATTTAAACATGGGAAAACATGCATTTTATGATTAGTACGAAAAACTGTAATAGTTTATCATGTTTCTTAAGGTTTTATAAAAGTAAGAGGAAGGGGCTAATGGCTAGTTAATAAACTAAAGCAATGAAGCGCAATCTATCTATGTCTCTATCACGGAAAATAACACGTTTCGTAAAAGGCCACATGAGAAATCATCCCTTGTGAATCAGAGAAATCATCCCTTATGATTCAGATCTAGGCTTGAGAGACACCCATAACCTTGGGCTGTCATTTATCCCAAACATGAAAAGGTGAACAGAGTGTCCTGATACTCTGTGTACCAGAACTGCCTCTTTTTTCTGTAAGCTACATCAGGATCCCAGAGGGTTCTTGAGACAAGATGTTTATCTTAATTTGCCCCCAAAGATTCATACTGGAGACTTTCCCAATGAATGCTGATGGTGACTTTTGTCAGAGTTCATACGTTATCCGAAGGCAGAAAACATATTCTGGAGTGAACCCCTATGACGAGTTAATAAATGTGAAAAATTAAAAGAAAAAGATTCCTGTTCTAATATACTTAACTATGTCATTAAAAAAAATAACACTGTTAACTCTGCCATCAGCCTGAAAAAGTAGCAAAAGTAGAACTGTATAGATAGTCATATGAGAAGTTAAAGAGATCAATACATGAGGAGGCCATGAATGGATTCTAGGTATGTTATGATTAACATGCCCCTGAAAATCTTTTCCACATAGCAGAACTTCATGACTAAAATTACCTAGAAAATACTTTCTGTCTAGAAATTGGTGCTGGTAATACAGACTAAGGAATCATGACAGTCTGAATGGTTAGGTAGGTTGTGTGATATCATTATGACTGTGGTTCTTCTTAGAGCAGGAGTTGGAACACGCTTTCTGTAAAGGGCCAGACTTCCTGTAAAGTTTCCACTTTGTGGACCATATGATATATCACAACTACCCAACTCCGCTGTTGTAACACAAAAGCAGCCGTACATGATATATAAAAAAAAAACTGGTTTGGCCAAGTTCCAATAAAACTTTACTTACAAAAACAAGAGGCGGACCAGGTTTGCTGTGTGGGGTGTTGTTTGCAAGCTCATGCCTTAGAAGATAAAGCTCAGACCATCTTGCAAATATACACATGGGGCCAAAGATATCTAACAGTCTAGTTGTTTCTGTTGGAGCAGAATAAAACCTGGAGTCCTTCTGGGTCCGAACTCTTACCAAGGGAAAGCTTAGGTTCCTGACAATGTGAAACTTGTATGCATTCTTAATACATAATGTGGTAACCAGGGGCATGGACGGGTCTGTCTCAATGAATGACTAGCCTGAAAAATACTGAAACAGGGATGAGTCCTTTCAGGATTCAGTCTGTTTAAGCATAATAATCAGACATTTACTGCAAAATAAAACAGAAGCAAAAAAATGTAGAGCGAGATAAGAACACTCGAAGCAGCTAAAATTGCACATTAAGGCTTTGAGTTATTGGACCAGCGGGCTGAGGTCTCTCCACAAAGTCCCTCACATTAACTGGCCTCTGTTTTCCCCACCTTTCAAGTTCCAATTAACCTTTCTGCCAACAGCAGATCACAATTTGTACACACGAGTCCCATTTTAATAAACCGATGTGGTTCAGATGTCCTCACGGTTATTTCAGAGAGAACGGCAATTACAGAAGCCCACTATCACATCTGGAATTTCAGGGAGAAACGTTTCAATTATATCTCCCTTCTCAGGGGTCAGATGTAAAACTATCAACACAGAGTCAGTGATATTAAGGGATAATGTGTTTACCAAGCGAACAGCAGGGCACATCTTGTTCCTCTAGATCCTACAGCAGCATATATATGTACAGTTTGTGTACAGAACAGAATACAAAATAAAGTAGGAGTGCACTTTATAGAATGCAGGAGACACAGGGATGGCCTTATTGCCCTTGCCTTTGCACAGATTCATCAGTTTTGTTTATTGCTTGTTTGTTTCCATTTCTGATCAAACTTCTCTGTTCTATCTCTCAAGGGACCTGAATCCCTCCACAGCCTAGAATGAGCCCCACCGAGTCATGACCTGCGCTGGTGTAATCACCTCCGTGTGTGTGTGTGTGTGTGTGTGTGTGTGTGTGTCTGCTTCTAACCAATAGAATATGGCCAAGGTGAAGAACTGTCACTCCTGAGATTACGCTGTGTTATATAAAATTCCGTCTCAGCAGACTGGAAATCAGGATTCTGGCCTTAAAGAAGTACATAGCTGTTCTGTGACCTGCCAATGAAGGGGGCCACATGGGGAGGGACCACAGCAACTTCTAGGAGCTAAGAGTGTACTCCAGCCAAGAGTCATCAAGGAAACAGGACCGCAGTCCTACAACTGCAAGGAAGTGAATTCTGCTGACAATTGCAATGAGCTTACAAGCAGATTCTCCTACAGTCGAGCCCCCAGATGAGAATGCAGCCCGGCCAACACCTTGATTACAGACTTGACAGATGCTGGGCAGAGAATGCAGTTAAGCTGTGCCCAAACTCCTGACCCAAAGAAACTGTGTGCTGTGTTCAGCCACTAAGTTTGGGGGTCATTTTTTATGCAGGAAGAGGTAAGTAATATAAAGAAACATTCATGTGAATGGCAGGTAAGCATGTTTCCTGGGAAAGTTTGGATTGGATCCCTAAAGAAGCCTGAAGATGTTCTGGAAAACCTGAAGTGTAATAGGTCAGCTCCCTTGAGGGAGGGCAGAAGCCATGATTTATGCTCCTCTGCATCATCTCCAACGTCCAGAAAAGGGCAAGATACAAAAAGACATAGGAGAGCTCTTCTATCTGATTTGACACTAAGTCATTAGCTTAGCTGTGCGTGTCAGTAGCAGAGCAATTGGCTATGTAACTTCAAATACCTGCCAGTCCTACGTATTATCGCATTTTGAAGTTCACGACTACAAAGTGCTTCCAAAGACTTCCCTTATGGTAAAATCCTCAGCCCCCAGGTACTTCTGGCAACAGATGTCATTATGTAAGAGTCTGCAAATCACCCATATTCCAGCCAGTCACAAAATGCTGAGTAGAATCTTTTGGAGCAAATTAAAACTGAGATTAGGAAGATCACGTATTGATTACGTTAGCAGTTGAGAAACACTTCCATTCTAGCTTTCCAAAACAACACTAAACACTTTTCTAAAATAACCCTGTAACACAGTGAGCCCCTGTAACCGTCCAAGGGGAATCCAGCCACAGCAGCACATGGACATGGGGAGAGGGGTCAGAGATGGAGCTGAGAGGCAGTCTTGCCACCTGCAGTGGGTGAGCCATGTGACTTGATAATTTCCAGCTTCCCAGGCTTCCACGCTTCCACACACAGCTCTGTGGACTTACAGTGTGCCCTGCTTATCTCCATGCTTGTCGGGAAGGTCAGACGGTATCAGGACTGAGGATGTATTTCACACACCTTAAAAATGATGGAGCTGGGGCTTCCTTGGTGGCTCAGTGGTTAAGAATCTGCCTGCCAATGCAGGGGACACAGGTTCGATCCCTGGTCCAGGAGGATCCCACATGCTGTGGAGCAACTAAGCCTGTGCGCCACAACTACTGAGCCCACGAGCCACAACTACTGAGCCCATGTGCCACAACTACTGAAGCCCACGCACCTAGAGCCCGTGCTTCACCACAAGAGGAGCCACGGCAGTGAGAAGCCCACACACCGCAACGAAGAGCAGCCCCCGCTCGCCGCAACTAGAGAAAGCCCGCGCACAGCAACAAAGACCCAACACGGCCAAAAATAAATTAATTAATTAAAAACAAACAAACAAACAAAAAAACTGATGGCGCTGTTATGACCCCAGGCCCACAGGCATGTTTGCAGAATGGAATCTGTGTGCCCTCCAAGGTGAAACGCAGGCAACAGGACCCCCTTGGCAACTCCCGCACGGGGGTGGGACCAGACCACTGTGTCTGTTTGGAGAAGCTCGGTAGTGCCCTACCAGCCCCCCATTCCACTCACAGAAGCCCTGCAGCGTCGTTTCCCTCTGATGCCGCACGGGCATGTCTGCTGGCGTTCCCTCGCCACCACCCTCCACGGTGTGGCTTTGGTCCCCAGAGTGGACTCTTCCAACTCTTGTGCTCACGGCCCTTGCGGGCTTTCCGACCACTCTTACTCTGAGCGGCCACCGTGCCGTCAGCCTGGCTGCTTCACGGCAGGTCCCTGGGTCCCTGGTTTGCCCTGGAAGAGACAGTGCAGCAAAGCAGCCCTCCCCCTCTTCAGCACAACTGATGATTTTAGACAGTGGTGGTCTGGGACAGCAACGCTCTATCATCTACCCGAGAGCACGGGGAAAGTACGGTGCCTTCCATACGGGAAAACGTGGGCAAGCCTCAGCCCAGAGTATGGGCTGCCCAGAGGGTGAACAGCCAGGGGAAAATCTCTGAGAAACCCCACCACTAATAAGAGGGCGGCTTCCTCCAAAAGCATGAGAATCATCATGCCGAGAATCGCCCACAGAAGAGCCATAATGTGAGGTGGGAGGAGGGCAACGGCTGGAACCCTTCTTCACTGGTGATTAGCTAATAATGGAAGCAGCGGGTGGCTAGGTTTTAAGAAGTCTCGAGAATTTTTTTAATGTGAATTTACACACACATGCACACACACACACACACCTGAAGGAAAGTGAACTTCCCCAGCCCCAGAACATGATGCCCTCCCATGCCAAGGACCCACTGGCACGTGGTCAGCCTGCAATTGCGTCCCGAGTGTCCGTGGCTGTGTACGGGGCCTCTTACCTCACAGAAGCTCTGGCACTGCTGCTTCCGCAGGTCCCAGGACACCTTGCAGGGCTCCAGGCACTAGGAGAGATGAACAGTGAAAACCAATCAGTAAACACGGGAAAAAAACAAAGCCCAAAAGGAAAGAACCCGCCTGTGCACACTCCTGACTTCTCAGGGCCTACTTTTCCTAGTGACTTTAGGAAATCCAATTAATCAGCAGCTCATCGTAACTGTGTGTATCCTAGGAATCCGAGACAAGAGCATCATGACCGAGCAGGGACAGAAAGACATACGTTTCCACACAATCGAAAAAGGAAAGCTGCAGAGTCTGGAGGCGACATGCAGGAGAAGCAGGTGTATTCCCTGTCAGGCACAGCAGTTTGGATATTTAGTTTTATTCAGTAAAAAATAGTTTCTAAAGGTGGTTGTTACAGATGAATTTTTTCCTCATCAACCTTAACGATAACTTGCTTTTAAATTGACAACATAGGGTTTTTTTGAATATTCTTCTGTAAGTGACTGAAGTATTGCATTAAATATATGTATATGCATATATATATATATATATATATATATCACACCCATTATTGTTAACTTATGTGTTTATCTCAGTGAATCCAGCGGCTTTCACATTTACCCAGTTTAATTACTCTATTAAAATGTATGGAGTAGCCTGAATATGAGACTCTCCCATAAGAGCTTCAGAATACAGTTTGAATACATATATGTAATTTACATATAGGATTTAATAAATCAAAGGTAATAGCCAGGATCCACTGTTCAGTAACAACTGTAATAATAAATAATATATTATTGAATGAACAAAGTATATATACGTGTAAATGTAGGTTTTATATACATACTACTATATATAACGTATAATTATAACACTTAAGATATAGTACTATATATACTATCTATATAATATATTGTAATAAATAAGAGATAACAGCCAGGCCTCATGATTGAAATTAAAATCTTACATTCATATGAATGGATATTTGATTCTCCAAATTATATTTTAATGCAAATTTTAATTAGTACAAATTAATCATCTCGTAGAGTTAAATGACAGTTATCTAAATACTGGCATACCCTGGTTCCCATAAGCTCATGATTATTCTATGTATCTGACTTTCATTATTGATAAATTTTCCAGTTGATATCAAAATTCTCAGTTAAATTTCAGACATATATAATGTAGAATTCAGAACATACACCTGTACTATATTTTCACTTTACTTTCTAGCAACATCCCTGTTGTAAAATAAAGATACAGTTTAAAGATGAACTGGAAGACTCTATGGTGAAATTTACTTTGCAAATGTCCACTGCTATTTTTTTCAATCAAAAATGCATATATGAAAACAAACTACTGACTGTATCAACTGTCAGTCTGTCACAGCACTGCTCTCAAAGTGTGATAAATGACCAGTAATATGAGCATCACCTTGGAGTTCACGGGAAAGGCACTAGGTGTACAGAGTCTAGCAAGTTCTCCTGAAAATCTTGGTGCTTTTACGCTAAACTTTAAAAAGAACTGCCTTACTGTGGTAAACATTTCCCAATATATGTGTGTATCAAACCATCAGACTGTACACTTTAAACTTACACAACGTTACATATGTCACTTATATCTCAATAAAGCTGGGGGAGAAAAAGAACTGCTATAGAATTTGATGAAAACAGGGTCTGTAATGGCTCTTTCTTGGTTCATGTAAGTATCATTTAAGAATCAGTCTACTGCTTGTGAGAATATTCTAGATTTTATATGCTTTAATGTTGCATATGAACAATTCATTTTTAGTTATTTTAATTAAAAAAACTTGAGCTCGTCAATGATGCTTTTCCAAGACCTATATAAGCTTGTCCCAAGTCTATTAGTGTTCACCTCTTCCAAGCATGTTCTAAAACAAATGTACAAATTTTCACCAATATAACGATTCTAAAAGAATACCATTTTTCTAATAGCAATGGAACAGTTTAAAACTTGTCTACCTTACATAGTTCATGAGCTCCCTAAAGAGTGAGTTTTGTTCCCTAAAGGTACATCCAATGCCTTACCCCACAGAGTTACCCTTATTTGTTGCAAGACATTGGCTCCCAGCCTAAAAACTTTACTGGTCATTTAATAAATACGCTTAGACCTAACTCCTTCTCAAGACTACTTGAAATGAATAAGTGGCACTCTTTAAAATACTTTGCAATTTTTTCATTTGAAGAAGTGGCCTACAACGGAGCAGGACCGCACCACAAGACCTGGGGAGTTTTCACGGACAGAGGCTCAGCTACTTACAAGTTAAGTATCTGTCATTTCACTCGGGAAACATCCAACAAGCATTTATTCCATATAAAAACTGTTCAGTGCCATGTGGCTAAAAATGTCTCAGAATAATTATGTGATTCTTGCTTTCTGTCGTTGCTGAAAATGTAAACTATGAAAGCAAGATATTACATGTATACAGTTGCATTTTCATAACTAGAGACACGCATGAGTGCATTAAAAAAGTCAGTCCTCTGTGATGTCCATGATTCCAAATAACCATATTCCTGACAACTTGTGGAATAAATGCCTTATAAAAACTAGGTACCATTTACAAAAGTGGGCATATTTCTGAAATGCTAACAGCAGCAATACGTAATGCACTTGTCTTCTTGTTAATCCAGAATCGCCATCTGTCAAGTCTAGCATTGGTATATACAATTCATTTAAAGTTCTATTTTAATTGCACGCTTGCCTCATTTCTAGTCACCACTAATCAGTAGCAGCTGAAGATACATCTCAAAATGCTACTAATGACAGCCAACATTTTCTTTTAGTAATCCTCGGTGAAAACTACCTGACAAGAGCAGCCTAGATGTAAACATTTATGTAAATCTCGGCACGATAAATTTTCCAAAGCTTTATTTCTTTACGGTGCTACTGGCCAGGTAAAATGATTTCAACAAAAGCCAAAGAGGAAAAAAATGACAGCCATTTCTCTCACACTTTGAACAGGAAGAAAACACTTTCTATTTCTCCAAGTAATAATAATAATAAAGTACTGCCAAAAAAAGGTAGTCGTAAAACTCGCTTCCATGTGTGAAGGGAGTAGAAGAGAAGTAATACTACAAGCAACAACTGCAACTCTAAGGGCCGTGATCACACACTGCGTCAAACTACAAAAACAAACAGACAAAAACAGTAATCAAAGTTAGTATTTTAGCAAGTGCTTTAGCCTTTCAAGTTTTAGGCTGATCAACTGTTTGAAATCATTTCCTCCTAGGCTACTGCTTCAAGCCCAATGAAGAAAAACTTCACATTTCAGAGAAACTTAAAAAAAAAAAAAAAAAAAAAAGGTTGAGCTATCAATTTTTCTTTACTTAATCTAGAAAGATACATTCACAATATCACTTGCTCAGATGATAATTGTATATTAAATTTATATTTTTTAAATGTTCAGTAATAGAGATTGGTTCAAGATGGTGGAGTAAAAGGACAAGTACTCCCTCCCTCTTGCAAGAGCAACAGAAACACAACTAACTGCTGAATAATCATCGACAGGAAGACACTAGAACTCACCAAAAAAGATACCCCACATCCAAACACACAGGAGAAGCTGCAGTGAAACAGTAGAAGGGGCGCAATCACAATAAAATCAAATCCCGTAACCGCTGGGTGGGTGATTCACAGACTGGAGAATAATTATACCACAGAAGTCCACCACCAGAGGGAAGTTCTAAGCTACATGTCAGGCTTCCCAACCTGGGGGTCAGGAAATGGGAGGAGGACTTCCCAGAGAATCAGACTTTGAAGGCTACTGGGATCTGACTGCAGGACTTTAAAGGTCTGGGGGAAACGGAGACACTCTTGCAGGTCACACACAAAGTAGTGTGCACATCGGGACCCAGGGGAAGGAGCAGTGACCCCACAGGAGACTGAACCAGACCTACCTGCTAGTGTTGCAGTGTCTGCTGCAGAGGCAGGGGGTGGCTGTGTCTCATCATGAGGACAAGGACACTGGCAGCAGAAGTTCTGGGAAGTACTCCTTGGTGTGAGCCCTCCTAGAGTCCTCCATTAGCCCCACCAAAGAGCCCAGGTAGGCTCCAGTGTTGGGTCACCTCAGGCCAAACCCAGCCCCACCCATCAGCAGACAAGTGGATTAAAGTGTTACTGAGTTCTGCCCACCAGAGCAACAGCCAGCTCTACCCACCATTAGGGACTGGCTCTACCCACCACCAGTCCCTCCCATCCGGAAACTTCCACAAGCCTCTTAGGTAGCCTCATCCACCAGAGGGCAGACAGCAGAAGCAAGAAGAACTACAATCCTGCAGCCTGTGGAACGAAAACCACATCCACAGAAGGATAGACAGGCTGAAAAGGCAGAGGGCGGCTCTGTACCAGATGAAGGAACAAGATAAAACCCCAGAAAAACAACTAAATGAAGTGGAGATAGGCAACCTTCCAGAAAAAGAATTCAGAATAATGACAGTGAAGATGATCCAGGACCTCGGAAAAACAATGGAGGCAAAGATCAAGACGATGCAAGAAATGTTTCACAAAGACCTAGAAGAATTAAAGAACAAACACCTAGAAGAATTAAAGAACAAACACCTAAAAGAATTAAAGAACAAACAAACAGAGATGAACAATACAATAACTGAAATGAAAAACACACTAGAAGGAATCAATAGCAGAATAACTTAGGCAGAAGAACGGATAAGTGACCTGGAAGACAGGATGGTGAAATTCACTGCCATGGAACAGAATAAAGAAAAAAGAATGGAAAGAAATGAAGAGAGGCTAAAAGACCTCTGGGACAACATTAAACACACCAACATTC
The DNA here is from genome assembly GCF_039906515.1 of Pseudorca crassidens. NCBI lineage: Eukaryota > Metazoa > Chordata > Mammalia > Artiodactyla > Delphinidae > Pseudorca > Pseudorca crassidens. Next base: position 6,400,804 of record NC_090318.1, read on the forward strand.
ACATTAAAGGGGTCCCAGAAGGAGAAGAGAGAGAGAAAGGACCCGAGAAAATATTTGAAGAGATTATAATCAAAAACTTCCCTAACATGGGAAATGAAATAGCCACCCAAGTCCAGGAAGTGCAGACAGTCCCAGGCAGGATAAACCCAAGGAGAAACATGCCGAGACACATAGTAATCAAATTGACAGAAATTAAAGACAAAGAAAAATTATTAAAAGCAACAAGGGAAAAACAACAAATAACATACAAGGGAACTCCCATAAGGTTAACAGCTGATTTCTCAGCAGAAACTCTACAAGCCAGAAGGGAGTGGCATGATATATTTAAAGTGATGAAAGGGAAGAACCTACAACCAAGATTACTCTACCAGGCAAGGATCTCATTCAGATTCAATGGAGAAATCAAGAACTCTACACACAAGGAAAAGCTAAGAGAATTCAGCACCACCAAACAAGCTCTACAACAAATGCTACAGAAACTCCTCTAAGTAGGAAACACAAGACAAGAAAAGGACCTACAAAAACAAGCCCAAAACAATTAACAAAATGGTAATAGGAGGATACATATGGACAATTACCTTAAATGTGAATGGTTTAAATGCTCCAACCAAAAGACACAGGCTCACTGAATGGATACAAAAACAAGACCCATATATATGCTGTCTACAAGAGACCCACTTCAGACCTAGGGACACATACAGACTGAAAGTGAGGGGACGGAAAAAGATATTCCATGCAAATGGAAATCAAAAGAAACCTGGAGTAGCAATACTCACATCAGATAAAATAAACTTTAAAATAAAGAATGTTATAAGAGACAAGAAAGGATACTACATAATGATCAAGGGATCAATCCAAGAAGAAGATATAACAATTACAAATATATATGCACCCAACATAGCAGCACCTCAATACATAAGGCAAATGCTAACAGCTATAAAAGAGGAAACTGACAGGAACACAATAATAGTGGAGGACTTTAACACCTCACTTGTTAAATGGACAGGTCATACAGACAGAAAATTCATAAGGAGACACAAGCTTTAAATGACACAATAGACGAGATAGATTTAATTGATATTTATAGGACATTCCATCCAAAAACAGCAGATTACACTTTTGTGTCAAGTGAACACGGAACATTCTCCAGGATAGATCACATCTTTGGTCACTAATCAAGCCTTGGTAAATTTAAGAAAACTGAAATTGTATCAAGCATCTTTTCCTACCACAATGCTGTGAGATTAGAAATAAATTACATGGGAAAGAATGTAAAAAACACAAACACAAACACATGGAGGCTAAACAATACATTACTAAATAACCAAGAGATCAATGAAGAAATCAAAGAGGAAATCAAAAAATACCTAGAGACAAATGACAATGAAAACGCAATGATCCAAAACCTATGGGATGCAGCAAAAGCAATTCTAAGAGGGAAGTTTATAGCAATACAATCCTACCTCAAAAAACAACAAAACTCTCAAACAATCTAACTTTACCCCTAAGGGAGCTACAGGAAGAAGAACAAACAAAACCCAAAGTTAACAGAAGGGAAGGAATCATAAAGTTCAGAGCAGAAGTAAATGAAATAGAAACAAAGAAAACAATAGCAAAGGTCAATAAAACTAAAAGCTGGTTCTTTGAGAAGATAAACAAAATTGATAAACCTTTAGCCAGACTCATCAGAAAAAGAGGGAGAAGACTCAAATAAAATTAGAAGTGAAAAAGGAGAAGTTACAACAGACACCGCGGAAATACAAAGCATCACAGTAGACTAACAAAAGCAACTCTGCTAATAAAATGGACAACCTGGAAAAAATGGACAAATTTTTAGAAAGGTATAACCTTTGAAGGCTGTACCAGGAAGAAAAAGAAAACATGAACAGACAAATCACAAGTAAAGAAACTGAAACTGTGATTAAAAATCTTCCAACAAACAAAAGTCCAGGACCAGATGCCTTCACAGGTGAATTCTATCAAACATTTAGAGAAGACCTAACACTTCTCAAACTCTTCCAAAAATTTGCAGAGGAAGGAACACTCCCATACTCATTCTATGAGACCACCATCACCCTGATACCAAAACCAGACAAAGAAACTGCAAAAAAAGAAAATTACAGACTAATATCACTGATGAATATAGATGCAAAAATCCTCAACAAAATACTACCAAACAGAATCCAGCAACACATTAAAAGGATCATACACCATGATCAAGTGGGATTTATCCCAGGGATGCAAGGATTCTTCAGTATATGCAAATCAATCAATGTGATACACCATATTAACAAATTGAAGAATAAAAACCATATGATCATCTCAATAGATGCAGAAAAAGCTTTTCACAAAATTCAACACCCATTTATGATAAAAACTCTCCAGAAAGTGGGCATAGAGGGAACCTACCTCAACATAATACAGGCCTATATATGACAAACCCACAGCAAACATCATTCTCAATGGTGAAAAACTGAAAGCATTTCCTCTAAGATCAGGAACAAGACAAGGATGTCTACTCTCACCACTCTTACTCAACATAGTTTTGGAAGGCCTAGCCACGGCAATCAGAGAAGAAAAAGAAATAAAAGGAATACAAATAAGAAAATAAGAAGTAAAACGGCCACTGTTTGCAGATGACATGATACTATACATAGAGAATCCTAAAGATGCCACCAGAAAACTATTAGAGCTAATCAATGAATTTGGTAAAGCTGCAGGATACAAAATTAATGCACAGTAATCTCTTGCATTCCTGTACACTAACAGCAAAAGATAAGAAAGAGAAATTAAGGAAACAATCCCATTCACCATTGCAAAAAAAGAATAAAATACCTAGGAATAAACCTACCTAAGGAGGTAAAAGACCTGTACTCAGAAAACTTTAAGACACTGATGAAAGAAATCAAAGGTGACACAAACAGATGGAGAGATATACCATGTTTTCGGATTGGAAGAATCAATGTTGTGAAAATGACTATACTACCGAAAGCAATCTAGAGATTCAGGGCAATCCCTATAAAATTACCAGTGGCGTTTTTTACAGAACTAGAACAAAAAATCTTAAAATCTGTATGGAGACACAAAAGACCCGAATAACCAAAGCAATCTTGAGGGAAAATAATGGAGCTGGAGGAAGCAGACTCCCTGACTTCAGAATATACTACAAAGCTACAGTAATCAAGAGAGTATGGTACTGGCACAAAAACAGAAATATAGATCAATGGAACAGGATAGAAAGCCCAGAGATAAACCCATGCACTTACAGTCAACTAATCTATGACAAAGGAGGCAAGGCTACACAATGGAGAAAAGGCAGCCTCTTCAATAAGCGGTGCTGGGAAAACTGGACAGTTAACATCTAAAAGAAAGAAATTAGAACACTCCCTAACACCATACACAAAAGTAAACTCACAATGGACTAAAGACCTAAATGTAAGACCGGACACTATAAAACTCTTAGAGGAAAACACAGGAAGAACACTCTTTGACATAACTCACAGCAAGATCTTTTTTGACCCACCTCCTAAAGTAATGGAAATAAAAACAGTGGGACCTAATGAAATTTCAAAGCTTTTGCACAGCAAAGGAAACTATAAACAAGACGAAAAGTCATCCCTCAGAATGGGAGAAAATATTTGCAAACAAATCAACGGAGAAAGGATTAATCTCCAAAATATATATAAACAACTCATGCAGCTCAATATTAAAAAAACAAACAACCCAATCCAAAAATGGGTAGAAGACCTAAACAGACATTTCTCCAAAGAAGACATACAGATGGCCAAGAAACACATGAAAAGCTGCTCAACATCACTAATTATTAGAGAAACGCAAATCAAAAGTACAATCAGGAATCACCTCACACCGGTTAGAATGGGCATCATCAGAAAAGCTACGAACAACAAATGCTGGAGTGGGTGTGGAGAAAAGGGAACCCTCTTGCACTGTTGGTGGGAATGTAAATTGATACAGCCACTGTGGAGAACAGTATGGAGGTTCCTTAAACAACTAAAATAGAATTACCATATAACCCAGCAATCCCACTACTGGGTATATACCCAGAGAAAACCATAATTCAAAAAGACACATGCGCCCCAATGTTCATTGCAGCACTATTTACAATAGCCAGGTCGTGGAAGCAACCTAAATGCCCATCAACAGACGAATGGATAAAGAAGATGTGGTACATATACACAATGGAATATTACTCAGCCATAAAAAGGAACGAAATTGGGTCATTTGTAGAGACGTGGTTGGACCTAGAGACTGTCATACAGAGTGAAGTAAGTCAGAAAGAGAAGAACAAATAACATATATTAATGTATATATGTGGAATCTAGAAAAATGGTACATATGAACCCGTTTGCAAGGCAGAAATAGAGACACAGATGTAGAGAACAAATGTATGGACACCAAGGGAGGCAAGATGGGGGTGGGTGGTGGTGCTGGGATGAATTGGGAGATTGGGATTGACATGTATACACTAATACATATAAAATAGATAACTAATAAGAACCAGCTGTATAAGAAAAATAAATAAATTCCAAAAAAATTCAAAATAAATTCAAAAAAAATAAATACAAAAAAAATCAAAATAAATCTGATTAAAAAATGTCCAGACCTATATGCTGAAAACCCAAAATACTTCTAGGTGAACTTAAAAAAGAAATAAAGTGAGAGATATGTTGTGTTTAAAATAAATAAATAAAAAATAAAATGTACCGTAATATAAAACATGTTCCTACAGCATTCCACTCGTGGCATAGTGAGCGATGAGACTTTGTGACATTTACTATGTTGACTACAATATTCTTATCATTCGTTTGCAGCTCAATAAACACCTGCTGAATAAATTTATTGATAAATTGAAATGTTTTCCTAACCAGTACTTAGGACTGGGATACCTAAGTACTTCCAGAGACGAAGCAAATAATGAGGAAGAGTGAAGGGGGTAAATTTTGGATAACTGGGGTGACCAAAAGAATGGGAAACTGGAGAGGTCAGCCAATATCCAGGGAACAACTGCTCTTTACTGCCTTCTGGTTGTCTTCCAGAATTGCCCAACACTCAAACTTTACAGAGAAGCCAATGATGCAGAATTTATATAAACCCTTCCAACTTTTAAATATATTGTACAACACTGTACAGGTCTTTTTTTATTGTAATTAATTTATATCATGATATACTAGAGGGAATCCCCTGGTGGTCCTGTGGTTAGGACTCCACGCCTCCACTGCAGGGAGCCCAGGCTTGATCCTGTAAGCTGCGTGGCGTGGCTAAAAAAAAAAGACAGTAGGTAAATTTTTTAAATTGCTCTACGTAAGTGGTTCCGAAATGGGAGTGATTTTGTATTCCCAGGGGACATCTGGCAATGTGTGGAATCATTTTGTTGTGATTAAGGGGAGAGGTACTGGCTTCTTGGGGGTGAGGCCAGGGCTGCTGCTTAAACATCCTCCAGAGAGCACTCACATGATAAAAAATGATCTGACTCCAGATGTTAACAGTGCCAAGGTTGAGAATTTTTGAACAACATGCAAAGGAACCACAGTAACAGAGCTGGTCCTGAGAAACAACTTCCCCAGGATGGAGGAGTAAATGCTACTCAGGACGATGACCTGCAATCATGGAACAATGCTATAGATTTTGGCCACATTCATCCTTCTAAAACACGGTTTTGAAGATGTGAGGTCACTGATACAATTAGTCAATAATTATCGAATTTAACCTAAAGTACATGGTTTTATATTCGAAACGTCTGGTCAACCAGCAAATCCTGTCCAACCAGCTCCTTCAACCTCCTGTGAATTGCTTCCAGCGAAGCTGGTTGCTTTTCTGTTCCCCCAAAACAAGATCCTTTCTAATTCCACTCCGTTATGATATGTCTTCCTTACAGACAAGCTATTCCGTCCTTCTCCACTCAGATCAGTAGCTGCTTGAAAGCATCTATTTTTGGCCATTGCTGTCCCCACAGCGCACACTGATCTGCCCTCCCTCCAACCATGTAGCATTTAGAGTTCCCCCCAAGAATTCTCACATTTTTGACTGATTTGTGGAGCCTATGACTTGTATTAAAGTTACACTACCTCCAGATCCTCCTGAGGAGGGAATATGTCTGCTAACCCTTTTATAATCCCTCACAAGGCATATGGAACTGAGCCTGCAAACAAGAGAACAGATTATAAAAAACAAGCCATGTGCACCATGGAATGGAAAGCCTTGGTTTCAGCCCTAACTTGGCCATGTGTCTAAATCTACAAGTGAGAAAATCACACTAACTATCTAGCCTCAGCTCGATCGTTCAAATATGAGAACGCAGTCATTCATGTTAACTTATTAAACTATTACTGAATGTGAGAGAATCTTTACACATTTATGGAGCACGTTTAAAATGATTTGTTCCCTGAAGCCTCACAACAACAAAACTACGGAAGTGTGTAAAATTAGGTACTATTATTCTCACATTTTAGAGAGAGGAAATTGCAGTTTAGAGAGGCTGAGGAAACAAAGCAAGCGACTGTCGGGGAGGCTATGGGAATCGGAATTTGGAGCCATGCGTTGGCACACTCCAAGGAATGTTATTTCCATTATAAAGCACTGCCCCATTTACGCCACATGCTACAAGAGCTTACAGAGATGAGATATGTGACAGGAATTTGGAACCTGAAGAGCGGTTTGCAAATCTATGAGATTACTAAATTACTATGACCCCAAGGAGGATTCAGCTCCAGAAGGCCCTAGGTGCTACAAATGCCAAGGTATTTATGTATCCCACAGACAAAGAGATCGCGCTCTTCCGAGCCAAAGTACCGACAAAGAGGAAAATTACTGATATTGCTTTGGTGAACTACCATCTGGACAGTTCAGCACAAAGTTCCACACCTTACACTTAACCCAAAACTTTCACGCCAAAGTACAGAAAAGGAAATTATATTACCTAAGTGGCGATCGTAAAAAATTCCGAGGCAAAGAAGTTTCCTATAAAATTCAAATGTTCACACATGCCCAATCCTCACGGAAACAGAACCCGTAATTACATTATGCTAAATAGACAGAAGCCACGTTAAAACACAGCAGCCAGCGTGCCATACTTTCCAACCTGTTCAAATGAACTTCTGCTAAATCAATGAGTGTGGATTCGTATTTCCTATGTGCTAAGCACTCGTCGACTCACCAAGGTGGGGGAAATCTGGTCGAAATTTGTTCCGCCTTGAGGTTGTCTATAATCTCCATGGGAGAAAAGCAGGCAAATAAATCAGTCTACAGCAACAAAGTATAAAATAAGTGACAGAAGAATAAAGTCCTATAAGAAAGCGAAGAAGTGGTATGTTGTTCCACGTGGGATAACCGGAGAGGGTCTCACAGAACTGAGGGCTCATGGATTAGCTTAGAAGAATGAAGAGGACCTGATCAATGGTAAATAGACTTGGGGCCTGGACAATGTCGTAGATATGTGGAGTGTGAGAGCTAAACAAGAAGACGCAATAAAACACAAGGCTGGGAAGATGGCCCTTGGAATTCAATGAGAGCCACTGACAGTCTTAGAAAGGAGTTGCTCGCCCCATCTGTGCTTAAAATGACTTGAGTGTTAGAATAGGAGATGGATCACGGAGGCAAAACACGCAGCAAATGAAACCAGAGCAAAAGCTTTTACAATTTCTTCCAAACCTTCTCTCCAGCACTTCTAGCGCCAATACGCCATTTGGATGGAAGAGGACATTGGGTGAAAGGAAAAGAAAAATCAACAACCTATGAAAGGCAATGTGGGAGAAGTGAGAATGGGAAAGGCACCCAACTTTCTAAGCCCAATCGGAAAGGAGCCGACTGTGTCAGTATGACGGAGGGTGCAGGCGAAACAAACACGGGGCAAGAGGAGGAATTAAGCGTTTAACATGATGAGTTTGAGCTGTCAAGTGGATATACAGGGAAGGATGCCCACCAAGCTATTGGAATTATGGACACACAGTTCTGGAGAAAGGGTGAAGCTAATCACGAGCATTTACAGGTTTCTTTTCTCTTTCTTTCTACATCATTCATTCCTTTCTTTCATAAACATGTGCTGAACTCCATCACCACAGCGTCATGCTAAGTGATGGGTCTGTTAAACTTATGAATTACACACACACACACACACACACCTGCCTTCAAGTTCTTCACAGTCTAGAAAGGTAAACAAGGCATGTTCACTTTTAAGCGAAAGTCCAAGATACATGTCAAGAGGAAGCAGAGAAAATATGAAGTTGGCATGTGAAGTATTTGGGGAGCTGGGATATATGAGAGCTAGAATGGCAACACTGAGGCAATCTCACAGTTCAGCAAAATGTTTTTGTGTGACCTATCTTGCCCCCTCTTCTGTATTTGTGCCCGGGGAGACTGAAAAAGAAGGGAATGGAACATATTGGTAGGCAGAAAAAAAGGATCAGGTGGAGGGGGTCTGACTGAAGACGTAGGAGAAATGGGAAATAATCAATAGATCCAGGTCCCAGAGGATGTGCCGGGGTTACAACATGGAAACACAGAATTTTAGAAAGGCAAGCATCTTTGATGGCATCTAACCCTACATCTTCCAGATTTGGGAACTAAAACATCTTTACAGGAGCAATGGCTGGGTAGCAGGATTCAAGTCCAGGGCTCCATTTGTGATTGGACACAGACCATTCAATTCACTGTTGAGCTTAGAGGATGTAAGAATCTGGAGGCAGAGACACACAACAATGGTCATGAGAAGCACATTCTGTCCATAGTTTTCCAGTGTGGTGAGAAAGTGCTGATGGCTAGATGTGTGTGCCCTTCTAGGGGCAATTCTGGTGACTGAACCTGAGAGGTCCTGAGTTGATAGACAACACAGGTGAGGGACACAGAAACTGACGATTCCAGCCAGGTCTGAGGTTTCTGATAGATGAAAGAGTAACATTTGCCCAAGAGGATTCTTGCAGAATAAAAACTTTAATGACCACATTTTTAAATGCCCGTATGTAGTAGGTACTCAGTGAATGAGATTCCCTTCCATTTCTAGAAGACCAATAAGGAGAATTAATTTTAGTTCTTTCATATTTCCCTGATATCTACCTTTGTTTCTTTTAATTAAAGAAGGAAATAAATCTTCTTTTAATTCTAGTCTCTCAAGCATGTTCCAATAATTGTTTCAAAAGTGCCAGTTTTTTGCCCAAATTCCAACAGCTATGGATGGGTGGGGTGGCATGTTCTTGCGTATGTGGCCGGAAGGTGGAATCAGAAGGAAAATTCTGAGACTAGAGCACCGTATGTTTTATAGGACATACGGTATGCTCTCACACAAAAAAATTTTCTGTTGACTAAAAAAAAGTTAAATAGTGATTTATATATATTTTTTGCATGACGTGGGCCTCTCACTGTTGCGGCCTCTCCCGTTGCGGAGCACAGGCTCCGGAAGTGCAGGCCCAGCGGCCATGGCTCACGGGCCCAGCCGCTCCGCGGCATGTGGGATCTTCCCGGACAGGGGCACGCACCCGCGTCCCCTGCATCGGCAGGCGGACCCCCAACCACTGCGCCACCAGGGAACCCCAGTGATTTATATTTAATTTTTGTCTAGATGGTTGCCTGGACGTAAAGAATAAATTTGGGGTTCCGCAAAAAAAAAAAAAAAATCCACTTTTCATTTCATACAGGTATACACTCATAGCATATAATAATGCCAGCAACAGAAGTTTCCAAAGACCTCTTCTGTTTTCTGAATTAATGGCAGCAAGTTTCTCTAGGAAACTGTAGATCTGTTTTTTAGATGGAAGTGGTTTTTCCCCCAATATATTTCCTGAAATATGTGCAAATATGTGTCAAAAAGTGTACCGTGTCTTGCCAAAATAATGAAATCTTTTGGCAGTCAGCCCACGGAAGTACAGCTGAACGATAAGCAGAGCCTACACCCGAGAGGAATCGGCGTGCCAGCCCAGCACAGGGATGTCACACCTCAGACATCTCACATCACAAGTCGACTTTCTCTGAAACACTCAAAGGGTATTTACTCTCCTGCCACGATGCTTATCAAGGAATCTGGGCCTCATTTTTATCACAACTACTGTTCACAATAAAGGGAATTCTAACATCAAGAGCTCTTTTAATTTCAGCGAAAGTATGTAGAAACAAACAAACAAAGAACAATTAAAATGGAAAAAAGAAACGAATCGAGGTAGTAGTTATCAGAAAATCATCCTGTCACTGTCATTCTTTCTCATACCGTTATGCCCATCATTCAGTCTCCTGAAATAGATCCGTCAGGGGATTCTGTTTCATTAAAGACCAAACAGACTTTCTTAGCAACCAGATTTTCCACCTGATCATCTGCTATGGCATTTTGGCATAGTACTGAAGTTCCAAATAATAGCCCACGGTTACTTCTCAAATGAAAAAGATACTATGTATACCTGTATACATGCCTGTAACTTATATAATATTGTGCATCAAATATAGTTCCATTAAAACTTTTTGTAATAAAAAGCTTTTAAAAATGAAGGTAAAAAATATTAATAATGAAGAGAAAGTGACAACTTTACCGTGGAGAAACCTGGAGATAATACCTTAACTAAGTGATGAAGGATACATCTCCAGGAACAGCGAAACCCGCCTGGTGTGCCCCTGATGTGATACACTAGTAAGAACAAAGCACCACCATCACGGAGGCAGTGTCCTGCCCAAAGGGCACAACCTGAATTGAACCGTGAGGACGTATCGGACAAATCCAGAATGAGGCACCTTGTATGAAGCAACAAGCCTCTAGTCTTAAAAAATACCAACATCGGGAACTTGTTGGCGAGACGACGGAATAGAAGGACGCGAGCTCACCCCTTCTTAGGAAAACACCAAAATCAGAAAAACAAAAACAAACAAACAAAACCACTGGAACCTACCAAAAAAGACCTACATCCAAAGACAGAGAAGCCACGACGAGACGATTCCTTTCTAAGAACTGGTCTCTCATCTTCGTATCTGTGTGGTCAGTATTGGCAGGACTTCGAATTTACCCACATTAAAATGCATATTATTAGTTTCAAAAAAAAAAATACCCATATCATGAGAGGCAAAGAAGGGCTGAGGACTGCTTCCAGATGAAAGGAGAGTAAAGACACGTGACAATTAAACGCAAAGCATGCTGATGGGCTAGATGCTGAATCTGAGAAAACAACGCCAGACAGGACAGTATTCACACAATTAGTGAAATTGAAAATTCAGACCAAAGGTGAGACCTTAAGATTACATCAATGTGAAATTCTCTGAATTTGATTATTCCACGGCAGTTATGCAAGAGATGCACGCTGAAACATTTAGGCGTAAAGAGTCATGATGTCTGCAACTTACTTTTAAACGGTTGGGAAAAAAAATAACAATGGTAAATGCACACCTACACCTATATCGATCCATCTAGAGAGAGAGAACGTGATAAAGCAAATAAAACTTAACTGGTCAATCTAGATTGGGGTCAGAAACTAGAAACCAGGGACCAAATCTGACCCACCATCTGTTTTTGTAAATAAAATTTATTGGAACACAGACACACCCATTCATTTATGTATTGTCACTGGTTGCTTTTGTGCTACAATAGCCGAGGTGAATAGTTGCAACAGTTTGTATGGCCAAGAAAGGCAAAAATATTTATGTCTTTGTCAGAATGTTTGCTGTACCCTGATCTAGATGAAAGATATATGGAAGTTCTCTGTCGTATTCTCGTAACTTTTCTGAAGTGTTCTAAATGAAGTTAAAAATGAATAGATCAAAACAACAAGGTCCTACTGTACAGCACAGGGAACTATATTCAATATCCTGAGATAAACCACAATGGAAAAGAATATAAAAAAGAATGTATATATGTGTATAACTGAGTCACTTTGCTGTAGAGCAGAAATTAACACAACGTTGTAAATCAACTATACTTCAAATTTTAAAAAGTGAACACATCAAGTAATCTTAAAATTACTCAAAATCACAAATTTTCTTCAGCAGGCATCACTGAAATCTATTATGGACATAGACCTATGGGCAAAAGGTGATTTTAAAATTAGTAAAGCAGTTATAAACAAGTTGTGGGAAGAAATGGAGACTTGGAGACAAAGGCTTGAGACCCAAAACCTCATAGTGACTGAGGGGCACATCTTCCCACAGAACGGTTAACAAAAACCGACTAGGCTCTGCAAAGTTGTATCTAACAGGTTCTATAAACAGGTGGTTTAAGGACAGCCTCAGGAACCCTGATGGCGCTGAGACTGGAGCAGCCCCGTCATCCTGGAGTCCCAAGGTAATTCCACGGGGGGGGGGGGGGGGGGGGTGCGACGACCCCAATCATCCCAACCCCTTGTCTCGGTTTCTGATTATAAACACAGGAAATGAGTTCACTCAGCCCTGCGGTCCAATTTGCCTCTGAAAATGTCCCTCCCTCCTTTGTACTAAAGGAACCATTCTTACAACATCAAAGCAAAACGTTTCTCACAATGCAAGTAGGAAATGAGTATAACCTACTTATTTTGCCGTTGCAAACCATTCAATGAGACGTCCTGCATAATTATCAGCTTCCAGTAGTGTTTGCACATGCTGCCTAAATTCATACCTAAATTCTAAAATCAGCAGAATCGGCCCACCCCTATTACACATCTAACGAGGAAAAACCGACCCTGGTGTTTGGCCAAGGCAGGGATGTAACAGAAGGGTGTGTTCCATTTCCTCATCCTAACTTGAACATTTCCCTAAAGACACTTGAGAATGGGCCCTCAGGGGATATGGACTGCAGAAGCAGACAGCCCAACCAAATGAGGTACACGACAAGACAGCCTTTCCTCTGGGAAAATTAAAAATGTATATTTCATCAGGGCGCTCAGCAAATCAACAATGGCTGGAGAATATTATCTCTACGTCATTTCAAAGCCAGATATCTCCCTCTCTCTCTCTCACGCATGCACGCACACGCACGTGCGCGCACACACACACACACACACACACACACACCCCGTTTTTTATTATAGTTTGATTACAGGCATCTGTGTCCTTTGCAAGCTATCAAATCAACGACTCATCTTTCTCCAATACTGACCCCCAGGTAATCAGAATAAGTTGGGAAGCCTGTCTCCACCATAAGTCAGACTTTAGAGACTGAATTAAGAACCGTCTTGCGCTTTCATTCGGTCAGATGCTGCACAGCTCAAGAGGAGTCCCTGGTCAGAGCGTCCTGCGGGTTTAACCAGCCAGGTCCCGCTCCCTCGTGAAAGCCAGAATGTAATCTGCACAGCATGCTTCTGCCAGCATGAGGCCCGGGTTAAGGAACCGCTCCCGACATGCCACACAGTGAATGGAGATTACGAACTCCCTGCCTTCATGCTACATTGAAAAGCTTAGGCAAGTCTAGCGTTGATCCTCATCTCTGTATATATTTTCTTCTCCACATCTTCTTAACAATACACAATTCCTAAGAAATCATGTAATCGGTGGTGTCAGAGAACCGTGTCAATCGTATCCCCAAGCTGGGTGGCCTGCTGTCCTTTTGCCCTGAGCTACCGGCCTTATGAAATCTCGCCTACGTCACAGGAGTAATTGAGTTTTCAATTTGGCCCCATATTAAAGCTCACGGAGGTACTTTTGAACTTGTTTATAATACGTGCTCTGGGTTAATAAGATTATTTGTATCAGCAATATATAAGAATGGCTTAGGCAGATGTACACCGTGGCTAATTATTTCCAAGAAGTCGAGTCTATTTGTCTGAGAGGTGAGTGATTGTAGCAGCTACTCAGCAAGGACCCAGGGATGAAGCAAGTCCTTTACAGTTAGACAAATCATCAGGAGTGTCAACGCTAATCCTTTTCAGATAGAAGCAGCTTGTTAAACTGACAGCTTAATATGTATCTGTGTGGTTCGGCTGTCTGACACGTCAAGCTCCAGGAAGGCACGGCGTGCTCCTGAAAGGATGGGGGGGGGGGGCGCTGAATCTCATAAGGACTTTCATGCTTCCTGTCTCCCGAGCCAGATCAAATCAGCCCGGCTTTGTTGACAGTAAAGGGCCTCTAGCACATTAGGGCATCCCTGAACAAACCCATTCAAGTGGGCCTTATGCGGTAGGTCTGCTCAAAATTAACAAGTGAGTCGTAATATTCGTAACTTTCCGGAAGCTGAAAACACTGGGAGGAGGATATACGTTAGTTATGGGTGGGAGACCCTATTTCTATAGACCCTGTTTGCCCTTTAAACCAAACTCGGAACTTGCACAGTCTCACGTGGATATTTAATTTTGTTCTCCCTTTAAAGAGTGACCTTGAGGTTCTTGTGTCCAGTGGAATCCATTATAAAGTAGCAATTAAACCTACTGGTGAGCCCAGTCAAAACCAGCAGCAAGAGCAAACTTAGTAACTCTGGACCAGAATGAAGATTTGTTTAATGATTCAGATTTTGCACAAGGTCTAGAATGGACTTCTTTACACTGTGGGCAACGCAGATGTGGGTTTCTTTGCTAATTTCCCCGTGTACCTCTTTTGACCTGAAACACACAATGAAGGACCCAACCAAAGAAGTCCCCTCTTGCTGTTTTGCATGTCCCAACTCAGCTAATTCAATCCCGTTCGATGAACTCTATGCTGACGCTCTCGACCACCTTACCCGCGCATTCATCAGTGGCTCTGCTGGACCAAAAAGGGCAGAAAAAGAAGGCATTTGCAGCATCCTGACCAGGGCTACCCAACGTAAGACCACAGTGGGAATGCTCTATGTATGCATGGTCCAATATGGGGGCCATCAGCCACAGGAGGCAATTGAGAGCCTGAAATGTGGCCAGTGTAAATGAAAAAGTAAACACTTAATTTTAAATCATTTAAATTTGCAGAGCCATATGTGGCTAGTGGCAACCACCCTGGAGAGTGTTAAAAGAAAGTACAAGGGCGCACATTCAATACCCACTATACATACTCCTTCTAGTGGGAAAGCAAATAAAAACTACATTTCCCAGATGACGCTATCACTAAGATTCAGAATGCAATTTGGCCATGGTAATGAATGCTCCAGGGCAAACTTTGAAGGTGAAAGCGAAGCAGAAGGTATTTTCTTGCTCGTCCCCTCTTCACTCGTTCAGAACACTGTGGATGTGTGCAGGTTTTCTTCTGTCTGAAGAGACTTCCCTGGGGGAGACTCCTAGCCCTGAGGTCACTGTCCTAGAGAGACCTCAGCACGAGCAAGGGGGTCGGCTCTGTACCGTTCTGGAGTCACCTCTGGAGGGTTAGTGCAGAGCCCGTTCCCTCAACACTTCCAAATCATTTTAGAAGCATTTAGTTCCCTGTATTCAATTCCTTCTAGTTTATGTACCTAGAGTGGTTTGTTTTCTTCACTGACACTGGCTGACGCAAGCAACTAGGAAGACAGATGTGCATTCACATTTAACCCCTATGCCACCAAAAACGCAAAGAATGTACCCATGGCTTCTCCCATTGTCTACTGTGTCACCCACGTTAGTTTATAAACTCTGCCTTCACTTTGTTACCTCCCTACCCCCTGCAAACGTATCTGCTGGGCCACATCTGCGGGTCCGACACCCTGAGAGACACGGGAAGTTCGTGGGCACATAAGACAGACGGTCTGCCTGCTTCAATCTTAAGTGGGATGGAGGGCAAAATTAATCAAGCCGGTGCAACACGTGGGATCAATACCATGGAAGAGGGATGGAGGGAAGCACAGGCGGGGACAACCTAACCCTAGCACAGAGCTGACCAGAGCTCTCTGCAGGAAGGGATGTCTAGGCTGTAAAAAGAATAATGAGTAGGAAGAATGCATAGCAAAAGCCAGTGGGATCTTCTTGTCAAATTTGACCTTCAGAAGCATGAAACTAAAACTGTAAATTTCAGCGATGGAGATCCACTCCAACAGTTTCTGCCGGGTTGTGAGATGGGAAACATACATGATTTATAGCACCCAGGCTACTCAGAGTAAACTTTAGCTGCTGGGCAAATGGAAGCTGAGATCTCAGCAGTCCTTAGAGTAATTGCTGAATGTGTTTCCAAAAGCATAGCAGACATGATGTCAAAGTGTAGGACAGAGGAAAGAAAATGACTCTTATTAAAGAAATTTATGTTCTCTTTATCAGAGACAAATGATCTAGCTTCCGTTTCTCCAAATATCCAGCACCGTTTATAGAACCAATTCTTCAATTACCTAATAAATACAGCATGGAGAGAGCTGCCTTATGAAATGGTAAAATTCCTAAGTAAGATTCCATGCACTTGAAAACAGCGTATATTAGGACACTCCTATATTACAACAGACACATGGTATTTATGACATAGCTGGTATACTAAGACGGCTTTCTTCCATTTTAGGGGAGCTTAAAAATAGTCTCACCCACACAGGAGATTGTTTTGGAAATTTTAGATAAGGTGTACAAACGCCATAAATCTGAGTTGGCATCTCAGTATAACTGAGGGCCACTAAATTTGGTAGGTTAACTGGCCAAGGACACGCAAGAGGAAAAGTAAAGGGTATTTCTTCCACAGGTTCTATTATTTTCTGCCCAGTTCATTCGGTGTGTTGTGCACTTGTTACTTCCTGAGAGGGACCTAAAGCACCTTGAATCTGCAGAGTAGAGTAGAAGTGCAGTGAGCCAAGACACTGCTAACTGGTGGTGATGCAGCCACGTCACGGACGGCCAGCCGCTCCGCTTTACTCCTTGCGGCACCTAACGCACCTTTACACCGAGGAATGCTTTTCTCCCACTTCTTTAACACGCTCGCAACGTCTCTATGTGTTGATACAAAACATTAGAAACGTGTACCCCGTTATTAACTTGAAGTAGGAAATGCGACTGACTCGTACACAGACTTCATTGCAAAGAGCGTTCCAGCGCCTGCAGGAAATAAGAGTTTGCTAAACACTTTGCGAGACTCCAGGCTTGTCCGATAAGGTAGGTCCTTCCCATGAAGTGAGGAGTTTCTCCCTCTTCTAGCTTTCAGTTTTTGGACACGAAGCTGCCCTTGCTGTTTGTTAAGGAGGAGAAGCCAGGGGCCTTCCTGTGCAGAGAAGACTCCAGTCTTCCTCTCCAGCCCTCTCCCGCCCCCGCCCCCCCCCCCCTGCCCAGAGTGACCCAGTGACAACAAAATGCTCTTGGGCCGGGTGGATGGCTCCTCAGGAGTCTCACAGACCACCTAGCAATCAAAGAAGGGGGGGCAGAGGCCGCCTTTGTGCGGGGGTATTTTGTCCATCCCCCCCCCCCCCCTCCCGGACACCCTCACCACTGCCCCGCATGGCTAGGCAACCAGAGGCAAGGGCTTTTCACTCCGAATTTCACGGCCTGATAAAATGCAGGGGCTGTTTCCCGGGGGACCTGAAAGCCCTCCTTTGTGCGCCGTGGAGGGTCAGGTTAAGTCCCGCGTTTTGGCATCAGGCATCCGTTTGTCTTCAGCGAGGTCTCCTAATGGGAGGAGGGGGGAGGGAGGGGGGAAGGGAACCCGCTGCAGAAAGGGGGTTTCGTCTTCGCAGGGGCAAATCCCCGCCTGCCACTCGACAGAAATCAGGCACATGTAAATCGGCCGCCCACCGCACTGAGAGCCCTACCGAATCAATGCGATTAAGCCGTGAGACACGGAGCCTTCTCTGTCTTGCAGACTCGGCTCTCACGTGTTGCTCTAAAGAGGAAAAAAAAGCAAAGCATAGCCTTTTGCTCACACTTTTTTAATTAGCAAAAAAAGAACCTGCAAAAAATAGTACTGGAAATATTGAAGATCTGTTTCTTGGGCTATTTTTTCTTCTGCTTGCAGTAACATCATACGTAGGACTTTGAAATTAATTCTTCTCCATTCAGGAACCCTGTTGGACTGTTAAGAGATATTTGCTCTTCGAGGCTAATAAAGAGCTCATTCTATCTAAAGAACAGCCTCTATGAGAAGCGCTTTACAGGACACGATTCATATCGATTATTTCTATAAGTTACAGCTACAATTTCCACTCCGGAAAGAAACCAATGGGTAGAGATGGCCCCATCACTGACCATGACCCAAGTCAGTAGTTAAAAAACAGAGTTTTCTAATGTCGTTATAATCAACAGAGCAATGCTTTCTCACTGTAACAGGACTATACTTCCTTCTCCGATGTTCTTTAAGACTATACTTCAATAGCTCAGCTTATATGAAGAAAAATAAACATTTTTAAAGTATGAGGAAACTATCGGAAATAAGTGGGTCAGTCAGACATATGGAAGGCCCAAAGAGTAAGGCATTTTATAGGGGCGAAAGCAATAAAATCTATTTTATGACTCTGAAGAGTCATAAACATAACCAGGCACACACACACACACACACAGAGCAAAGAAATGAAAGCGACACATTGCCAACTATCTAATTCATCGTTGCTAAACGAGAGAATACTCAGATGTGTGCAAAGAGAAAAAGAGAGGCTTCAGGACAGTGGTCAGTGAAATAAACTAGTGATCCTTATATGTAACTTCTCATTAAACTATTACTTCTTGTGATCCTTTTTCCCCACTGTCACTTAGGCAGATGCAATTATTCCCACCAATCTTCTTAAAAGAAAGACAGTATCACTGGAAAATCAATCCATCTCCTTAACAACTCTCATCCTTCTTTGATCCATTAGAATATTATAAAGAGAAAGTACAAGACCTGAAAATCAGAAGACTGAAAAGCAAATAACACACACAGGCATACACACACCAATACACATGCTATTTTATTGGAAGTCATCATGGATTTCTTAAAGCCCACAAGATATCACCTCAAATACCAAGTGTAGACCCGTTACGCCCGTGTGCTCGAGGGAATGTCACTCCGAGGGAATGTGGGTGTGTGCACGCACCCTCCTTGTCTTTTCTCAACAGTACTAAG
Source organism: Pseudorca crassidens (assembly GCF_039906515.1). Classification (NCBI taxonomy): domain Eukaryota; kingdom Metazoa; phylum Chordata; class Mammalia; order Artiodactyla; family Delphinidae; genus Pseudorca; species Pseudorca crassidens. Next base: position 6,419,635 of record NC_090318.1, read on the forward strand.
CAAATTTCCCCACAAGCTGATTTAAGGTTAGTGTTTAGAGTTCCAGAAAGGCATCCACTCTGGTTTTGTTTTGTGTTGTTATTGTTTTAATGTCAGGCGTGAGTTTTATTATGTCAGGAACTTACAGTGGGGACAAACAATGAAAAGAGTTTATCTTAATATTGAAACAGACAACTCTAGAATAAAGTTAATCCAAAAATTTCAGGATAAAATATGTCCAATAGGTTTAATAATTCCATCCGTGCCACCCCAAATTTGTACACAAATGTTCCTAACAGCACTCCTCCTGACAGTCCAAAAGTGGAAACAACCCTAATGTACATTAACTGATGAATGAATAAACAAAATGAAAATGTACAATGGAATATTATGTGGCAATGAAAAGGAATGAAACACTGATGTGATACATGCTACAGCATAAATGAACCTTAAAAACATGATACTTGGTGAGAGAAGCCAGATAGAGAAAACTAGGTAGCATACGATTCCATTTATATGAAATGACCAGAAGGACCCAATCTACACAGGGACAGAAAATAGATGAGTGGTTCTCTGGGACTGGGGAAATGAGAGGGAAATGTGAGTGACTGCTAATGCCTACGGTGTTTGCTGAGGATGGTGTTGAACATATCCTGTAATGGTGCTGACGGCTGCACAACTCTGTGAGTACACGAAAAACCAATGCGTTATTTAAATAGGTAAATTGTATGGCGTGTGAATTATATCTCAATAATGTTACTATTTTTTAGAATTATGTTTATAAATCCACCGATATATAATTTTATTGAACGGTAATTGAAAATGAAAGTCATGTGGGTTAAAAATTTAGTGATCTCTGTCCCATTTTGAATAGATTCATGTTGTCCGACGCATCCATCCCATTCAGTGGGCGGAGCACACAGATCAGAGTGTGAGCTTGGCCCCCTCCCCAGCACCTCACCACGACTGGGATTCGGTCTGAAGGAGCACCCAGGAAGATGTGTCCACAGGGGCTCCAGGCGATGCTCACGCAGGCTGAACTGGAGGACCACCATCCAAATGGCAGCAATTACTTCAAATCACTCTGAGACCGGAAGAAGACCTGGCCACATTGAAGAACAGGACTCTTCCTGAAGAACTTTAAATGTTTCTACTTGCATGTTAATTTTGGAATAATTATTTTCCACACAACATATTTAACCACCCACACGCAATAAATCTAGAAGATGCTAGAAAACAATGACATTATCTTAAGTTTTATAGGGCAGTCAAAACACTTTTTTTCTATGTGTCTGTCACCTGGGGAAAAAAAAGGCCTCTTGAAAATGAAATGACCTCTTGAAAAATAAATTCTAGACATACCAGTGCAAGAACTGGCACTCCTTTATGGATTCCTGACATTGCATACGTTATCCAGCAAAGGTCTTTATAATGAAAAAAACTAGGAGGTGTGTTTGCAACTTGTAATCATTGGACTCTCTTCCAATCAATGTAGCAAAATGACGTGTCATCCTGAGATACTGGCGACTACAATTCTAAGCTAAAATCCCTCCACTGCACTCACGAACCCTCAGTTATATTAGTGTTCTGTTCTGCTTCTTTTGAAGATCTAGGGTGAAAGGAATGGCTGATGTGGTGTGCCTTTTGGCCTCAACACGGTACTGGATGGGCTTCCCGTATGTAATTTTGAAGTGACATGCTTTTACCATAGAAGCACCCAATTTCAAATGCACGCTCCTCAACATGCAATTCAAGGCTCCTTGGGGGAGAAGTGCAATGAGGCAGAGGTACCCTGGCGCTGTGTGCAACCTCCCATCGACGGAGGGAGGTCAACGTGTCCAGCTATCCAGCAGGAGAAGAAACGTCCACGCCCGCCAGACCCAGAAGGGTGACCCAAAGGGCTCTCTGCAGACGCTGGCAAAGCACGAACTGACTGAGATTTCCACCTGCTGGCCTCCCCGAAGGAAGACTTCTTGTGCGGACCCTCAGATTCTACATTCAATAACCCTGCCGACCTAATGCAGCGGTAGACGTAGACCAGTGCACTTTGTGTTTCTACTATTGCTTCCTCTTATTACATCTCTCCACTCACCTTTAATGTGCTATCGTTACGCTCTTTTGTTTTTTTCAAGTTATTTTGGAATTCATCCTATCTTTCTCTCCTCAGAGAAGAAACATGAACTCAAACATTGCCTGGAAGTTGGGTCTGCCTGACGTAGTTTCGTATGTCTTTTCTTCTTACACAAAAAGATCTGGGGAGGGAGGGTGGCTATATACAGATTCCCTCTGATTCTGGAAAAAGCCTGTTTTAAAATTCCCCATAATTTACTTTTTCAAAAGAGGCAAGAATATCCTTAGCTGTATCTAGGCATTTAGCCTTATGGGAGTCTTTACCTGGGGGAGAAGAGCCGTAGCATGAAGTATGTCTATCATAGACTCTACTCTTCAAAATGGTAACAAAGAGCAAAGGAAAAGCTGCACAGTTCAAGAACAAGAGTAATAAATGCGGGACCATCAAGGAAGACGTGTTCAGGCAGGTGAAGTTCGAATTCTGTGGGCCTAATGATTTTGGAAACTGCCACCAGGATACTGAAGGGCTTTAAGAGTGGCTACAATGAAATGACATCATATGTCTCCGCACGAACATAAATGTACAACATAACACCCATCTTGCATCCTTACTTGCCTATGATAACAGCTTTATATCTGTTGTAGATTGCAAATATTAGTAAAGGCTATCCCTCCTCACCGCCCCCCCACCACAAAAAGGGAAAGTCGTGAAGACAGAACCCTATTTTAAGAGAATACGTCAAGCGGCATTTGCGGCTACTAATGAAACCGAGGTTGAGGGCTTGACCCCCAAGTGGCACAATTTGTCACATGCAAAGCAAACTCTCTTCTACCTTCTGAGCAGGCGTCTGCTAAGTAATGTACTGTTCACCCTGTGGAAACAGGCAGGGCTTCTCATCCTTAGCACGCTGGACACTTGGGACCTTATATCCTTGCCGGGGACCGCTGAGCCATGTGCATTGTAGGATGTTAGCAACATCCTTGACCTCTACCCACTAAAGGCCGGCAGCACCTCCAGCCCCACGTAGGAAAACCCAAAATACTCAAAATACTGCCGAGTCTCCAACAGAGAACCAATGGGATGCGGTAAGAGCATATGAATAAATAAGAGCCATCAGCACCAAGGGAAAAACCATTCAGAGCACGCCCTACTGATTCTGAACAGGAACGCTCACCTCCACAACAGGGCTTTCTCAGCAATATAATCCAGATCGTTAAAGCCAGTGGGTTAGAATAGAAGTAATTCACTGTAACAACTCAAAGGGTGAAAGAAAAGAACAAGGAAAATGAAGAACAATTATAACTAACACTTGAAAATAACTTCAGAGTTTAAAAGTATTTCCGCAGATCAACATTGTTTTGAATAATATTTCTGGGGTACTTTGGACTATTTATGTAAAGAAGTCAAGTCTGTTAGCTTTTCAGTGAACAGAATGTTTCTTGCTAGAGGCTCTTTTCGAGATATTTTCCCTCTTAGCTGTAAGCAGTAAGCAAAGAGAGTTACTATGTTCAACCCTGAGAATAGACCTAAGATTTCCAGGAAGATGAGGGACAGAGAGAAAAAGTGAATCGTTACATTATTGAACTTCCCTCATTATACTCTCTTCAGCCAAACCAGCACCTTAAACTCACACATTTTAGTTGTACCTCATTTAGTCGCTCTGCTCTGTTCCACTCAGCCGCCTACTTGAGGCCAACAAACATCAGCAAAACCTCCCATTTCCACTAAGCATTCAAGACCTGGCGAAGTTAATTAAACTGTAATCATGTTATAAACTGTTAGATGAGCCAATTAAAATCATGCTTCTCTTGGGCTTCCCCGGTGGCACAGTACTTGAGAGTCCGCCTGCCGATGCAGGGGACACGGGTTCGTGCCCCGGTCCGGGAAGATCCCACATGCCGCGGAGCGGCTGGGCCCGTGAGCCATGGCCGCTGAGGCTGCGCGTCCGGAGCCTGTGCTCCCCAACGGGAGAGGCCACAACAGTGAGAGGCCCGCGTACCGCAAAAAAAAAAAAATAATAATAATAATAATAATGCTTCTCGCGTTAATCTTCATAGTATAAAATAATTTATATGTTTCTTATAAAGTGGACCAATACGATATATTAAAACCGAATAATTATATAAAGATAATTTCATTGCAAAGGGAACAAATTTAATGAGGTCAAGTAAATGCTAAAAGAAAGCACCAATAAGCATTCACACTCAGCTACTATTGGCCATAATTCTGGAGCCTAAAAGAAGCAAAGTGATTCAAAAGGGGGCCCATGTTTTCTCATTTTGTTATACCTAATCCAGGTTGAAGAACAACAATTCTTTAACACATGTTAACTTTATATCCTTTATACTTTCAGTATATATTGTCACTTCATAAAATTAAAGAAGCATAGAAATTTGTGACTCATATTAAGCAACAATACTGTATTTAAAATGCTCCTAGGAATCTCTAAGAGAACCAGTTACTAAACTGTCAGTTTTAACACACATGCTTATTTACTTATTAATTTACTTTCCAGATGTGTTACTAAATAGCCAATGTTAACACATACGCTCATTTAATTAAATTTTTAAAAATTAATAGCCCGTTTTAATATATACTTATAGGCATATGGACATATGGTATTCTAAAGGACGCTACACAGAACCAGGTGCACTCTAGATGTTTAATGAATAAACACTGAACCCATGACTGAACATTGCCTTAAATCTCCTTTCTTTAATATAAAGAACCAAGCAGGGAATGGCAGTGTGCCAAGCCAGCAATTCCTTTCTCACCAGACCGTCCATTAAAGTGGTTCCAATAGAGAAAGGTTTAAGGATGTGAAAAATCCACTAGAAAAACGCTACACTGCTCTAGCCTAGGTCTCTCCCAGGAATGACACCTGAATTCCCTGAGTACCCCAGGTATCTGTAAAGGGGTTCATCCTTAACTCCAAGACACCTCATGAAATGCAAAATCAAAACGATCCCAACATCTCTGATGGTAAGAGGTATACAGGGATGGAATTGTTGAGACCAGACGTGAGATGGAGAAAACAAAATGTAAGACTCCACAAATCCTGAGACTGATCCAGAAGCGGCTAAAGGGAGTGCCACTCTTCTGCTGAGAACGTTATGGCCCAGGGAGTTGACATATGTGACTAACATCGTCTCAGGACAAAACCACGACTTGAAGACCCATCTCCTCACCTCCCCGCCAGCCCCCCATCATGCCCCCGGCACTCACTCACCCAGTGGTCACAGCATCTTCCTGAGCCACGGAGAATGGCTACCACCACATCCTTCACTATATTTTCTGCCATAGCCCCATCACCATCTTTTCTTATGCTCACGAGGATGAGATTTTTGTCTCTGTCCTCAGGGATACTCTGCATGGGCAGGAGGTACACTCCACGAATGAAGACAGCAATCAAATTCCAGCGCCCCCAATCTCCACAGGACCAAGTCCTATAATTTAAAATTTCTCACGAACAGGAACTGTCATCTCACGTTTCACCAGCACCAAGTGGAGCTCCCACGAGTACCAGCTACTTCCGAGGTACACCTTCCGGGGGCAGCAGGTGGCCGAGCCCTCCCTGCCTGGGTGCTGAAGTGAATTTCACAGGATGTTCCCCAAGTTGAAAGCTCATGGTTCCTCACTCCATATGAGCCCCCTCCAAGGCGCTGGAAGAAGTCTTTGCTATGTGTCCACATATAAAATCTGCAAAATTAACATATCTTCATTCGTTTTTCTTAACTATGTAAGCTTCCATTCCACACACCTCCACTGTGTGATGGGGACATGCTTCATTTTTGGCAAAGGGTTGGCTGGTATTAGTTTGATCTGCTGCCCGTGATAGCTGCCTGGGGGACCTGCCACCATGCCCTTGTGGGGACTGCAGTGTTTTCCAGAGTTCTCCAGGGTCTCTCCTGGGTGTGAAATTGTTGCCTCAGAATATGCCTATGACCCTGTCTGCTGATGCACTTTCCATCTGCCCTTTGCGAGAACATCCCCAAGGGTTCCTGGACCATCAGGAAAAGGCATGTGGGAATCAGAGTGTCAAGTCAGTGCTACTTGTAAAAAGAGAAGAGCACTGTTACAATTCAGAGAGAACCAGAAGATGGGGTAAACAGAACGACTGTGGGAATTACCAAAAAGGAGACAGCCAACAAGAGAGGATGGAAGATACCCTCCTATGAGATACAGTCTGAAAAAGAGGTGCAGGCTGATGATGAAGACTGTCACCCTCACAGGAGGCTGTCCTTTTAACCACACTGCCGAATCCAAGTAACAGGAGAGGTGTAGACGGGGGGGGGGGGGGGGGGGGGGGGGGGGGGAATCCAATCTGTAGTCACAGAGGGAGGACTGAGTGGAAACTATGTGAAAAGGAGTCAAGGCTTAACAGAACTAGTTTATCAATGAGAGACATTTCAAAGCCTTAAAAGGAAAATTACTAATGACCATTGCTAATTAACCATTCCACAGATTCTCATGCAAATGTCCTCTGGGTGGCTTTGATCCACACTGACACCTGAAAGAAAGCACACAGCGTCTCCAGACTGGACAGATGATTGGGAAGAAATGGCCTGGCCCGGACACAGAGCCCTGTGCCGCGTACCCTGGAAACGCCGGGGCTGCTGGCTCGGGGCGGCCAGGCACGCAGGTCCCTCCCAGCCTACCGGAGGGACTCAGAGATGCTCCAAGGTGGCCCGCCACCTCTCAAACCGCAAAACACGCGGCCTGCTCAAAAGCAGGTGGCCTTCTCATGCCCTCTGTCTTCAAGCCAATGCAAATCGCCTCCCAGAGCCCTCCAATACTACCCTTTGCGTGAAAAGGAGCACAGAATACGTTAAGGCCTTGAACAACAGGGGAGAAAATGTTAAATAAAATTAGCCAGAGATTAGCAAAGTCACGGAACTGTAGGGGGAAGAGAAGATGACTCGGGAGGGATTAAAGAGAAAACCTTTCTCAGAACGATATTCTCATCTAATAGGTGACCAAGTGTCATCACTTTTATGTGATTTAGAACAGGAGTGTCTGAGGGACGGGCCTCTGATTTGTGGAATACTAAAGCGGGTGCACTAGAAACGATTTAAAATGATGTTAAATCAAGAAACAATTTCCCCAATTGAGATTTCTGCACTGGCTTCCACAAGGTCACACGATAAAACACTTCAGAGTGGAAAACGGCACATACAAAACGCGACAGATTGCTGCCACGTTTTTACCTATGTGAAATCAACTCCTGTCAAACCAGTAGTTTAGCTGAAATTGCATTTACGGTCCTAAAGCTCCCATCGTAATTAGTGAGCAAAGGGATCAGAGGTCCTGGGTCAGGTTGAAACTTCCCCGGGGGACACTTCAGACAGCAGCCACAGAGAATGCGGAGGTCACCAGCAACGACTAGGGGTACATTGAGGCCTTGGGTTTTGTTCTTAGAAATAATTTTAAATGAGATACATATTCATAAAAATAGAAAAATGACCTAAATTGGAAGCTAATGAGAAGAAATGAGGTCATGAAGTGGAATCAATAATCTGATACCAAATGACACCCTCCAAAGGCCTTAACACTCACTGAACAGAGGCCACAAATACTGGGCTCAGCTTTCGATGACCCAACAGGGAAAGGAGACCTTGACCAGTCCACATATGCATGGTTCACATATGGTTCACATATGTAGAAGGCAGAAGTAAGGAAGTAGGCTGCGGGAACAATTACTGCCGATACAAATACTAAGAAGGTTCTGCTGAGGTTCAGGAATAGCGCCTTCTGGTAACAGAACATATGCCAGAACATATGCCACTAGGAGCGACGCTGGGGGTGTCCTAGAGCCCTTGCTCACAGCCTGTGTCACCGCAGGGTAGCATCTCTCCAGAGCAAAGTCAGGATCCTCCATTCCACAGGGTCCGGCCAACTGTGTGAGCACAGCCAGTCCTCTGTCCGAGTGAACAAAGCCCGTCTTCATTCCATTTAACTCATATCACTCACCCTAACATTTGTTGCTTTCATGCTCACTTTTGTCACGTGCTCACCTCTTCACTGGACGTGTTCTGGGTTTGGTGATTTTGAGGAACAGAGAAGAAGCAAAGCTCGTCGTATAGCTGTGCCTGAACAAGCCTGTGTGAACCCACCATCCCTCGGCTGGGCTGCTCTCCCGGGTGGAAAGGAAGTGCCCAGAGGGTGAATGCGTGGTGTCCACCCCAGCAGGGGAAGTCGCCCCTCCATCCCTGGAGTCGTCCTGGACATCTCGTTCTCTCATCTCCCAACTGCAATCCATCCACCATCTCAGGTCTTGGCGGCTCCACCTTCACAATTCTTCCCCAACACCTACGTTCTCTCTCACTTCCTCCAGATGTGCAGATACGAAAGGCCTTTAGCAGGAACCTTCTGCACAATAAACACACCTTCCCCAAACTCCACCTTCCCCTAATCTGCCTTCAGTTTTCTCCCTTGCTCTCCTTGCCAACCACGGTATTTAGATTTGCTTCTTGTGTTTCTTGTTTCTCTTCTGCACTAGAAGGTCCCCCATGAGGACGTGGAACGTGTCCACCCTTTCATTCTAGAATCACTAGAGTTCCTCACAGTCTTTGGCATTCAATAAACATTCCATGTACGAGTGAAGAATAAACCAGACTGACACGCAGCTCCAGATACGAAGCAACGTCTTTGTTTTCCAGCTGAACTGCAGTGAGTACCAAGCATGGTGCCAGGCGCTGAGGATTCAGTGGTGACGAAAACAGACATGGCTGTAGCTTCCAGGGAACTTCTCAGCTAAACCCCTTGGCACTGGCCCTGAGTGGGATGAAATTAATGGCTCTGCATTTCAGCTTCAGCCTCAGACACTGTCCCTGCTCTAACTTCCAAGGCCAAGCCGTCCAGCGCCAGAGCTGACACCTCTTTTGCCAGCCATGCCCCCTTGAAACTGGACCTGGTGTTTTCTCCCCATCGGTCTGCATCAGGAGGGCAGAGTCTATCGGTACAGGACGTCAGTATTAGCATTTGGATATTTACGAAGAGCATTCAATAAAATTGAATACAAACCCCCTGCCCCCCCAAAAAAGAAACCTGTGCTCTGCTAGTAGGAAATATAACACCATAAAAGAAACAATAAACTGTGGTCTTGGTGAAGGTCTGTCTCTACTCCATCTGCCCAAGAGCAACAAAATATATTTCTGGTCTTTTGCTAAAAATTCACCATGCTGTGGCCTAAAAAAAGAAGTCTGGGGCTTCCCTGGTGGCACAGTGGTTAAGAGTCCACCTGCCAATGCAGGGGACACGGTTCGAGCCCGGTCCGGGAAGATCCCACATGCCGCGAAGCAACTAGGCCCATGTGCCACAACTACTGAGCCTGCGTTCTAGAGCCCGTGAGCTACAACTACTGAGCCCACGTGCCACAACTACTGAGGCTGTGCTCTAGAGCCCACGAGCCACAACTACTGAGCCCACATGCCATGAATACTGAACCCGGCACGCCTAGAGCCCGTGCTCAGCAACGAGAAGCCACTGCAATGAGGAACCCGCGCACCACAACCAAGAGTGGCCCCTGCTCGCCCCAGCCAGAGAAAGCCCTGCTCAGCAGTGAAGACCCAACGCGGTGAAAAATTAATTAATTAATTAATTTTAAAAAGTCCATGTTCAGCAAACAAGATTTTACATTCCTTGATTCTTGCTTTTTATATCCATTTAATTCATCCAATATAGGAACTGTAGCAGATTTTTAAGAACTGAACATGAAAAGCCTTTAACTTATGTCCAACAGCAAAACTTAGCCCAGGGCCTGCTCCGGGATCTCTGTCCCATGACTACAGTGCTCACTACATGGTGCTGACATGATCTACCTCTCTGTTTACCTCCCTAGAATCGTCGATAAGCTCCTTAAATCAGGGGCTGTGTGTGTCATCCAGGGTTTGGCCAGGTAAGGCCAAACCAGCCTGACTCCTGTTTCTGTACAGCCCACAATCTAACCATGATTTTTAAATTTTTAAATGGTGGAAACAAATCAAAAGAAGAATAAGAGTTTCATAGTATGTGACAATTACATGAAAATCAAATGTCAATGTCCAAAACCAAGGTCTGGTTGGCACACACGCCCATTCACTGATCTACTTGTCCACAGCTGCTTCCAGGCAGGCAGGTTGAGCAGCTGGAACAGGGCACTCAGCCCCACAAAGTCCCACATCCTTGTGATCTGGCCCTTTAAAGAAAACTTGCCAAGGCCTGTTCTATCAATAGTTTATCAGTCCCCCCCACAATACAGCAGGGCCCCGGAACACAGAGGGGCCTCCGCAAACCTGTATCAAATTCAAATCAGCAGAATTCTGACCTTTGGAAAGAATCTGAGACCTCAAAATTGTTTTCTTTTATCTCGTAAAGTACCTTAAATAGCATCAGCAGGTACTCTGGCGGGTACAAAGCAAGCTTATCGCTTGTAGGAAGCTCCCCAGCCAGGATGAAGGAGAGAAGGTGGTTTTAGCCGAGGCGGCAGCTCAGTCCAGCAACACCAGCGGAGTCAGAACTGGAAAGCAGGCCCCTCGCTCCCCAGAATCTGAGACCCAAGGCTCCTGCCTTAGGTTCCCCCAGCTTCACGCTGAGGGAGCGGCGTGGTAAGGAAGGTGGCCTCCCTCAGAGAGGTGCGGCCTTGGTCCTCTAGCTCCCGGGAGGTGACCTGCCCTCTAAGCCCCTGGAATTTCCTGAGTGGTGGGAGTCCCATTCTTATTCATGGAGAGTTTAACTGATGAGATGACTGACTGGTGGCAGGCCGCCTGGTACACGCCCAACCTCCGGGGAGGTCAGCGGGGCACCTGGAGATGGAGGTACGTGGGCAGTGACTCAATCAACCATGCCCACTGCTGAAGCCCTGAGAAAACACTCTGGGCACCGAAGCGCAGGTGAGCTTCAGGCTTGGCCATGTTCGGTGCGTACGTAGTGCCACACGGGGACGCCGGGAGGGAAAAGCTGTTTGGAACCCTCCCAGACGCTGCCCTGTGCGTCTCTTCCTCTGACTGGTTCACAATTGCATCCTCTCCCTGGAATAAACATGAACCATCGAATTCTGCATCTTTTCAGTGAATTTTCCAACCTAAGGGTGGTCTGCGGAAGCTTTGAACTTATAGTCGGTGTCAGATAAGCAGGACATACGTGACAGTCAGGAGGACTGTGTCTGTCACCTCCCGGTCTGGAGAAGTCCTGGTCAGCGCACTCCTGGTGGGGGGGAGGGCAGGGGAGTGAGGCAGGCGAGGGCGGGACCCAGAATGCACTCACACAGAGCTTCTGCTCCGAGCACCTGGGGCTCCGCGGCCCTGGGGACCACTGTGGGCTGTTCTCCCACCCCAGTGACAGGGAAGCCCAGGTACTTATCGTCCACCACCTCCCGGCGTCAGGGCTTGGGGGCTGCTCTCAGGGCGGCAACTCCCAGCCCTCCTGGCCGTCCCTCAGGTGGCTGAGGCCAGGGTCCCCCCTGTGTCCAGGCTCCCAGGCAGAGTGACATACACATGCACAAGCAGCCGTGGGTGTGAGAGGATCAGCCAGCGCCACAGAGGGGACACAGGAGACCCCATCTGCATCTGGCTTGGTCGGCTCTATTTCCTCCAGTGAGCCTGGTCCACCTGGCTTTCTTTTTTTTTGTTTGTTTGTTTTTTTCAGTACGGGGCCTCTCACTGCTGTGGCCTCTCCCGTTGCGGAGCACAGGCTCTGGATGCGCAGGCTCAGTGGCCATGGCTCACGGGCCCAGCCGCTCTGCGGCACGTGACATCTTCCCGGACCGGGGCACGAATCTGTGTCCCCTGCATCGGCAGGCGGACTCTCAACCACTGCACCACTCAGGGAAGCCCCCACCTGGCTCTCTTGTAGCGGCCGTTCACCTCCCAGGAACACAGACACGCCCGCCACCTCCCACCCTCCCAGTTGGCCGGCTCATCCTCCGGAGTCAGCTCAGCTCCAGTGTCGTCCCAGGGCCTGGGGGCCTTGTCTTATTTGCCCTATCCACTCACAGCACTTCTCAAGTTCTGTTACCATTTCCTCTTTATCGTCTGTTTTCCCCCCATAAGATCTGACTTGTCCGCTTTATCCCCAGAGACTAAGATATTTAGTCATTGTTCAATGGATATCTGCTGATATTATGAATGAAGGAATTTGTTCTGGGAATAATGGTATGAACTGATTTAAAACTTGGTCTCAGGAGCACTGCCATTTTAGAAGGGATCCCAAGAAACTCTAGTGGAAGAACTGCAGGCAGGATGCAATCTCCTTGAAGGAGGGCAGTTTGGAAAATATCTTCACAGGCCCTCAGCTTACACGCCCTGGATGTCCACCTCTTCTGCTCCTGATTTGCAGGTAAAAGGCACGCACCAGAACACCGTGGAAAACAAGGAGGTGTGTCTACCTTAACCCACAGCGTGTCACAGTCTTGTTGCATATACGCACTGTGCTCCACACTTCGGATGCATGGACACGCTAGAGGAGATGGGGAGCCCTGTCCACAGTAGGGCCTCACTGTACATTTAGCAAAACAGAAAGCACTTCAACGGCCCAGACAGGGATGCATGCCGGGGCAGACCAGGAAGGTGAACAGCAGGCAGAGGAGACAAGAGGAGTCCAGCAGTACCTACTAAAGGCAGCTCTCAGTAATACGCTAAAGGTTGCAGCAAGAGACGGATCAACCAGGTAAGAAAGTGTAAGGATCTAAGTAGATGTGTCGTTTGCTAGGGCTCTCATGATACAGTACCAGAGACCGGGGGCTTAACCACAGAAATTCACTGCCTCACAGTTCCAGAGGCTGGAAGTTTGACATCAAGGTGTCACCAGGGTGGGATTCTCCTGAGGCCTCTCTCCCGGGCGTGCAGACGGCCGTCTTCTCCCTGTGTCCTCAGGTGGTCGTCCCTCTCTGTGTCTGTGCCCTGATCACCTCTTCCCATAAGGTCACCAGTCCTACCGGACTAGGACCCACCCTAATGACCTCACTCTACCTCAGTTCCCTCTCTAAAGGCTCCATCTCCAAATACTCACATTCTGAGGTTCTGGGGCTCAGGGCTTCAACATATAAAGCGGGAGAGAGGAGACACGGTTCAGCCCAGAATGGTAGACTTGCGGGAATTCGACTGCTTGTTTGATTTTTATAAAGTATTGGCTCTGACCACAATTCAAAAAGCTGATGCTAACCAGGAGTGCCTGCTGCCACAGTAAAAATAATAAAGACCGCCGCTCCCGGGCTCCCGGTGTGGCCAGCGGTCCTGACGGTGTGGGACTGTCCCATCGCACACACGACTGGCATTCATCACCATTAGCAGTTCTCCTCCCAGAGCTCGAGAAGCAGCATGTCCACACCTCAGCCGGCCCTTCTGCAGTGCTCACGCTCTGGTTTTCTTTCACAAGGTAAATAAAAATTCACGAGTCCACACTGAGAACACAAACACAAATACTAAAAGTAAATTCTTCCTTAAAACAGGATGCAAATTAATAAACGCAGGAGGAAAGAGGAACCCGGTGGTTCCCAGAGCTGTCCCAGACAGAGGCTGTGCTTGAGACGTGAGCTAGTCCCAGCCCCAGGCGCCAGAATCACCAGCAAAAAGGTTCCACTGGTACCAAAGGGCTTCCTAGTCCTAGAAAAAACTACAGGAAGCAAATGCTCAGATGTGAGTCGTGGAACCAGGGGCGACGTTTGTTCCTCCCCATTCGCATTCTCTACGTGTTTTTGAAGGGGTGTATGTTGCCTTGAACATGGAAGCAGCATTTTTATACTAGGCACTCACTAAGACAACTGTTGAAGTCTAAAATATCAAATTTTTTCCTTCTTAAAACTACTCGATAAGGATGTAGATGCTTCAGGTGCTGACATGTTGGGGATCCAGATGATGTAAACATTTAAAAAAATTCTCCTCTTGGATAAGTGACTATTGAGAAATAAAGCGGTCACTTAATTTGACCTTCAAAATATTACAGCAGGTAACTGTGGCAGTATTTACCATGCTCACTCTGGCGAAGTGAACAACTTTTTTTTTTTTTTTGCGGTATGCGGGCCTCTCACTGCTGTGGCCTCTCCCGTTGCGGAGCACAGGCTCCGGACGCGCAGGCTCAGTGGCCATGGCTCACGGGCCCAGCCGCTCCGCGGCATGTGGGATCTTCCCGGACCGCGGCACGAACCCGTGTCCCCTGCCTCGGCAGGCGGACTCCCAACCACTGTGCCACCAGGGAAGCCCGTGAACAACTTTTGATGATATTCTTTGAAATTAAAAATACTGACATTTCTTCAGTCTAACTCATAAACACTCCACAAAGAAAAGAAAAGAAAAAGAAGAGGGAAGGGAAGGGAAGGGGTCTCATATCTCCAGCTTATTGTGTAATCTCTGTCACACATGCACCAGTATGAAGAATCTCCTCGTTCACACTTCACAAATTTGAAAGATTAACATGCTGATACAGGGAATCGAAGGAAACAGGAAACAGTGCTCAGTGTTCACTACTAGCAATTCAGGGATTCCCAAAGCAGTAACAGGTTATCTTTTCCTATATCATAGGTGTTGTAACAAGAAATTAAATAATGTTGCTACTGTGAGCTGAAGGGAAATTTACACACACACACACACACACACAAAATGGAGTCAGAAAATGTGCAAAATTGTGATGTTTTCAAGTGTTAACTTTTAACGTGTTGACGCATCATTATAGCTGGTTACAGAGGAACTTAATTTAGAATTCAGGAGCGCATGGGCTGGTGTCTATGACACGGTGAGAACCTCGAGAGGAAGTGCTCTGCATCCTGCAGTGGCCGAGAAGTAAAAACGGACAAACTGGTTTTGTACTAAATGAAACGGTGGCATCTCTCCAAAACGTGGAGATTTACATCGCTTGTGATAAGTGCCCTTTAATTCCATATTTCCTCCCAGCCTCCAGACTTCTTGATAACTGGAAAATTCGACTCTCCTTGTGAGCCCTGGGATGAGGGCCAGGGATGCCCAAGAGCTGACAGCATCACCCACGCCAGCAATCCACCCTCCTGCTACCCACCCCGAACAAGCACATCAAGTGCCCACGGCGGAACCACCTGGGAGAAAATACATCCCGATCCAGGCCAATCAGACTCGTGAAGAGAACGGAAACCCCAGCCATCACCCACAGCCTTGGGCTGAATAGTACAGAACTGTATGGGAATTATAAACTCTGTCCATATTCTTTCACCCAGCCCTACCCCATCGGACGCTCAGAGTTGCTGACACTTTTCCTCAAAATTCTAGGACATATCTAAGAAAATTCAAGTCTAAAATGAAGAGAAAAATGAGTTTACATTTGCTTTTTATAAGAGATTCAAGCCTTCCTGATATTGCACAAATGAAATTCTTCCCTAATTTCATGCAAGTTTTAGAACTTAATCTTAGAGGTCAAACCCAGGAGAGCATCTCATGAAAACCCTTCAGTTCTCAAGCAGAAGATCCGAGTTCCAGAGAATAAACACTACCGTGGGACCTGGCTTACCCAGCAGGCAGGGGACCCAGGGGATCATGGGTCACTATCATTGTCCACTTAACTCCACTGTGAAGTTTATCTGATATCACACATCAGCAGGGAGATGGAGGGTTTCTTTTGGGGAGGGGGGAGCAATTTAAGGAATTTAGTTGCCAAAGACCAGAAAGGACCACTCTCTTTCAGGTAGGCTCTCCCCCAAATCCCGCCTGGGTCAGGAGGGCGAGACTGCAGCTGTGCAGAAGCAGCAGCGGGTGGAAGCTCAGAGCATGGACTGTGGAGCCAGGTGTCGCGGGTTCGAAACCTGTCTCCTCCAGATGCTCCACGTGTAGAATCAGGGAAGGAAGAGAAGCTACTTCACGGGCCTGCAATGGGTTCCGCGTGAGTTAATACCTGCAAAGTGCTTCCAACTGCCTGGAGCACATAAGGTCCATTCAATTACAACAGCAGCTATGAAAACCTCTATGTCCACAGCAGCAGGGTCAGTATTACAGTATAAACCAAAGTGCGTGGAGCCAGTTTCCAAAACAACGCTGACCCAGGAAAGCCAGGTCAACTTTGTGGGAGCCGTAACCTTCCCCTGTCCTACCCATAACGCAATGGCTGGAATCAACAACTATGGTCCGAAAGCTTTGGGTTGAGTAGGAGGGTCTCAGCATCAAAGGTGTAACAGCAAATCCTTTCCTTGTGGCCGCAATGAAAACTAACAGAAAAGCGAAGTGAGAGTAAAACTCCAAAGCCTCTTAAGAAGACAGTTAAAGGTCGGTGGTCCCGGGAGAGGAGGGAGGGAGGGAGGGAGGCATGAACAGGTGGAGCACAGGGGACTTTCAGGGCAGTGAGACTACTCCGCATGACACTGTACTTCTGCATACATGGCATTACATGTTTGTCAAAACCCACAGAATGCACACCATTAATGAAACGGAGCAGGACCCTATGGTCCTTCCCCCCAATGTCCTCCCCCTGCCTTCTTCCTGTGAAAAAACTTTAGCCAAAGAATAAGTTTAAGGAGAGAAGTAAGAAAACGCAGAAGCAAAGGAAAACAGTCAAAGGAGACCAAGTAACAATAGTTTAGTCATTAGGCAAAGTCAAGGACCTTTAGTTCCTCCTCAGGGGCTAGAGATCATATTCTGAGCCGTATCTTGTGAGCTGTCTTGTAAATACTGAAACCCCCAGCAGGTGGAAGAAGTGAACTCCATGATGACCAGACTGTAGCCACGACATATAAGCTGCCACAATTCCGAGAACTGGCCTAAGGAAATGGGAACAAACCGACCTTGGAACTGAAGACTAACTGTACCTAAAACAGTCAAGATGGGCTTCCCTGGTGGCGCAGTGGTTGAGAGTCCGCCTGCCGATGCAGGGGACACAGGTTCATGGCCCAGTCCGGGAAGATCCCACATGCCACAGAGCGGCTAGGCCCGTGAGCCATGGCCACTGAGCCTGCCGGTCCGGAGCCTGTGCTCCGCAAAGGGAGAGGCCACAACAGTGAGAGGCCCGCGTGCCGCCAAAAAATAAAATAAAATATAAAACAGTCAAGATGACGCTGGTCAGACCACCAATGACCAATTTCAAGATGACGGTCAGAGCTGACTGTGCTGTTTCTACATGCAGTCCCTTCCCTCCGCCTATAAAAGCTCTTGCCCACTGACTGTCAGTTTTGGCGGGGTGGGGAGAGTCAGCCTTTGGACAGGCGTCCACCCTCCCACCCCGGTTGCCAGCCTCCAAAATAAAGTAAGCTTTCCTTTCCACCAACCTGGCCTCTTTATTGGCTTTTGAGGGGTGAGCAGCCGGACCCCACTCTTGGTTACATTAAGTGTGAACCCTGGAACTTCCGTGGTGGTGCAGGGGGTGAGACTCTGGGCTCCCGATGCAGGGGGCCTGGGCTCGATCCCTGCGTAGGGAACTAGATCCCGCACACCACAACTAGGAGTCCACATGCCGCAACTAAGAGCCTGCGAGCCGCAACTAAAGATCCCGCGTGCCACAACTAAGACCCGGCGCAGCCAAAATAAATAAATAAATAAATAAATATTTTTTAAAAAAGTGAACCCTAATGTAACGTATGGACTTTAGTTAATAATAATATATCAATACTGGCTCATCGATTGTGACAAAGGTACCACACTAAAGCAAGATGCTAATGGTAGGGAAAACCATGCAGAGGGAAAGGAATATATGGGAACTCCATGTATTTTCCACTCAATTTTTGGGTGGAAGTGCTAAAAAAAAAAAACCCAATGGAAGTCTATTCATTAAAAAGTCCACGATCTCTTAATGTTCTCAGACATAAGGCAAACATGCAAACATTCCATCAAAGACGATATCTCTAGTAAAAAATCTATCACACAAGTACCAAAACTCTGTTGAAATTAATGCCACTCCAAGTAGGTGGATGGACTGAGTTGACATGTTAGATTAAAAAAAAAACCCAATTTAGAACTCTACGTAGAAATTTAAGAAAAAACACAAGAAACTATTGTTTGGATTATTTTACCAGCATCTGTAAATGGTAAAAATGCTAGCTTGCACATATCATTAAGTATCTTTCATCAACATGCAGGTGACATGAAGGTAGTATGTCAAATAGGAAATCAATGAAAGAAGAGAGTAAACACCTGCCATTTTTTGTGGATTCAGAAATGCCCTCTAAAATAGGTATTGCAACTATGTCATTACTTCCATTAAAAGTAGGATATTCACCCTGTGTGTACATTGTGGAGTGACGCTGCCTGTGAAATGGATCCGCTTCAGCAGTGGTCCACCGGCCACCCGCATTCGGGCTTATCACTTCCTTCTCCCCATGCGTTTATAAAGCATCTATCAGCACAGCACCCGTGACAAGCCAGAAAACTGACATAAACCCAGATTTCCCTATGTGGTTGAGACTACGTGAACCTGCAAGGTAAAACTTAACTTCCATTATTCTCATTTTGGGGAAGAAAAAGGCAAGGAGGTGAAGGTACCGGGTGTGGCCACACAGCAGGTGCGAGAGGAGGGGGACGTAGACTTCACGCTGGCCCGGCCTCTGGTCCCGCCCATTGATGAACCACCCTAACTGTCCGCCAAGGTTGAGTCCCCGCCCATCCTCACCAACATACTGGGCTTATTAAATTACCACGGAGGGAAGCAGTGACAAACACTCCCCACGGGCACAGGGAGTGGAATTACCCAAGGGGCTCTCCTAGGAAGCTGTAAACGTCACACAACCACTGACAACTCAACTTCACGTCTCTCGTCCCCACTGCTCCTGAGCCAGAGACCTGAGAGACGTTCGTCTAAGAGCTGCCTTTCCTTATCTCACAGGCTTCAACGTATCATGTTCGAAAGAAGTTTCAACACGGCCCTCCCCTCCCCAAGAGGAAGAGCCCAGCCCCTCCTCCAGTCTCTGCCATCTCAGTAACTGGCCCACGCTTCTCCCCAGTTTCCCAAGAAACCCAGGCATCTCTCTCCCTCAGACGTCATATCCAAGCCTGGCCAATTCTGAGTGGAAGCTCCCCACATCCATCCTCTTCACCCTGCCTGCACCACAGTCTCTCTTTTCTGCCTGAATCAGTTCATGTGCTTAGAACAGGTCCCCAATTCCCTGTCTCTGTCTTAAGAACTTCCCCAAATATACCTTGTATCTCATCACACACACACCCCCAAGTTATGACTCCTCATTGGCTTCTATCTTTGAACTTTCAGACAGGATATAAAGTACTTGATCCTCCAAAGCCCTGTAGAGCGCAGGCCCCGACCTTCTTCTCCAGGACTCCTGTGGCCATGTAACAGTTTCTTAAACTCCCCCAAAGACAGTGAGTTCTTTCCTGCCCCAGTGCCTTGGTACGTGCCATTGACTCTGCCTGCTCTTCAAAATTTCCAAGAAATTTCATCATCAGAGAACTTTTTCAATATGTCCCGTCTCCTATCTTTCTTATCTTAGTACCCTATTTTTTCCAAAACCCTTGATAAAATGTCTATCTGTTTCTGAAATGGCTGCTTTCCTCACTTCCTTCTTTGCTAATAATACCGATTTTACTCCATAAAGGCAGAGTCTGTACCTATATGCGGAGCACCCTGCAGGGAAAAGGCTTATTAGCACACTATTAGGTGCTAAAATGAGTGTTTTTTAAATGAATGGATGAATGAATACATGAATGAATAAGCACGCTATGATGTGCCAAAAGGACTGTTTTTTTAAGCGGATGGATGAATGAATACATGAATGAATGAATACATGAATGAATTATTTTAAAGTAAACATGAGAAATACGTTAGGTATCAGAATTCATTCATTCATTTAGTAACTATTTACCGTCCTCCCCCTCATTCTGTCGTAGGAAGGGGAAAAGCCCTTTGCATAGTATTTAATATTTGTCATTCATTACATGATATCAAGGTACCTGTCGTGGAGGACAGAACCTTACTTCCAGAAGAGAGACGTTAAATACTAGCTTCTTACTAATATTTCCATTTTTCATCGGAGGTATTCATAAAAGGTCAAATCATTCACTTTAGGGAAAGATGTTTTCGTCTCTATGAAGGGAAATGGCTTAGTTTAAATATTTAACATTCAAATATATTTTTTTCCAGAAAAGGGGGTCAAGGCATGTACAAATCAGATAAGACGATGTTTGTAGAAAGGTGCAAATTACATTTCCCTTCTGTTGTTACCGGAGGGTACAGTGCTCCATTACTCTTCTGAATAGCAATTTTCTGCTGGCTTCGAAAGAGAAAAAAAGAACATGTTTGTGAAGCCTCTGTGCTGAGCCAGGATGTAACCTGATCAAATGCCCAGACGCATCGGTAGTCACGCGTGTTCCTCTGACTTAGGAAATGCCTCGGCATGCTTATAAAAACCCACCTTCTCTCAAATAAAGCACCAGTTATACATGCTTTATATGACGGTGGCACATATCATATGTACCTATACTATGTGTGTACAGAAGACCATTCAAAAAATCCAATGATCGAAACCCGTTTTCTGGACTGGATCAAAAAAATCACTTCCCCAGAGAAATCAGACCACACACACACACACACACACACACACACACACACACAGCCCTGTGTGTACCACACGGCTCCCCTGACATTAAAGAGAATTAAAACTTGGACCCACCCCGTCATGCCAATGAGCGTTTAGAAACCTACTTTTACAGCAGGAAAGCGTCAGGTTCTCGGTGGTGGCTGCGTGAGCACTGCCTGAGGGCATCAGTGTACATGGAATCGATCTGCTGCTCAGGCCCTAACCTGTGCATATAAACTCCAAATCTATGAGCCCAGGTCCCATGAACGGCCTGTTTAGGCTTGGCCGGAAGCAGTGGGAACGACCCACGGCAGAGCGTTCCCCGTCAAGTGACGGGGGTCAGTTTATAATCTCCGCCAGGGCCGGGGGTGCCCTTGCTCCCAGCATGTGAGTCACTCGTTGCTACCCAGCTTTGCTGCAGCTAAGCAGCCGGGATCACTGGGCACAGGGGCTGATCTCTTGTCCCCTGGATGAGAATTCAGAGCCAGACACCCTCGCCCTTAACCGGCCCGTGACAGGGCTAACCAATCTGTTAATTCATCAGCTTGGGGTCTTCCTCTTGAACCCCAGTCATATCCTGATTGTAACAGGAAAACTCATCGCCCAGAGGGTGGCTGATCTCACAGAGCAGGAGAGCATGATGGACCTCAACAGGATGAGGCTTCCTCCAGGAAGTGAAAAACAAGAGGGAAAGGACATTTTCTTAATTGTTCCAGGGACATAAAAACAAATAAAATCATAGAACCGACAAAGAAGTTAGAACTTTATCTCGGTAGCACGTAACTAAATAAATATTACTTAAAATGGAGTATCGATGCAGTATTCAACTTTATTATGCACGTTACGGAATAAGACAGCGATTTTTTTTACACCGAAATCATTTGTTACTTTAGATGTCCTTTAACATAAAAATATGAAGGTGATGTAACATGATTTTCAGGTAAAACCCATATTTAAAAATTGTTACTGTGCCACCCACATCCGTTCACCTTTCGGCATTAGTATGGTAAACGCTACTTAATGCTTCGTGCACGACTGACTACCTACCGCTGATTTAATGTATTTTTAAAACTGGCGAGTCACACTGCATCTGGCTCTTTTCTCTGTTCATCCATGCCCCCAGGAATGACTTTTTTTTGTTCTTTTTCGGAAACTGACAAGAGATTTCACAGGACAGGACGGTGCTTCAAAAACGTTCGGAACCATGGAACTTGGCAGTCGTACGCGTTTCTGCTCACCATTACTACAATCTCCATGGAAAAGGAAAGTCTCTGTCTGACAGAGCTGGGGAGTTTTTCCAAACGCTCTCAAAAACAGAACCCTGCAGCCTGCAGACACATCAGCCCTCTGGATCCAGGATGGCATAGGCAGTGATGTCACCTTAAAGGTGGGCCTGAGGGTCTCCCCTACGGCACACACATCAACTCCTACCTCCAGACGGTCTAACTCCATGTCCGTGTTCTGCGAGTGTCAAGAAATGGACAGTGAACTCTGTTCTGCCTTGAAACGTCAGGTAAAGTTAACTCATGTTTTTGAAATGATTGTGTTGGGTCCTTTCCCCAAATCACCACAGAGACGACGCTTAATTCAGTGTCCAGGTTGGGTGCAGTCAACATTTAAGTGAGATTGAAGGGCCAAAGGTGCACATGCTTGGAGAACGCGACCAGCAAGGGCAAAGGGCAAGTGGAGTAGACTGTGATGACCTTGACGCTGCAGGCAGGCCGGCCTCAGCAAGGGGCCACCCCCACCACCCAAAGCTCTGCACTGCAAGGGTGCCTATTGTCTCTCTCTGCCCAAGGTGTCAACCAGCCTGTCACCGCGTTCCAAATGCCAACAGTAAAGGAAACTTCACAAGCTCCCGAGAAGGGCCACAGAAACCAAATGTAAGGACCTTTTGGCTTATTTCTTGACTTCCCACCAAGAAACTCATGGTCTGGATTTATTTATTTTTTTAACGTGGGAAGACTCTACAAAGCCCCTTCACTTTTATGTGATAGAAAAGGGAGGAGCAGAATCCACGTGCGTATCTGTTGCAAAAGCACAGAAAGCATTTCCTCAAGGTCTCGGCTAATTTCGGTTTCAAAAATACTACTCTTGTTTATTCTTTTCAGAAACGGAAAAAATGCCCACTTTGTCTGTTTGGTTGTTTGTGTTAACATTTCTGTGATCCCCTTAAGTCAGAGTTATAAAATCAACAAGCCTCACAAAGAAAGTAACACTTGTTACTAATTGAGGGATGGGATTGCTTTACCCACTTTCTAAGGTCTTAAAGATACAGATGACTCAAATGACCAGCATAAAACTCCAGGCCTGAGGAGTTCCTAATAAAATGCATGTGCCTCGTCCATGTGAAATGCGTAATTCACACACAGAAATCCCTGAATTGCCTCTAAAACGTGGGTGATCCCAGGAGCAACAGAGGAATCCCAAACAGATTTTCTCAGGCAAACTGTGGTATCTGTGCATTTGACCTCCCGACTTGGCCGTCTCTGCCCCGTCTCCGTGCAATCAGCTCTGGGTAACATGATAGCAAGCTCCCACTTCCTCAGCCCCTTTCTGATTGCAGCGTTATCCTTACCAAATACGATCTGAAAGGCGTATGTGGGCCATGGAAGGAAGTCTAGACATTGAGTCTTCCACGCATGGACTACCACACATCCTATACAAGAAAGGAATGTCTCAAGACCCCAAAGCTGTGAGTTCAGCACCTCAACTAGCACACATTTCCTTTCAGAAGTTGGCACCCCTGAACTGGCACAAAACTTAACAGAGAGAATCTCCCAAGTATGTTGTAACATAATGTATTCCATATTTTCCTAGGCATCGTTTTTGGGCCAAAACATGTGGTAACACATAGATACGTAAACTGATCATAGGCTGGCCTCAACCTTCAAAGCAGAGCAGCAGGATCTCAAAGGATCTCCTCAAAGAAAAGCAAGGTAACCACGCCACCAGAAATCCTGTCCTCTCTGGCGGTATTCAGAGAGAGTCCACCCAGATGCCAGGCAAAGTCTCGAGAAATTAATGACAACGGCAGTCTCTATCTGAACGTGGAGCTGAAAACAGCCATGGATGGGTCTTAACGTTTGGGAGAACGCAATCATCAAGATATCCAAATGTAAGAAGCCCATGTCTTGGGTCTCTAAAATTAAGCATATCTACGTCAACAATTTTGTCTAGAAATGGTTAAGAGGAGTTTCCCCTTGGGTGTCCTGGTTTATATTTCTTGCTGTTTTGACTGATTTGTTTTTCATTTAACTCAAGTGGCAAACCAGCCGAAGTTGGCAATTGGGTTCCCTTATGTATGGTTTGATATCATATACTTCGATTTCCTCTCCAAAATCGCTCATTTTGTTGAAATAGCATAACTATAACTGTTTTTCCTTTGGAAAGAAACTAAGACAACTAAGGCACGTGCATATGTTATCTTTATTTGCATAAGCTAATCTGGGGAAAATCTTTCCAAATATGAAAAATAAAATGACTTGATACTTTTTGTAAAATGTTGTGTCATTCGTCCATAAGTTCCACTGAACTTAGGCGGTGGGGGGTGGGGTATGTCTTCTCTTCTTAAATTGAGATGTTCCAGTAAAAATGTATTTATGAAAACATGGTCTATAAATTTAGGAAGATCCATAACTGTCTCATAAATGTTCAGTGAGGGGGAAAGAACGACATTTTCTTTATAACTTTCTTTCCCTTCCAAGACTGACCATGGAAAATTGAGATGCAAAAATGATTGGGGGTTTTGAGAGCTGGCCTATTTCTAAACATTATAACATTGACTAGTGCAGTCTTTAAAAACTTTCTCAAAGGACACATCAGTGACAAAGTGGAAAGGGCACCGGCTCCCAAACCAGAAGACCTGCGCTCCACCCCTGTGACGTGGGCATGACCAACCCAGTTTTCTGTTTAAAATATATTAGTTATGGCATTAGTATGAAGACAGTCAAATAAATCGCTCTCTCATTTTTATAAATCTGTAAAATGGAAAGCTTATCTGTTTTAGACTTCTGCAAAAATTAAATGAGGCAGTTGATGGTAACGTAATGGTCAGTCACGGATTTCTACACAAGAGGACGAGTACTAACGTTACTCATAGGGTGACTTCAATGAGAACTGTCATCTCCAACACTTAAGACAGAGACTGGAAAAGGAACACAGAAACTGCACTACCTTGTCCAGAGAACTCTATTTTATAAGTATATTACTTCCCTGCCCTGTCTCTTCCTCACCTCAGTTTTATTCCCATCTTCCCTCTCACCTTAGATGGTGCTGCCCAGTAGGACCGTCCGCAGCGAGGGCTGCAAATGTTCTGTACCTGGGCTGCCCCACACTGCAGCCTCTAGCGGTAAGTGGACACCAAGCCCTTGCAGTGTGGCTAATGTGGAGTTTCTCTACCTGAGCGCCACTGACATTTGGGGTCAAACACTTCTCTGTGGTGGGATCTGTCCTGGGCACTGTAGGATGTCTAGAGCAGCAACCCTGGGCTCCACCCGCCAGACGCCAGCAGCACCTCCTCCTGCTAGCTGTGACAACCGAGGATGTCCCCAGACACTGCCAAATGTCCCCTGGGGGCAGCACAGTTATCTCTGGTTGAGAACCATGGGGCTCCTGGAATTGAATTTTTAATTGCACTCAATTTAAATTAATTTAAATAGCAAATGTGTCAAGCAGCTACTATCCAAGTGCTATTTTGGATAGCACTGTCTTAAAACTCCTGAATTTAGTATAAAAAGCTGGACTGGGCTTCCCTGGTGGCACCGTGGTTAAGAATCCACCTGCCAGTGCAGGGGACACGGGTTCGAGCCCTGGTCCGGGAAGATCCCACATGCCGCGGAGCAACTAAACCCGTGCGCTGCAATTACTGAGCCCACGAGCCACAACTACTGAGTCCACGTGCCACAACTACTGAAGCCCACACGCCTAGAGCCCGAGCTCCGCAACAAGAGAAGCCACCGCAATGAGAAGCCCACGCACCGCAACGAAGAGTAGCCCCCGCTCGCTGCAACTAGAGAAAGCCCGCACGCAGCAACGAAGACCCAACACAGCCAAAAATAAATAAATAAATAAAATTTATTTTTAGAAAAAAGCAAGACTGACAGTCAACAAATATGATGGGACATTCAGATTTTTTTTTTCCTGAAACGGCTAAGGATTAAAACAATGTCAGCTTTCACTTTATTTGCATAATAATTATTTATTTGCTGTCTTCACCTCAGAGCAGTGACAGCAATCCTAACCCAGCAATGTGTAAAAAGGTACAAAAGCAATAGGGAAAGGAGATTTTTTAAAAACCACCACAAGTTTTTTTTTTTTTTTTTAATCCATACCCGCCACCCAGGGAGGGAATAATGAGATGAACAGAGATCCATCAGTAGCAGGGGCTGAAACCAAAGAGGGAGTTAACAGCCGTGACCACCCCAAGCTGTGCCTGCTGGCCCTCAGTCCCCTCTCTGCGAACACCTCCACCACGCGGGACCAGGTGCGACTGCTCTGGGGCAGCAGGAGTGACCTGACCCGGCGAGCTGTCCCTCAGTCCGCTGCGGTCACCTCATTTCCGTCACTGGACCCTGGGCTGACGCTGGGGCCTTTCAAGTGGGGTTACACAGTTTCATAGGATACGTGGGAAGTTCAGTGACGAAGGAGGAGGGAAGACAGTCCCCCAGGGACATGAGATAACTGTGTCAGGTGAGAGAATCCATAAACAACCATGGGCCCCAGAATGAGTCCAAGTTCAAAGGGAGGGGCGCATGAAGCAATCCGCCTCTCTGGAATGTCAAAGGCAACTGAACGGCAAGAGCCCGGAGGCTGAAACGTCTCGCTTCCCAGTTCCACATCCCAAGAAATATACGGGTACTTCTGGAAAGAAACAATATTCAGTGTGGTGAAATACACTAACGTTTTATATTTCCTCCCAAATACTTGGAGGGGGAATCTACTCAACGTTTCTGATGCCAGGAACAGTTAAAGTACAAAGAAAGAACATGGGCTGTAGAGACAAACAGTCCTGCCACGTAGCCCACAACTGGCCAATGTCGGGAACCTTGGACAACTCGTTATTCCAAGCAAAGCCCAGCTTTCTGAACTGTAAAGCGAGAAAAATAATAGCCCCTTCCTGGGGTCACTGCAAAAACTGAAAAGAGCAACTTTCAGAATGTGCCAACCCGTACATTTCACCCATTTCACGTGCTCTAACTTTCAATTTCCCTTTACCGAGGGTATTTTGGTGCTAGTGGTGCTAGAAGATACAGAAAAGAAGAAAGACTGCCCTGCCCAGCAAGGAGCTCACGGAGCCCCAGAGGCTGTCAGCACCGTCTCTCCGCTCCAGGGACGCCCATCTAAGGAGACAGGCACATAAACACGGCAGTAGATGAAAGAGGTCCACAGTGGGAACACACCACTTACTGTGGGAGCAACCCGGATGCCACAGCTCATATAATCTGGAGAGGAAATGCCCCCTAAGTGAACAGCTACCAAAAGAGAGCAAAATAAACAACGTTCTCTAATTGTAAAACAAAAGGGGTCAAGCATCTGTTAGTTTCAAGAACTCTTCCAAAGGACAAACAGTTCAAAACCATTGATTCATGAGTACTTATTCAACTCAAGAGTCCTAGAGATTAAATGATGACCCACCCTGTCCCACCAACCTTTGTTTCGACAATGTAGCATTAAAAATAACAGTAATGGTCAAGGAAGTCACAACTTGGCTTTAAGAGAAGTGCATGATGTAAGTGAAAGGAGCCAGACACGAAATGACAAACACTGCACGATTCCACTAACATGAGGCTCTTACAGGAGCCATGTTCACAAAGGCAGAAAGTGGGAGGGTGGGTGCCGGGAGCTGGGGAGGGAGAAACGGGGAGTCAGGTGTTTAGTGAGTACAAATTTTGGGTTTGGGATGATGGAAAAGTTCTCTAGATGTGGACAGTACTGATGGTGGCCCAACAATGGGAATGTGCTTAACGCCACTTAAAAGTGATTACCATGGTAACATTTTAATCTTATGTGTATCTTCTCCCAATAAAAAAAAATATGAACAGCCTGGTTATGCAGTACTCCTAGCTATGAGGCAGACACATGCACGCGCACGCACGCACACACACACACACCCCCTGCACCTATGGGCCCCCTGGCATTGAGATGGGAGAGAACGTCAGAGAAACCTCTTGGCTACCCCTCACAGCAAACTCCACTCACAGGAAACAAACAGTCCAGAAAGTCTGCCCTGTGGCACGCATCTCTACTGTGGCTGAACTGCAGAATCAGTGCTAAGGAGAAAATATTAACTGACACTCCTCGCTGCGGGTACGATGCTTAAAGTGCCCCTGTCTCCTGCCGGGTGCCCACGTCCCGTGGTGTAACATGACCCATTTGTCTTGCAGCCACATCAAAGAAGCTTTTCTGGTTGACGACCAAGCAGACTGCTGCCAAGGAGAAAAACACTTTAACGATTCGTAGTTTAGGCACATATCCCTTTTTTTACATAATGACAATAAAAGTTCCTGGGACTCAACTTGTCTGGATTAAGTTTAGTTTGTGGTGAAATAAAATAAATTCATGCCTTGGGAAACATTTCCATTAGGAGAAGAAAGGAAGGAAGAAAGGAAGGGAGGGAGGGAGGGAGGAAAACGGAAGGGAAGGGAAGGGAAGGGAAGGAAAAGGAAACCCAGTTACACATAGTAAAATGGAAAGTTCACTCAACTACATGTCATAACCTTTGCACCGAAAGAGCACTGTTATTCTGGACATGACGCCACCCCTGAAGGGCTGCAGTATTTCCAGTTAATTGGTTAGACCCTTGCTACTCAAAGTGTGGTCCATGGACCACCAGCAGCACCAGCAGCACCTGAGAGCTTGCTGGAAATGCAGACCCCTGTGCCCCACCGGACCCGCTGAATCTGAATCTACCTGTGAACAACATCTCCAAGTGATGCGCGCTCAAGCTTGAGGAATCTGGTCTATGTAAGCAGGCCCCCAAACGGGGTCTTGACACACTGGTGCACTGCACTATGTTGTGTGACATGGCACTAGTAATTTGTGGTCTGTAATAGCAAAAACAGTTAAAAACGTCAAATAAATACATGTGGGCAAATCCATGATTTTTCATCTAAAATGAGAATCTTAGCTGTTTGCGTCTCTATAAGTTCCTTGACTGGGAACCAGAGTGGGGAGAAGAGAAAAGACACAGCGAAAGCCGGACCCGAAGGTCTGCACCCCGGGATCACAAAGCACTATTAAGACAACAAGATGTTACGCAGAATAACACGTAAAATAATTCAAAATTTCAGCTGATAGAAGAATTATTTGTAGCAGAGTATTATGCATATAGTGCATATTAAATAAACACTGCCTGAAATCTCACACATTAAAGAAATCACACCATTTCAACCAGGTGAGTCGCATGAACCAGTCCCGTCTCACAGGAGTTTCATGCCCATGTTAGGGCAAGAGAACACTGCTTCCAACACAGCTAAATAAACAATGGCTTAGGTGTGATATTTTAGTAGGAGTGAGTTTAATTATCTCCAGTTACTGTCATTATTTGCAGACCTGCAACAATGTTTAACGATTAAAACCAATAATTCATCATTCTGAGCGATCTTCCCAGTAAGGCAGATTGTACGCTGATCCCAAATGTTTTCTGCCCCACCTAGAAGTGGAGGGTCCATGGCTACATACACTTCTCTGTCCGTGGGTGCTGTGTCTTGCTTGGCCAATGGGCTGTGAGGAGTGCCAAGTACCACATCGGAGCAGAACTTCTAAGAGCCATCCCGAGATTCTGCCATTTTTCTTTACCCCCTGCCTCAAAACTAGCATACGTGTCAAGTTTAGCCAAGAGACCAAGCTGGGGAACCTAAGAGGGTAGGGGAAAGTGTTTTCCCTCTACACTAGTCTAGGAAACCCGCAATTATAGAGCAGGCAATGAAAATCAGTATTCACACAAACTAGTAACATGTGAGGAGGAATATTAATTGATGCATATTCAAGAAAATACAGCTGAATCTATTGTTTGAGAGACCGTCCTGCCTCTCAAAACGCTGATTTCCGTTTTTATTCTCTTTTCCTTATGGCCACGCTATCAAAAGGAGGAGGCACTATAACATGAAATAAATCTCTCTTTCCTCAACTCACATGCAGTCAGGCTCCTGCCGTCCAGGCTCTCCTACCCTCTCCTTCAAAGTCACCAAGGCCACTGGGGTACATTCCACTGTCCTCACACCCTATTAGCCACAAGACACGGAGAAGGCTATTCACTACACCGTATCCTGCACAACCAAGAAAGTTAATATTTTCCCTTCTCTTTTCAGAAAGATGCTTGGAAAAGCAAATGGTATTAATTTCTGTGAAGACTTTTGCAGACTGTAAATTTTAACCAAGCGAGAAGATATTAACAACAGGACTGAAGACCAAGCCAAAGTTGCTGTCAACACATTTCGGAAGAATCTAGAGTAATAAAAATGTCAAATTACCACTAATGTACATTTAGGACGTGAAAGAATTATACTGATCAGAAGGTAATTCTGAGAACAGAAAACTGAAAAATTCTGATCAGATGACGAAATGTATATCCAACCCACACCCCATCCCCTCGTCCTACTTATCCCTCCACAAGCTGGACCAGGCACACAGATATAATGTAATTAAAGCTGGACCAATATAAAGCCAGCGAAGAAGGATAAACTAACTATAATAAAGAGGCGTGAGGAGAACGAGGTTCCCAGCCTCGAGAATCTTGGGTTCCACGCGCTAACACACAGAAGCAAAAACCTCCAAGACAATGAACGTGAACGCAGCATCGTGTCAGCGCACGGGAGGGACTGAGTCATCGGTCCCGGAGCTGAGGAACTATAAAGGTCAGGAAAGGCTGCACAAAAGAAGGGAATTAAATCTGGCCATTGGAGGAAAAGGAGAATTTCACAACAAAAACATCAGAAACGGGCACATCCGGTTTTCAGGTCCACGTGTAAGGAACATGGAAGTTGCCACTCCATCTTCACAACAAAGAAAAAGCTGAAAAATCAACAACTGCTCTTGGACCCATAAGGCAAGGGAGGACAGAACAAACCAGTGCTCCGAAGACTGGAGAGCCACACAGGCGGATACAGGCAGTCACAGCTCCCCAGAGCAGAGATCCACAGGTGGAAGCCACCGTGGGAACCAGTGCTGGGGTAGGGAACCTCAAATCTAACTGACCAACTGCTGGAGGCCCCAGGTGACAAGTCTGAGGGTTACAACTCCACAGGGACTCCAAAAGGAACCCTTTGGAAATATGCTGGAGCAGTGTGTTCTTCCCAAGAGGGCCAGCTTCAGGGAATCGAGTTCACCAGACCTTAACTGGCCAGGGTATTATCAGAGCCTGCCTGACCTGGGGACAAGGGATACCCAATGCCAGCTGGCTTCAGCCATTCCGTCCCACCTAAGGGAGGAGAAAAAACTTCAGAAACACGTGTGAAGGTCACAGTCCAGAGGCACAGGCTCACGAAAAGACTGACATCTAATGGTAAGACTAAGGATGCTTCCCCTCCCCCACACACCTCACCACCACGTAACTAAAGGCCTATTTAACAGCCGTTCCTTTTACCTGGTAGATCACATCCAGCTTTCAAGAGATAATTACAAGCCATATCAAAGGGCAAAAAACACAATTTGAAGAGAAAAAGCGAGCATCAGAAGCAGACATGGCAGGGATGTTAGAAATATCAGACCAGAAATTTAAAACAACTATGACTAATATGCTAAGGACGCTGATGGATAAGGGAGACAGTATGCCAGGACAGATGGGCAACGTAAGCAGAGAGGTGGAAATCCTAAGAAAGAACCAAAAAGAACTGCTAGCTATCAAAAACTGTAACAGAAATGAAGAACGCCTTTGATGGAATTAGGAGTAGATAAGTGCACAGCTCAGGGAAAAAACCATCAGACACCAAATTTCAGACCCACAGGCTCAATAAACAAGGAAATAAATGCCAAAAACCTGCACCTCAGCATATCGCTTTCAAATTACAGAAAATCAAAGATAAAAAAAAAAGAAAGCCTGAAAAAAGCCAAAGGAGAAAAATATACTTTACCTATAGAGGAGCAGAGGATTGCATCCAACTTTTCCTCAGAAACCATGCAAGCAAGGAGAGTGGACAGAAATATTTAAAATGTTGAGATGAAAAAAAAACCACCAACTAGAATTCTTTAACCTGTAAAATTATCCTTCAAAAGTGAAAGAGATATAAAGACTCTCTGACAAACCAAAACTGAGAAAATTTTTTGCCAGTACACCTGCCTTGCATGAAATGTTAAGTTCTTTAGAGAAAAAAATAACATCAGACACTCAGATCTACCTAAAGCAAGAAAGAATATTAAAGAAGGAATAAGTGAAGATAAAATTTAAAATTTTATTTATCTTATTCTTAATTGATAACAGTTTGTTCAAAATAATAATAGCATCAAGTTATTCACTTGGGTGTGCTTATATATACATTATGCACTATAAATATATATTTATATGTGCATTTTTATTTTATAATGTATACATCTATTATATAACATATAAAATATATATGTATATAAAATGTATATATTTATACCTAAATATATTTATGTATTATATAAATATATTTATATAATTGTAGATATATATATTTCTGTATACTTATATATAAGTAAAATGAATGACAGTAAAGATAGTGGGGCCAAGAGAAAGGCATTAGGATTAGTTTGTTATTGTGAAGTACTCACACAACCAGTGAAGAAGTATGGGACTATTTGAGAGTGGACTTGGATTCGTTGTAAATGTATACTGTAAACTCTAACACAACTACTAAATAAAGTAGAAAAAAAAAGTATAACTAATATACTAAAAAAGGAGACAAACTAGAATCATAAAATGCTTTAGCCAGACTCATCAAGAAAACAAGGGAGAGGGCCCAAATCAATAAAATCAGAAATGAAAAAGAAGTTACAACTGACACCTCAAAAACACAAGGGATCACCAGACTAGTATGAGCAACTCTATGCCAATAAAATGGATAAGCTAGAAGAAATGGACAAAATTCTTAGAAAGGTACAATCTCTCAAGACTAAACCAGGAAGAAATAGAAAATATGAACAGACCAATTACCAGTACTGAAATTCAATCAGTAATTTAAAAACTCCCAACAAAAAAAAGTCCAGGACCACATGCCTTCACAGGCAAATTCTACCAAACATTTAGAAAAGAGGTAACAACAGTACTTCTCAAAGAATTCCAAAAAATTGCAAAGGAAGGAATGTTTCTGAACTCACTTTACGAGGCCACTATCACTCTGATACCACAACCAGAAAAAGATACCACAAAAAGAAAACTACAGGCCAATATCACTGATGAGCATAGATGCAAAATTCCTCAACAAAATACTTGTAAATTGAATCCAACAATACATTAAAAGGATCATACACCTTGATCAAGTGGGATTTATCCCAGGGATGCAAGGATTTTTCAATATCCACAAATAAATCAATTTGATACACTACATTAACCAATTGAAGAATAAAAACCATATGATTATCTCAATAGATGCAGAAAAAGCATTTGATAAAATTCCCCATTCATTTATGATAAAAACTCTCCAGAAAGTGGGCATAGAGGGAACACACCTCAACATAATAAAGGCCATATATGACAAACCCACAGTTAACATCATACTCAATACTGAAAAACTGAAAGAATTCCTCTAAGATCAGGAACAAGACAAGGATGCCCACTCTCAGCACTTTTATTCAACATAGATTTGAAAGTCTTAGTCACAGCAATCAGAGAAGAAAAAGAAATAAAAGGAATCCAAACTGGAAAGAAAGAAATAAAACTGTCACAGTTTGCAGATGACATGATACTTTACATAGAAAATCCTAAAGACGCCACCAGAAAACTACTAGAGCTCATCAATGAATTTGGTAAAGCTGCAGGATACAAAATTAATGTACAGAAATCTGTTGCATTTCTGAACATTAACAATGAACTATCAGAAAGAGAAATTAAGGAAACAATCCCACTTACCATTGCATCAAAAAGAATAAAGTACCTAGGAATAACCCTACCTAAGGAGGCAAAAGACCTATACTCCAAAAACTATAATTGACACAAACAAACGGAAAGATACACCATGTTCTTGGATTGGAAGAATCAATATTATTTAAATGACCATACTACCCAAGGCAATCTACAGATTCAGTGCAATTCCTATCAAATTACCAATGGCATTTTTCACAGAACGAGAACAAAATATTTGAAAATTTGTGTGAAAACATAAAAGACCCCGAAGAGCCAAAATAATCTTGAGAAAGAAGAACTAAGCTGGAGGAATCACACTCCCTGACTTCAGAATATACTACAAAGCTACAGTCATCAAAACAGTACGGTACTGGCACAAAAACAGACGCATAGATCAATGGAACAGGATAGACAGCTCAGAAATAAACCCACGCATCTGTGGTCAATTAATCTATGACAAAGGAGGCAAGAACATACAACAGAGAAAAGACAGTCTCTTCGATAAGTGGTGCTGGGAAAACTGGACAGCTACATGTAAAAGAATGAAATTAGAATGTTCTCTAACACCATATACAAAAATAAACTCAAAATGGATTAAAGGCCTAAATGTAAGATTGGATATTATAAAACTCCTAGAGGAAAACATAGGCAGAACACTCTGACATAAATCGCAGCAATATTTTTTTGGATCCTTCTCCTAGAGTAATGGAAGCAAAAGCAAAAATAAACAAGTGAGACCTAATGAAACTTAAAAGCTTTTGCCCAGCAAAGGAAACTATAAACAAAATGAAAAGACAACCCACAGAATGGGAGAAAATATTTGCAAACAATGTGACAGACAAGGGCTTAATTTCCAAAATATACAAACAGCTTACACAGCTCAATAAAAATAAAAAAATAAAAAAAAACCCAATCAAAAAATGGGCAGAAGACTTAAATAGACATTTCTCCAAAGAAGACATACACATGGCCAACAGGCACATGAAAAGATGCTCAACATCCCTGATTATTAAAGAAATGCAAATCAAAACCACAATTAGGTACCACCTCACACTGGTCAGAATGGCTATCATCAAAAAATCTACAAACACCAAATGCTGGAGAGGGTGTGGGGAAAAAGGAACCCTCCTACACTGTTGGTGGGAATGTAAATTGATACAGCCACTATGGAGAACAGTATGGAAGTCCCTCAAAAAACTAAAAACAGAATTACCATAGGACCCAGCAATCCCACTCCTGGGCATACACCTGGAAAAAAACATAATTCGAAAAGATACATGCACCCCAATGTTCATTTCAGCACTATTCACAATAGCCAGGACATGGAAGCAACCTAAGTGCCCACTGACAGATAAATGGATAAAGAAGATGTGGTACATATACACAGTGGAATATCAGTCATAAAAGAATAACGAAATAATGCTTTGCAGCAACATGGATGGACCTAGAGATTCTCATACTAAGTGAAGTCAGAGTATACAAATATCAAGATACCACTTAACTGTAGAATCTAAAAAAAATAATACAAATTTACAAAACTGAAATAAACTCATAGACATAGAAAACAAACTTATGGTTACCAAAGGGGAAGGGGTGGGAAGGATAAATTAGGAGTTGGGGATTAAGAGATACATGCTAGTACATGTAAAACGGGTAAACAACAAGGACCTAAGTATAGCACAGGGAGCTATATTCAATATCTTGTAATAACCCACAACAGGAAAAATCTGAAAAAGAATATCTCTATCTATCTACAAAACTGAACGACTTTGCTATACACCTGAATCACTGTAAATCATCTAGACTTCAATTTTAAAAAAACACAAAAAGTAGGAACAAAGAACAGCAACAAACAAAATAGTATCAAATGATAGATATTAACCCAACTAAATCAATAATCACTTTGAATGTCAATAGTCTAAATGTACCAATTAAAAGACATTGATTGTCAGAATGAATCAAAAAACCAGACCCAACTATATGTTGTCTATAAGAAGTGTGCCTTAAATATACAGTCACATATAGATTAAACGTATGCTAATACTAATCATAAGAAAGCATGAGTAGCTATATTAATTTCAGACAGAGCAGACTTCAAAGCAAAGAAAATTATCAGGGATAAAAAAAGAACATTACATAATGATAAAGGGATCAATTCTCCAAGAAGACGTAACGGTTCTTAACAAACTCCATGAGACAAGCCCAAACAGAACCACAAGGAGAAATAGGTGCAATCACTATCATAGCTGGAGACTTCAACACCCCTCTCTCAGCAATGTACAGATCCAGCAGGCAGAAAATCAGTGAAGATATGGTTGAACTCAACAGTACCAACAGTCAACTGTGTATCATTGACATCTATAGACTACTTCATCCAACAACAGCACAATACACATTTTTCTCAAGCTCACATGGAATACTCATGAAGACAGGCCACATTCTGGGCCATAAAATACACTATAACAAATTTAAAAGAAGAGATGTCATACAATGTCTGCTCCCAGATCACAATGGAATGAAAACTAGAAATTAATAACAGAAAGATCACTGGAAAACCCCCAAACATATGGAGATTAAACAACACATTTCTAAATAACACATGGGTCAAAGAAGAAATCTCAAAAGTAATTCAAAATTATTTTCAACTAAATGAACATAAAAACACAACTTTTCAAAATCTGTGGCATGTAGGGGAATCAGTACTTAAAGAAAAACATATAGCATTGACTGTTATATTAGAAAAGAAAGATCTGAAATCAATACTCTAAGTTTCCGATTTACAAAACTAGAAAAGAAGGAACAAATTAAATCCAAAGTGAGGAGAAGAAAAAAGAATTAGAACAGAAATAAATGAAATTAAAAACAGGAAATCCATAAAGAAAATCAACAAAACCAAAAGCTGTTTCTTTAAAAAGATCAATAAAATCATTAAGCCTCCAGTCAGGCTAACAAAGAAAAAGAGAGAGGACACAAATTATTAATATCAGAAATGAAAGAGGGGACATCACTATGGATCACATGGAAATTTAGAGTATAATAAAGGAATACTACGAACAACTCTATGCCCCAAAATTCAATAACCTAGACGAAATCGACTAATTCCTTAAAAGATACAACGTGCCAAAACTCACACATGAAGCAATGATCTGAATATGCTTGTATCTATGTTAAGACATTGAAGCAATAATTAATAACCTTCAAAAACAGAAAGCACCAGGCCCACACGGGATCACTGGTGAATTCTACCAAACATTTAAGGAAGGAATTATACTAATTCTCTACCGTCTCTTTCAGAGGATAGCAGCAGAGGGATTAATTCCTCACTCATTCTATGAGGCCAACGTGACCCTAATACCCACACCAAGACAAAGACATTACAAGAAAGCTGTAGAAAATTATCTCTCATGAACACAGATGCAGAAATCCTCAAGAAAATATTAGCAAACCAAATCCAAAACTGTATAAAAAGAATTCACAACATTTGACCAACAGGGATTTATTCCAGCATTGAATGCAATGCTGGTTCAACATTCAAACATCAATTAATGTAATCCATAACGATAAGACGCTAAAAGAGAAAAATCACATGATTATATTAATAGATGCAGGAAAACCATTTAACAAAATCTGACGCTCATTCATGATAAAGACTTTCAGTAAATTAGGAACAGAGGGAAACTTTCTCAACTTGATACAGACTATCTACAAAAGTACCTACAGCTATCACCAGACTTAATGGTGAGAAACTTGCAGCTACCCTGGACCAGCAACGCCAGAATCCACTGGAAGTCTCTTAGAAACACAGACTCTCAAACCCCAACCCAGACCTACTGAATCAGAGTCTTTGGAGGTGGGACCCAGGAATCTGTACTCGAGTAAGCTCACCAGGAGACGCTTAAGCATGCTAATGTTTGAGAAGCATTGCTCTAAGAAGTTGGGAGGCATAAAATAGTAGAAAGACAGAGAAAATAGAGGCCATGAGACAAGTATATTTCAAGGACAATACATGTGTGAGTTACAGCAGAGAGGAGGGCAAATTAGCTTGAGGCATGAAACTGGAGAACTTTGCGGGAAGGATGGGTATAAAGGTAAAGGAGAGGCTGGCACTAAGGAGAATTGTGAGTTTTTAGGTTGAGTGGTTGAGTGAATATCCATGTTTTTAATTACTATAGAGAATCCAGGGTGAGGGACAGGTTTGGAGAAGGCAAAGAGGCAACTTGGTCCAGGTCACAGAGCTTGTAAGTCACACCCTCAGCCCTGGAGCCCAAAGACCAGACTCTCCACGTGATGCTCACCACCTCTCATGCAAAGGGCAGAAGAAATGTGTCTCAATGAGGACACGGCAACTTAAAGGGTTTTTAAAGGACCGTAAATCAGAAATGATCGGTATGGAGCTGAATCCACATCTCAGGATAGGAATAATGGCAGTGGTCTGTGCACGTATAGACGGAGGAATATCGGGAAGAATGAGGCAGGTAAAGAAGGGACATTTCATTGGCCAAAAATGAAGTTCTCATTCTGCCTTCCAAAAGAGAGCAAATGCCACTGTCCCATTTCCATTCGATTCCAGTGATTCAGAAAGACAGCCTTCACCTCTATACATTAAGTGTCTTAAGGCTTGCTTTATGTTACTATAAATGCATTGTTGATACTATCTTAGGTCCAAGGAGAATGCAGGCGACCTAGCTTTGCGTTCGTCCTGAGCAAGACACAACCTCTCAGCAGAATGACAGCTACTGTGATGACACGGGGGACTGCAGCACGGTGGCTCACAGAGGCCTGCAGATGTGACTCTCCCAACCTAGGTTATTTTTTTCCTCCCCAATATTGTCCCCTGACTGAGCAGAAAATGACTTAGAAGTCATCTAGAAAAGCCTCCGAGCGTTTGTAATTCAACGTTCCATCAGAGTTCACTTCTCCTTATAATATTCTCCATTACCAGTTGGAAAACAAAAGTTCTAAGGAGTTTCATTGTCTTTTTGTCTCCAAACGACAAAGAAAGGAAATAAACACACACAGGATGCAAACAACAAAGGCGGAGGATGGCTGCAGAAAGGAGCCGCATTCCAGAGTTTTAAAACACAGCACATCAACATGTTTGCTGCAAATTTGCCCTAGGTCCTGAAATTAGGCTTCCTGGTGATCGGAACACTTTGCGATGCAACTTCATGCAATACTTTGGGGATGGCCAAGATTTACAGTTGATTAGCCCGCATAGTTCAGTTCCTTTCTCAAAAGCTTCTAGGAAGGGATTATTTCTGCGCCCAAAGAGCCCCAGAGAATAGGGAGGGCGGCTCGCGGCCATAATGTGAATTCCCCGGACTCGGTACACTGTGCTCACTGAAGCAGATAAAGCAAAGTTAAAGAAGCATTTAGTTCTTCAGAATGCCAGCCTTAATAAGTATCTTTTTGTGGCAGGATTTAGGAGGAGGGGAGGGTTTACCCTTAGTGCAGGCATTATTTCCTCATACAAAAAGGGAAAATGTGCATACAGTTGGATGTAAAAAGCCAAAAACGCACATGCCCCCCTCGCTCCCCCAGGAAAAGATGCGGAACACACACTCCCAAACGCCAGCGCACGAATCTTCACAGCTTAATAGTCCCGAAGCCATTATGCAGCTTCTCTTGGGAAAGGCGGCTCATTCATCTGCAACCGCCCAAGTTCAACCTTGCAGCTGTGAGAACCCAGAGGCGCCCAGCCCTCCAGAGCCCCACCTTCATCAGCAGATGGACTCCAAAAGAGCTGCATCCCGTCCGGAGGAAGAGCGGGCAGCTCCCCGGCCCCTCTCCACAAAGCTGCCACCAAGGCACGTGAGAAACGTCTACGAAAGGCTGAACCGGCCACATCTGCAGGCGGCCGAACACCCGGTGACCTCCGCTTGCACAGCGCAAGGCCCGTCCTGGCCCAGGCAGCTTCCACGGTTCTCATTCCCCATGCGGAATCTGACGCAGCATCCGTCACTTGTAATTACTTAAAACGCCCAGTGTTTAATAAGGCAATGCCACGTGATCCCAGTTTTCTGACCACCAGCACACGTCTCCCCTTCAGCTCTGCCTTACCGCGACCCGTCTTCCAACACGAATATACATCAACATCCATGTGAACTGAGCTACTGGCGTAAGGAAAAGCACATGGAGATGCACAGGCTGTAGCCCGAGTGGGATTTCTGCTGTAGCTCAAGAAGGTGAAATGCCCAGTTCATCCACTTCTGTTACTCTATGCCTAAAATTTTCAAGAGGAACTCGCATAACCTAAGGCAGATTGGGAAGGTTCTTCCTAGACATCAACATTTGCTACTCTAATAGATACTATAATAGAGAGAAAGAAGGAAAGAAGGAAAGAAAAGAGGAAGGGAGGGAGGGAGGGAGGGCCATCTTTACAAAGTGCACACTTTAAGTCGCTGCCTCCCCCATGCGAATGGAAAATGAACTCACCCACATTGGTAGCTCTGCTCTGAAAAGACCCAGTTGAGAGAAGTTCTTTCTTTATTGTGTGGTTTTAAAGACTATTCTTTGACCTCTGCTATTTATGACTTAAGATCTGTGAAGACAGGGCCAAACCCCTTTGGCTCGAAAGGCGCTCACAAACAAAAGCTTTTCACCTTTGTTCCACTTACCTCATTCCCCCTCAGAACACGTCCATACGCACCCCCCGGTTTCACAACTTAAACTGCATTTCCTTCTCTCTTTTGCCCAGGCACAGCCATTACCTAACTGACAAGTGGCCACCTTCGCTCCTTTCCAAGGCATGAAGCCCTAGTTGTCAGCACCGGCTGAAAGAGCTCTGCTAGGAATATAGATGTCTTGTCATCTCACCTCAGTGAACCATGAAACTGTGGATAAAATGGTTCAGGAAACTAAACAACGTACCAGGCAAGTGTCAGCCACGATGGGGCATTTCTCTAGTTATTTGTTATTTCAGGGATTTATGGATTTATCTATTGCCTTTCTCACTCCTAAAAGGATTCAAGATAATTTACAGAGATCCACAGGATACAGCTAGAAAACAAATCTTACGTGTGTGATAAAAACAAGATAAAGGAGAAGAAAAACTGGTGTCAGGATAAAGCTAGTTCCCACATACACGGGATAAATTTCAGTAACCTTGTTAAAGGAGGTGATTTTATTTACCATTCAGCTTTCTAACAGTCAGTTCTAAGGGGAAAACACAGTGTCCACAGGCTAAAATATCTACCAGTTTCTAAGGGACGCATAATCAGTACTGATAAAGTGGACACGATGAATGCTTTCCTAAGTTTTCTCCTAAAGATGGCATGGAATGACAGACCGCTGTCCTTGGCGAGTTCCTCAGAGTGGCCTCGGTGACTGGGTTTGTGAGACAGTTCCTGAGAATATTACACGGGCTGCATTGCAGCAACATGGGATTCAGTAAATGGCATTTGTCAAAGGACCATTTTGAGATTGTGAAAGGACATAGTCAGTCCTGTCACGGAAGCATGGATTGTACAGCATCTGGAAACTATATATCTATCAGGCATGTATAAATACTGTTTCTCTCTGGTGCCTTTTGGTACTGCAAGGATACCAAAGGTTTGATATTCTAGTTCTTGGCAAGTACCAGGAGAGCAGCGGCCTGTTGCTACGTCACTGTCATTTCACAGCCAGCAGAACTGCTGTTAGCTCTGACATCCACAGCAAAAATGACAGGTCCTAATGAGGATGACTGAATAAAAACGTCATCCTAACTCTGCCTAGACACTCATCAAAGAAGATGAAGGGAGTACTTGATAAAGATCCTCCTTAGGAAAAACTTTCTCTTCCAACCCAGAAGAAAACAAAAGGTACAAACTCAATGGTCGATCCCATGCACAGCTATGGTAATTTTAGGCTGAAAAAGAGTTTAGAACAAATGCCCAGCTTAGCCATTAAACACACACACACACACACACACACACACACACACACACACACACTTCATATAACCAAGCAGCACCCTATGGGACCTTCCCAGGACAGACCATCCCCCCATGTCCTCTGCATTCCTCTCGTTTGTAGAAAAACTTTAGCCTCCTAGGCTTTCCCTGAGTTCCAAAAAACAAATTTAATCTGAGAAGTGAAAAATGCAGAAACAAAGGAAAACAGTCAGGCAAGACAAAATAATAGTTTAGCCATTAAACAAAAGCAAGGACGTTTGTTTCCTTCTCAAGGGCTATAGATAATATTCTGAGCCATGTCCTTGGGCTGTTTTGGAGATACTGAAACCCCCACCAGGTGGAAGAAGTTAACTTCATGTTGATCACAAGCACGTAGACCCCAGACCAGCTGGAACCAGAAGGTTGATGACGTTGACTCCCAAAATACCACCAGGTTACCTCACCACCAACCAATCAAAATTATGTCCACAAGCTGATCGTACACCTGCAGCCCTTCTCCTCACAGAGCCATTAAAAACGTTTCCCTGAAAGCCATCAGGGAGTTTGGGTCTTTTGAGCACGAGCCGCCCATACTCCTCTCTTGGCCTTGCAATCAACACTACACTTCCCTTCCCCACAACCCAGCGTCAGTAGATTGGGTTTAGTGCACGGGCAATCAGACCCAAGTCTGGTTCAGTAACAACATCACCCAAAGAACATCATACTTTGAGCAATGAATCTTACAGAAAGTCCTATGACCCCAAAGATTAGAAAACAAATATACTAAGGTAACTGAATGTGATTATTTATAGGATGAAGGAAGTTCCTCCACATCAAATAGATCAAAAGAGAGAAATCTTCAGAAAGGAAAATTAATTTTTCAAATAATTAGCCTATATTCCTTCTTTAGGCAAATTAGACACAAGAGCATCTCCTAGTAAAGAGAGTGTCAGCTAGTAAAAACAGAGTTGAAATTAATACCTAGATTTATTTCCCTATAACAACTGTTCTTTTACAAACATTGAGCAATAGTGTTTCCAAGACAGACCATGTACCAACACATATTAGGCTTCTAAGAGGAACTCCCGTGTATGATTAGGTAGAACAACTTGACCCCCATGTCAAGGACTACCTACAGGATGGGGTTACAATCATGAACACAGAAAAGCAAATGCTGACCCTCTACCCCTAAATTCAAGTGAGAGTTTTCACCTCAGGGGAGACTACTTCTTGGAGAAGGCAGGGCAACTCAGCACAATGACGTATTCAGTGCCCACAAATCCTGCCCTCCCCAGCTTACTGAGGTCCAAGTCTATCTTCTTTCTGAAACATAACCATGCCCATCCTTCAATCGACACTGGTCCTCTTTGCCAGTTGCCAGCTCAAACCCAGCATCTTCAAGCAATCGGAGCTCATCCCGGCTCCTCTGTGTGCCTTCTGATGAATACATTACAACTTCAAAACGTTTGTCAGACCATTATCACCATGTGAGGGATCCTGACGTATATGTGTTTCATATGTTCAAAATGCATTCCCTTTCTAAAGCCAGCTTTCAGGGAACCCCTCCTCAGTCATGAACCAAATAAGAGATTTCGTTTGCATCTTCTTTCATCAGATGGAAGGAGAAACTGATAGGAAGAGCTGAGGAAGGGGTGAGGATAGAGACTTAGACAGAGGTCCTTTTCCCCTCCACATGTCTTTGCTTTGAAGTTTACAGCAGGTGGAAGTCTTTCACATCCATAAAAACCGATATGGAAAATCAGAAACACGCTGGGCTATTAACATGTCACATGTTGGATTTAAATCCAAATAAGAACCTGTTCTTTTCCTTAAATATTGATGGTGCTATGAGCCTGGCCAAGTTTTGCAAGTTACTGCAGCACACAGGCTAGTTTCCAGGCTAAAAAACACCCTGGAATGTTCCAGCTACTGATGGCTAATGATCGCCCCAAAGCACACTAATATGTTTGATAAAAGTTCCCAGCATGGGGGCAGAAAACACTTACCATAAGAATGACGGTGTGAGGGAAAGCAAGTCAGTGACACCAGCTCAGGCTGCCTTCCATGCTGAAGGCTCCAATTAGGGCTGTGAGCTTGCATTCCAGGAGGCGGTGACAGATGGCAAATCTCTCATTGTTAAAACCATCAACTCACCGATCCACCTGCCTGAGCCCTAGCAGGGACGCTGCTGGGAGCCTTCGCTGATTCTCAGAAACCCCAGCACTCAGCACTCCAGAAAGGAAGTTCTGAAACTAGGGACTCGTTTAGCTCCCCCATTTGTACGTTCTTTTTGTTTTTATCTGTTGTTCCACATTCTCTCACTTTGTTCTCTCTTTTTTTCTCCATTTCTGCCTTCACCTCAGAGATGATACCGACTTGAATGTTCCCCTACAGTGACACTGGATGGAGTACTTGAGAATGTAGTTACACATGGACCCCTAACTCAAGGCTGCTGAGGATGTGACTTTCCAGCTGCATGGAGACCCGGAAATCCAAGAGCTCAGGTGTCCCGGAGGAGAGACTTCATCTCTTGGTTAGCACAGAAGCACATCATGGTCTTTGGGGTACTTAAAATTATGCCATTTACTGGCA
Source organism: Pseudorca crassidens (assembly GCF_039906515.1). Classification (NCBI taxonomy): domain Eukaryota; kingdom Metazoa; phylum Chordata; class Mammalia; order Artiodactyla; family Delphinidae; genus Pseudorca; species Pseudorca crassidens. The sequence goes on from NC_090318.1 coordinate 6,463,623, forward strand.
TGATGTTATAGGATAGTCTAACAAATGTGCCTTTGACAATTTTTATTCATCATGCTAGTACAATAATGCATGTACAGACTGGTATTTCAAAAGAACAGTAGCCAAACTTTCACACGCCTCACCATTTCTTTTCATACGCATTCCATACACATTTTCATTCCACTGGTTTAAGGAAAGAGAATATTTCTCTCTTCCTAGATTATCACATCCCATTTACTTAGAAATAACATCATGATCGTTACTTATGGACATAATAACATTGGTATCCAAAATAAAGGGAATTAATTTTAACACTGGAGAAGTCTTCTACTCCTCCAGTGGCACAATCCTACAACTTCTCTTGACAATCAATGTCAATGGTGGCTTTGCCTATGGAATAACTGGTACCTCCCAAAAGACATCAATATGTTGGACAAGAGACGCTCAGTATACGTCAACTTTGTCCTTGAAGTCGATTACACAAAGTCAGGGAAAACTGTATGAATGTCAGTAAGTATTACAATAGGCTTTAAATGTTTGAAAGGATATAAAACAACTGAACTTTCAAACTGTTGTACACTAGAATATTACAAAAAATTAACTGTTCAACTTTGGTTCTTTGCGTGTTTGGACATAGCGCATTTCCATGGGTGCCTGAGTTTTCATTTTCCTCCTTAAGATGTATTTTCCTGGGGCTCTATGGATTTAAAGTCATTACCACATAAATCACAGAAGGCATCTAACACAACCCAAAAACCTTCAACAGTCACATTCAGTTATGTTTCTGGGGTTTGACCTTTATCCGATAAGTTTCAGAGATGTCAAATGAAACTGCCCAGATGTTCATACAAGCAAAACCAATCTTCCTCACCTCGAAACCTGGCTCTGAATAAACCTGCAAAATCACTAAGAATCTGGAGTTAGAGCCCTTATAAGAACCGAACTCCCACTGAGATCAAAGCAACACGCCACCGCACCAAGATTGAGCCCTAAATTACTGCTTTTCAACTCAAATCCTCACAACCAAATGGGAAACAAAAGTCGGGTGAGTGAGTTACAACACCCAAAAGGAGAAGGATGAGCATGCCTGCTCCCAGACAGGGGTGCGTGTCAACAAGAACGTCATTCTTGGATGCAATGCTTAGAAAGGTAACTGAGCAGCATAAGGTCAAAGGATGCTTATTTTATAAAGTAAATGCATGACTCGCATGCAAACATAAAATGAACAAGTGTCCACGATTTAACTCATGAAATACTGCAAGAACCAGGAGTATGTTACTGGTTCAAAGGAGAAATCCAAGAAATATAAATATATTCACCCAAAAACAAATGCTAGAATGGATATACAACTAGATGCAAAATGGTCTATTGATGCGGGAAGCATCAACGCACTACACTGCACACAACCATTTGCATTTCCGTGGACAAGAATCACCTGCATTATTACCAGCTTTCTACGTTTACAGAGTAACAAAATAGCTCAAAGACGATGAGCAACGCAGATAGCCTGCAAGGGTGCAAGAGGGGACATCCAGCCATATTTTGCCCATCTTGAAGCGCTCCACAATTTTTACTGGCTCTAATAATTGCGTTTTAACACTGAATTTTCAAAAATTAATTGTGATTTGATGTTTTCTTACTGTTGTTTACCATTCATTCATTCAACGAATCCTCTCAAGCTGACCAAAAATGTTCCACACAGGAGGCTAGAAACTGTCCATTTTTTAGTTTGAATACACCAAGATATGTCTTTGTACTGAGAGACAAATGCAACTGTACTGTTTTGTTTTTGACTGATTTTGCATATGTGAATGCAACGGCAAACTCTGGCAAATGGGCAAGTCCAGCCGGGCACTTGTTTGTGTACAGCCAGCAGGCAAAGAATGGTTCTTACATTTTTTAATGGTTGGGAAAGATAATAAAATTTCATGACATGAACATTACATGAAATTCAGATTCCAGTGTCCACACATAAAGCTTTACTGGAACACAGCCACTGTCCTTTGTTTAGGGACTATCTATCACTGATTTCAGGCTACAGTGGCCACATGAGTAGTTGTCACAGAGACTTTATGGGCTACAAAGATGGAAATATTTACTATCTGGCCTTTAACAGAAATTGTATATGACGTGGACTTCCCTGGTGGCGCAGTGGTTAAGAATCCGCCTGCCAATGCAGGGGACATGGGTTTGAGCCCTGGTCCGGAAGATCCCACATGCCGCGGAGCAACTAAGTCCATGCGCCACAACTACTGAGCCTGTGCTCTAGAGCCCGCGAGCCACAACTACTGAGCCTGCGTGCCTAGAGCCCGTGCTCCACAACAAGAGAAGCCACCACAATGAGAAGTCCGCGCACTGCAACGAAGAGTAGTCCCCGCTCGCCGCAACTAGAGAAAGCCCGTGCACAGCAACGAAGACCCAACGCAGCCAAAAATAAATAAATAAATAAAAATAAAGAAATTGTATATGATGAGCATTAGAATTCCTAACATATAATGAGCCCCTGAAAAGGTGCTTGGCGCATACCACATGCTCGGTAAATTATATGTTTATTTTCCTTCATATAATAAAGTAAAACTGCTGAGAATAGGAGTGTGTTCTTCAATTCCTTTATAACTCGCAAAATGCACAGACCAGGGTTCTTCAACCTCCCTCGGCACCACTGAGCTTGGAGCTTCTTCACTGTGAGGGCGTCCTGTAGTTTGTCAGCATTCCTGACCTCCACCCACTAGATGCCAGTAGTGACGACCAAAAACGTCTCCCGCCATTGCCAAATGTCCCCTTGGGAGCAGAATCGCTCCAGCTTGAGAACCACTGGCCTCAAACCATGCAGGACAGTAAGTCACTGCTCTACATCATCTAGGAGCTAAATGATGCCAAAGACCCCTGACTTCATAGTACTGGCTTCATTATAGGAGGAAGATTTTCCTAATTAATAATAAATAATCATGCTAAGTTACATGGATACAAAATGGATTATAACCTTTTTCCTGAAGGTAATACAGTAATGACGTACTTTGGGGGAGGAAGAAAATGTACTGTATGGACTTCATTCATGGATTCATTCACAAATATTTGGTGAGCAACTACTCTGTGCCAAACTCCATTCTAGGCTTGAAAATACCACAATGAACAAAGACAACTCAGTCGATGCCCCTCGGAGCTTACTTCCTGGTGAAGGAGACAGACTCTCAGAGATAAAGGAACAACTGTATAATGTCGTGCGGGTATAATAAGGCCGAGGAAGTGTGTAAATGGGTGGGAGGTGACCTGGGAAGGCAAGGCTGAGAAGGTGGCATTTGTGCTGAGACGTGAATGGGGTGCGGTGAGCTGGGTGACTGCGGAAGGAGCCTTCTGGTGGAGGGAAAAGCAGGCTTGATGGGGGTAAAGCAGAGGAGAAAGTTGGAGAGAGAGCACAGGCAGACAAGACAGGGCCGATGTTTTAGACTGAGTGAGGTAGGAAGATATTAAAAGGTGTGAGGCACACAGCAGCAAGATTCAGCTGATATGTTTAAAGGGTCTTTCCAGCAGCTACGTGGGTCGAGTAGAAGCTGGGAGACCCAAGAGGATGCTCCTGGATGGGTCCAGGCAAGAGATGATGGCAGATTGGACAAGGCAGGCAGTTAGATGGGAAGAAGAACTCACCTTCTGGAGGGATCCTGAAGGTGATGGGCTTTGCAGACACAACGAGAACTAATTAGAAAGTGTGTACTTTCTATAAAATATTATGTAAACTTTATCTTTTAATATATATTCAGAAAATTATATCATCAGCATTATTTCTTGATTTGATGAGGTGTTTTTACTCTTCTGTCCGAATATTTGCTCAAAACGTTTTTTCAAGTTGTTGCTCTCTATACAACACAGCCTAGGAGATGGCATTCCAAACTTTAGTTTACCTCTACTGATTTGCTGAGTGATTCCAGGACATTATGCAATACGTATGTGCCTGAATTTCCCCATGTGTAAAATGGAGTTACCACTGCTCACCCTTCACCTCATTAAGCTGAAAAGCAAAGGAAAAGCCTACACAATGCTTCATGAATCTCAGAAGAAGTGCAAACTGTAATTATCTGCAAATGTATCCCATGGTGATAATATCCAAAAGACATAAACTTTGATTAACATGTAAGATTCATCCCCAAGTATTCGGACTAAAGACAACCCTTAAATTTATGTTGGCTTTGTAATATATTTCAAAGTTTCTGTTGAAGTTATCTATGACTTACTGATTCATTTCTGCTTTCAGGCAAAAGGAATTGATTTCTTTTCTTGTCAAGTTCAGTCGCTCAGGTCAGCCTTGATCATTCAATTACAAAACATGGTTTAACAATCTGTATTCCCTAGGGCTGCAATGTTCTTTAATTAGGATATTTTAAAAGCAGTTTAAATGAACGTGTCCCATTCAAATTTCAAGTGTAAAAAAAAATTAATTTCTTGATGGCATAAGGAGAAAAGAGGTGCTTGTGAGAAATAATACTGATACAACAAATTATCATTCAAGTAATACCCAACTAACAAAACTGGACAAAAATACTACTTATGAAATTTAGTCAGCCTCATAGCCATACATTCATACACACACACACACACATATATATCCTCCCCTGCAGTGATGACATAAACAAATTACCCAAAACACCAATTGAAGAACAATGAATATAATAGATAACCAGAAAATATCTTATCAGAGCAAATATGTATGATATTATATAAAAAGAGTTAAAGGATCATAAACCAGACATTTCATTTCTGCCCAGGATCCAGAGAGTCAGAACTAAGCAAAGTTTGTTTTCACCAAATAATTTCACATTCACATAAATAATTCTGTTCTGTTTTTAATAACGCTCATGCGGAGTAAATGACACAACGCATGAGTGAATGTCAGAATGTATCATTATAGTGAAGTTTTAGGTTTAGGAACATTATTCTACAACCGTTTACTTTGAGATAATTTGTTTGAAAGACCTTTCAAACTAATAATGTGCTTCATAAATATGCTGTTTCATATTATTGTGCATTTGCTCAGATGAAATTTTGGTTGTAAAATCAAGGAATGCTTCAATTTTCGGTCTAATAGTCGTAACCATGAAAGAAATCTCATCAAATGCTATTACAATCCCAAAGTGCTGCAGTATTGATAGCAAGTTTAAACTTTATTCACTTATATAATCTGAATAAAACCGACTTTGAGACTGGAGCTGAAGCATATACGTACATATATACTCTCTCTATAAACATATAAATATATTTAAAGATGGTGATGTTTGGGGACTGAGGTAAGAAATCTATGCTATGAAACCTATGAATGAGTATAATGATAACTTGAGAGCATGTGTGTGCAACAAGAAGTACTCAAAGATAGAAAAGAGACTGCTTCAAGAATCCGATTAGCGAATGAGCAATTCCCACACACAAACACAATAAACGCATACAAAACAACTTAGGTGTAAGGAGAATGCATGAAATCTTCTCGTGTAGTCAGAAGATGTTTTCTCCTTAAAAATACTTTTGATTGAAATAATTAGAGAATAAAGAGAGAAATAAGGTAGTATCAGTAATGTCGATATATGTATCTTGATTGCAGTGGTGGCTACACTAACTAAGTCCACACATGTGATAAAATCTCACAGAACTATATACATACGTTGTACCGAGGCGATTTTCTGCTTGTGGTATTGTTCTACATATACGTAAAGGGTAACCGCTGGTGGGAAATGAGTGAAGAGTACATGCGATCTCTCTGTACTAGCCTGGCAACGTCCTGTGACTCTAACAGTTGTTACAAAACGAAACGTTCTTTAAAATACTGATACGGTTGTAGGGAGCGTACCTTAGAACACTGCTTGTGATTCTGGCACCACACCAGGGAACCGTTGTTCTGCAAAAAGAAAAAGAAATATTGACTCATTAAATAATTTTCTATTTGAAATCTGCATACACCTGTGTGTATTAATATAATTTTAAAATACTTGCATTAATGAAAGACCAATTTTGCCACCCTGATATATGTCCCTCTTCCTAAAACAGGATATCATTTTTTGCCCTTGACTTTATGATACAAATACATATAAAATAATGAAGATTTCAAGGTGTTTCAAAAGGAAAAGTGTCTGAGCCGTCTCTCGGGTGTGCTGAGCAACAGAATACAGACCAACAGGAAAATGACCGCTAGACGGTTCTTCTATAGTAAGTAGCTGTGGTAAATTTACAAGTTGGCATCCTGGAGGCTTTCAATTTTAACCAATTCAGTAATAAGTGTTTGAGCCTGGACGTCAAATCCCATGGGAAAAACCTCCTCTTTCCCTTTCACTGGGATGTGTGACTCTGGACAAGGGAATTACTATGTCTGTCCCTCAGTCTGTATCTGTCTGTAAAGCATAAGGACAATATCTCCTGCATGAGGTCAGTGGGATAACTAAGTGAGACACAATCTACTTCGCACAGCTTGACAGTTACTCAACATGTACCAAATACTAGGACTAGGATTTATTTGTTTATTAAAATTTATTTTATTGAACTATAGTTGATTTACAATGTGTTAATTTCTGCTGTCCAGCAAAGTGATTCAGTTATACAAATATATACATTCTTTTTCATATTCTTTTCCAGTATGGTTTATCACAGGATATTGAATATAGTTCCCTGTGCTCTACAGTAAGACCTTGCTGTTTATCCATTCTCTATATACAATAGTTTGCATCTCCTAACCCCAAACTCCCAATCCTTCCCGTCCCCAACACCCCTCCCCCTTGGCAACGACAAGTGTGTTCTCTATGTCAGTGAGTCTGTTTCTGTCTTGTAGATAAGTTCATTTGTGTCACATTTTAGGTTCTACATATAAGTGATATCCTGTGGTATTTGCCTTTGACTTACTTCACTTAGTATGTCAATCTCTAGGTCCACCCACGTTGCTGCAAATGGCATTGTTTCCTTCTTTTTTATGGCCGAGTAGTATTCCATTGTATACATGTACCACATCTTCCGTATCCATTCATCTGTTGATGGACACTTAGGTTGCTTCCATGTCTTGGCTATTGTAAATAGTGCTGCTATGAAGATAGGGGTGCGTGTATCTTTTTGACTATAGCTTTGTAGGACTATGATTTATTCCCTAGTATTTGAATTCCTGCTTGAAACTTGTCATTCCACATGACTAAAATTTTGGTGATGGTTGGACTGTGATATTTACATCAGATTGTTCTAGGCTGGCGTGGTTGTAACAGATAACAGAAACAGTCATCCAAAAATTAAGATGCTGTGGCCTCCTGTTCTTTGAAGTTCAAGGTTGGGTATGAGATAAAGTAGTCCATTTCCTGTATATGAATGCCTAAGCTTTTAAGAACATCGGTATGAATAGAATAGTATCACCTTTGTTTGCAGTTAAAAGAACACTGAACCAATAATATATCTTTTGAAAAATACTCTTATTACACGTTTATTGATATATAATTCACAAACACAAAAGTTACTTATATAACTCAATGGTTCTCAGAAGAAAGGTTGTGCGACCATCACCACTAATTTCTGAACTTTCTCATCACCCCTGACAGAAAGCAGTACCCATTAGCAGTCCTTCCACCCAGGTCCTGGCCACCACGAACGTACTTTCTTTCTCTATAAATTTACCTACTCTGGACACTTGTTATAAACGGAATCATACAATATGTAGTCTTCTGTGTCCGACTTCTTTCATTTCATCATGTTTTACATTGTGTTAAATGATATACTATTTTTGCTTCATCCACATTGCCATATAGGTCAATACTTCATTCTTTTTCGTTGTCACATTCCATTGTACGGGTATTTGCTCTTCCATTCACAGTAATGTATCTTAATAATACAGGATTCCCCAAACCACTGGGTAGATCCCAACTGTTTAGGATTAGAAATTTTCCTCTCCTATCTAAAACTCACTCAGCTGTAGATCTCAGTCCCACAGTAAGGCTTTAGCTATGAAATCTCTGCACCATACGGCCCTAACTTTCCCCTTTACAGTCTTAACTCCCCCAAACTGCTGAATCGCTGCAATTTTAGATAATGCGGTATCAACCTACTCATCCCCTTATTAAGGTCCACACATCTTCAGGGGGCCCTCATCTCTCTCTACATATCAATGTTCATCAGTCCGACAAACAAGGGCTGAAGCTGGAGCAGTATATGAACAGCCTGGGCTGAGGTTAAGTATGATCTTTGGCAGGGTTGACATCAGAGAAATAATTAGATTGGGCAGAGGCCAAAGCTGGACCAACAGTGGACATGGTTTAATTACTGGAAATGACGTGTGAGTAAAAAGGGTGCAAGAAAGAGGGCATTATGGGCAAATTGGTGTTTCAGAAAAGGAGCCCTTGGCCTGGTGACAAACTCAAAGTTCACAGTGGGGGTTAGGCAGACTGAGCTGTCGGTCATAAACAGGGTGACAACTGCAACAAAAAGCAGGGGCCAAACGTTGAGGAGTATATTTTCACAGGAAAGCTGACAACAGGGTCCAGGGCAGCTTTGGAGAACGTCACCCTCATTGTCTTTTCCCGGAAGGCTCTTTGGTCCATGCGGGGTTGGGTCCCGCTGGGACTTCTGAGGACCACGTCTGTCAGAGAACATCCTGGCCCCAACTTGAGTGCTCTGTGCTCATAGCCCAGAGATGGGAACCAGTGGGGTTCCTTCTAAAGAGACTCAGGGCTGAAGTGAAAGGACGCCAATCTAAGAGACTAGGTCAGGGCCAGATCCTGACAAGCTCCTGCACCAGGTCTGAGGACCTTCTGCCTCCTCGTGTCAGGTCAGAGGGTCCGGCCCCTTGCTCTGGGAACCTTGACCTCGGACCAGCTTCCACCTCCTTCCCCTCCAGGTCTGCCTTTTCCTGGACAGATGGGCAGGACCTCTGGATGCCTGCCTCTGCTGCATGTGCCGCACAGCTCTTGAGAGATGTATCACACCCTCTCCTGCTGTAGCATCTGTTTTCTTTGATCTAAGCCTTAGCTCCTCAACTAGAGTGTGTGGTCCAGCAGACCGGCCTTCCTGTTTGCTCTCTGCTTCAAAGTTTCACAGTAGCAACTGGACCAGCTCCTGATTCTCACAGAGGTGGCTTCCATCAAAGGCCATGCAAAGGTGACTGGGCCTGCAAAAGCAGGCGTGGTAACTGCTGCTTGCCCCCCATTAGTGGCTGACAAAATGTTACCCGTGGGGTAATATGCCACTGACCTGATTATTACCTATAACTATTACCATGATGACATGACTGGCCACATCTATATAGCAGGCACTCGCTCTGGTGTTGGACATATTCAGCCCCACATAACCATCCCGTATACGACACAAGTTTCATTTACCCATTTTCTACTTAAGAAACTGGGAGTCAAAGACGGCAACTAAAATACGGACATCCTGAAGCCAGTGGTTAAACTCAACCGTGAGTACCCCAGTGAGGAAAGCTGAGTGAGACACAGGGTGAGATTTACAGTGGGCTGTGAAGGAATCTCCAGGTTTATAATCTCGGAAGGAGAGCAGAATTGGTCCAGACAGTCCTGAACGCCGTAAGCTCAGGGAACAACAGATTGGATGGATGGGCTGGAACAGACAATAGGAGAGGAGGTTGGCTGAGTAGGTAGAAAGCAGATTACAGTGGATTTTGACTTACTGGAAATAAAATATTTTATTTAGTAAATGTCAGGGGGTTTAAAAAAGAAAATAGAGGATTCGATCTGTGAGACGCTCTGTTCATGGCACACCTTGGTTAGAATCCTTTTGCTCCCTTTGTAGAGGAAATGGTCCAACCTCAACAATAAAAGAATCCGGCAAAGACTGTCTTCAGCCGCCCAGCAAATGCAAACTCTGCGCCCCCTCCCATGCTGAAACACAGTGTTCCCTGTCCTATTGGCTCGAATACCCCAATAGCCACAAAGCCCATCTGTTGTCTACATTTTATTGGGAGTTAATATCAACGCATCTCCTCGACCAAAGCATTTTCATTTTAAGCACAATTTCCCATTAATCATCAAATGAAAAGCTGTCATTAGAAAGAAATATTCGGGGCAACAGCGAGCAGGCATGGAAGATTATTGTGATTATAATCATTTCTTTTTTCATTACTGAAGATAGTATGTCACAGTTTGCTTGGGAAGATTAAAAAGGTAATCCATGCAAAGTATTTAGCAAAATATTTGGCACAGAGTTAGATATAAAAAAAATTTTTTTTTAAAGGCCATTGTGATTATTGACGTTACTTCCTTTGTTTGCCGTTACGTTTGTTCTGAGGAGTGCAGGAGTAATCCTGGACTTACAGTCTCCCAGCTCCTGTGTGTAACACTCATCCTAGGCTAACCGGTTCCATCTTATTAGTGAGGCTTGGGGGGTGCGAGGGGGGCGGGGGGAATTATCATGGATTTTTCCCTGGGTGGTAGCAATTTGCCAATGTTTGCCAATGTGATGCGACGGCAATTGCTCTAACTGCCTTTAACTGGCCATTTGTATTTCCTTTACGGTGAACCGTCTGTGCGTTTTACCATTTCTATTTTGGATGGTTTACCCTTTTCTTAGCAACTGCAGCAGCTATTAGTACCAATTAGACTTAATAATAACTTGTCTGTAATAGGTGTTGTAAAATGTTTCCAGTGCATCACTTGTCTTTTGAATTTATTCATGGAGTTTTCTCTCTGCAGAAATTTTCTACACACACACACATTTCCACCCTATTTCCTTAAAACAATCCCCCCCCCATGTCAAGGTATTGCAGCTGCCCTATGCCTTTGCCTTTACCAATCACCATCGGCCATACATACAATTTATCCCTACAAAGAACTTCTACGAACCCTGCCTAATGGCATCAAGGATGTCTATAAGCCCCTGAGTAACTCCAGCCACTGTGTTTGGGCCAGGTGTGCACGTACACTGCACCATCCACCTACGCTGCTTACCTGCTCTTACCTCTCTTTGAGCAGGAAAGCAATGGAAAAAGACAAGAATCCGGTACATTTCAACATCCCGCCCGGGGGAAGTTTTTAGTTGCATTACAATAGCCTTCACCACTAAAGCCAATTGACAACAACAATAAAAAAGTCTCGCTCTGGCTAAAAGCCAGCAAAATAAAGAGACAAAGTACATTAGGCATGAAAGACATTTGCCTCTAGAATCATCATTGTAACCTCCAGGTAGGATCAGACAGCAGGACTTTTGTAATTATCTCAAGATTATATCCTGTATTTTATTGGTTTAACTAGATCAAACATGAATGCCACTCAATCCAACTTTCAAAGAGTCTATATAAAGTTCAATCAACTGCACCCAGACACTATTTCAATGATATTTTCAAAGTCCCTCCATTTCTAGGCTTTTGATTTTTTCCTTTAAGAAAAATAATTCTTCAAAAGCTTCAAGTAAACACTTCACTCAAAGACGGCCCTCAAGGGAAGGATAAAGAGAGATGAAAACTAGTTATCTAGATACAACCATCTGCAAAGAAAACAGAGAATTAGGACAGATCCCACTTGTTTTTTTAGCATAAGCGGGGAACGGTGTGGAAGAGCCCCAAGGCCTGAGCACTGGGCAGTTTCGGAAACTCAGCCCTGAGTGACTGCCCAACAGCAGGACAGAACATTTGAGTTGAAACCGTTCCAGAAAACCCACAATAGACCTAAACTTTACAAATCAACCCTATGAAACCACAAGTAACTAGCTGTGACTCCATCGATGATTTTCATTTCATGTTAAATGTAAAGTTTCTAAAATGAAGGCATAGATTAAAATTTAGCAGCTCATTTTCATCCAGAATATTTTCCTATTACTTTGGAATTAAGAAATAAAATAGGTGATTTCGTTTGTTGTTATAAGGATATTCCTTTCTATCGTCGATACACTCACAAAGTTTCTCACGCATTCCACAGCAGCTAACAGAGGGGTCCAGGACACTTAAATTGACACTCAGCATTTCCATGGCTCAAAATATTTTTTAAAATGAATCTTTGCTAGTGGTCATCACAACGATACATTCATTCAAAATATTTCTCAGGAAACTTAAATGCATATTGCTAAGCGAAAGAAGTCAGTCTGAAAAGGCTACAGTATTGTATGATTCCAACTCTATGCCATTCTGGAAAAGGCAAAACTATGGAGACAGTGAACAGATCAGTGGTTGTCAGAGGCTGAGGGGAGGGAGGGATGAACAGACAGAGCACAGAGGAGTTTTAGGGCACTGAACCCACTCTGTATGATACTGTAATGGTGGATACATTATACATTTGTCCAAACCCATAAAATGTACAAGAGCGAACCCTGATGTAAACTACGGACTTGGGGTGATGATGACATGTGGATGAAGGGTCGTCAAGGTAGCAAATGTACCACTGTGGGGGAGGGTGATAACAGGAGAGGCTGTGCACGTATAGGGCCAGAGGGTATATAGGAACTCTTTGTATTTTCTGCTCAATTTTGCTGTGAACCTAAAACAGTGTCTACTTAAAAGGTAAAAAAAGCTCTGTGTTTACATCTGTTGTTTAGAGGAGGAGTTCTTTCACATGTTATGGACCATCCTCAGTAAATAAACAGCCTTTTCATTAACCAGTCCCCCTAAAAAATTTCCCTCTGAATTCTACCAATCTCTCAGAGTGAACTGAATTCTACAGGAAAACAGTATCTGACCGTACAAATACACCTCTCCAGACACCCAGCCCTCCCCTCTGGCCCCCACCACTGGAATGCAGGGCCCCGCCAGGTTCTTTGCTTCACTTCCTCACACCTGGCAAGCTTGTCCAGGAAGGAGAACCTCTGTAAGTGCTGTCCTCCCACCCAGAACTTGTCTCCTCCCCAAGTCGACTCCCATGCACCCTTCAGGTCACTGCAAGTGCCACTTCTTTCAGGAAGCCTTCCCTGACTACAACAGCTCCCCTGTTGCACATGCTCTGCGCCTCCCTGTACTTCTCTTCCGACGCATTCTACACAGTTGCCAAGTATAAACATATTCGTGTTCTCTTTCCTTAGTGATCATCACGACCACTCCCCACCTCGGCCCCGCCCATGACCTCCTTAAAGACAGAATGTGTCTATATCTCCCCCTCACCACTGGCTCCCTCATGATCTTAATGAATATTGACTGAATAAATACATGAATGGAATAGGGAGTCATACAAGTAAATTTAAACTTAATCATTAGATCATGAGGAACTGAAAAGAAGGAAATAAATAGATGGAGCTGAACAAATTTTTCATCTTCTCTGGGTGGAGCTTTTAGGAAATGGCCTCATTATTTTGTTTCCTGTAGAGTGTCCAAGAGATTGGGCCTGAGAATATGAAAATCTGAACAAAAACTTGTATTCAGAAGCAAGTACAAATTACTTAAGAAACAGTCATGCTAATTATCTTTTTATAGATGTAAATAAAGTCATCTAAAGAAAAATTTATAGAACAGCAAGGGCTCGACGATGCCATATGGGAAAACATTACTTTCATTAACACTTTACTATGAATTTTAATAAGGAATATGCTTACAAATTCTGTCTGTGGGAGAACACTAAATGAGGACGCAACTTTTACTACTTACTGTCTCTGACAGAATGCTGGGACCCACCACAGAATCGGAGATGCTAGCTTCTGTTAGCACACCTCAGGCAGTAGTCTTCCAACTGTAATCTCCTCCAAGAGGATGTGCTAGGTCTGAATTCATTCTTGCCACAGCTATGATTTGGGGTATGTATTCACTGAACCATGTTTGGTCATAAAATTTATATTTTCAGGAGAAAATTCTGGTAAATTGTGCATTCTCCACAAAATCACATAAAGCCCTGGAAGATTTCAAGACTGAATAAATGACTTGTGCCAAGAGAAATCCAACCTTAGGTAGGTTTAGAGGGAGCATGAAATGTAATAACTAAAATTTAGTAAATGACTCGTATTACAAAGTAAGGGAAGCACGAGCAATAGAGTACCTATATAAATTAAACAACTCCAGCACTGTTCCTGGGAAACCGAGAAAACAAAGAAACGTCGGTATAAACTTCATTCTCTTCCCAGCTCCTCCTTCACAGCAGGGACAAGAAACGGTGTCGATGAAGATGAATGCAGATTATAAAGGCAGGCGTATGCTCAGACATCACTCTCAAGTGTTTACTTCGCTGGTAAATTGTGTGGATTCTCCCAATTCCAGGAACCTCTCCCCAGGCGCCATACCTGCTTGTCTGGAAAGTAAACGCCTATGGAATAAAGGGCCCAGGCTGGCAGGACAGAGGTACAAGGGTTCAGCAGGTAGGAATGACCATCTGCTTCGAAGTGCTGGAAGGGTTATCTCCAAGGTGGGTGGCTTGTGTCGGCCACACCCACTTCTGTTTCCAACCCTTACTTTGAAGGGTCCCTGACTTTAGTGTTGATCATTTGTTTGGGTCTCAGTGATGGTGAGAAAGACAAGACCGGGAAGAAGAGAAGGAGCCGTAGGGAAGGAAGTGGATGAAATAGGCAAGAAAGATAGAAAAGGTCCCGAAAGTCTGGGTTAAGTGGCATATTAAGTCCTTGGGCGTAAACACGAGATGCTAAAACCTCTCTAAAATTTAATATAAAAGCACATTTTGCTTTTGTCATCAAGAGGCGAAGGCAAATCTTCTGCATTCTTTAAGATGATTATAACCCAGCCACACTAAAGCCATTGGCATGAGGACTGCCTCTCAGCGGCCCCTTTGGTGGGCGCCTGAATGAAGAGGTGGTACTTTCTGACACTAGGAGGCTAGGCTCAGTTATGTAGCTTCAGCTCGGTCTCCATGGCAACCACCGGGCCGGCCCGTCCAACTTTGGATATGCAGTCCCCACTAAAATCTGAGTATCCCAGCTACACCTGCAGTCCACAGGAGTTAGAGACAAAGCACAGAAAGAAAGTCTGGTAGACACGAGGAGGCAATGAGCTCTGGAAACATGATTAATGACCAGGATGCACTTGTTTGGACCTAGAACATCCCCTTTCAACAACCTCAGGAAAAGTCCTGAGATAACACACCATGAAGACATAAAATCTGATTGTTTCTGAAGTCGGGGTGCTTCTTACCCCAACTGCGATGAATGTGCACCATCATTGCTGGCCAGGTGGCAGTCATGACATAGAGGTCAACACTTTACACATGTGAACTTGGTGGTCACAGTTGTGCACGCTATCACCATTTACACTGAGTTGTGTACCTTGTTGGTTCTATACATGTTGGGTTTAATTACTACTTAAAGTGTGACTTGAAAGATCAGAAAGAGAAATTAAACAATCCCATTTACCATCGCATCAAAAAGAATAAAACACCTAGGAATAAACCTACCTAAGGAGGCAAAAGACCTGTACTCAGAAAACTATAAGATACTGATGAAACAAAGCTGACACAAACAGATGAAGAGATATACCATGTTCTTGGATTGGAAGAATCAATACTGTCACAAGGACTATACTACACAAAGCAATCTACAGATTCAATGCAATACCTATTGAATTACCAAAGGCATTTTTCACAGAATTAGAACAAAAAATTGTACAATTTGTATGGAAACACAAAAGGCCCTGAATAGCCATAGAAATCTTGAGAAAGAAAAACAGAGCTGGAGGAATCAGGCTCTCTCACTTCAGACTATACTACAAAGCTACAGTGATCAACACAGTATGGTACTGGCACAAAAACAGAAATATAGATCAATGGAACAGGATAGAAAGCCCAGAGATAAACCCATGCACATATGGTCACTTTATTTTTGATAAAGGAGGCAAGAATATACAATGGAGAAAAGACAGCCTCTTCAATAAGTGGTGCTGGGAAAACTGGACAGCTACATGAAAAAGAATGAAATTAGAACATTCTCTAACACCATACACAAAAATAAACTCAAAATGGATTAAAGACCTAAATGTAAGACCAGATACTATAAAACTCTTAGAGGAAAACATAGGTACAACACTCCTGACATAAATTGCAACAAGATCTGTTTTGATCCTCCTCCTAGAGTAATGGAAATAAAAACAAAAATAAACAAATGGTACCTCATTAAACTTAAAAGCTTTGCACAGCAAAGAACCATAAACAAAATGAAAAGACAACCTCCAGAATGGGAGAAAATATTTGCAAATGAAGCAACTGACAAGGGACTAATCTCCAAAATACACAAACAGCTCATGCAGCTCAATAGCAGTAAAACAAATAACCCAATCCAAAAATGGGCAGAAGACCTAAATAGACATTTCTCCAAAGAAGACATACAGATGGCTAAAAAGCACGTGAAAATATGCTCATTGCCACAAGTTATTAGAGAAATGCAAATCAAAACTACAGTGAGGTATCACCTCATACCAGTCATCAAAAAATCTACAAATAGTAAATGCTGGAGAGGGTGTGGAGAAAAGGGAACCCTTCTACACTGTTGGCGGGAATGTAAATTGGTGCAGCCACTAAGGAGAAGAGTATGAAGGTTCCTTAAGAACCTAAAAATAGAGCTACCATAAGATCCAGCAATCCCACTCCTGAGCATATATCCAGAGAAAACCATAATTTGAAAAGATGCATGCACCCCAATGTTCACTGCAGCACTATTTAAATAGCCAAGACATGGAAGCAACCTAAACGTCCATCGACAGATGAATGGATAAAGAAGGTGTGGTACATGTGTACAATGGAATATTACTCAGCCATAACAAAGAACTAAATAATGCCATCTGCAGTGACATGGATGGACCGAGAGATTGTCATACTGAGTGAAGTCCGACAGAGAAAGACAAATTACCATATGATATCGCTTATACATGGAATCTAAAATAATGGTACAAATGAACTTATTTACAAAACAGAAATAGAGTCACAGATGTAGAAAACAAACTTACGGTTACCAAGGTGGAAAGAAGGGGAGAGGGATAAATTGGGAGATTAGGATTGACATATACACACAGCTATATGTAAAATAGGTAACTACTAAGAACCTACCGTATAACACAGGGAACTCTCCTCAATACTCTGTAATGATCTATATGGGAAAAGAATCTAAAAAAGAGTGGATATATGCATATGTATAACTGATTCACTTTGCTGTACAGCAGAAACTAACACAACACTGTAAATCAACTATGCTCCAATAAAAATTAATTTTAAAAAATGTGATTAAAATAATTAGACTAAGATTTGACATTGAAAGGAAAAATTATTCTGTGCTCAGAAATGCAAAGACTAAAGAGGTGCAGCAAATATTCATTGGTGGAAAGACTGAACTTGCACATTTTCATATTTCCTTGTAACTAATAACTAATACTTTATAGGTTTAAGGACGGAGTATGTCACAGGTAGATGAATCTGTACTACACGTTCTTACTAATATATGAACAAAAGGATTCACAATCTCATGCAAAAATGCAAATGAAGGCGGAAGAAATCTCCAAATCTCCTGGACCAGATGAAAGCTGTTAACAAAGCAACAAGGTATTAGTGAGACCCAATGATGCTTCATAAATGACCATCATTAAACCATCTGTCATTATTCACAATCATTTTTTTAAAATCTTCGGGTTATGTAAAAATGGATGTTCTGCCCATGGCTTCTTAGATCCCGTGAAACCTTGTATACAGATGTATGTCAGCTCTCCACAAATCCCTTTCTCCTCCATACTGACATATCTTCATAGTTACTCTTCTGGGGACTATTCCCCCTTTCCCTAATCTGCAGCCAGGAAATAAGTAGTGAGCGATTTATTAAACTGGTAACTATTTTCCAGAGAGTCGGCCGGTGATGATAAGGAGCAGGGGATGGTCAGCGGATGTAGGAAGGTCTGCCCATACCACAAACACCGAAGGTAAACCCGACGTCAGCTCCTACGATGTCTACATGCGATGTGAGTACAGAATTTGTCCTGACGGGAAGTTGGGAGGAAGGGGCTTCCTGTGCCCTTCGTTCTTCCCAATGAGACCAGAACAGAGGACACTTCCCACAAGAAGTGAGTGTAATGGGGGAGGGAATTTAAGGAGGAAGTGAAAAGCGCACTAGTTGCTGAAGGAAGACGAGAGTTGAAGTTGACCCGAGGCACGCTCGGAGGATGGATGGACAGTTCAGACGTTTACCTGCGGCTGAGACGGTGGATTTACAGTCACACCGCTCCCTACAGGTGTGTGATCTTCCTGGCAGTACCCAACACTGAGCTGACATCCAAGCAGGCAGCTACTAGAGCCTGGCAGATTTAGAGTTAGAATTTTATAGCTAGAGAGTAGCCAAAGGGCAAGAAAATGAAACTACTGGGGGGAAAAAAAAAAGATTAAAATGATGCATCACGGGTCCTAGACAGGACTCAGCAGGAAGTTACAGGAAGGGTCAATGTAACAGTACTTTCAAACTTGCCTGGTTCAAGAATCACCTGGGAAATGTGTTAAACACAAAGGTTCTCAGGGACTGACTCGGCAGACCTAGACGCGACCCTGGAACCTGTAGCTTAACAGATGCCCCGAACGTTCCTTACAATGTGGCACATGTAGTAAACACTAGGCCAATAGGCTATCTCAACTTTGAGGGATTCCGGAATGAAGGTCTTGTGCTGAACGAGACAGAGCGCTTGTGCAAAGGAAATGAAAGCACTAAAATGGTAGGTGCTTGTGCTCAGCATGGAAAAGTGGAGTTTAAAAAGCGTAAGACAGAAGCGTTCTGGTGGGTGAGAGCGCCAAGGTGTGCCAATGGTTGGAACTGTGGGAGAATTCTGTTCTACAAAATAAGAGTAATTGTCTGTGGGAAATACTGCCATGGACCACCCAGATGGCCCCACATCCCAACCACGTGACTGAAGTGAACACGTTCCTGGCTCCTGAGAGTGTTGAGAGCTGGCAGCTCACGGCTAAACGCCCTCTCTCCCCGCCCAGAAGTGGCACTTGGTTGAAGAGAGCCGACCCGAGGCCACGTTCCTTCAGGGAGAAGCCCGAATCCAATGCCTGGTTGATGCTGGGGAACAAAGGCCCAACCTCGTCCCATTCAGGGTAACTTTCAAGGCACCCTAAGCTCCAGGGCGTGCGACGGGACCCGCGGTGGCTGCAGTTGCTCCGGCCCGCAGCCCGCCTCCACCTCCCGCTCCAGGCTCCGTCCACTTCCCCTGCAGGGCTGATCCTAAGAACACCACCCAGGAAGGTTCTGAGCTCAGATCTCAAAACCCCAGAATATGCTGCACGCATAACACCACCCCAGGAAAGCATGCATCTTGCCGTAGACATCGAGTGTGAGGGAATGCGCTTTCTCCAATGGAAGGGCTTCTGGGAGAAGCTAAGTCTCGACAAAGGCAAGCAGATATGAGGCGTATTTCTCGAAAACGATGAGGGGGGTGAAGAAAGGAACCCCATGGTGGGAAGGTGTTAAGAGCAGCACGGAAGTGTAGTCCCTCCAGTGCAGCAGAGGAAAGTGGGTTTATAGGAAAAGGCTGGTAGGGGGGTCAGCATTACAGCCCAAGGACACATCTGTTCATTTCAAGTCCCAACAAGATGCTCCTCGATCCACCAGGCTAGCTTAGGAGCCACCACAATTCCACTGCAGGTTAATACATCTTTCCTGAAACTAAGAGAATTGTGGTCTCTTGAGCACGTTCACCGAAGAACATACTGTTTTTCCAATACGTTTCCACTTGTTATAGGCAGCTGTGTTAATCTGCCCTTTTGAAAGCAACTTTCGTGTGAGGCTGTGTACCAAACAACTGAAAGGAACAGTGGAAATATTGTTTAAAAGACACATCAAAGTTCCTGTGAAGAGTTCAAACCATTATCAAAGGAGGAAAAAATGCAAGAGCAATGTGGAACAGCAATTTAGAAACGTAACTTTACGCAACTCTTCATTACATCTCTTACTATCATTCTCTGGAAAGACAGGGATGAGGTACATATTTACAACTCACTAAAGTATACTTAGGCAACGTTAAATGACTAGGAATATTTAGGAGTCTTCTTAGGCCTTTTCTTTCCTTAATTGTTGTTGCTCTTGTTGCTGTTGTGTTTTTATCGTGGGATGTTTTAGACGTGAACAAAACAGAAAATTAGGAGAAATATTAACAGAATCTAAAGGGATGTAGTCAGCTATTAAAACAATGACTTCACAAGATCTCTGAGCTACAGAGGGATTCAATCTTGTCCTACCTGGGAAGGGTAGTATACAAAAGCCGCTCTTATTCATAAGCAATTGAAAACCAATTTATTATAGCAAAACTTATTGAGGGCTCTCCACCGTTCATCACATGAGCCACGTGGGATCCCAGAGCTCTCTGAGACCTCCTTCAACATTACTGACAGTCACGTTCTGTGCAAAGCATTTGCATCAGTGGGCATTTCTGTCAATCCCTCTCTGTGAAAGTATAAGATCTATTCGACTAGGACCAAGCCTGCTGTCTACGTACAACCAGGACGAGGAAAGGGACCCAAAACATGACTGCAAATAGGCACTCAAAATGTTTGTAAACTGTAGAATTCTGACTCAGACGCTACCCTATAATTACAAAACAGAGAAGACCTTTGAGGGTCATTTAATCCATCTTCTTGCTGAAAACAAGACACATGTAAGTCGTTAATGACATGCCACTGTCTTACAATACCAGGAACTTTCCAAAGGAAGGAGGTTACAGTGTCGCAGTAACACGTTACCCTGTCTCATCGACTCTTCCGTCCCTGAATTCCTATCTAAACCTCTCAAAACCATTACAGAGCAAAGGGGTAAGAAGTATTAACTTTTAGACCTTCTGCCTGCCAATATTTTATCCTCTAATTAACTTAACACCACTAATAACTCCAAAACATTTACAACACCTACAAAGAAAGGCCCAAACCACATGAGAAAGACGCAACACAGGGTCCATTCAGTCTGAGTCCTGAGAGGGAAGGCCACAGAGATGTTTCTCAACCCCACGAAACTCAACGGCGGGACCAAGACAATGATGCAGACAGCCCGCATCTTGGAAGTGAACGTGAAATGGGGAACTTTTTGAGAAATGCCCACCAGTGTCTGAGGAGAAGGGAAAGTGCAGAATGGGTGGGGAGGGAGGATGTAAGTGTCCAGTGATGGCACTAAACCTCGGAATGACCATGCCTAGGACTGTCTCGCCACTTGGGTCACTCATTATCACAGATTTGAGTAACACATGAAAGCCATCAGCAATACTGGCAACGCCAGGATCTGAGGAAAATTCTAGATCATGAGAATTGGGAGAGTTAAGGGAGATTCAAGACCGATGCCCTCTCTTTAGAGACGCAGATAGTGGAGTCCAGGAAGTCTAAAAATATGTAACACATTGTTGATTCAAATCAAACTATTTTAATACAACGCATACCTCATGTGGAGTCAGAAGACCCTACTGAGCATCCCAGGTCACTTCTCCATCGTAAACTGTGAGCTCTCGGAAAAATTAATTTCTTCTTTACTAAAATGCGAAGAAGAGTGTTTTTAGAAAGATCGTCACAGAGACGTTTATGAAGACCCCTGGGATCATTTAAAGTCAAGACGACTGTCTAGCTGGCAAGATGCAAATCCATTGACAGGAGCGCTTTTCGCACGAGGAGCGACTCTTAATAACTTAGAAGAAGTTCACAGAGGGTTCTGGAGTCCTGCCTGGCTCACGGGATTGATTAACCGTGGAGAAGTCAGAATTCTAAGAGCGTTCAATAAGTTTTGATTTAATGATAAAGAAAACGACTTTCAACTGTTTAGGAATAAGGTCAGTCGTGAACTTCTATATCATTTGGTTGCTTGGAATCTTCGCAAACGCACGAGGTCCACGCAAAGCATAGATCAGACCAGCACTTCAATGCAGAGCTGCACTAAATTAAAGTCATAACTCATAACCCCATTTGGGGGAACATTAAAAATCTAATAACAACAAATACTATTTCTTTGGGGGTCCTGGACCCAATTCCAACATGTGTGTTGCAGGGGGGAGGGTGGTTTCTCCCACTGAGCAATTCTTGCACATCAACAGGGTGATTCAATTCGGACACTATCTACCCTGACACAGCGCCAGATGCCACGGGATAAGGGCTCAGTCCCACTAGACTGCCCCCCGCCTTCAGATGCCAACAGCAAGCCCAGGCTATCACCTGAGCTTCTGACCAACAAACTACAGACTGGCGGTTCCAACAATCCCTCCTTGGCTTTAAACGCCAGTTGCAAGTCCAAGTTGTTACCTGTACTTGGGACCAACTGGCTATAAATAGTGGTTCCCATGACCCCTTCTTGGGTTTAATCTGCTAGAGTGGCCCACAGAATCCACAGGAACATTTTACTGCCTAGATGACTCGTTTATTATAAAAGGATATAACTCAGGAACAGCCGGATGGAAATGAAGCACAGGGCACGGCATGGGGAAGGGGCACGGAGCTTCCGCGCTCTCTCCAACCTCAACCCCCTCCCAGCACCTCCACGTGGGCACCGACCCCAAACCTCTCTGAACCCCATCCTTTTGAGTTCTTACAGAAGGCTTATTATTATTACATAGGTGTGATTAAATCCTGGGCCACTGGTGACTGATCCAACCTCCAGCCCACCTCCCCTCCCAGGATGTCTGAAGGGGGCGGCAACCAACCCCCTTCTTTAGATTACCCAGGAGCTTTTCAAAAGTCACCCCGTTCTCGTTAACGTAACAAAAGATACCTTCATCGCTCTTATTACAGGAAATTGCAAGGATTTTAAGAGTTGTGAGTCAGGAACCAATGGGTGAAGACCAAATACATAATATGAGAAATACTCTGGTCACCTGAACAACCAAATACATCTTCTTATAAATCACAGTATCACGCTATTCCTAACAGCATTTAAAACTCAAAATGAAACCCAGTGACAAGAAGCTTCCTAGTGCTGCTGTAATAAACTACCACAAACTAGACGGTTTAAACAACAGAAACACATTCTCTCACCCTCTGGAGGCTGGAGGTCTGAGATCAAAGTGTCAGCAGAGCCAAACCCTCTCCGAAGGCCCTAGGGGAGAATCTGGTCCATGCCCTTCTCTGAACTCTTAGCCGTTCCTTGCTTTATGGTCAAACTGAGTCCCCCTAAAACCGAGTTCCCCTGCCAGGTATAAAATTAACCTCTCTATCCAAGACTTTATTCCCTTTCTTGTCCTGTCCCTGTTCCCATCAGGGCCGAGGAGTAGCAAAGAAAAGGGGGGACTGAAACTGAGCAGGACCCTGCAGGGTCCCCCCTGGCACAAAAGCCCCTCCGTGTACCCTGTTTCTTGTTTACAGAAAAAGGCTTTAGTCTTCTAGGCCTTCCCTAGGTTCTAAAGAGCAGACTTAAGTAGTTACTAATTAGGGAAGTGAGGGAATGCAGAAACATAGGAAAAGCAGTTAAGCAAAAAAAGTAATGATAGCTTAAACAATAGTTCAGCATAAAACAGAGTCCGAGTTGCTCCCCAAGGAACATACATAACCATCTGACACACATCTTTGAGCTGTTCTTCAGAAACTAAGGCTCCCACCCGGGTGGAAGATAGTGATTACATACAGAGCACAAGACCCAGTCTGGTTGGAACCACCACCAACCAATCAGAAGAAAGTCATGTACCCTGCAACCCTCACCCCAAATGATGCCTTTAAACCGCCCCCCCCTCCGAAAGCCACCAGGGAGCGCGGGTCCTTTAAGCATTAGCTGCCCGTTCTCCTTGCAAATCCAATCGTCACACAGTTTTCTACCTGTGTCCTCACATCTATGCGTGTCTGTGTCCAAATTTGCCCTTTTTATAAGGACACCAGTCATATCGAATTAGGGGCTAATCCTACTCAAGTATGACCTCATCTTAACCAATTCTATCTCCAACAACTCTATTTCCACGTAAGCTCATTTTCTGAGGTACTGGGGGGTGAGGACATCAGCATATGGATTTGGGGGGTGGGGGACACAGTTCATCCCATAACAGTGACTAAAACTAAATCAAAGCCATGGAAGGAATGCTATGTTGTTTCAACCAAACCCCAACCTCCACCCCAACTGAGAATCTGCCTTAATATTTTCATGCAGTTTTTCCACTTACTTCAAAAAATCACTGTCAGGGTTTATTCCCTCA
The DNA here is from genome assembly GCF_039906515.1 of Pseudorca crassidens. Lineage (NCBI taxonomy): Eukaryota > Metazoa > Chordata > Mammalia > Artiodactyla > Delphinidae > Pseudorca > Pseudorca crassidens. The sequence goes on from NC_090318.1 coordinate 6,487,594, forward strand.
CTTTGACCTCCCTGCCACCTCCCGGCATCGGTCAGAGCGCAGTGTCTCTGTACGTCCCATCTTCTCTCCATCTCGCCGCCAACGATGACCGGTCCCTCGTGTTTTACATAAAGTACTTAAGGCATACGCTTGCATCATAAGGAGACAACTGTTAACCATAGAGTAGACTCTTTAGGATCAAGCCGTCCAGTCTGGGGTGAAAACAGCCCTCTTAAAGAAGCAACCACACAGTCACAAGGAGATGATGTGGGCATGCCCCGCATCTGCCCTCCCCCAAGGGGAACCAGTCCGTTCTATGGTGCTCTTTCTACCCTGTCCAGACCCCCCAACGTCATGTTCTCGAATTCATTTCATAACAAACCTTGCCTGCGAATGATTTTTGCTCTCTGAGGTCTTTGCTAAGGCGTCTTCCCCCTATACCTAGATCTCCTGAACACATATGGTCAGAGGAAGCAGTGATGGGTTTCTTCCCCCATCAACAGATTGGAGCCGTGACCCATGTTTCAAAAGAGATGACGGCCAGCGGAGACTCCAACCCTCTCCCTAGACAAGTGACTGTTTTGAAACTGTGCCCTCAGTGACATTCCTGCTGAGGAAGCCACCACCGACTCCTACTTAATCAGCTAAATCTTAATAAATGTTATGTAACTTGGAACGAAGCAGGAAGGTTGGTCAGAAGAGGAATGTTGCGGTCAGGGGGCAGAGAACGTAAAGTTTCCATGCTAGAACGTGGCACAACTTACCAAGCAGAGAAGGACCCTAGAGAGAAGCCCCAGAGCATAAATAACCCTACATCAGTGGTTCTCAAAGTGGGGTCCCGGGACCAACAGTGTCCGCCTCAGCTGGAAGCTTGTCAGACATGCACATCTCGAGTCTGACCCGAGACCCACAGAATCAAAAGCTCTGAGGGTGGGGTGCAGTGAGCTGTGTTTTAACAAGGCTACCCACTGATTCTGAGGCTTGCTGAAGCTAGAGAACCTGGCTGCAGAGGGAGGAGGACTGTTGGTCGTACTTTGCTACACAGGACTTCATGGAATCCCACTCCAAGTGTTGCTTCCTTCTCTCTCTCCACGTTACCACGTAGAGTCCTGAGTACTTCATCCAGCTCTTCAGGTATCTCATAGCATTCTGGGTACTGAGACATACTATCCTCTTTATCAAATAATAAATTGATCTGTGGATGTCTGTGTGTGCGTGTGTGTGTGCGCGCGCGCCTGAGTTTCCACCAACTCCAAGTCCGTTTCTGCTTCTGAGCCTGAGGGCCGACACTACCTCGGGGAGCACGAATCACCCAGGGCAATGATCCCCAGCAGGTCCAGGCCACGCTGGCCTCCACTGTGTCTCAGCCTCACCTCAGTCTCTGGGTATCTTCATAAAATAAACAACCCGAGGAAGATGCTATGCACTGACTGGGACGACGGTGAGGAGGAAAATCACAGCAGTCTTTAAAGACACTCTCAAGTCCCCTATTATTTTTCAAAATAGATGCTTGGCAGCTGTGAAACTTGACAGGGGTGATCCTGCTTCATAATAAGCAGTTCCCGAGAGACTCATTACGGCCTGGTTTCTGGTGTGTTGACCAGCAGAGGCTAAGGATTAATTTTAAATTATCGAGCTAATTACTCAGAAGCATTAATAGTAACCAGAGACAATGTGTTGCCAGATAACATGAACTGGATACATGAACTGGATTCTATTGCTATTATCACTACAACCATTTAAAAAATGTTACTTGAAAAAACACACAATGCCCCATAAATGAAAACTATTTGCATTCCTACACAAGAGCTTAGTAACGCGTTTTGGAACACACTCGACAAATCCTAGAAGGACTTATTTTAATACTAAAGCAAAGTCTACCACCTTGATACACACATATTGGCTGCAAGGCTCAGGATGTAGTTTAGTTGACTTTCATTTGTAGTGGAGAAAACATAAGCAGGAAAAAAGAATTACTAGAGATACATGGTTTTCCCATTCTAATCGCCTTTACTAAGTCAGATTTTTGTCACATGGTTTTCTTGTGATATATGCTTCTTCACTGCGCTAATTTATGCTATTCACTAGACAGTACAGAATAATTAATCAAACTAATACAGAACACCTCATAGTACATTATCCCCTGACTTATATGATATTCTAGCCCATTCATCATGATTCTGGGTTATTTTAATATGAACTTCAAAAAAAATAGCATGTTTTAATGAGAGATCACTTGAGAAAACATGATGAATTAAATGGGATACAAGAGAAAGCTCGATAACCCCAAGGAAAGACCTCGCTTTGCAAAAATAAAAACAGTCAATTTCAAGAAAAATATGTTATCTGCAGAATTATAAGCACCCAGCATCTGGGAAGCCAGCTATGTTTTCCTAATAGAATAGATGACCTAGAATTCAACGGCCTTTTCTACTTACACAATACCTATCCTGGATTTCAAATTTCAATTTAAAAATCTACTTAAGCTATTCCCATGCATCATACGGGAAGAGAAAATCTTTAAGTGACAAGAGCATATAAGAGATCTGAATTTCATTCACTACCTAGAACTAAGAACTTTCGAAGAAACTTCAAAGAGTTTTTTAAATTAAAAACTTAAATTTTAAAACATTTATTTTAAAAAAGTTTTAATTTTTTAGAGCAGTTTAGGTTCATAGCAAAACTAAAAGGCACAGAGATTCCCATCCACCCCCTGTTCCCCCATACACATAGCCTCCCCCATTATCAACATCCCAATCAGTGGCACATTTGTTACAATTGATGAAGCTACACTGAAACATCATTATCACCCAGAATCTATAGTTTACATTAGAGTTCACCCTTGGCTGTATAGTCTATGGGTCTGGACAAATGCATAATGACATATCCATAACTATAGTATCATACCTTGTGCCATCCCTCATTCTGGCCTCTGTATGAAGTAGCCTCAGGCAGAGGCCTCAGGGCCAGTCTAGCAGGACATTAGAGTGGAGAACAGCCACCCAGGGATGCAGGGTTCCCAGTCATGTGCTGTGAAGATGTCTTTCTTTCTGACCCTCTGCTGCCCTGTGGGCAGTGTGTTCCCCTGCACCTGTCTCAGGCCCCTCAGCAGGTGATGGGCTCTCTGAAGCTGGTGGTCTCACCCCCAGTCATGTCCCCCTGGGTCCTCCCCACTCCATCCTCTGGCTGCCTGGCTCAGTGGGCGTGAGCTGATCGCCCTCACTGGCCTCCTGCAGATAAGCCAGGGGAAACCAAGACCCAGGTCCCCGGAGGGCTCCCATGCCCCCTGCTGGCCCCCCAGACCCTGCCTCTGACCACCCAGGTGCCAGTGGTGGCCAGAGCTGTTCTCACTGGGTGGACCCATCTCTCCCACGGGCCCCAGACCACCAAGGTCCATAGCCCCCCTTGGGGCAGAGTGGGCCCCCTACTTCCCCAGGCAGGTTCTGTTGACAAGAAAACAATGTTGGTTCCCCAACAACAACAAAAAATCCTGAAAAAATCCTCTGTGCCCCACCTATTCATTCCTACCCAGCCCCCAGCCCCAACCCCTGGCAACCACTGATCTTTTCACTGTCTCCATAGTTTTGCTTTTCAGAATGACATACGGTTGGAATCATACAGTGTGCAGCCTCTTCAGATGGGCCTCTTTCACATAGTGGTATGCATTTCAGGTTCCTCCGTGTCTTTTCACGGCTTGATAGCTCATTTCTGTTCAGTGCTGAGCAGTATTCCATAATCCGGACGTACCTCTGTTTATTCATCCATTCACTTACTGAGTGACATCTTGGTTGCTTCCAAGTTCTGGCCATTATGGATAAAGCTGCTCTACACATCTAAGTGCGAGTTTCATCGTCTACATAAGTTTTCGTCTCATCTGAAGAAACACCATGGGGTAGGGGTACGTTTCGTTTTGTAAGAAACTGCTCACCTCCCGAAGTGAGTGTCCCATTCTGCGCTCCCAGCAGCAAGGAAGGAGAGTTCCCGTGGCTGCCCATCCCCGGCATCATCTGGTGCTGTCAGTGTCGTGGATTACGGCCATTCTAATGGGTATGTGGTGCTATCTTGTTGTTTTAATTTGCATTTCCCTGATGACATGTGATGTGGGGCATCTTTTCATATGCTATTTGCCATCTATATATTTTCTTTGGTGTGGTGTCAGTTGAGGTCTTTGGCCCACTTTAAAATCAGGTTGTTGAAATTCCCTTTTACTGCTCTTAGACCAGCCTGTGAAGGATCGAGGGGTGCACGCTACTCAATTTTCTGTCCCAACATCTTCAGCACAGCACTCACTCTGTGCCTCGCTCACCTGAACCACAGCAGCCAATACTTCTGTAGAGCTAAGTACACGTGAGCTTCTGCTCCGCGTGAACTGTGTGGCGTATCATAGCACGATCCAGGGAAGCCGTGTTACCATCGCCACCACTTTCTAGGCGAGGCACTTGAGGTAAAGAGCACGTTAAGCGGTCTGCAAGAACGCTCAGAGACACAAGTTTCTTAAAAGGAAAAGACAGTTTACTTGCAAAGAAGTTCCGAGGGAATCAGACTTTCGGACCAGCTCACCAAATTTTAAAAACATAACAGGTATTTAAAGGAAAAGATGCAATGTGACCAACTTTACACATTAGACTGGGCATGGCTGGAAAACCCCGATTTTCTTAGAGGCTATCACATCCCCAGATGCCATGACATGTCTTCAGAATCATCACTGCTAAAGACAGAGATACTGTTGTTTTCATTCAGGAGAATGTTTGCTATAGAATGGAAGACAAGCATTTTTTCCGAAATAAGTGCCTTATTCTTTCCTAGATTCTCAAACGGAGACATAAACGAGCACCTTTCCAAACTCCCATGTTATAAGTGAAAAAGAACACTGTTACTGCAATCAATGTATTGACTCATGTATCTGAGTTTATTCTTTCAAAGAGGGTAACTGAATCTGTAATAAGAGAGTCATACGTACACGTATACATTTAGATATGGATACACATATCTGAATACAGATATTGAACTAGAGACACATCAACCAAGACAGATGTCAAGTAAAAAGAGAGAGAACTAGACCAGTGGCTTTCAACAAGGGTGATTTTGTCCTACGGCACATACTGTAATGTCTGGAGATATTTTTTGTGTCATGACTGGGGGTAGGAGGGATGCTACTGGTACCTAGTGGGTAAAGACCAGGGATGCTGCTAAACATCCCACAATGCACAGCACAGACCCCAGAACAAAGGATAATCTGGCCCCAAAGGTCAGTGGTGCCAAGGCTGAGAAACCATGAACTAGACACTCTTGAATCATACACATACAGACATATATACAGAAGAAAACATTTTGGCCCTAACTTCATACGGCTGTTCAAAAAAGAAGAAACTTCCTCCTTTTTTGTCAAAATTGTGGAGTAATAAATGCGACTAGAGTATGCCAATCTTGCCCAATAAAAAACAGGTTTAAAGTATTATACAAGTCCATGGCCCCTGTATAACAGAAACATCAAAATACAAATGGATGTCTGTTCTCATGGAGTCTCACCTCTAAATAGGTTTTTCTCTGGTGATACTTAACAAGTGAATATATCCTGTCCAGAAGCGTTTTTTTTATTTCTTTGCAGCTGTGAGGACATTATCTCATAATTCCGGATACAAAAATGTGGAAACAACAAAAGATGTTCCGTACTTTCTTTCAGATTCTGGCCCAATGGGAAAATAACTTCCCAGATGTAGGCCATTTCTGGAATGAGCAGCAAATGGGTTTGGCTGTGCTGCTTTCAAAATGGTACAGCCAAGTGTCAAAATAAAGGAAGGAGAGGGAGAGAGGAGGGGGTGACAGAAAGGGAGAGAAAGTGCATTTCTAGTCAAAGATGCGCCAGGGATATTTGCCAAACCTCTACCGAGGGCCTACCTATGTCTAAAAGAGGAAGAAAGGAACTGGGGTACATATTTTAGGTTTTAAAGGCAAAGTTCTAGTTCTGAATGGCTGTAACAGCCCAAAACGTGAACGAGCAAATGAGAAGCCAAGAAAGTCTTCAACCAATGACTCTCTTTAATCGTGGACAGCATCTTGGGTGATTTCTCTGCACTTCCTTGCCACAGAAGAATGCAAAGGAATCGCAGTTACCAAAATGTTTTAACGGCGGCCGGTCTCCTACTTTCTGCTCACCGTTCCTGAAAGTAGTAACTTCTGCATAAGCTTGGCATCCTTATCGCTAACACGCTTCCACTCCAGACAGCAAGCTCCAAGGTATGCTGTGTTGCAGCTCGTAACTTTACCTATATTTGAATCATCCATATGGCACAACTGCTGGGCAAGAATGGGCCACCCTGATGCCTCGGGGGTCTTCTGATCCTTGTTTCACACGAGGTTTCTCCTCCATGGTGAGCCAAACCCTCTTTGTGGGGGAATGGCCATCAAGGGAAGGACAGACATCAGTAAGCAGGGGCAAAAATAACTAGCCTGCCATGATGGACAGGCATGGAAATCTGAGTATCTCAACAGAATTGTTTGTACAGAGATTGCTCAGGGAGCAGTGTCATATTTTCAAATGCTTTGATGATGATGGTGATGGTGGTGATGCTGATAATGATGATAATCATGATGATGATGATGATGGTGATAGTGGTGATGATGATGATGGTGATGGTGATGATGATAATGGTGATGGTGATGATGGTGATGATGGTGATGATGATGATGATGGTGGTGGTGGTGGTGGTGATGATGGTGATGACAATGATGGTGGTGATAGTGGTGATGATGATGGTGATGATGATAATGGTGATGGTGGTGGTGATGGTGATGGTGGTGGTGATGGTGGTGGTGATGATGGTGATGATGACGGTGAAGATAATGGTGATGGTGGGGATGATGGTGGTGGTGGTGATGGTGATGATGGTGGTGATGATGTTAATGGTGATGATGATGATAATGGTGATGATGATGGTGATGGTGGTGGTGATGATGGTTATGATAATGATGGTGATGGTGGTGGTGGTGATGACGATGGTGATGGTGGTGGTGATGATGATGGTGATGGTAGTGATGGTAATAATGATGATAATGGTGATGATGGTGGTGGTGGTGGTGATGATTCCCTCATGATTGGAAATGGTCTTGGTATTTGCATTCTGAACGGGTCTGCTCATCCGTTGGAAAGCAAACTAATGATCCTGAGATGCCAGGATCCTTGCCATATTTGGGTTGCTATAACAGCACTTGGAAACCTGTCCAGCGGCTCGGGTGACATAGCACTACAAGACATGCATCCTCTTCAAAATCTCTCTCACTATTGCAAGCCTTTGTCAATTTTGTTTCCAGTCCACAAAGTATAACAAACAGTATAAATTTCAAAAGAGTGCTACTCATTCCAGTAGTGTAGGCATTTAAAGACAGGAATAGAGGCATTTATTTAAGTCTAGAAAGTGCTGTCTCTCTCAATTACGCATTATCAGAGAATTAAACAAGAGTTGATCAACGTACATCAGATGAACCATTTATATGAACTCAATTGAGACACAGTGAGTAACAGGTAAAATCACCTTTAACCTGAAAGCGTTATATTTGTTTTCATTTAGAATTTCTCAACTGTTTCAGTCTTTCTTTCAGAGAAGCTGTCAGTAATCTCCCAAGAATGTGATCCACCTGGTTTGTCCTCAGACAAGACCATCATTTGCATTGGAGGGAGACAGGAAGAACAAAGACACTGTGATGCGTTTCACACATAAGAATTATTAATGCGTTAGAATATTAAAGTGGGTTTAAAAAGGTGTAAACTACAAACAGAATGTGGAGAAAAGAGCTCTAAGTCGCTTAAGTGAATGAATTCCCATCATTTTTCTTGTCCCCAGCACCCGCAGGATTAACGACATTTTCGTAAGGTGATGGATTACTGTGCAAAATTAATGTTTCTTGTTTCATTAAAAGGACGCTCTGTTTTGTGTTTTCACTTACAGACTTATAAAATTGTCACTTCTTTGGATATAACCAGAAATTAGCTATGAAATTTAAAAAGTCATCCATGATAATTAGATACTGAATTGAGGGGAAACATCCATTTTTGTTCTCTGAAGGTTATTTGAGATCCTATGCACGCCAGTAAGAACCCGCACTTCCCTAAAATGAAGATGCGGTCACCAGACATTACTCGACTGTTTTCAGTGGTGACGGCATATCTGCCTTATCTTTCAAAGTAGGAAGGTAATATGAAATACAAAATTATATATTTTGAGGTCACTCTAACAGAATGTTATTTTCTCAAGTTGGCAGGGTATTAATCACTTGGAGACCGAAAAGCTTATTAAATGACGAACGTTATAATTTAAAACAAAAGGATAAATAGTATGTGAATTAAGAGCTTTTCTTCCCTCTTGAAGAGCCATTGTTTCTCAGATTCCCCTGAGGATAGATTTTTGCACTCTGGGGGATTAAAGAACCCCAATTCATCACCATTTTCTTCTCATGTGCAGCCTTGAGAATTTTCTAAATTCTTTTCTCAGAATTCCTTATTGTCCAACTTTTATATCTTACAGAGATGATGGAAAGAATGATAAAATGTAAACACACACACACACACACACACTCTCCCAAAACCAAAACAAAAGCAAGCAAACTTATAAGACACACTGAGTTCTTAAAAGTAGCAGTCACATACCTACAAGCCATGAACACCACTTGCAAATATTCCAAATGTGTCCCTCCACTGTACAAAGCAGCAATGGTAGCCAAGAATGCAGGTCAAGGGTGAAGCCCTGAGACCTCTGTCATTCCCAGACAACAAACTCACCCTCCATGGCATCAAGGAGCTCAGCTGTTCGTGAAACATTCCCGCAAGGATCACAATACTACTCTGCTATGTTGCTAGACGAGTGGGATTTTGGGTGGACCTAAACAAAATCTACTTATAAGGGAAAAAAAATCTTCATCTAAGAAATTATGATAATGTGTTAAACAATTCTCTATAAAGATTTAAAAGATGATTCATGATTATAACACTCTCTTCACTTTAACAACTCTTTGCAACTATTTGTGTAAATGTCTGCCTCTCTCTCTCTCTGAAAATAATTCTTTTGTAGGCAGGAAGCACGTGTCACTTATGCTGGGTCCCCAGCATCTAAGCTACCTGAAAATCAACTGTGTGTGACAGATCCCTATTGGTTGGAGGAAGGACTGGGATAGACAGATGCACAGTGGATGTCGTTGATGGACTGGTATTTTTAATGGTTTTTTTCTATCACACCAGCAACCTTTCAATCGTCCACAACTGTGCCACTTCGTGGTGCAGTGGTACCTCCAAGAGGCAAGGAGAGACTGAGAAATGGAGGTCCGTTTCCCCCCAAAACTCCATGATTGTCGATGATATTACAGCTGATATTTTCACCCTGTCTTCTCTCACTGTCAACATGCTGAGAAGCAGATCATTTAGTATAAATATTTGGGAACATGACAATTAGGGCTTGAGTTTCTGCTATGAAGACTTGGTTATCTCACTTCCCAATAGCTCACAACCTTCAGTTGTCTTATCTGTAAACATAAAATAACACTCCTGACCTCAAAGAGTTGCTGTGAAGGTCAAATAGGTATTTTATGTGAAACTACTCTCTCAGCACCAAGACAGAAAAAAATGTGATGAATGCTCAATACCTTCTAACCTGTGGCTCAGTGATTCAGGAGAGTTTCTTACTTAGGATCCAGCCCGACCACTCGGAACTGCGGTCCTTCCGTAAGCCAAAGCATGACGGCAGGGAGATGGGAGAGGCAGCCCCCTTCTCTCCTTTTTATGCTCATCGGGGGCTCTTTCTTAGGGGTGCTGGTGAGGATCTCCACAGAGATCAACTCAGTAACGTGAGGGCAGCTGGTAGCGTGGCCTGATGTCCAACCAGATCAGCAAGAAGCAGGAAGACACCTCTAAGTGGGATGACCTGCTCTCAACCCGTCCTGCAGAACAGAGCACTCGAGCTTTGTCCCAGCTCTTACCAACAAGTTCCCATGGCCTGGCTGCTGGCTGGGCGGGCTGACGCTGCATCCCGTCCATTAGGGGCCACCGAGAGCCCCCAAGAGACAGACCAAACTCCTGCAAGACTCTGCATTTACTCACGTTGGCTGCTCTACGGTTGGAAGAGCCCAGCTTTCGAGGCTCAGCTCAAGTGTCCTCTCCCCTAGAGCACGTCCCCTACAGCAACAGGCCTGAGATCTCACACAGGTAACTCCCCGAGCCCTCCCCGTGGACGGCAGTGGTCTGTTTACAGGGCTTAGCCCCTCCCAGACTACAAACCCCTCAGGAGTAGGGATTCTGCCAGCTCATCTCTGAAACTGCAGCAATCCATCGATGTTAGCTGAAATAAGCAGAAGCGATTAAAGGGACGGTTTTTGCGGGTTTGTTTTTTAAGGGAGAAACAGACCCAGCATCTACCGTCTGAGATTTACACTAAAATGAGCCATAAACACTGCTTCCATAAATCTTTCCTTACTTATCGGCTATCAGGGGTAACCACTTTTATCCAACCTTCTCCATCACCATCAGGGAAAATGCCTCCGCTCGCTATCTTGAAACCATGTGCATAATCTTTTAAAGATATGGAGGGGACTCTAGGTCCTGGGGGACGTGGCAGCCTGGTCACTTGCTGAGTAAACGCAAAGGTGGTTAATATCTGAACTAACTGGTCCTCTCTGCCTTCCTCTTAGACCTGCCAGGGGTACTGAGGTTAATGACGTCCCCTCACCCCACCTACTGTCCACCTACCAGACAACTGTTGCAAGCTGGCTTTAACAGCACCGTCCTCCCTTGAGATCTGTGGGGGATTGGTTCCAGGACCCCTGTGGACACCAAATCCGCGGATGCTCAAGTCCGTTATGTAATACGGACAGCTGGTCCGTATTATAATAAGCGTATAGCCGGTCCTCTGTATCCACGGGTTCCTCACTGGCAGATTCAACCAACTGCGGATAGGCAGAACCAGAGCACACGGAGCGCCGACTATATACATTTTTTCACAGAGGCAATGAAGGTGCATGAGGTGCTTATGTCTTAGGATCAAGATTTGAGACTCTTTACTGAAATCATCAGGAGAGATAAACTAAATTCAAATAACAGAAAACGTACCGACTCAACGTGCTTCCTCGTCTAGAAGGATTCTTTTTTTAATTTGTATAAACTCTTTTTTTTTTTTAAAGGGAATGGTGGATTACAAAACAGAAACAGACTCACAGACTTAGAAAACAAACTTATGGTTACCAAAGGGGAAAGGAGGGGGAGGGATAAATTAGGAGTTGGGGATTAACATGTACACACTACCATACAGTATATGAAATACATCATCACCAAGGACCTGCTGTGTAGCACAGGGAACTCTACTCAATGTTCTGTAATAACCTATATGGAAAAAGAATCAGAAAAAGAATGGATATATGTATAACTGATTCACTTTGCTGTACGCCTGAAACTACACAACACTGTATATCAACTATACTCCAGTGTAAAATAAAAATTAAAACAATAAATAATAAGAAGCCCAGCAAAGGGGGTAGTGGGGAAAGTCTGAGCTGAGAGTTGTGAACGCTGGGTTATACCTTTACTTCTACTATCTATCATGTGTATGTGCTTGAATGAATCATTCCTATAAGCATCGAGCTATATAATCTGCAAAACAAAAGGGCTGAATTCGATGACATATCTGAAGGTAGGTGTCTGAGGTTGGGCTTCCTGGAAGCTGAGGCTGAAAGGGGGCTTTCTGTGAATGTGATGTATCAGGGGGGAAGCTCTCAGTGGAAGGGGAGGGAAGGATGCAGGAAGACCTGAGTAGGGATGTGGTCTCGGCTAGAGACCTGATAAGCCTGGCCCTGTGCAATGCTTTGGAGCATAAATTGTACCAGAGTTGATCCCAGCAGAGGGATGGCCTCCTGTATCCCCCAGCGGTGAGCCAATGGCCATGACCTGCCCTCATCAGGGAAGGAGGGTACACTGCCCTGCTGGCAAGATGGTGCCCAGGGGCTAAAGGTTAGTCTCTCAGGGGGAGCAGCTGTAAGCTATTAGCTGCCGAGCCAGGAGCCAGGGGCTGGCGGGGTGAGCGACAGAAAGTCACCAGCAGCGTCTCCCGAGAAGGAATAGGTGTCTATGACCCATTTCCAATATTCAGAGACTCCGAAACAAATTACACGTTCTCCTAAGATAGGTGGTACAAAAATAACTAAAATGTCAAGAATGTCAGCTTTATCAGTCTACTGTGGTAATGTGGGCGACCTCACGCTGATCTCAAGTTTGAAGGAGTTATGGATATCTTTGATTAATGTGAAGAGGAAAAACTAGGTCATACTTAATAAAGGCCATATGTTGATAGACAACATACTTTCAAAATATGGAGTGCAGGGTGAGTGGAAATGTTGAAAGGTGGCTGGCTTCAGCACTCGAAAGGACTTGGAGCTCAGACACTGCACCAACAGTATGAGTTATGGGGTAATTTGACAAAGCATTCCAACAGGGCGTTTGCTATTTTCACCAGTACTGTTGCGCATATAAAAAATGCCTCTCAATAATACAGATACGCTTCACTGTTTATTGTCCCAAGCCCAACTCTCAAAACCGTGGAAGAGTCAGATTTCCGGAAGGCAATAGCAACTCACACGTAGGAACTTCTCCATTTCTGCGCGAATACAATCAATGCCCACTGACACTTTGATACGTTTCTTTACGTAGCCTGCAAGTTTTATGCCCATTTGCCGTAACATACCCAGGTAGGATATACAGTGAAATCTGATGAATCTGTTTCATAAAAACATTAAAAAATTATAAGTTAGGAGGATATTAGGGTGGGAATGCTTAAACCAACAACATTAACTTTTAAATGTAGGTCTCTAAACATACATGCATGTATGTATTTTATTAATGTAATATATTGAAATATATATAAATATATACTATACTCAATACATAAACATATAGATATATAAATATATTTCTCCGCTAATAGTACAGTGCACAAAGAAATAAGTCGGCATTTTCTAACGTGTTTTCTCCATGTTCTGTAATAGTCACAATAAGATACACTTGTGAATCACGGTTCAAGGAGAAATGCTGTATTAAAAACATGAAAATTTGCCATGAATAACCTAATGTTTCGTTTGGGTCAAATTCAGAAATTCTTAGAAACACAGCCAGAGATCCAGTGACCCAGACCAGGAAATACAAAGGTCAAACTTGAGGATGGCCTCTCTTCCCAGAGACTTTCTAGCGTATAACTTCAACCTCACGGCAGGCCAAACGGACACACCACAGCTGAGTATATCCACCAAAGAATCGCTCCTCCAAAAATCTGCGAGCCTGGGGCAGAGTCCTGGCTGCTGAAGGTTTCTGATGCGCTAATTGTTTGTTTACCTTCTCTGAGAGGAGAGGCTAGTCCTCTAAGCAGAAGGAGCTAATCGCCAGCTTAGTTCTCTCTTTTGCCAAAACAAACAGCTTCCAATTACTGCTAGAAAAAAGCCTCTGATCTCTAATCAGCTACCTAAACGAGTCTATCAGCAGTAGTTTGGAGAGTGAATAATGTCCCATTAAGCTGGAATCTCTTAACGCTAATAAAATTCTAGAGCCCTAGGACCAAGGCTGCCAGCAACCTGCTACTTATCTTCCAACAAGATTCCACCCACTTTTCCCCTCCGGTCCCAAAATCTGGCAAAGAAATAGACGCACTCTTCCTATTTTATTACACATGGGCTACTCTTTTTCCTCAAGCCCAATTCTACTGAGCCTCCTTTGAGAAGACTCAGGCAGAGAAAGAGCAGGTTGCAGGTCTGCTAATATTTAGTGGAAGGACTCTATCTGCAAGGCTCTGAGACTCAGATCCATCACTGCCATGATGAGCAGAACCTAGCGAGACAGGCAGGGTCTCCGCCCTGAATGTCCCAACAAGCACAGAAGAGGAGGCCACTCTCAACTTAAATGAGAGTCACCCAAAAAGAGACAGCTAATTTCAGGCACATTTTCACTGTTTTCCCTCTTCTTTAATCTTCTAGGGAGGTTGAGAAAACAAGTGCACGGCAGGTTATTCCCAAGTGAGCACGTCAGCATTGTACCCTTGAACACGATGGACAGACTATGAAGAACCACCAGGACAAGTGGGCTTAACCTACCCTCTTCCAAGGGTTAAAAAACCCAAACCGGGGCCAGCTTCAGGGACAAATGACCAGTGCACGTGGCCCTCGCTCAGAAGGGGCCCTGCACCTGAGGGTTAATGTGCCGAGATCGCCATGTTGAAATCCTCAAAGATCTTATCTTCGAGTTTCCGTTTCGTGTGTGCAGTCTGAGGGGATATGGGAGCATGTTCTAGAGCCTCCGGCATGCATGATGCCACCTCTCCCCACCCCTCTCCTCCCCAGGGAAGATTCTCGGCGGCCCACTCCCTGGCCCACTGGCACCCCAACCCTCCCAGCCTCCCCCACCTCACCCCCAAATCACTGTCACCCTCTCTCCTCTGCAGGGGCCTGAGAGTGGGCACGAGGAGGGTCAGGGTGGCGCGTGTATGCGTTGATGTGTCCCAGAATTTAGTGGTGGCTGTCCCCGGCCCAGGCTGGGACCATCATACTGTGTTCGGTGGATGGCCAGCCACAGCCCAAGACTCCACGGGAACAAGCCTATTGCCCGTCCCTAATGCAGGTAGCTAATTGCATCTGGCAAGCAGATCTAAGCACACCTGGGGGCTGACCATCTACTATGGGTTGAGCGTCGGAGGGGGAGAGCCCTGGTTCAGCTTCCTGAGGATGCGGCTAGAACAAAGTGCAGCGCGCTGGTCCAGCAGCTAGTAGAACAGGGCACTGGGCAAGGGCCGTGCCTGAGCAAGCGTATGCGCTCGCCAGACCCCGGGTGCCCGTGACGGTCTACACATGTCCTGCGAGATCCCCTTGTGGGGCACCCATTGGGCACAACCTACACAGGGCACTTTGGGGGTCCTCATGTCCTCCTTCCCACCTTCCTGAGTCTGGTCCCCACTTTTTCCTCCAGGGATGAACCAGGACGTCAAAACTGTGTACTGCTGGTGATTTTCCACATACAAGTGAAATGCTCTGATGTTTGCGTGTAACACTGACAGTGCACAAGAGAAAGATGAACAGTGAGCTCCACGCGAATGACTTCATGTTTAAATTATGCTTTACCGAGAACAGCACTGGATAGCAAATTCCAAAAGAGAAGGGTCACAGAAGAAAGAACAAGTTTTATATTTTAGTTCCATCGACAACACTTCTCGCTCTCTGAATAATGGACGACATGTTTCCATTTGGCGCTGCGGCCTAAGAAATAGGCAGCCAGTTCTGAAGTTAAACCACTAACCAATAAAATCCTAAAAATAAGAACAAATCCCAAACCTGTAGCTGTCCTTGCTGGGAACCCAGGTCCCCCATCTATTAGCGTCTCAGCATCTCCGGTCCTCATCAGCTCTTAGGAGGACACCAACGGTACCTTCTTTGTATGACGGTTGTGGGGATGAAATGAGACAGACTTGTAAGACCCCCAGAACGGTGACCCCTTTATTACCATCGCTTTCATTATTCCCAACAGGTTTTATGATCTCCACCTGGCTGGGCAGGTGTCCTACTGGACACACGAGAGGCTGTAAGTTCAGGAAGGTGATCCTCCCCAAGCTACGTATCTGTCAAGTGGCTAAGCCTGACGCAGAGCGCCATCTGCCCGGCTCCAGAGCCCGCCTCCCTGCTCCTTACCCCACAGCTCTGACCTCAGCTGCATTCACTGAGGAAAGGCCCTTCCCAGCCGCCTCCGTTGCCAGGCTTTCAGCCACGTGCACGCATGATACGTGTGAACTTGAAATGGCAACGTGCCAAATGCCCTGCGCACGGCATCGTGGAGCCGGGTACTGACAACCTGTGAGGTGCTACCTGTTACTGCTTTTCACAAATGAGAGGCAGCCCTCAGTGGTGAAATCAATGATTCAGTTCAGAATCCATCTCCCTTGCAGTATGAAATCCTAAGCTCCTTCAGGTCGGGGACCGTGGGCAGATCGTTCAGGATACAGACACTCCTGTATCCCCATCACCACACCCACTTCCAAGCATCAGTATTGAGTTCCCCGTGCCATCAGGCAAGGTTGACAGCCACACGACTGACAAGTGAAGCCGATCTAGCCCCACCCACGTGGAGGCACGCGTGCGCTCCATCCACCTCCAGCCTCGAGCTGCAAGGCTGGGAGGCACTGGCGAGTGTGCAGAACCGGGGCGGAGACGTTTGGACCCCAGCCTTCTCTGCAGGCCTGCTACCCCAGGTCACTGGCCCTGGCAGCTCCTTTAAAGGAGGCCGGGAACTGTGCAGGAGAAGTTGGGAACCCGCACCTGCTCCAGAAACAGCCTTCTGCTCCGGTTTACTTGCACAGGTGGGTGGGGTGACCCTGATAGAAGGGGCTCTTCCGAACCCTTCCGCCAGCCCAGCTTCTCCCGCCCATTAATAAATCCCACGTGCAGCGTAATGAGTTGCCCCCAGGCTGATCCCTCCGCATCCTTCCAATTATTTAAAAAGGGGGAGGGGCAGGGAAGCTTGCAGCTTTCTAAGGAGTGTGTGCTTCTGTCTTCTCAAATCTTAAGAACGCTTAATCCCTGCAATTTAGATAAATCAGATAGGCATTACCAGGTTAGGGTTAAACCTCCAAGAATGGCTTTGCAATTGATTGCAAAAACAGCAGTTATTAAGTCCTGAGTAATTTGCGGCTTATTTCACCCAGCTAATTAAAATGTAATCAGGATTGTCTGGCAATGTGTATTCTGTCAGCAGTTTTTCTTCCGAAGAGAAATCATGCCAAGAGACCACAAGAAAAGCCTTTCACGGGAATTGGCTCGATCTAAACTGCTTCTTTAGCCGCTGAAACTGTAAAACAAATAAATTACAGCAACTGACAATTCAATTTAAAAAAAGAAAGAAGAAAGAAAGGAAGAAAAGAAGAAAAAGAAAAGATACTCTTTCTCCCTGGGAACAGGCTGCCGGTTCGTTTTGTTTTCTGTTGTCGTTTACACAAGAGTGTGGCGTCTCCTCGGGAGAGTGGCTGCGAGCGCAGGGCCGGCGGTTTGGAAACCAGGGGGCTGGGGAGGGGCCCTCTCCAGGATGTCCGCGTAATTTCAGCGCACGAGACCACACTCCCTTTTCCCTTTCCCTGAAGACCCACGAGGACAGCAGAGCGCGCCGAGTTCTCTGACACCCACCGGATGTCGCTTCTTTGAGAACACAGAGAAACACGCACTCAGGCGCATGCAAACTTCGCCAGCTGGTTCACTCTCTGAAGATCCCAACTTTTAGTTCTCCTTGTGCCACTCGGCGCGAGGTTTCATGAGTTCTCACGCCAGAATGAACATCGCTTCAGACTTCGGAGATTCGTCCCCAACTCCACGGTCATTACGATGGCCTCCTGTCGCAGCTCAGTTCCCAGGGCCTCTGGGAAGGCCCATGTATCCCGCCCGAGTGGAAGAGACGCCCAGTTTATTTCTCAAGGGCAGAGGGCTCGGCTTAGAACCCCACCCAGGAGCCCCGGTCTCCTTCTGGCCTCTGCAGTTTTCCCTGCGGCGAGAAGCTGGGACTTTGGAGCAGGTGAGCAACTAAGGATAGAGACGAAAAGGCGAGGGCGAGAACCAGGGCAGACAAGAGGAATTCGGTTATCTGCGTGAATGGTTTCAGAGTGCGCGCACTCGGGTCAGCTGGGGAAGGCAGCTGTGGGGCGCGCCTCGGTCGGGGCCTGGAGCGGTTCCCGTGCGCCCACCCTCGGCCAGTGTCCCTGAGCAAGTCCCGCGGGGGTCCTCCCCTCTGTGGCGCCCTCCATCACCCCCCCCCCGCCCGAGGATCCCGGCCATCCACAGCACCAAGCGTGCCGTTCTCTGAACCTTCTACACACCCAACACCCACACTCCCACAAGCTCTCCTACCCTCAAGCCGACAGAACCTACGAGGACTGGGGGAGATACTGACCCCCGGGAGCCCGCTCAGAGCATCCAAACACGGCGCCTCCAAGTCCCGTATCCCCTGCATCCCTTCCCTTACTCTCCACGCCATTCGTTGGCGAGACCTGGAAGTTCTGGGGCTCCGAACTGGGGCGCGCACAGCTACCATCACCACCGCCTCCCCGGGCCCCAACACAAACGCGCTGGAACGCACGACTTGGCCCAAGTGCCCCGCCCGGGGCTCGAAGGGTGGGCCGCGAGCTCTCGGCCCGCCGAGGGCGAAAGCAAAGCTCGAAAGAGACAAAAGTGTCCTCCCGCGGGCACCTGCGGGGCCGGGGCTCGTCGCGCGGGTCCCCGGGCGCAGCGGTGCGCGCCTCCCGGCCTCGCTCGCTGTGCCCGCCGCGCCGAGGGCCCGGAGCGCCCCGCAGTTTGCGGGACTCGCCACCAGCCCGCAGTCCCGCGCGGAAGTCCCGGGCAACTAACAAACCCACACTCCCACCCTTGGAAGCCACACAACTGCTCTCCCTTCCCAGAGAAACCGCCTTTCGTTTCCCCCTCGGAAGAAGGGAAGTTAGGTAAAGATGCCGCAGGCTTCTTTTTCCTTTCGGGAGCAGGGACGGTGCTGGAAAAGAGGGTTCGCGCACCCAGACTGTAAAATCCACGCGGAGGGAAAGACGGATCTGCCGGCTGAGCTGGGCGAGAAGTTTGGGCGGCGAGGCTGGGAGGCGCGCGCCCCGTGCGCACCCGCCGCGGCCCGCAGCGCCGGGGAGGACCCGGGCGGGCGGCGGTTCATACCTGGAAGTGCTGGAAGAAGGCGGAGATGCGCGTGATCTGCAGGCTGAGGCACCTGGAGGCGCAGCGGGCGCGCTGGACGCTCCCGGCCGACAGCGACTCGTCCAGCCGCCGGGCGGCCGTCGCGCCGGAACCGGCCGCCAGGCATCCCCCGGAGGCCGCCAGCCAGAGGCAGAGGGTCAGGGGCGCCCCGGGCACCATGGCTGCGGGTTGGGGGCGCGGGCGCCGGGCGCTGGCCGAGGCTCCCAGCTCCGCGCCGGGGCCGCACTGCCGGGAACCTCGCGGCCGCCGCAACTCCGCTGGAAAGTTCAATCATTCAACTCCGGCCCCGCGCCCTCCCTGCCAAGGCCCTCCCCGCTCTGCCTCCAGGGGTGGGGTGAGGGTGACAGGCGGCCGCGCCATTGGCTGGAAGGGAAGTGAGTGACGGGGGGCGGGCGGAGGGCCGTGGGCAGGTCTGAGGGGCAGCGAGCCGGGAGCTCTAGCGCAGGGGGATGCCGGCCGAGCGCCGCCGTGCGCCCCTCTCCAGGTGGTCCGCTCCCACGCAGGTTCCCCCACGGTCCGCTTGCGCTCCTTCCAGCCCCCCTCCCCCACGCCATCCAGTGAACGTCAGGTGCGAGCAAGCCCGGGCCTGGATGTGAGGCGCTGTCTCGGGCAGCAGGGCCTCGGCACCCATAAGGGCATGGGAACAGGCTAAGGAAGGGCGGAGCGCCCCTAAGCTGTGGGCTTTCTCCCCGGTTCCTACCCCGGGCTCAGCTCCGCTCATGCTTTCGCTTATCTGAATTTCCCTTTTCCCGAGGAGTGGGAAAGAGCTAAGTGACAGGACTGTGGTGGGTGTAATAAGGCGAGACAGAGGCCAGGCAGGGACGTTTGACTGACACGTCCCTCATCCTCCCTCCCTCGTTCCTTCTTTCTTTCCTTCATTCCCTTCCTCTCTTCCTCCCTTCCTTCCTACTTCCCTCTCTTTTTCCTCCCTCCATTCAGACCTTCCTCCAATCCTTTCCTTCCCTCCTTCCTGTTGTCCCGTGGAAACCGATCTGAGCTGGCAGCTCATAGACCACCCCCCAGTTTCCTCAGGTGTGTGTTGTTCTCGTAAGCACTACCCGCCCCCTGGTTTCCTCAGGTGTGTGTTGTTCTAGTAAGCACTACCCGCCCCCTGGTTTCCTCAGGTGTGTGTTGTTCTAGTAAGCACTACCCGCCCAGCCTGAGTGACTTATTCAAGACAAACCTTTCCTACACTCTTCTCCTTGTCTTTGGCCCAAGTCTTTTGATTTGGCCTTTTCAGCAGCAAAATTGCTGCCCCGTCCCCTCTTGTACTCTCTTCCAATGCTCTTTCACCACACGCGTTCTCCATCCCCAGCTAGGGCCCCACCAGAGGAAGAGACGCAGCAGCATCTATGCTACACCACCCCTAACAAAGCTCTGTACTGCCCTGAGCTCCACTGGGAAGTGACTGTGCTCCAGCCCCCTGCCAGTAGGAGAGCCTACAGAGGGCTGGGATGTGAGGAAGGCTGTGCTCCAAACTTGGGGATACTTATGTAACGCAACAGAGTCCAAAAGACTCACGCACACTCGTTCGGATGCGGGGCAACTGACGGATACTCCCGTGAACTGGCACTGCCACGTTCTCGTACAGAATTGCACTCGCACATTCCAAGACGCGGTATCTCCCTAAATGCACCACTAAGCGTAGCTAGAGCGTCTAGATGCACACAACCTGCTCAAAGATACCGCGCAAAGCTGGGGTCTTCTTCCCACAGAGCCCGTGGCTTTTCCCAACCTCCAATCCTGTCCCCCTAAAATTCTGCAGATTTTCCACTCTGAGATTTTGAGATCTTCCTGTTCAACGGTAACAACCACCATCTGCAGTTATCCTATTATACCCATGTTTCCTTTACATCAGCTTACATGTATATTTCTTCATAGAGTTTACATCAGCAAGGCCAATAAAATTAATTGCTTAGCGTGTTTCCCAATGAGTTGTAAAAACCGGCGTTGTTTTGTTCAAAAGGTTCTGTAGGCAGAGCTGGCCTGGCGGGTGTGTGACCTTGGAAGGATCCATACCTTGTTTAATGCTCTTGCGTCACACAACGCTGATGTTAATTTTCAACACCATCGCCCGAATTTGCATCTCGCCCTAGGTCCCACGAATTACATAGCCGGCGGCACCTGTAGCTTTTAGCGTGACGATGCTGCACGTGAGCCGGAAACATAAAAAATGTAGACATGGGCTCACGTGAACTCATAAGTTTGTTTCAAAGATGCTCAAAACTGTGGATGGAAATCTTTTTAAAGAATGTTAAACATACTCAGTATTGACTAAGAGCAAAGAAGCTAACCGTGGTGACCCCAAGCAGGAAGGCGCACTGAGCCTCAGGTCAACCAACGGAGGAGAGACAGCTAAACACAGGGACTGTCTTCTGAATGTTATCGCTTTCATTCAGGAACGACTAAAAACACTTCCAAGAGCTGCAGCGCCTCCTTCCCACAGGGTCTGAGTTTTGAAGTTAAGCAAATACCTGGTCTTGATGAAGGTAAGGGTATTATGATGCCTATATTTTCTGATGGTATCTTTCATTTATAACTCTGCACGTTATATCATGAAATTTATATTCTAGAAGGTGAGATCACAGGGACAAGCGTGCTGGGCTTTCACAGCAGCTTCTCAATGTCCAAAGGGATCGCTGCATTTTTTTAAAAAGCGACGTGTGTTCTGCTTATAGGGGTTACATAACATTCATTTCCATGAATAAATGCATTTTATGATAAACCACAAAAGAACATCTAGTGAGCTGCACAAAAAGCTTAGGATTAAACATACAGGCCTGCTTTATTATGCATATGTTAAAATAATACTTGCGGTTATATTGCTTTCTTCTTTTAGAATTATCACAGACATCTTCTGTGATTATGCTGGCTTTTTTTCATGTTATTTATTTTAATTGCAGTTTAAAGTAACTTTGAAAAGGGAAGCATTTTGGTAAAGTCAGAAGAACAGTCAAAATCTACTCTTGTATTCTGCTCACATATGCGCAACTATTATGCAGCTCACCCCTTGAACTGGCACAGAGACTCCCTAACTTTTGACATGACTGGGTAAGCCATACCCTACGTTCCTGAAGACCAACCACATGAGAGGGGAACCAGAAGTACGTAGGGAAGGAATGACAGGTAAATGGGTGGGTGGGACTCGTCCAGGTGCCTTAGTAAGAAAGTTAGTATGTCTTTCCTCAAAGCCACGTTGGACCTCACGGTCTGAATTTGGAGAGGAAATGAACCTCATATTGACTTCAGTGGGACTTAAACAGACAAAACACCCATCTATTAAAGAGAGTAGAAAAGGGCCTTAATTGACTCTTGTCTCTACATATATGAACACAGTTGGACCAGGACGTGTGGTCCATCTCAGTCAGGTTACAGAAGAAACACAAAACCAGGCCCCCATTCCCAGTTTCCAAAAATTTAGCTATGCTCTTCCTTGCAATTGATTTAGATTATCAGTTTCTTCTCCTTTTTATACTTTTTTCTTTTTTCTTTCTTAAGCAGAGAATAAGAGGCCCCTGAGAGGTTTGTTAAAGGTGCACTCCAAGACTCCACGTGCAGAGATTCTAAGTAAGCACATCTGAGGGGAGGCAGCCCTGGAATCTCAGCTTCGAAACAACACCTCCTGATCCCAGAGCACGTGAGCCACGGACAGGTTTGAGAGAGAACTGATTTAGAGAACATGTGCCCCATTTAAAATGAGTGGAAGCTTTGATTTCAGTAGCATCTATGACTCCATTTTGTTTAAAGTACCTTTTTTAGGTGTGTGTGTTGATATAGATTGCACACACCTATCTACTTCTTAATAATCATATTGATATATTTTTTCCAAAACGTTTAGCCAAGACACTCTTAGACTCATTTTTGGGGGCCGGCGGCTTGTCTCTTTAAAGGCTTTTCAGCTGCATTCGATAAGGATAAACTGTGAAGGAAGCAAACACAATCTTTCTCTGACATTCCCCTCTTGGAAAAGCAAATTGAGAGCTTACTCTAAAACTGGAGAAGGCCAATACTTCAGTTCGATGGCATTTATGAGTTTTAAACCTAGTGTGGTCCGTGGTCACTGGTTATGGGTTATAGGGGACAGTGACATGAGGGCAGGGAACTCGCATATGGTGCCCAGTTTCCTTTTACTTGCTTTCACTGGATGATGCAATAACATGCATCTTCTCTCAGAAACTGCAGTTAACATCCAGAGAAATTAAAATTAATTTTTAAAAATTAACATTTTGAGAAAAACCAAGAAGCGAGCCATGCTAGAGCCTTGGCCTGTACTCACCTCTACACCTGCCTGCGGAGTTGTCAGAATTTGGTAGCCGGACTCTTCCAGATCTCTTCCTCAACTTGGCTTTCCCCCTCCTCCAGACTTAACTCTCGTCGGCTCAGCTTTGAACTGCATGATCCAGGGAACATAGAGAGAGCTCTTAAAAAAAGGAAAAAAAACAAAGTGAAATGGGGAGCTCGGATGCAGTTAAGAACTGCATGTCTAAATATCAGATTTGCATCCTTTGTAATATGATTTCAGGTAAGGATGGGGTGAACCTCTATGGCGCTGTACCAATCTGTTCCCTGATGGCAAATGTAATCACTTACAAATGAAAATTATAGGTTTTTGCATTGGGTCACTGAATATACACTCAGCTTTTTGGAGAAGGACGTGCATATCCATTTGCAATTATCTGCTTGCTTTTTTCGTCTTGCAATGTAAATATCCTATTTGGAGATCATTTTAGTTTACAAGACGTTTCTCTTCAGCAACATTATAAAAATTCAGTTGCAGTATACACAGGTTTAAAGGTATTATTTTTAATTACCTCGATGTTTACTAAGATATTACTAAGAAGTATCAGAAATGTGTTTGGATTACTTTTGTGTGCTGAAGAATATTTTAATGAAAAATTTAAACTTTTTTCTGCAAAATATACAAAGAATTGTCAAATATCACAATTTCAAGCTACTACCACGCTTCAAGAATTTGTCTCCTTGCCCTTTTTCCCTTCCCTCCCCCAAAGTCACCATCAATCCATCAATTAGTGTTAAATTTGTTTGGTACCTGTTCTGCAGTCATGCTAAGAGCCTGTTCTAGATTAAGTCATCACTAAAGTTTTATTCTGTCCCTGCAATAATTACTAAAATTTAAATACTAAAAAAATGTATAGGAGCGTGTGCACGTTTATGTTTCAGGGACCAATTGTATGGTGACGGTGATGTTCAACTGTAAATGCATTACCCTCTCAGCCCCAGGAAATTTTAACTGTAGCTTATTTGAGGGCTTTTGTTGATTTTAGTGTCTTATTGAGCATAACAGCTGCTGCCCATGCAAGGAACACTGGGTTTTTAAAACCCAGTGGTTTCAAAGAATGCTCAATGTCAGTAGAATTGAACACTTGTCCCAAAGACCAGGCAATTAACTAATTTTACACAAATTTTAATGTTAGCAACACTACAGTGAGCAACCAGAAAGAGTGAGGGTTCTCACATTTGATTTTATATATAAGCTGTAGATACTGAAAAACATATAAATAGCTGGAAAAGAAATACTACGTAACGGCCAAATGGTGGACACTAAAATATAAAAAGTAACTTGTGTATTTCAGGTTCTTGACATGACCAAAATATTACCACTTTGCCCCCAAACATACATTTTGAGAAGCATAAGCAAGTTACAAGAAATGTAAATTATATAATTTTATCCCAAATCTTAAATGAGATAACTTTAACTAAAAACCTCATTTCTCACTGCTGAAGGGCCTGCTTTTCATGGCAAATGAATGATAAATGGTGCAGTAAAATTCATATTTAAAATTTTGTAAAAATGAGACTTTTTTTTGCTTTTTAAAATGAAGCTCAAATAATCATACTTTTATTCTGAGTTTCATTCCTAAACATGAAAAGAAGCCTACACAGGTGCTCCTCAGAAAACTGAAGCTCTATTCTGTGGAGAGACTGAAGTGGGGTTGTTCTTCTTTGATGTTGTTCAGCCCATGGAAATTTCCACTGAGCCAAGTAAATACCATAGATTCGGAGAACTTTCTGAAAAGGAAAAAGGCAACTTTTAGCAGGAAACAGCGCCACATGCTGGCCATCTACATAAAACATGACGGCAGTCGACAGGATCCTCTGTTTGATAACCTCATTTGAGGACGTCAACTTTAAGGCATCAATCTGACTGGGATAATCATGCAACGTTCTCAGTGAATAGCAACTAGACTAATTCCACGGTGGACTTCAACACAGGAAAGCTTTCCTCCTTAACTACAGTCACGCTGAACTAAACTAGGGAAACGAGCACAGCTGTCTTCAAGTGAATTTTTTCCCAGCTTTGAAGCACTTCTCAAGCTATTCACTACAGAACTCAATGACAAAGGCAGCCTGTGCGTGAATTCTATTTGAAGTAGCTCCTTTTCCACACACCTTTGCAGCTCACGCATTGCTTGCTTGTTAAGATTTCCTAGAATATGAGACTTAGGTGAATAAAACTCAACACCAGGGGAAACTAAAGCAAATAAAGTTGACAGCCTTTATCTTCAGTGTTAGCAGAACAGAAAGAAGACCCAGAAACTGCCTTTCATCGCTCACTGGCCACCTTACACAAGATGGACCAAGAGTCAAGAGATGAAGATAAACATATTGAAGAATTTGAGGGAAGCACTGTGATACCCTGGGACCGAGGGAAATAGATTGATGAATGTAACTAAGGTCGGAATTAATGTTCTTCTCTTCTGGATCTGCAGGGGCTAAAAAAAAAAAGTGTCCCCTAGCACCAAAACAAAACAAAACACAAAAACGTTTCCGTTTACTTCCAGGATGTTCTACAGTGGCTAACAGGAACCAGCTGGACGATATTCTGCCCTTGATTGCCTTTGGGTGCTTCCAGGAATCCGAAATCAAAGGTCGTTCCCTTCCCTCCTCTCTCCGTACAGTTGCTTCTCCTGCCCACCCCTCTTCACAGGCTCACACTCCCTCTCACACAAAAGGTTGACTTCGAGCTCCAGACGAGGAATGCCGAGCCTACTTTGCTCTGTGTGCTCCGTTTTCTTAGCAATCTGTGCTTCTCTGGGACACAGAGGGACAAGAACTGGATATCAAAGATGGTACACGGGGTTCCCCTAGTGTTTAAGCGGGATTCCTAGTGGGAACATTTTTCTTACAGTCCTGGATGTTGCATCATGTAGAGAAGGTCCTTGGTGACCATGCAACAACTTCTCAGCTCAAAAAGAACTTTCAATGCGTTTCTTTTTCTTCTCGTGCAAATAATTAGTAGCTACCCTTTTGGATGATCACAGACCACAGTCATCCCGGAGAAATTTATGTTCGACATAATGATACTCATACTGTTCATATGTGAGGACCGTGCTAGGGCAAGTGTTCAGTTGAGAGAACATAGCGGCAGACGTGTTCCTGGGTCACTGATACATAGTAAGAGGAGTTGAGAGGAGTCTGGGATCACTGAGATCTGGCTGACTCTGTCACATTAGCAGGATCTCACTAAGTGAATTACTGCCTCCTGGCATTACGAACAATGAAAGAAATGAAAGTGATCTAAGCCCCTTTCTGTTTTCAGAGAATTAGATGCACATGTTCAATGTTAATCAATGTTAATTTAATACCAAAGACTTTTGACCCTAGATAGAGATTTTTCCCTCCCTGCCAAATAATTAACTGAAATTATAGCTGTAACTGTAAAAATTATACAGTTATGACTTCAGACTTGCCTCTTCAGATGCTAAGGGACTGTGAGAAATGATGTAGTTTGAAGACTAGAAGAGGTGAAAAATACCAGTTCGGAATCAACCTGGTGTTAAAATCTCAACAGGGGCAACGAGGGATGTGCTACCTAGGCAAATTCCTTCCCTTCCCTGCGTTCCCGTATCTTCCCATTGCAAAACAGATATCGCAACAGAAACCACCTCCCAGGATTATTCTGAATACTTCGGAAAGACCTTCAGTTAATAATAAGTGCCCAAACTAGGCAAGGTACATATAGCATTCACAGTATTAACCAATGGATTTATAACGTACGTTTTGTTTTTGTTTTTAACTACTCCTTTAGTATAAATTTTATACCAGGGTTTCCAACCTCAGCGCTATTGACATTTGGGGATAATTTGCCGCGGGGAGCTTCCTCTACCATGGGAAGCTGATCTGGCTTCCACCCACTAGATGTCAGTAGCATCCACACCCCATCCCCACACAATCGTATCTAACAAAATTGTCTCCCGACAGCACCGTGCGTCCCCTCCATGACTCCCAGCTGAGAACCACTGTGTTAGAGCAATACATCTTTAGTTTGGAGGAGTCAGTTCCCACTAATGGAAAGGTAAAGATGATTTTCAAATGACTTCTGAAAGGACCATGAGCTTCTGAATATGAAAACGAAGTCCACTTTCTAAAAGGATTTCTCAAAACAGCTTATTTGACAATATATAAATGATGACAGACTAAAGAGAAAAGCAAATACCCAGGTACAACGACCATCTGCCTCTCCAGAGTGACCAAGACGAGCGGTCAAACCTCCGATGTTATCCAAAAGGAACTCGCACAGCAGAGGTGAACACCAGAGCCGTTTTTCTACACCTGCTCAAACACTCTACCTGATCTTAAACACACCTCTTTAGGTGCCTGCTGCATAAAACTTGATCGTTGGGGAGTTAAATGATACATTTTTTCCTCAGTTAACTCTACTTTTTCGTCATCTTTATGGAGGTAAATCTACTAAAAACAGAATTAACTTATATAAAATACAATTTGTACATTTTAAATGAGCAATTTGATTGTTAAGACGTAATTTGAATTAAAAAAGGATGCAGTTGTGTGACCACCAATATGACTGTGATATAGAATATTCCCAGCACCACGAATAGTTCTCTTAGGCCCTGTTGTATCCATTTCCTGCCCTCACTCCCAGTCTCTGGCAACCAGTGATCTGATTTCTGTCCTTCCATTTTTCTCTTTTCCAGAACGTCATATAAACGACAGTATGAAGTGTTGTTTCTTTCTTTTTTTCACGGAGCATGTTGTTTCTGAATTCAACATGTTTGATGCAGGAAGTTTATTCCTGTAACTATGTGAGGTTCTGAAAGTATGAGGTGGGGATTCAGGAACCACATAAGAATTATCTGAAATTATTGAGACCTGAAACAAATGGAAATTCATCAGGCCACACCCTTCTCTCTGCTTCCCAGCATGCAATTTGGCTGATTTAATGCAGCAACCCTGGTTACAGCTGCCTGCAGGGGGCGGCAAAGGGCTGGGATGCAGCACCAACATTTGCCCCCAGAGTCAGAGATGTGGAACGGCGGCCGGAAGCTCAGTCCCAGGCGAGAGAGCTTCCAGCTCAAAGCTTCAGCTAAACCTGAATTAGGCCCGGGAAGTAAGGAAGTCCTCAAACCATCATCTGACATGAAAGAACAAATCAGAGGTTAGACCAAAGGTAAATCCAGGATTATAGAGAAGCATTTCTTAAATAAAACACACAATGCATTCACTTTTTTAAAAAAAGATATATTCAGTTATATTAAAAATTAAGACATCGTGTTCATCAAAAACATCTTAAAGAAAGAAAAGAGACTCATTACAAAGTGGAAGAAAAATATTTTCACCACTGACAAAATATTAGAGTGAAGACCAGGGAGTGAATTCCTACAAATCAATAAAAATAGCATAAACAGACCAAAAGAAAACTAAGCAACAGTTATCAACAAGCACAGGCAGACGAGGAAACACGTTTCTAAAAGGCAGATGAAGGGATGTTTGGCATCACTGATGATCAGGAAAAAAATAATCTAAAATAAGACCAGAGCACATGTGACTTTACACCCTTTCTCTCAGCTACCTCTCAGAGAGTACGGGGCTCCACAGAAGCTTTTATTCATTGCTGGTGGGGCTGTAAATTGATGCAATGAGTCGGGAAAAGGGCCAGACATCACCTGTAAACAACCAAACCACTCACACAGCTGCTGATCCCTCAATTACACTCCTGGGCAACCCAAGAGAAGCTGTTGCATGTGTATTGCAAAAACCACAGGCAAGCAAGTTTTATAATAGCACAGCTCAAATCAGCAAGACCTTGAAACCAACAAAATGTCTATCAGTGGAAGAGCAGATGCATACACATTAGGAAGTCCTATACAGCTATCAAAATAAATTAATTACTGAGATGTACATGTTAAAGATCAACCTTAAAAACTGAAAACAACTTGGCAGCGAAAGGAACTGCCAAGAGATTAGTGTGGCAAGATATCCTTTTCATAAAGTTAAAGATGAGTAGAATAAAATAATTAGTAAGCATACATATGCAATAAATCTACATTAAAAAGGAAGAAAAAGGGATAGTTGACCTAGATTGCAGGGTTATAGTGAAGAAAGCAAGAGGGTTGGTTGATTGTAAAAGACCTGGCTTGTGTTGTTGTTAATGGGATTTTCTCGTGTCCATTACACTCTTAACAATATCTAATTAAACAGCTAGTTGAATACGTAAAAGGTACCATATCTGGAAAATGGTGAAAATGTCTGGACCACGAATTATAATTCATCCAACTCCATGTTCCTGAAATTTAATTTAAAAATATAATGGGGGAACTTCCCTGGTGGCGCAGTGGTTGAGAATCTCCCTGCCGATGCAGGGGACACAGGTCCGAGCTCTGATCCGGGAAGATCCCACATGCCGCAGAGCAACTAAGCCCATGTGCCACAGCTACTGAGCCTGTGCTCTAGAGCTCGCAAGCCACAACTACTGAGCCCACGTGCCACAACTACTGAAGCCTGCGTGCCTAGAGCCTGTGCTCCACAGCAAGAGAAGCCACTACAGTGAGAAGCCCGCGCACCGCAACGAAGAGTAGCCCCCCGCTTGCACGCACAGCAATGAAAATCCAATGCAGCCATAAATAAAAAAAAAAAAATATATATATATATATAAATATATATAATGAAGTAAAATTCACAGTACCAGATACTACATGTTTATTTAAGCAGCAATTCAGGGCCCAGGTCTTCTAGAGCAATATTAAATGTATTCTTGTTGAAAGAATGAGTCAAAAAGCAATTCTTTTTTTTTCTGAGTACAAAGCCAGAGAAGAAAAAGTCTTAGTAGTCGAAAGTTATTCTTGGGAAAAATAAGGAACAAAAAGGTAGCGTTCAAATGACTGAAGAACGTTGACCTTGAGAATGCAATAGCTCCAGACTTTGTAGAACTGTTTCGTGTCCCTAGGAAGACAATATGTGACTGTGAGAAAAATGAGAAGGTAAAAAGTGCAAGACAGGGAACTGACTCACTGGGAGACTATGAGAACTGCAGGGCTTAAACAACCACCGCCCATGGCATGGTCTCCTGTGCACCTCCTGCCTGCCCACTGATAGGGGACGCCTTGTTTCTCACCTCTTCACTCTCCTAACAGAAAACTTTAAGGCTCATCATCATACAGATGATATTCAAAACCACGGGTTGAATGAGGTCACGTGGGGACCAAGTATGGATATATGTAAAAGGGAAGAGCTACAAGGATTAAAGACCATCACGAGCCAGGAAAATACTTCCTACTATAATAAAGCCTTCCCTAGACTCATGGATTGGTGATGTCTGGAAAACCCAGACCTGTCATCTGGGGAAGGTCTCAAGTAATGTAATATTAGGAAAAGATATGTTCCGAATTGTATCTATATCAGATATATCCTAACCTAACCTAAATCCTTCTATCAGCCATTTGAGGGTTTTCTGTTACTATGATATTACTGAATTGTTTTCTCCGTGTTTGTTAGACTTATCTTTTGGATTACTTGAGTGAGTTTTAGGAAAGACTCTCTTCAAACATGATCTTTTTCATGTTAGTGGGAAACCATTTATTAATATGATAAAGGAACTGTGATGGTTAATTTCACGTGTCGATTTGACTAGGCTAAGCGATGCCTGGATGGCTGGCAAAATGTTATTTCTGGGTGTGTCTGAGAGGGTGTCTTTGGAAGATATTAGCGTATGAATCAGTAGACTGAATAAAGGTGGCCCTCACCAATGCAGGTGGCCACCATCCAATACACTGAGGGCCTGATCAGAACAAAAGGGCAGGGGAAGGGCATTTTCTCTCTCTTTGCTTCTTCTGCTTCTGCTCACACACAGTCACATTCCTGGTTCTTGGGCTTTCAGATTCAAACCAGGACCTACGCCATCTGCCCCAGAATTCTCAGGTCTTGGTACTGAGACCTAATTGCACCACTGAGCTTCCTGGTTTTCCAGATAGCAGATGACAGATGGTGGGACTTCTTGGACTCCATAACCACATGAGCCAATTCCTATAATAAATCTCTATCTCTTCTATCTATCTATCTACTTACCTATCTATCTGCCTAGCTAGCTATCTCTATCTATCTAGCATATTTGTCTATCTATCTACAATATCATCTAGTTATCTGCTATCCATGTATCTAATCTATTTATCTATCGTCTGTTTGTCTATCTATTTATCTACCTACCTACCTATCTTCTATCGGTTCTGTTTCTCTGGAGAATCCTAATACATGAAAGTCTGCTTCTATTTCTAACCTCATAAGTAACTCTGGAAAAGTCTTGGGCATTGAAGAGAAAGGAAAACAAAAACACAACACTTGCACACTAGCATAAACTTAGTTAAAAGGAAAGTATATAAACTAATAATCCAACCCAAAACTAAAATGTTTAAATCCAAACCACAATTATTCTAAAAGTTATTTTAAAGTTATCAATCCATAGGTATTTTATGTTCCAGTTTTTATTTATAGAGAAATTATAATGGTCTTATATTTGGACTTGCAGCCTAGCACACTAATAGCATAAAATACTTTATAACTTTTATTATTATTACCATTATTTTGCATCTCCAATAAGTCACTGAAATGTTCACTAAAAAAAAAAAAGGACTTAGAAGTTAAGCATTGCTACCAACATGTCAAGACAAAGAAGTAAATATTTTTATCCTATTCCAGATCTATCTTTACAAGACAGGAAACATTTTTAATGCACATTTTTCCATATCTAAGTGAAAGAAAATCCTTTTACAAAACATAAGCAAGCACGTAGGAAGCCATGGAGTAATGGTAGCTATTATATTCTCATTTAAGCTGGAGAGTTGTATCATTTTATTTGTAGATATTTTAAACACAGATAAGGTAAATCAACTCTGGTGGTTTTAATTTCCTGTGTTGCATCATTTAAATCCGTGTCACTCAATGCTTGTGACCACGAGTGATTTAAAAATGCAGATGCCCAGCTCAAGGGCCCAACTCAAGACATCTTCATTTAATGGTCTGGGGTGGCTTAGGTATCAGTAATTTTTAAAGCATTTAGGTGATTTTGATGTCACCAGAGTTGAGAATCAACGAGAATTTCTGTCCCTGAATTCAAATGATAGATTTGAGAAAAATTATGAGAATTGGATGAAAATGGTAGGAAACTCATGATTTCTCAACATCAGCACCATTAACATTTTGAACAGGATCCTTCTTTGTTGCGAGGTCTGTCCTGTGCACTGTAGGACGGTGAGTGGCATCTCTGGCCTCCACCCACTGGATGCCGGTAGCACCCTCTCCCCAGTGTGACAACCGAAGATGTCTCCAGACGCTGCCACGTGCCCCTGGGGGACAATCTTTGCTACCTTTCCTAGGTTGAGAACCACCAATGTGACTAATTCCTACATCGAGGATATCCAAGCAGTACTTCTAGGAAAAACGAAACAAATAAACAAATGTGTCCTTCAATTAAAACAAAAATATATAACCATGCCAAAAAAAAAACCAAAGGAGACACAATATTTCAAAATGAAGTTCTGCGTGTTTTGAATTAGAAGTGAACCATATAAAAGCTTTCCGTTTCTTGTATTGTTTCATTTCTGGATTCCCTCCCCTACCCCGCCTTCACTCCACTCCCTCTTCAAGTTGCCTCAGTGGAACTTCTTGTGAAGATAAAAGCCTCTCCCCCTCTCTCTCCCTCTCCGGAACTACTGGAAGGTTGTAACTAGCTCCCCCTTCCACAGCCTCACTTCAGCTAAGGGCTCCACAGCTCCACCCCCACAGGCTGCACCTGACTGGCCTCTTCCCCTGAATCGGCGACCAGAAGTAGCCCCCGGGAGGGAAGACCATGCATTCACCTGCTCTCCCTCTCCTTTCCTCCGCCTGGCAGGAGAGGGGTACAGTTAAATGAGTTTCTGTTTCTCATTTGCTCTCCTCCCTCCGCCTCATGATTTTCACATGATTTTCTATTTTACTTGTCCAGCAACAAGTTAAAGAATATCCATTCATTCAGTGACTCTCTGAGCCTCTCACTATGTCTCAAGCACTGTTCCAGACACTGTGTCGCAATCACAGACAAAATAAAGTCTCCACCCTCTGGAGGTTACTTATTCATAGGTGGAGATGTTTACATCACTCTAGACAATGATATTCAGTCCTACAGTTTGCATTTCCTTATTGCATGAGCTTCTCTTTCCAACAAATAGTCAACCAATGAACTTTGCTAGTTCCAAAGAATGCTAAGAATGAGGTTTTTTTTAAATGTTGAACTTGCCTACCCAGCTACTTGACACTGTGTTGAGTAAGTTCAAAAGCAATGACCGCTTTGACAGCAAGCAGGGGAGGGCACCTTGAGGAGCCCGGATGGGGGGGCTGCAGGGCCAAGGTCACCCATCACCAGGTAGCACTGGGGACCACCTGGGTGGTGTAGCTTTACTGCAGAGAAGGGGCCCTGCTTGGAGCCACGGGGTTGAATCACAGCTGTCAAGTCTGGAGTGTCTAAGTGGCAAACCCTGAGGATCCGTAAGATAAAACAGGGTTCATCACGTCGACTGCTGCTCAGAGCCGTGAGAATGGCCTTGCGTGCTGTCCACCTCTGGACCTGCCTCGCTGGTGCTGAGGGTGGGCAGCCGCTGCAGCCCGCTGGACACTGCTGCGTTTCATCTCAGCCAAGCCTTGGTGAACCAGACCCCGGCACTTAGGGGAAACTCTGGGAACCAAGGGCTTTGCTTCAGGTGATGAGAGTGGGGGCGAGAGGTTCCCGCCAAGGGGTAGCAGCCCCTGTGGGAGGCCGAGGTGCCTCCCCGAATGCCTCGTTCACACTGGGCAAGCGAGGCGGCTTGCTGGGCCCTTGCCACGTCCTTAGTCACTGAGTCAGAGGTGACCCACCCTGAAACGGGGCTATCAGGTGGGAGACTCACAAAACGTCTGAGCATCCCGTGTTCAGCGCTGACAGGAGCCCAGCAGCACGCTGACAGCCGCTCCTCAAAGGGGAGAGCTGGCGACTTCTCCCACCGTTAGTGTCATCTGCTGGGCACGGAGAACCAGCGTGTGTAGCACCAATAGTTCACAAAACCCAGCAGAAGTGAACGATGGCCATGACAATGTTCAGGTGAAGATGACCGTCTCCCACCTGCCGTCTGGCCACCGGTGACCGTGAGACGCTGTGATTGTGCTGGGAGCCCCACCTCAATTTCAGAGAGGTTAATACGTGTAAAAATAGATGTTCTTGAGTCTGTGAACTAGGGGGCAGAGTCCTGCTCATAGCTTGGTTGTGAGGCTGAAATGCACTAATCTTTATTCCGTGCACACAAGCATGGGACGTCATAGGACACACTCAGTGTCATTCTCATTTAAGCCATGCACTGGTTTCTTCTCTGGGCCAGCTGAATTTGTCTGCACCCTGGTACCTTCCACGAAGACAGAAGAGAATATAAGAAAGGAACCCACATTTGTCCTATGATGTTAAAATCCTTTATAGGATGAAAAATGGAATGAATATCTCTATAAAATAAAGCTATAAAAATGAGTTAAGAGGGTAATTCTCTTCAAAAACCTTACCCCGATGCCGTGATTTCTAATATGGTACTCAAACACACCTCAACTCTACTTGTAGTCAGTAGGACTACAACTGCCACCCTGGTTACGACTCGGCTGCGTTTTCTCTCTCTATTCTAAATGCATGTGGCCATTATTTATTTCCAATCTCACAAGATTTCTAGAAGGTAGTTTAAAAGCAATTATGGAACCATCATCCCAGACTTTGCAATTACATTGACTGACTGTATTGATTTTTATTTTTCATGGTAAATGACTAGTCTAGTAACTGTGAAATTTAAGTGAAAAAGAAATTGTTGGTTCAAAATAATGTAATGAAACTTGGGACATAAAGATGCTGGTAGATGATTATTAGCTGGGTTTCCAAGCCTAGCACGAACATTAAGTTGATCTACGAGGAATGAATAAAAGAAAATGTGTGGCGCTTTTTATGATGCTATTATAATGTCGATGCTTATAGCTGGATTTATATCTACTTATGAAGCACTGGTAAATGGCTTAAAACATTTTGAGTTTTGTGAGTGTCACCTATCTCACTACATTAAAAATGTCTGCCCTTATAGAGCTATTCACTATTTCTGTCACTGTATATTGGTAGGACATTTTAACAAAAATTTAGAAAATGTGGTTTTCCTGCTCTACATCTTGTATTCCCTAAGAATAACCAATTAGTTGAATATCTCTTCTAAATATATACTTAGAGTTTATTGCTTTATTTGAATAATATTCATAAATAGTCAAATTAAGAGGTCACTGGAACTTTATGAAAATATTAGAAAACAGTAAAGTATTAATTGGAGGTTTCACAAATCTTAGCATTTTCTAGTGGGTTCAGCGCCTTCTATTTGACTTGATATGTGTTAAGAAAGAAATCCTACCCAAAGTAATCTACAGATTCAATGCAATCCCTATCAAATTATCAATAGCATTTTTCACAGAATTAGAACAAAAAAATTTATAATTTGTATGGAAACACAAAAAACCCCAAATAGCCAAAGCAATCTTGAGAAAGAAAATCAGAGCTGGAGGTATCAGGCTCAGACTATACTACAAAGCTACAGTCATCAAAACAGTATGGTACTGGCACAAAAACAGAAATATAGATCAATGGAACAGGATAGAAAGTCCAGAGATAAACCCATGCACCTATGGTCACCTAATCTATGACAAAGGAGGCAAGAATATACAATGGAGAAAAGACAGTCTCTTTAATAAGTGATGCTTGGAAAACTGGACAGCTACATGTAAAAGAATGAAATTAGAACATTCTCTAACATCATACACAAAAATAAACTCAAAATGGATTAAAGACCTAAATGTAAGACTGGATACTATTAAACTCCTAGAGGAAAGCATAGGCAGGACACTCTCTGACATAA
This sequence comes from Pseudorca crassidens, assembly GCF_039906515.1. Taxonomy (NCBI): domain Eukaryota; kingdom Metazoa; phylum Chordata; class Mammalia; order Artiodactyla; family Delphinidae; genus Pseudorca; species Pseudorca crassidens. The sequence continues at coordinate 6,523,506 of NC_090318.1, forward strand.
ATCGCGTCAAGATCTTTTTTGATCCACCTCCTAGAGTAATGAAAATAAAAACAAAAATAAACAAATGGGACCTCATTAAACGCTTTTGTACAGCAAAGGAAAGCATAAACAAAATGAAAAGACAACCAACAGAATGGGAGAAAATACCTGCAAACAAAGCAGCCAACAAGGGATTAATCTCCAAAATATACAAACAGTTCATGCAGCTCAATATCCAAAAAAACAACCCAATCAAAAAATAGGCAGAAGATCTAAATAGACATTTCTCCAAAGCATACAGACAGCCCAAAAGCACGTGAAAAGATGCTCAATATCCCTAATTATTAGAGAAATGCAAATCAAAACTACAGTTAGGTACCACCTCACACTGGTCAGAATGGCTATCGTCAAAAAATCTACAAACAATAAATGCTGGAGAGGGTGTGGAGAAAAGGGAACCCTCCTGCACTGTTGGTGGGAATGTAAATTGGTACAGCCACTATGGAGAACGGTATGGAGATTCCTTAAAAAACTAAAAATAGAGCTACCATATGACCCAGCAATCCCACTCCTGGGCATATATCTGGAGAAAACCATAATTCAGAAAGATACATGTACTATGATGTTCATTGCAGCACTATTTACAATAACCAGGACATGGAAGCAACCTAAATGTCCATCGACAGAGGAATGGATAAAGAAGATGTGGTACATATATACAATGGAATGTTACTCAGCCATAAAAAAGAATGAAATAATACCATTTGCAGTGACATGGATGGACCTAGAGATTGTCATACTGAGTGAAGTAAGTCAGACAAAGACAAATATCATATGATATCACTTATATGTGGCATCTATAAAAATGGTACAAATGAACCTATTTACAAAACAGAAATAGAGTCACAGATGTAGAAAACAAACTTATGGTTACCAAGTGAGAAGTGGGGGAAGGATAAACTGGGAGATTGGGATTGACATATACACACTACTATATATAAAATAGATAACTGATAAGGACCTATTGTATAGCACAGGGAACTCTACTCAGTACTCTGTAATGACCTATATGGGAATATAATCTAAAAAAGGGTGGATATATGTATGTGTATAACTTATTCACTTTGCTGTATAACTGATTCATTTTGCTGTGCAGAAACTAACAAAACATTGTAAATCAACTATACTCCATTAAAAATTAATTAAAACAATAAGAAAGAAATCCTAGTTGTTTCAATGTCTGGTACTTTGGTACTTCAGCGTTATCGTTTAATATTAACTAGGCTGCAAATATTATTTGAGTATTCAGATGAGGAAATGAAGGTTCACAGAAGCTAAGCCCAATCCCAGTGGGTAAGTGTGGAACTGTTATCCCAACCCAGGTCCAGGTACTCCAAATTCCATGCGTTTTGCATTAGACCATCCCTCCAGACACCAAAAATGCAGAAAAGGATTTAGTAGAAGGAAGAAAGTAATTGGGAGGCAGAATAAATGCACCCATGGCTTCATCTGTAATAACCTGAAGTTAAAGGCTAGCATTAAAATCTTACACAGAAGTGAAAGATTTGTAAGTAAACACCAAGAAGAATGATATTATTTCAGTGAACTGCTCAAAAGACTCATTGTAGTTCAGAGATTAAGTGAACCTACAGGTCAGAAGTTGGGGATGGTGGTGGCGGGTACTGAACGGCTCAAAATGTCCAGAAGCATGGGTCCTTGGACACACGGACGGCCAGAGTACATGGCCACAATCTCTTACACGGAGCAGAGGTCAGGGAATTTTACGGGTGGTCCAAGATTCTAAAACAAGGCCAGCTAATTAGAGCCCAGGAACCAAATACAGCTTGCCTTCTGTTTCTATAAATAAAGTTTTATTGGAACAAAAAATAAGCCACTTCCACTCATTTGCATACCATCTATGGATGCTTTCACACTACGCGGACCGAGGTGAGTAGTTGTAACAGAAACCTTATGATGTACCAAGCTTAGAAGATGGACTGCCTGACCTCTAAGGAAGAAGTCTGCCCACCCCTAGTATAAAGCAGAGACCAAGTGTTGGGCAAATGGCATTCTCAATGTGATGGAACCCCGTGGCTTGCCTCCTGCCTGTGCACTCTCGCCCGAGTCTTGCCAACGATATCGTGTTACACAGCCCTGACACCTATTTCACATGTGACCTCTGTCAGCACCTCCTCTGACACTGCTCTTTTCTGTTCACTACTTCGATAGCTGTCGAGGGGGTCTTCGCCTTCACACCTGCCCTTCCCGCTACTGACCAATGTCAGCAGACTGAGCCCTCACAGCACAAAGTAGGGGATGTAGCTCTCCTCCTACACACACACCCATGGCTCCCCGTCACTTGTAGATGAAACCCAATCTCTTCCTGTCCTCCAGCCCTTCCTCGTTTGCCCGGGCTCCCTCTTGGGTCCTCTCCTTGTTCTGTCCACTCCAGCCCCAGTGTATATCTTGCTGTACTTCAAGCTTGTTCCTTCCTCAGAAGATGATCAAATGTTTCCCAGAGCCAAAGCCATTTTTACACCCAATCAGCCCTTCATCCTCCAGCATCCGTGCAAGTGTCACCACCGCATTCTTTGCCACAAGGAAAATAATTCCACACATTCCAGCAGAAATACCCCTAGTCTGTATGAGAACTGCATTTTGAATGTCATTAAACAAGAAATGACAAATTTCCTCAAAATTCTCAATACATAAAAGATGGTACATAAGTTGATTTTTATTTCCCTATCATCACTTTAACCAAAAAAATTTGTAAAATGGCTTGTAATAAGCCAAGAAAAATATGTTTTTGTCAAGTTCTGATTTCTCCATCTCTAGTCACGTATATACTCTCAACCCCCAGTCACTCACTGGACCCGTATTCATTTTTCTTCCTAACGCTTATCTCTGCCTGAAATTGTACTCTGTATTTGAACATTTATTTATTTTATTGTTTCCTCTTTATCTCTAATTAGAATTGAATCTCCATGAAAGAACTTTTTTTTTTCCTATCAAATTTGCCACTCTTGACACACAACAAGAACTCAATATTTATAGAATATTGGGTGAGTTGTCCATGTTTACAGATAAAACATTACTTGGTAATACACAGATCCTGTTGTTATGTTGACATAATTTACATCCTTTGGACCAAATTGAAGGGATGATTCTACCGTACAGTTGCTCATACCTCTCCCCATGCTGTGTGATCTGGGGCCCCCTTCCCTTTCTGACGTCTTCTGAAACTGCCCTTTCCTCCCTCCCTCCCTCTCTGCCCCCTTCCTTCCCTCTTTCCTTCCTTCCTTCCTTCTTCCCTTGCTCCCTTCCTCCCTCCCTCTCTTTCTTTCGTTCTTTCTTTCTTTGTGATTCTGGAACATTTCTGTCCTGCTTTCTTTTGAGGTCTCTGTCCTTGCAGTGTCCTCTGCCTGAAATACACCGGGGGAAAGAAGTTCACATAAGCGACACTTGCCTCTGTCCAGTTTTTGCTCAGAGGCAAGTTTGTCAGGTCAGCACACCCTGCCCTTCACGTCTAAGGCTGGGAACTGCCTCCACCCCAGTCCTCTTGACCCCCTTCCTCTGCTGAACTTGTTTTCCCCTGTGACACTCACCACCCTTTTAAAGCCTAAACAATGCAGCAGAAAACTATCATTATGTAAACTATAATAACGTGCAGTGTAATTACGAATGATATAAAATGCTTATTGTTTATCATGTCTCCCTAAAAGGTAAGCTTCAATAAGGCTCAAGTCTTTGTCAATTTGCTCCCGTTTCTTGTACCTGTCTGTGTGGGCTGCTATGTAAACATACGCTAGCCTGGGAGTAAACAACAAGCATTTGTTTCTCACAGTCTGGAGACTAGAAGTCCAAGATCAAGTGCAGGCAGATTCAGTGTCTGGTGAGGGCCCACGTCTTGGTTCATGGCCAGCTGCGTTCTCAGTATAACTTCACGTGGCGGAGGGGTGCGGGAGCTCTCTGGGTCTCTTTCACGAGGGAGCTAATCCATTCATGAGGGCTCCGCCCTATGACCTCATCACTCCCAAAGGCTCCACCTCCTAATGCCACCACGTTGGGCAATAGCATTGCAACAGAGGCATTTGGCAGCGGGAGGGGACACAAACATTCTGTGTATTGCACTGTCGTCCCCTCCTGGTACTGGGGCTGGTCACGCCAGGCTGGTCCCCAGGCTCTCCAAGGAGCAGGCTTCCAGCTGGGATTGCCCAATGGGTGGTGCGTCTGGGCTGCTGTGTCTTTTAACAGATCCCAGCGCCTCCAGTTTCCAGCAGGCGGTGCTGGCCCTGGGTTTGGAAATCATTGCTTTCGTCCTGCATTCCATCCCGAGGGGGCTTACTGTTTTTGGAGGTTGTGCTCTGCTCTGCCTTCCCAGCCCAGGTTGGCTGTTTAGTTCTTCCATCCCCTGCCATCACCTTCATGAATTAAGTGCCCTCTGTTTTAAATACTCAGAGTAGTGTCCGATTTCCTGGTAGACCTTGAAATACACATTTATCTTCCTTGTGTTTAACGCCTTCTTGGAAGTCAGGTAGGAGAAAGTGAAGCAAGGCCAGTGATACACTCATGACTCACCACGGACTAAAACCAAGTGACTTAGCCTCTCAGTAGGTTTAGCAGATAAGCTCTGGTTTAATGTTTCCTCCACTACCACAGAGAGATGCTCTATAAATCACCATTGTAGACAAGAGCTATAATCCGATGTACAGTCGAATCACAGTCATATATGGCCAAGGCATTCATCACGAGGCCTTAATTACATGAAGAGACGCATTAAATTTATCTCCGCTGCGCTTTCCACATTACAGTATAAGATAGCACAAGAATTCCGACAACCCGTGAGCGTCTGAATGAAGAAAAATCCCTCGAGTCTGCAGCAGGAAATTGCTGAGGGCAAACGTTTGTACGGATGCATGGGAATCACGAGAGCAAGGCCTTTCTGGTGGCTCTCGGGGCACCTGGCAGGCCAAACCCCCAGTAACCACAGCTGTGGTCATTGCCTCCTCCTCAGTCTCTGGACATCTTGGAACAGGCCACAGTGATTGACTGGTATTCAGGATGGAGAGAGAAATACTGAGAACTCAGACCTGTATGGGGGAGGTCATCCCCATGGGCTTCCACGCACGGTTCAGGGCAATGACGTGTCATGGACAAATACTGAAACAGATGCAGGACGCAGAACAGGAGATTTGGTGGTGGGGGGAGGACAGAAGACAGAGGAATTATTTTACCCTGTCGTCCAGGGTGTTATCGCCAGGCCAAAAAGATACGGAAGATTCACTGAGTTCCGGTCCCAGTTTCGCCAGCACATGGCCCCGCACAATCGTAAACACCCCCGTAGCCAAGCCTGGCTCCAGACATTCCTTGGAGAGTTACTACTGCAAAGCTTCTGATAGATTCGAGGTGACCGGGCTGTGGACCGTGGAGGCACAGATGCCCCCCTACCGACACTGAGCAATTCTCTGTAGGAAACGCCTCCACGGTGGTGTCCTGGCACCTCGTGTGTGCTCCACAGGCCGCCCGTGCAAAGGCTGACCACACCCCGACCCACGTCTTGGTGAAAGACCCTGCAATTCCTTTAGGAGCTGATGGAGTGAAGCCTGGGGAGGAGCTGCTATGAGGCACGTTCCCAGCCCTTCCCCCACCGAGGGTCACCGCTGTATGTCCCTAGTTCCAGCCACCCACAGCTCAAGGCCTCTGCCATCTGCGTGCTTGAGTTCTTTGCTGTCGTGCGAGACTAGAGTCCTGGGGAGCCAATGCCATGCTGACCTTGCTCCCTGCCTGCATCCATCCGGGCTCCTTGTGTCCCCACTGGCCACGTCCATGGAGGAGTGGCCAGCCCGACCGGCAGACAGCAGACAGCAGACGCTGCAGGCTGTGCTTAGCGATGGCAGGACCACATGGTGGTTTCATCTGGGCTTGCACCCTCTGTTAATGGACTCCGGTGCCCCATGCTGGGGTCCTGATGCTCCGTAGCACAGGCTGTCGTGGCTTGCCACAATTAGGTAGGATGTCCTCTCAGTGACACAGCCACAAGTACCTCGTGCTGTTTCTCGATGGTTTGCAAACTTTTCCCACGGGTCTGCAGGTCAGGATTCTCCTTGTGCAGCCCCAGAACTTGTATGCACCATTCACTAGGCAATTATGGGGTAAAACAGTGGATGCCGCGAGATCCTCCTATGGCCCCAAGTGTATGAGGTGACTCTACTAACTGTCCTCAATTATATCAAATTCAAAGATAGTTCCTAAGAGCAAAGAGTGAGTTCATGAAATCTAGAGACCAAGAATACATTGTATTTCGTCATAGAGTGCATAACGTACACATGTACTGAATAGAAACTTCTCCTCGACTCCAAGTATGTATAAAGCCCTCTGAACAGCCCCAGAAGCAGGAACAGCGTCAGGGAGAGTATTTGGATCGAGCTGCAGAGTATCTTACTTTTGCCACGTAAGCCCTTTTCTTACGATAGCTTTACAGTAAATAAATACAAGCGTTAGCTTTTTCAGCGGTCACTGACATGTGTTTTCAATCATGGCTCTTGTTAGTTTTGAATTCTATAAGAACTCAAATTCATTTTTAATTATAACATGGCTGTCCTCTGGCTAAGTACAACCCAGATGTGATATATTTGGAATAAGAAGCAGATTTCGCCACCATAGCCTAAATGTGCTCCTATCATAAACATATCTGATCCCGAATGTCTCAGGCACTTCAGTGACTGACTGTAGCCGGGCTTTGCACGCCCTGCCAAAGCGAAGACAAGAAGCACAAGTACGGGTGCCACCCGGTGTCCCCACAGAACAAGGGGGACCCGCCTCCGTCTCCAGGGACATCTTCTCCAGTCACGCTATGTCAAGGAGGTTTAGTGCAAGCGCGGTCTGAATTTCCTGGTTCCTCTTTTCAGAATCACAAGTTCCGAAAGGAAGATAGAAAGAGAGAGAAGGAAAGAAAGAAAGGAAGGAAGGGAGAGAGGAAGGGAACGCATACTTTTATCCAATCCGTTAACGGCATGATAGTCAGAAAAGAATAGAAACTAAGATTTCCTGTAGAACCAAACGAGACTATGAGTAAAATGGCGTTTTCACCTTTTGACTTTAGGATTTTCCTTTAAGCCACAGACGCAGCAGGGCGTGTTTATGTGCAGTCAACATTTAGGGGTTATTCAGATGGAGAGTGAGGGCCATGAGATCAATGTGAGATCTAAAGACGGTGCCTCATAGGGAGGGTGGGAGGGAGACGCAAGAGGGAGGGAATATGGGGATATAGGTATACGTATAGCTGATTCACTTTGTTATACAGCAGAAACTAACACACCGTTGTAAAGCAATTATACTCCAATAAAGATGTTAAAAAATAAATAAATAAGGACAGTGTCTCGTCAGTTCTTTGTACTCAGAACATGAGCGTAACAGTACCTCCAGTTGCTGCGCCTTCCTTGCCCTCAGGAAAGGCCTGCTTGTGTCTGTGAGCTGGGACACAGAAACGGAATCCCCAAGTTCAAGGGAGCCTTAAATAGCAACCAGTCCCCAATCCACAGAGACAGAAGAAGACTAGTGGCTGCCGATCGCTGGGACGAGGCGTGAAGGAGGATGAGCTGCTAGTGGCTGTGGGATTTCTTTCCGGGGTGTTGAAAATACTCTGGAATTAGACAGTGGTGGTGGTCGTACCCCTTTGCCGATACACAAAAAACCACCAAAATGTATGCTTCGCAATGGTGATGTTACGGTATGTAAACTACGTCTCAACTAAAACAAACAAATAACACTTAGCAGTATGCGAAGGTCTTTGCGCACGCACGCACAAGCACACACATGCACGCGCGCACACACAGGTACACGCGTGCCCACACACAGATACACGCGCACCCACCCACACACACACACACACACACACACACACTGCATGGGGCATACTTATACTTAAAAGGTCTTGTTATCCGAAATTCACATTTAATTGGGTTCCCTGCATTTTGGAGGCAGACTTTTCCTTTTAGAATTGTTTTTGGTTAACAACTGAGGGGAAAGTAGAGAGTTTCCATACGCATAGATCCCTCCCCGACACATGCACAGCTCCCTCTCTATCAAAATCCCACACCAGATGGCGCACTTGTTACCAGCAGTGAACCAACACCGACACGTCATCATCATCCCCCGAAGTCCATAGTTTACACGAGGGTTCACTCTGGGTGTTGTGTTCTGTGGGTTTGGACGAGTGTACAGTGACGTGTACCCACCATTACAGTACCATATAAAGTAGTCTCACCGCCCTAAAAATCCACTGTGCTCTGCCTGTTCATTCCTCCCCACACTTAACCCCCGGCAACCACTGATCTTTTTACTGTCTCCATAGTTTTGCCTTTTTGAGAATGTTACAGAGTTGGAATCACGTAGTATATAACTTTCTCAGATTGCCTTCTTTCACGTAGCCATATACATTTTAGGTTCTTCCACGTCTTTTCACGGCACCATAGCTCACTTCTGGTCATTGCTGAATAATGTTCCATTGTCTGGAGGGACCACAGCTTGCTTATCCATTGACCCACTGAAGGACATCCTGCTTGCTTCCAAGTTCTGGCTATTATGAGTAAAGCTGCTTACACATTTGCATGAAGGTTTTCAAGTGAACAGAACTTGGCAATTCATTTAGGTAAATCCCAAGGCGTACAACTACTGGATCGTATGGGAAGACTTCGTTTAGTTTTGCTACATCCGGCAACCCTCTGCTCAGGGAATTTGCACAGAACAAGGACGGATTTCAATGAGAAAAGGCAATAAGGGACATCTTATCTTTATTCACTCCCTCATTACCTCACTCGTGCATTTCTATTTATTGAACAAAACTATGTACTGGACCCTGGGAATGCCAACAACACATGTCACGGAAGGAGCAAATACTGTAAAACACAGCAACGCAGTGTAACGAGGGCATTAGTAAAGGTTTCCAACATGCAAACTGTAGAACAAAGAAAAAAAGATGGAGAAGGTTCCCCCAGGTAGGCTGCAAGGGAGGCTCAGAAAATGTCCCCCAGAAAAAGAAAGTCTTCCCCTTGAACGATGCAGATAATCTGTGCTGGGGTATTGATGAGAGACAGGTGCAGGAAAGGATGACCTCGACAGAGGTGCAAAGGTAGGAACTAGCAGTGACATACATTTATTCAATAATATTTAATACTCTTCTAGTATGCTGGGCCTGCGGACACAGCTCTCACAAAACAGGCAGCCTCGACAAGTACCCACTACAGGAGAACAAGGAACACAGGATAGCGCAGCTCAGAAATGGGAGCCTTTCCCATGGTTGGGAAAAGAGGTGCCTTGAAAAAGTGCTCCCTTTTCCGGGGCATTTCTCCCCTTCCATTACTGGGGAATTCCCCCTCCTACCCTAAAAAGGAAACACCAGTACCCACTTCCCCGTCAGTTTCCCAAATACGAAGACTAACGTAAATGTGTATAAATAGTGGTTACCGTCTCTTAGAATTTCAAGACTTGGTTCGGGGATTTTTCCTCCCTAACTATCGACATCTCCTAAGTCCAGCGAACCTTCCGAAATTTACTTACTATTGTCCTCTGTGAGATTTTTGTATCTCGTGTCCAAGGTGCTTGTTAGACATTTCTTTATAGGCATTTCAAGATTTACAGGTGCATTTGATCAAATAGCTGGAAAGATGGAGATGTTTTTCATTGTATAATTTATTCCATATGCGCCCAACAGCCAAGCATTTGGCAAGAGACCAACAGAGATGATTCAGAAAGCCTGAATAGCTCAGGCAGGAAGTAAGTAGCTGACAGATAAAGGAAAATGGCAACTTTATGCTTTAATGGCAACATAAACTAGAAGGGACATTTGTCAGTTCAACAGGGATCGATTTTCTTCACTCTCAGCCCCGAGAACAAATCTTCTCTTTCGAAAAGGTAGGAGCGTCCGGTCTGGTAATTTATTTGTTTATGTATAACTAGCCCATTTCGAGAATCTCTATAAGACATCTTTCTCTGGCACATATTTTATCTTGTTCCTGGGTGGAAGATAATAATAACCAAGGGACCTGTTGAATAAGGCACACTTGGAGGCCAGGTAAGGAGATGTGATTTAATGTGCATTAACAGACATCCGGGCAAGTGTTGGCTGAGCACTGAGACAGGGGAGCAGACGGCTGGGCGACCTTTGCTCCTTAAAGAGACGTGGACTATCTGAACTGTCGGATTTTGTCCCACTTGATATTTTCAAATGATGTAATTCAAAAGAGATTTAACTCGTTAACTAGTGAAAATCTAAAGACAGAGGGTTTCTGGTTAATTCATAGAAAATGGGAAGTCTGAATAAATTTCAAGACAACGTTTTAACTAGGTGAAGTTAATTCTAATATGTATGTAAACACAGAGAATGGAGAATTAACGTTTGTTCAACATCATCCAATTTACTCCTTCAATGATCAATCATTCATTCAGCAAATGTTTATCGAGCACCTCTATATGCCTGGGAGTATGCCAGGTTCCAGGAATAAAACTATGAATGCAATAAAACTTGTGGGTACCAGTTAAGTAACTAACAGTCATAATATGTGGTTTGAGAGCTATGGAACCACTACAGAGAGCAGAGTAAGGAAAATCACAATTTTGTTTGAGAACCAACAGATGATGCATTCTAGAAAAGGTGAAGTGTAAAGTGATTTTTGACCCAAGTCTTGAATGAATCAGCAGATGAAAGAAAGTGTGGTATAGGCAGAGAATAGACCAGTTACGATGATTAAACATCAAGTACATCCATCTTTACCAAATACTCACAATTCATTCCCAGGCAAAATATTGACACTCAGCTCTCTATCCTGTTTTCACATCTGTAAAATAGAGATACTAATAATACCTAATTTACAGGCTCTTAAAAGGATCAATTTGAGATAATAAGCCTGAACCGCTTAGCGCATGGCCATGAAAGACTGATCCTGTGGAACATTCCAGTTAGTTAGGTTACTGCCCCTTCCTCCACCACCAATGGTGGGTGAATGGTTTTCTGTTCTCTCTTCCTCTCCCCTAAGAAGGATGCAAGTAACTTCGTAAACAGCACAGAGCAGGAAATGAAAGTTCTGTTCTTGTTATTCACATGAAGCAATCCAACGCTATGTGCAATGGCTCCCTAGACTGTATTCTATGGCATACCTCGAGTTTTCTCTTCTAGAATTTCTTGTCGTTTTAGTATCGTTTTTTACATTGTCTTTTATTGGCAAAAGGTTTCACGGGAGGCAGCACTGTGGTCTAGTCCCCTCCCTAAAATGTTCATTGATGCTGTGATTCAGATTTCTCTTGAAGTATTTCCAGTTCCCAAGTAGTTCACATTTTCTGGTATTTTGTCATTGATTTATCATTTTATGGGATTACAAGTAACAAAGGTGGACTATATACAATTGCTAGGTTTGGGCAATTTTTTTTTTTTTTTTGCGGTACACGGGCCTCTCACTGCTGTGGCCTCTTCCACTGCGGAGCACAGGCTCCGGACGCACAGGCTCAGCGGCCATGGCTCACGGGCCTAGCCGCTCCGCGGCATGTGGGATCTTCCCGGACCGGGGCACGAACCCGCGTCCCCTGCATCGGCAGGCGGACTCCCAACCACTGCGCCACCAGGGAAGCCCGGTTTTGGCAATTTTTACTCCTGGCACCTGTGCATGACTTCACTTCTGGGTTCATTCCAGGTTCAAGGGAAGCTGCTGGACCTTTGAGCTGTAGAAAGAAAGTAAGGGCAAGTCCGTGTTCATCTGCTTCAGGGATGTGGGACACGCCCACTGCCCACTGGAGGCCCCTCTGGTGCACTGGCAGATTGAAAGCCGCTTCGCGTGCTTACTCATTCTCCTAGTCCCTGAGTCTCACAGATGGTGCCTACTTTGTAATAGCGCTTAAGTAAGTGAATAAATATTTATTCTTACTTTCCTGTAAAGGAGCATGACTAATTTTATAACATCTTAATCAAAACAGAAACCAAAAACAAAGGATCTTTTAAAAACTGTCATCATTTTTGGACATTTAATCTATTCCACTAGTCCTCTGATCACAGAGTGAAGGTATTCCAACTGCCCCCTGTTATCAGTGAAGTAGTTTGTTGCAATTTTAGCTTATCACATAGCACAGCACAAAGGTAAAATTATCTTAGGCATAAGTTGCAAGTAAAAAAATAAAGCACCAACACTGAAAAAATGTGAAAGTATGATTACATTCCTCCAAGTAGCGAAAAACACTGAGAAACTACCTCATGGTCCAACAAAACCATCAGACTTGAAAAGCCGGAAACAGGAAACGCAATATTAACTGTGGCATTGCTTAAACTAATTCCTCTTCTTGACCAATTGTTCTTAGCGCAGACACAAGCTACCAAAGCTAGCAAGGGTGAAACACCTAACAGCGCTTCAGTGGAGCTGTAAGGAGAGAGAAAGACATGAGCTTTACGTAGACATCATCAGACACATTTTCTACCTTTACTGGTGATGGAGCGGTAGGAGAAATTGAGGTTTTCCAAACGCCCTCAATATGTCTTTCCCCACACTATTTACGCATCTGTGAAAAAATCTGCAATACCTCAAAACTTTGGAAGCAGAGCGAGGATTGACATGAAGAAAGCGCTTTACTTTAACAGGATCACTAGCTGTACATGATTATGCATTATTAGGTGTGACTGGGGACTCTCGGACAAAGTAAACACCGATTGCTGAATTACCCGATTCTTCAAAAAACTGTCGTGGAATTAAGTAGTACTGACCTTGCTTCTCAGTTCTCATTTCTCTTTAAACTTCCGTTAGATCCTCTGTTGTAAAATTCTTTCAGAGAAACTTACAATATTATTTTCTTTACCTTCAGATGGAAATTCATGATGTTTTTATTGAGATGTAGCGTACCTACCATAAAATCCACCATTCTAAAGGGCACAATTCAGGGATTTTACTATATGCACAGGTTGTGTAGCCATCACTTCCCTTGAATTCCAGAATATCGTCATGACTCCAAAAAGGAAGCCCATGCCAGTTAGCCGTTACTCCCTATTTCCCCCTCCTCTCGACCCCTGGCAACCACAAATCTGCTTTCTGTCTCTATGGATTTGCCAATTCTGGGTATATAATATAAACTGAGGGATGCAATAGGTGGCCTTTCACGGCTGCTTCTTTCACTTAGCATCTTGTTTTCTAGGGTCATTCATGTCGCAGTGTGAATCGGTGTTCCATTCCTTTTTATGGCTGAATACTATTCCATTGTAGTAGCCCACATCCTGCTTTTCTACTCATCAGTTGATGGGCACTTGGGTCGTTTCCACATTTTCTCTTGCATGAATATGCTGCTACAGACATTCACTTTCAAGTCTCTTCGGGAACATATGCTTTCAGTTCTCTTGGGTATCTATCTAGGAGTGAAATTTCTGAGTCACGTGGAAATTCTACGTTTAACTTTCTGAGAAACTGCCAGTGTTTTGCAGAGTGACGGCTCCACTTCACATTCCTGCCAGCAGCGTTTGAGGCGTCTCAACCTCCCACATCATCTCCAACACCTGTTACTCTGTTACACTTCGAAATTCAGCACTGAGGAGAAATGACGAATATTCCATAGATAGACAGGAGTGACTGTGAGAAAAATAACCTAATGTTTGATTTTCACATTATAAGGGGGAAGAAACTAAAGAGTGTGGCAATTCAGGAAGGGCAAATCTCCTTAATTAATCAGAAAAAAATATAACATTAATATTTGTTAGCAATAATTGGTTATTATATAACTACATTTCAACTCATCCTTTTAAAAGCATGATCAGAGGAAAATGAAACAAATTTTAAGACAAGCTTCAGAATGAAATCTTAATGGCATCATCTATAAAATGAAGTAATAGTGAAATCTGTATAAAAACATACCTGTTTCAAAATATAATGCAAAACATTCATGTTCAAAAACATCAATGGACCAAACATTAATGTTCAAAAACATAGGCCTTTTGTTCCATCAGCCCATGTTTGTGTGTCTAGAGTGACTGCACTGTATTTTAGCTTAGCTTACCAAGGTGTACGTCATCACCACTACATCACAGGCAGAAGAAGGAGTAAGAGGCAGGGAAGAGGGGGGACTGCGGGGAATGCAGGCAGTTCCCGCAGATGGAGTACAAGAGTCAATGAGACGCAGGATGGGGGATGGACCTGGAGGTCTGCGTACGCAGGGCCAGACATGAGGGACGTGATGATGGTGCAGAAGAGTCTCACACAGCAGACCTGAGAGGGCCCTCCGAGGAAATCCCACTTGCAAGGTCAGCCCTTGGCTGGCAGCTGGGAACGTGGAGCTCAGAAATGTTGTTGCCATTCCTGAGAAGAATGTCTCACTGCTCTAAATTGTTTGTACAAACGATGTGGTTTATGATAAATACCTGCTCCCCTGACAACCTGGAATTTTGGTACAAGCTACGCAGGGGGTGCCTACGTGCCCAGCCCCAATTAAAACCCTGGGTGATGATTCTTTAATGAGCTTCCCTGGTAGAAGACATTTCACACATGTTGTCACAAATAAATAATGCACTCTCTCTCTCCCTCTCTCTCTCTCTCTCTCTCTCTCTCTCTCTCACACACACACACACACACACACACACACACACACACACCAAATAAGCAAACAAAAACTCAACCCCTTTCATTTATGAAGGACTGAGGCAGTTGCATCTTTAGAAGTGATGGAGAATCACTACTGAATTCTGAATTAATCAAAAGCTTAAAATACAGTTTAAATAGGTGAGAAAAAAGACATCTAGTCTACCTGATGACAAGGAAGAAGTTTTAAAACTACAGTATGGTCCAAAACGCTCGAACAATCAAAATACTTGTCCCTTACAGCATAGACAGTTTTTTTTTAATCTGAATTTCATTTCACATGTAAGGAATACTTCCAAAAACCCCAATCATAAAGAAAGTGGCAACTTCAGCAGCCAGCAGGTTAAAATTAAGAAATGTTTTTAACCTAGTCTATTGACCTTAGCATAAGCTGATTACCTTGATACTAGGAAACCAAAGCTCAGTGCATTGAGAGAATGACTTGTGAGAACAAAAATCACCACCTTATTATTCACTGACATTAAAAAATAATGTTCTCTTGTTTTCTCCATTACTCTTCCAAACTGGGGGATAATTTTTAGGCAGTAGGGATTACTCGTTCCTTTGTTTGATTTAATTATACAGGAAAATTAATGTTATGTTGTCTTCTGGCCGAAGGGAAAAGATGACCTTCCCCAAAACTGTAAATGTCAACTTCTCGCAAGACCAAAGCGTCCCTGAAAGCCTCTTAATTACTTTTGACATTAGCCTTCAGACCAGCAGTGACAATCTCTCTTATTTTAGGAAAAAAATTTTAAGAACAAAAATAAATCCATTTCCCACCCCACCCCCATTTTACCATATTATTAACATACTGAATTTTTTTGTTTAAAATCAGTTTTAAATATTTTCCCTCCTCTGTACATAGGTAGTGGCCCCACAAACGCTTTCTAAATGAAGAGAGAATATATTTTAAATTTTATTTTTTAAAAGATACATGATACCCATATTAACAAATTGAAGGAGAAAAACCATATGATCATCTCAATAGATGCAGTACAAGCTTTGGACAAAATTCAACACCCATTTATGATAAAAAAACCTCCAGAAAGTAGGCAGAGAGGAAACTTACCTCAACATAATAAAGGCCATATATGACAAACCCACAGCCAACATCATTCTCAGTGGTGAAAAAGTGAAACCATTTCCACTAAGATCAGGAACAAGACAAGGTTGCCCACTCTCAACCCTATTATTCAACATAGTTTTGGAAGTTTTAGCCACGGCAATCAGAGAAGAAAAAGAAATAAAAGGAATCCAAGAAAAGGAGAAGTAAAACTGTGACTGTTTGCAGATGCCATGATACTATACATAGAGAATCCTAAAGATGCTACCAGAAAACTATTAGAGCTACTCAGTGAATTTGGTAAAGTAGCAGGATACAAAATTAATGCACAGAAATCTCTGGCATCCCTATACACTAATGATGAAAAATCTGAAAGTGAAATAAAGAAAACACTCCCATTTACCATTGCAGCAAAACGAATAAAATATCTAGGAATAAACCTACCTACGGAGACAAAAGACCTGTATGCAGAAAACTGTAAGACGCTGATGAAAGAAATTAAAGACGATACAGATGGAGAGATATACCATGTTCTTGGATTGGAAGAATCAACATTGTGAAAATGACAGTACTACCCAAAGCAATCAACAGATTCAATGCAATCCCTATCAAACTACCAATGGCATTTTTCACGGAACTAGAATAAAAAACTGCACAATTTGTATGGAAACACAAAACCCCGAATAGCCAAAGCAATCTTCAGAAAGAAAAACCGACCTGGAGGAATCAGGCTCCCTGACTTCAGACTATACTACAAAGCTACAGTAATCAAGACAGTATGGTACTGGCACAAAAACAGAAATATAGATCAATGGAACAGAATAAAAAGCCCAGAGATAAACCCACGCACATACGGTCACCTTATCTTTGACAAAGGAGGCAAGAATATACCATGGAGAAAAGACAGCCTCTTCAATAGGTGGTGCTGGGACAACTGGACAGCTACATGTAAAAGAATGAAATTAGAACACTCCCTAACACCATACACAAAAATAAACTCAAAATGGATTAAAGACCTAAATGTAAGGCCAGACACTATAAAACTCTTAGAGGAAAACATAGGCAGAACATTCTATGACATAAATCACGGCAACATCCTTTTTGACCCACCTCCTAGAAAAATGGAAATAAAACCAAAAATAAACAAATGGGGCCTAATGACACTTAAAAGCTTTTGCACAGCAAAGGAAACCATAAACAAGACGAAAAGACAACCCTCAGAATGGGAGAAAATATTTGCAAATGAAGCAACTGACAAAGGATTAATCTCCAAAATTTACAAGCAGCTCATGCAGCTCAATATCAAAAAAAACAAACCCAATCCAAAAATGGGCAGAAGACCTAAATAGACATTTCCCCAAAGAAGATATACAGATTGCCAACAAACACAAGAAAGGATGCTCAACATCATTAAATATTAGAGAAATGCAACTCAAAATCGCAATGAGGTGTCACCTCACACTGGTCAGAATGGCCATCATCAAAAAATCTACAAACAATAAATGCTGGAGACGGTGTGGAGAAAAGGGAACCCTCTTGCACTGTTGGTGGGTTTGTAAACTGATACAGCCACTATGGAGAACAGTACGGAGGTCCCTTAAAAAACTAAAAATAGAACTACCATATGACCCAGCAATCCCACTCCTGGGCACATACCCTGAGAAAACCATAATTCAAAAAGAGTCATGTACTACAATGTTCACTGCAGGTCTATTTACAATAGGCAGGACATGGAAGCAACCTAAGTGTCCATCGACAGATGAATGGATAAAGAAGATGTGGCACATATATACAATGGAATATTACTCAGGCATAAAAAGAAATGAAATTGAGATATTTGTAGTGAGGTGGATGGACCTAGAGTCTGTCATACAGAGTGAAGTAAGTCAGAAAGAGAAAAACAAATACCGTATGCTAACACATATATGTGGAATCTAAAAAAAAAAAAAAATGGTTCTGAAGAACCTAGGGGCAAGAGATGGGAATAAAGACACAGACCTACTAGAGAATGGACTTGAGGGCATGGGGAGGGGGGAAGGGTAATCTGTGACAAAGTGAGAGAGTGGCATGGACATATATACACTACCAAACGTAACATAGATAGCTAGTGGGAAGCAGCCACATAGCACAGGGAGATCAGCCCGGTGCTCTGTGACCACCTAGAGGGGTGGGATAGGGAGGGTGGGAGGGAGGGAGACGCAAGAGGGAAGAGATATGGGGATATATGTATATGTATAGTTGATTCACTTTGTTATAAAGCATAAACTAACACAACATTGTAAAGCAATTATACTCCAATCAAGATGTTAAAAAATTTTTTTAAGGTACATGATAAAATAGGACCTATGTCTTTAGGGTCAGTCTTTCTCCTGAAGCTTCATGAGACCTCACCATTCTTGCTAAAGCCTGAATGTCTATAGACGGCCAATTCAACACTTGCTTATGCACTAAACCTTCAAAAACCATTCACAAACGTAGAAAATATAAACTCAGGAGACAACGGTAGCATGGAAAAAAAAAAACACTTTGGCCTAACACATGAAATCAAAATGCATACGAAAAATCTAAAACGCAAATGAACCCAAGATAGTGTTTTCTAATGTCCAACGGGATAAGCACAGGGGTTAGAAGTCAGTCTCGGTACCTGGCATCAGAGCTGCAATAGTTTTCAGTTTCCCACCACTGGATGTGATGTCCTGAGTGGCTCCCACAGTGATGTTGGTATCTTTTATTCCTGGCTGGCAAAAAGAAACGTGGATTGCAGCAAAAGCCCCCAAAAAGCCAGTGATCCATTTCCAGTGTTTCAGAGGTATGAAGAAGGCAAAAGACAAGACAACCCACTGGATGGCTACCGAGACTGTCATCAGAGGTCCTAGAGAGAGCCGGTTCGCGGCACAGAGCACAGGAAAAGAACAAGCTTAGGTTAGAGCGGGATGAGAAGATCACGGAAAGTGAACTCGTGGATGCTGGTAGCTTTTATCATCTTTGCAAGAACTATGGCTGTGAATGTATACAAAACACCCAGAATCAGAAAATCCATAGAGACAGAGAGCGGACTGGTGGTTGCTAGGGGTTGGCGGGGGGAGAGAGTGACTACTAATGATTACAGGGCTACGTTCCTTCCTTGGGGAGTGTTGAAAATGTTCTGGAGCCTGACAGAGGCGATGGCTGCTAAACACTGTGCATGTACTAAATGCCATAGAATCGTACACTTTAAAACGGTTGAAGATTGGGATTGACATATACACACTACTATACATAAAACAGAGAACACACGGCACAGGGAACTCTACTCAATACTCTGTAATGGCCTATATGGGAAAAGAATCTGAAGAAGAGTGGATGACACGTATACGTATAACTGATGCACTTTGCTGTACGCCTGAAATTAATACAACATTGTAAATCAATTATACTCCAATAAAAAGTTTTTTAAAAGAGCTTAGATTTTAATACTGAAATGTCTAAAACAACCCGATAAAGATAAAATTTAAACGAATTAAAAAAAGCAGAAATAAATCATGCCAAAAAGAATAATTAAAAGGAGAACCTTCCACTTTAAAAAAAAAAAAGGTTGAATGCCATTTTCAAATGGTTAAAATGGTTATTTTATGTTGTGTGTGTTTGACCACACACTAAAAATATGGCTATGAAAGGAAAGGATAATGAGACAGGTAGAGACAGGTGTGAGGTGATAGGAACACTTTTTCCCTAGGAAAGAGATAATTGTACATTTTTATAGGTTTCCACGAGTTGAAGCAAAGGGGCAAATAGAAACGCTGAAGCTGGAGAACCCGGGAGAGACAGAACTCAGAGGAGACGCTGAGGAGAGGGCTCTGCGCTCGAGCAGGAGATGACCTTGACAGGCAAGAAAGAGAAGAGGCTAAGGAAGCAGGTACTTTCAGGTAGCTCTGCCTTGATCTTTTTTTTTTTTTTTTTTTTTTCCCTCTAGAATAAAAGGGAAACTTGTTACCTGAGAATCCAGGGAAGCAAGAATAGGAAAGGATGCTTACATGAGCAGTAGAAATGTGGCATAACCATCTCGGATAAGATGTTGGAGGAAGCTGTGAGGGGAAAGTGGAAGCATCTCTAAGTGGTACCAAGGGCCTAGGTGGAACTGGAATCCACAGCAGTGCCCCATCGGCACCCACTGGGGTCCTCTGGTTGGTTACTTCCTTTTTTCCCAGCAGGGCATGGTTGTCTGATGCTGGATCAGAAAGAGCAGATGGTTGTCTCAGTCTAGGGTTGGGCTTGGCAAAATGGGGAGAACAGGAAGCCAATGTGAGATCTCGACTTTTTGGTGGGAGAACTATTGGGGAAATGCTTTGCGGGATCTTGTACGTCCTTTGGCTGGATTTTAGAGACCTGACATGTTACTTTTGACAAAATCTCTTCCAGTTTTATCAAGGCTTTAGGGGGAGAGGGTTTGCTGAGCTCCTCACCCAAACATTCTGGAAGTTTCTTCCCTCAGCCTAGGAGGTCTTGGCCACTTAATGCCACTGCACCCAACTGTTAGTAAACATCATTCAAAATAGGTTTCAGACCTATATCCCTTTAAGAAATGCTGAATGACCAATAATTAAGAATAGAACTACCAAATGACCCAGCTATCCCACTTCCGGGTATTTATGCAAAGAATATGAAAGCACTAACCCAAAAGACATATGCATCCCTACGTTCATATGACATTATCTACCAACAGCTGAGATATGGAAACAACCTAAATGCCCATCCATGGATGAATGGATAAGGAAGATGTGGTGTGTACGCACACACACACAATGGAATACTCCTCAGCCATAAAGAAAGATGAAATCTTGCCATTTGCAGCAACAGGGATGGACCCAGGTGGTACTCTGTTAAAT
This sequence comes from Pseudorca crassidens, assembly GCF_039906515.1. NCBI lineage: Eukaryota > Metazoa > Chordata > Mammalia > Artiodactyla > Delphinidae > Pseudorca > Pseudorca crassidens. The sequence goes on from NC_090318.1 coordinate 6,544,013, forward strand.
GAAATAAGTCAGACAGAGAAAGACAAATACCATATAATTGTACTCACATGGGGAATATAAGATACTAATAAACAAACAAACAGAATAAATGAGCAAACCACATCAAACAGAAACAAGTATGTAGATACAAAGAACAGAGTGGTGTTTATCAGAAGGGAGGCGTGGGGGGAGAGTTAAATGGGTAAACGGGGTCAAGTGTATGGTGATGGATGGAAACTAAATTTGGGTGGTAAGCATGCCGTAGGGTACACAGAAGTAGAAATATAATGCTGTACACATGAAACATATAATGTTATATATCCATGTTTCCTCAGTAAAAACAAGTTTTAAAGGCAGAAATGCCTAGTGAAAAAAATTAGCAGAATTTTTTCCTGTTCGATTTCAGATTAATATGATAATGTCAAGCATAAACCCGTGAGAGGAGATCACGGCATCCAGCAGCAGCCACCTTTGCTTGACCTAAGAACTCAAGGATATGGTGGGCCACGGAGGAGTACCTCGAGTGCCTCAGACCACACCGAAATGTACAGGGCTGGGCGGTAAGCAGGTGGGTGTTTCACGGGATCCTGGATTGGCAGTCATGGGTCAGGAACACCCTGAGGACAGAGTTTCGTGTGTACTGGATATTTTCTGTGGCAAAAGTCCATAGCTTCCACCGGATTCTCCGAGGACACCATGATTCCCAAACACTGTTGATTGCCACTGCAGAGGGAAAGGACTGACTGGGAAACGGGCAGAGAGAATGAGCTGAGGTTAGATGGCAAGTGGCCTAGCTATCGTTTATAGGGCAAAATTCCCTCAGGTGCCAAAAGGAGGTTTTCCAAACATCTATTACACAACCTATCGGGACGTGAGGGCTGAAGGTGCAAAGGAAGATAATCCCAGTGAACACAATTTTCACAACTTGGAGGAAGAGGCAAGATGCACACAAGTGAAATTAACTAGACCTAAAATAATGACAGAGATGGGTAAGGTCATACCTCCAGCTCACTACAGGTTCAACGTGACACCCCCCTCTCATCATGTTGGCTCCTGGAAGGCCCGGAGGTGAGAGAGAAATGGACAAAGACAGGAGGCTACTTATCCGTGATGCGCTGTCTTCAACAAAACGTCCTCCTGGTCCTAAGCTAAATACCGTGGTTTAAGCAGTATGTCATCTTTATGAATCCAAGCCCAGAAGTGCGAACATCTTACTCATAAAATATACGATGATTCCATCTTGGTAGTTGCTGAAGTAGTTCTACTACTTCCTTCTCCCCTTAAGAGTGGGCTGTGTTGCCTTTCCCAGCAGGTTTTGATTTTCAAGGAGACATTCTTCACTAGATCTGGTCTCCTGAACTTTGTATAAGGTTAGAATCGCTGATCCTGGAGCCCTGTTAGTGATCACCCCTCTTAACCTGTCTGGCCTGTGCCAACGGATTACCCCTGCTGAGACTTCTGTCCAGAACCAGATGGTCTGTCTAGTTAACCAGGAGAGGCTGATCTCATTAGCTTTTAGGACATCAAAAGAGTGCTCAAGTGGAGTATTTGTCACCTTTTTATGGTTTAAAAGACATCAAATACCATCTTCCTGGTTTCAATGGCCTTCCCTAAACAAGAACAATACTTTCATCTCTGTAGGTCTTCCGTGGCTGCCACAGCCCTCATCAAATGTGAAATTAAAAAAAGGAATAAATAATTACATCTATTTGATCTACCTGAAGGCTTCGGTTAAAATCAATCCAGATAATAAAGATGAAACTTACAAGGATTTCTATAATGTTTGACAAGACAATTACAAAGACAAGCAATGTAACAACAGTTCCTAAATCTTGCTTATGTATATTCCCTGGCTCAACTATCTGAGGGCTTAAATATGTGCATTTTATGCCATCAGTATAATTACCCCAACTGTTTAGCCTTTATATGAAAATAAAAGGAAAATCTTTGCTTACTTTATGGTTTTTGGCTCAAAGTATGTACATAACATTGTGGCTGGATTTAATTTTACCTTTGTGCATAGAAATCTACAGACAATTGCAATGAAGGGATCATTTATTATCATAACCCAACCACTGACATCTTGTCTAGGTGAATCATGAATTTTGCCCACACTCGGTCCGGTCAATTTTCTCAGAGCTGAGGGATATTCAAGCAAAGACACACATGGGGCTCAACTAGACAGGGTCAGGGGGACATTTGCGTGGGGACTGGTCATGTAGGAAATGCACAGGAGACTGAGATCTACTTTTATGATCTTCAGTGTCAGTAACAGAGAACAAAATGCTTCGAACAGCCTCACCACCCACTGCCTCAGAAAATCTCTAAAAGCAATGCTCTGATATTTATATGGGTTGCATCAGGAGTTGCAATCTTAGGGGCAAAATGAGAACTCCTTTCTCTGCATATGCTCCAGAGTTTCTGTAACTTCTCTCCTCTCAGAAACATCCCAAACCACCCGTCCTGCTTACTGTTCCCATCACACCTAGGACTACTCAGTATAAGGGGTCGATTGGTTAAAGAAAATGCAACTAGAAAGAGAATCAAAGAAAATGACCCTCAAAAGGGAACTTGGGACACCTTCAGGAATCCAACTATAACATTTTTAGGTAGATCAATACAAATCTTTGGAAACCTTCATATTAAAATGTAAATATTCTGCTATTACAGTAAAATCAATCGGGTGTAGAACAAATAGACCAGTTTTTAGTCTGCTTCTAACTAGCTGTGCAACTTTGGGTGAGATAATAAAGCATCTGGAGTTTCTGTGAAATGGAGGGGCCTGGACTGACTAATTTCACCTTGAAGTCCCATGAAGTAATGAGGTCATGGACTGCAGTCTTCTGGTCTTTATTAGGGAACCATATATTATTTTGCAGGATTCCTGTACTAGGTTAACGGATTTCTCTTTCCTCTACCACATAGTTTTTCAAACCATTGTCATGACTTATCTCTACTTCTATTTTGTATTTGAATAAGACTCAATTCACCCAGATTTTTCAGAGAGCATTGCTAAACTCCGTAGATTAGGCTGGTGTGCATCATTTATAAAATATTTACAGCATCTAGTAGAGAGCTCTATATAATAAACGGCTTCTATTTAAATGATGATAGACTGTTTCACATTTTCAACTTGGCTTTTTCAGTAGATGTATTCTCAGCCTCATTGGATTTCCGATTTTACTTTAAAATAGCTCTAATCAGGGCTTCCCTGGTGGCACAGTGGTTAAGAATCCGCCTGCCTATGCAGGGGACACGGGTTCGAGCCCTGGTCCGGGAAGATTCCACATGCCGCGGAGCAACTAAGCCTGCGGACCACAACTACTGAAGCCTGCGCACGTAGAGCCCGTGCTCCACAACAAGAGAAGCCACTGCAATGAGAAGCCCGCACACCACGACGAAGAGTAGCCCCCGCTTGCCGCAACTAGAGAGAGCCCGCGCACAGCAACGAAGACCCAACGCAGCCAAAAATAAATAAGTAAATTTATTTTAAAAAAGCTCTAATCAAATATGCAATTTAACAATCTTACTCATAGATAATTTTTATCTATATTTTTCGTTTTGCTTTTTGTTGCATAACAATAATAGGGAAGGATCTCCAACAAAAACAATTTTCTAGATTAAAGTTGGAAGCCTCTGGTTTTATTTTTGAAAAGCCACAGTTAGTCTGAAATGCATTATTAAGTTGTCTGTAATGATACTTAAAAGCTGGAGGAGTTTAATTCCATAATAGCTGTTTCATTTTTAAATCTGACACATCTTCAGTTTATGTAACGTGTCTGAGATTGCACAGCTGTTTTTATTTATAGTCTAATGGGGGAATTTCACTTGTCAAAGACGCTATGACACATAAATGTCCTTGTGTGCGTTGCATTCTGGAACACAGTCCACTTACAAGCCAAGAAAATGTCGAGGAATATGATTAAAATCCTTTTAGCTGCAAAGAGACTGAAATATTCTTCTCAAGTTCCTACTCTTCAAGGGCTATTACAAGAGAAGTCCACATGCAAAAGAAGCCACCAATTTACATAACATGCTTACTATTTTTAATTAAGAAAAGACAGTCAAAATCATCTTCAGACCTCAATACTGGCAACATTCATCAGTAGTAATAGGAGGGCGATGTACTGCGATGATGCAAAGACTCCGATAAACTGGAAGGCAGTGAGGAGGGTTTTTCAGGGGTTTCACTGAGGAGGGATGGGTTTGCATAGAAGAGAGACATCCAGCCATCTGCCTGCCTCTGTCTGATTTGGGTTACTTACCGGGCTTCTATCGAAATGCTGCCCAACACAAAGACAATACAGATTCTAGGGACCGGCATTGCCACTTGTTAATTGCCTGGCTCTCTTATAAAGTACACACTAGATTTATTTTCCTACATGCAAGCACATGATCTATCTTTGTTTCCAAGCAATGATGACTGAAAGGTACCAAGTGGAAGACCTTTGCCATTTCTTCTTCAATAAACGTCAGCTAGTTCCCTTCTCATCCTTCCCATTTAAGTTGACCATAGGAACCCCAACGTGACCTGGGTTTTCCTTCTCTTGCCTCACAGTCGGCTTGCTGATGGTCAAGGGACACACCCAACTCAAGGTTATTTCAGGAGCAACTGCGTCCATATGCCATGGAGCGATGGTCTTTTCAAGTAAGGCTATTTGAAGAGGTCATAAAATATTCATGTATTCTTATGTATTTCTTCTCTGTGCTTGCTTGTTTTAAAATGCAATTCTCCTCGTAAATATTTTGTTGCCAAAATTTATTGGAATAAACAAGGAGTGTTACCTGATTATACAACTTTTACATCTGTATCTGTGGGAGCTCTGCTGCAGTGTTTTCAGACTGATAGTAGTAGAACTAGTTTTGATAGTTTTTGATAGTAAAACCCCATGCAATATCCCATCAGTACTGGGAGGACTTTTAAAAAATGGATTGCCTTTGACAACATGAATAATGGGTTTCCTATTCACGTTAGAAAACAAAAATTTATTACAAAGATAAGTCAGAAATGCCCGTGAGCAGAAAGTTCTATTCAGCTACTCATTTTCATAAGACCTGCAAAACATTTTTCTGTGCAACATATTCAGATATTTTGAATTCAGCAAGGGAGTCAGATGTTCTATTATTAAAAAATATGTGTTTATATGTGGAGATCACCTGAATTATTTCCTACCTTCTTCTTTAATTTTCACTTCACATTTATTTTGCATGTGTTTCTGAGTTGTGTTTTTACAATAAAGGCTCCCTTTTCTATAGATTCGGTGTTCTCTTCTTATGAAATTACTCAAAATTACTTTTCTAATTCTACAAAATGTAGACAATCAACACTGTTACTTTAAATTTAAGCTGAATTATTCATTTCTCCCCAACAGCATTACAGTTTTCCAGCAGTTGGGAAACTGAAACAAATGATGGGATTGCAAGCAACGGTGAGGCACCTGTCAGACAGGTACAGGGCTGATTAACAGACATCCCCTGAAAGCCCTTTCTGTCAGTTCACTGCGAAAAAGCAGACTGCTCACCCCACCTGATCCCAGATATACGTCTGTTTCTGATTCTTCAGCAGTGAAGTTGCTGGGTCAGAGACCAAGTCTTTCTATTAAAAATTTCTAGGCTCCAAAGTTCCTCTAATGCAAGCAATATCAACATTTTCTTTCTCTCTCTAATCTCAAATAAAAATAGCATTTTATTCAGCAGTTTTAAAATAGAAATTTTCAATCTCCAGTAGGAGATGGACTTGCCTGAATTTATTTGAAAATATCTTTTGGTCTATTTTCAAAACTTGCTTCATTTTCACTGAGTGGAAATCATCTCAGTGAGTTAAGCCTTCATTTTAGTCATTACCAGGACTACCTAATGTAGGCTCTTTTGATCAAAACACACTACGACATTTTTGAAGAGACATTTTGAGTTCTGAAAAAGAAAGCTTCACCCATAGTCTTTGAGAGTTAAAAAAGGTGGCAAAGTATGGATTGGTATAAGCCTAAATAGATATTGGTGTAAGATCAAGTAAGTATTATCATTATTACAAAGCTTCTCATAAGGACTCACTGGAGCATTGTTTAAACTTTATCGTTCAAAGAAATTGAAATGATACAGATAAAGATAAAGAAAACATGGAAGTCAAATCCTGAAACTAAGCTGTGAGAACCCAGTTTCACAAACGTGAAGCTGAAAAGAATGGAGAACACCCTCTGAACAGCTCGGAAACTCCCATGACAATACGTTTTGCGGGGCGCCAGCCAGAGCTCACTCGCTAGATCGTCCTTGGCTTCTGCAGGATGAATCCACATTTTCCAGATCCTGGATATTCTGATACCATGGTATGTCTTGCCCACATTTCTTAGGGAGTAAATGATGTGGAAACTTCCTTCAACAATCAGCCACAACACGCAATTCTCCCAATTATTCAGTGTTTTGTTCGGAATCAAAGGCCCTTTTTCTAATTCATTGGTAGCACTGGGATATAACTTTCGCACACTTGTACTTAATCCAGCACACGCTCATTCCCTTGGCGGGACGACAGGAGAAGCAGAGCTCTGCATGGCACACATGCCTCCAGCCCTTTGCCCACAAGGCCTTGTTAACTGTGAGCGAGCAGCAAAGGATGGGGGAAAACAATAGGAATATTTTAAAGCTGTGGTTTTCTGGATGAAAACATACCATACAGCCTAATTATTTCCTTACTCTGTGTGTATTAGCGTACATAACCCAAACTTCCGAGCTGTCAAAGCAAACCTCAGAGACGGGGAAGGTTGACAGGGAAAAAGCCAAACAACAAAACAGCGCGTTTTTCAAGGATGGGGATTTTCAGTTCAATTAGATTTCCTTGCTATCGAAATAACGGGGCTCAGGGACCCACAGAGCCAGAGGAGAAAGTATGTCAACGTAACGTAACAATGTCCAAAACGGAGTAGAAAATATGTCAACGTAACATAACAATGTCCAAAGTATTTCTCCTTTTTCTATCTGCTTTACTTCAGCCATTCTGCTTGAATTTCTATCATTGGAATTTATGGTAAATATATTGAATGTCATGCGGTAAAAGTAACAACCTCTTTAGAGGATACCGAGTTTCACAGGCAACAAACACCAAATCACTTTTTAAAAACTCAGTGCCAACCAGTTCACTGAGGTCAGACACTCGCCATCATCCACCCTTGGTTTAAAACCCTTAAATCTTTGAAGGCTAGTGTCCTTGGGGTCTCTCCAGAATGACACGTGAGGGAGAAAATCAGAATCATCAGTAGGACAGGTCCAGACAATGGGGCATTGTATTGCCTGAAACAAGGACTGCATTAACTCTCCTGAGTATAAAGTAGAGAAAGAAGATATTTTTCAGAACTATTTAAATAAATGTCATTCTGTTTATCAAAACAGAGAAATCTGGCAGGCGTTTCGCACCATATGGGGCTTTTGAAAATATATGAGAAACATCTGATTATGTGTTTAGTTGAATATTATTAAAACTGTATGCAAACCCTTGGGAGAGCTTTTAGCCAAAGTTCCCTAAAATCACCCTCTGGAGCATCCTATATGACATATTATTGTGTGCATAAAATTATTCTGATATAAATAAAACAGAGCATCAGTGAAACCCACACCGTCCTCCATCACTGAGCTGATTCCATGTATAACTGTAATTATAAATATCCATAATCATTTATTTTGACTCGAAGGGTCATTTAGTAAAGCCAGAACCTATAATTTGTGACGGTAGTAAGATCAGTATAATAGCGAGGGTCTCACGCTACTTAGGAAAGACAAATATACCCCACAAGCCGGAAGAGCAGGTAGCTGGGAGACTGAGTGTGGAAGGAGGGAGAATGAGCGATGGTCAGCTATTGCTCCTCTGAGGCATGTAAACACCATCAGAGCCTCTGTCACAACCTCACATCCACTACTTAAAAACCAAAGTTTGCTCTCAAGGAATGCAAGTTCAAAACCAGGTACCATCTAAGGCTGGGGAGGTCAAGAACACTCTTATTTCCTTTGTACTTGCAAGGTTAACTAGATGTTTACCAAAGGAATCGACTTAGATGTAAACGTCACGTCAAGTTGCTAAGAAGAGCCCATGCAAAATATTTCAGAGTCGGAGTTATGGAATGTAAGATTATGTTTATGAGTGGGACGTTACAGATGCTGCCATTAATGAACGAAAAATTAAATATATTCAAACCCAGCGCTCACTAACATCCATTTGAAACCTATAGTCTCAGTATATCAGGTTCCGGTAAGGACAGCAACCAGGTGCTCTTCTCAGAGCAGGATTCCCCCTTGACGTGAAGTCCCCAACACACCCTTCGCGAGCAACAGGCAGCATGTGTCGACGCTACACGCATTCACCCGTTCCTTTACTATCTCTATTTTCTAAAATACTTTCATGGTAAAATTTGAGGGTGTTTTCCCTTACTATTTCTTGGAGAGTGAGCGATAAGAAAACAGTGTAGAACACAGATTTAGGAAGGAGATAAAAAAACATCGGTGAGATACGGAATGGAGCTGTGCTGGCAGAAGCGTGCATGAAAATCATTGTAGCTGCGACCCAGCAAGTTGTTTTTACTTTCTGGCAATTTCGGCGCACTCCCCAATCTCTCCTTTTTGCTTCCACTTGTACCTACCATCCAGAGACGATTCGCCACGAATTTATGAAGTGCCCGACTCCATGTTAATTTCCTACCTGTGGAACACGGGTTTTTCCCTTGTGTTTCCTAAGTGTGTATAACATTTAATCAATCTCGGTTACAGCATAATTCCTTTCCAACAAGGACTCAACGACTGTCTGCATCAATCTGTTTCTTCAATGGCTGGCATCAGGCACCACAATGGCATGCATTTGTAAAAGTGGACTTTTCAGGTCTTTATTTCAAGTCTATTTGCCATCGTTGGGGTAACTCCTTAGAGCTCTACCACCCTAGAAAACACACACACTATAAATTTAAATCATAAATAGAGTTACTAGATATGACCCAAGATGCCGTATTAAGTTTGAATTACATTTTCTTGGGACATCTAAAAAATGATCTGATGAATTTTATATGAAATTCAGCTTCAGGCATCTTGTATTTTTATTTGCTAAATGTGGCAAAGCTAGCCATAAATGCAAATTGTGCACGTCCATAAAACAGCATTAGAGGAGAGTGAATTAATATTTGTTTCCATTCATGAATAATATAAATAACATAAATAACAAAATACAAGCAGGTTACAAGTCAGTACTCCTATTGGTTGTAACAAGGAAGACTTGGATAGAAAATCCCTTGATCAAAGCAAACCTTTGATCAGCTGCAAAGTGAAAGACTTGCTCACGTGTGCCCGACATATGTTAATGTGCTTGGCGAGAATAAAGCATGGTACGTATATTAGAGTCAGAAAGATACTCCGAAGACGTAACTGCAGCATCTGAAATCTCCTACAAAGAATTAACACAGCTTGGCACAGACCAAGCCAACACCAGCAAGTGGGATAACATGTCCTGTGGAGAAATCTGCAGTGTCTATCCCAACTACGCAACTCCATCACTGTAGCTCAGATGCAGCTACAGACAGTAGAGAAAGGAAGGCGTGTAACTGTGTCCCAATAAAACTTTATTTATAAAAACATGGGGCTGCGTGGATTTGACCCGCTGGCTCTAGTTTGCCATCCCCTGACCCAGGACAAACAAAGAGTTTGTTAGGAGCTCCTTACACCAGTGATAAGCTTTTTCCTCAGAGGAAGAAACAGCAATTGCAAGAAGTATTCAATGCTGTCAATGCTCTAATACAATAACAAGGGATTTGGTTTGGTGATATTATAAAAACTCAAACTCGCCATTATAGTTAGGAAGAGGAGTTAGTTATCTTGTTCATGAAATCAACTACATCGTTAAATAAGGTCTAAATTTGGAGTTTTGGAAAAATTAAGAGGTCTACATACCCATGGTGGATTAACAATACATGTTCTCTCTCTCCTTTTCAAAGCTCACAATAATGGTATGTCAATCAATGTAGTGATTCATAATGACAGACAGAATGCGGGAGGAGACAGTAGCAGAGGAGATTTTAACACATTTTGGAAACTGGGAAGTGAATGTAAGATGCTCATTGAGTAGGAAAGCAAGTAGAATTACAATCCGAGCTCTGCTCACACACTCTGTTTCCGTTTGAGGAGACAGGCCAGGCCTGAGACATGCTGCAGAGGCTGGGCAGTGTGACACTGATGCCAGCTTTCCTTAACCAACCTCAATCTCACCTATCGCATTATCTCAGGCTGTCTTTCAAGAGACATCCTTTGCTACTAACAAAGCGAAAAGAACATTATTTTAAAATGCTGAACAAGAAAAGGTGTTTTTCCCGTGTAGCTCACTGCAAACAAGCCTTTGCAGAGTCTCCACACACAGTCCGGTGCGAGTGGTGTGTCATGAGTTAGAAGGAAACTTCTCTCAGCAGGTGAATCGCTGCAGGCTAGTAACCTTGATTTTATTAAATGCCACTGACGGGAGTCAGCCTCTACCCAATCTTCACATTACTTTGGATTTAAACCTTCAGAAGAAAAAAATCCGATGCGCTTTCTTTGGGATTTGGTGTGTTATCCAATAACAATGGAAACCTACTTTACCAAAAAAAGCAATGCTGTATTTACTTAAATTACAGTCAATCGCACCTCATTTCATCATATAAAATGTTTAACATTTTATTTCTCATTAATAAGACATAAAACATACAGGCTCCTGGGATAATTAATTCTTAGTTTTTTTATCTTTTCTTTTTCATTAAACAAAGAGGAAAAGTAAGATCATGATGTCTCACAGAATTAATAGAGTTATGTCTGAATGTTTATAGATGATTCTTAATGATTCCCAAAAGCCTATCGACAGCACACATATTTACCAAAAGAATACCATGTCATTTATCACAACCCTTGCTTAATAAAAACTTGCAATTTTATACAACACATCACATTACATTTACTGCAAATTAAATAATGAGTAACAGGATATAGGTTTATTCTTGTTTATATAAACCTACAATAAAAATGGATAAATTCATTAGCTCTTTACTGCTTTTGATAATTAGTCTTACAAATGTCTACTGTAATTTATTCCCCGGTAGGTCTCAAGATGTTCTTTGAAACATAAATTAACTCATGCATTTCACTTGAACTATTTTGTCTGAATGTTTTTTTTTGTTTTGTTTTGTTTTGTTTTTGCGGTACGTGGGCCTCTCACTGCTGTGGCCTCTCCCGCGGCGGAGCACAGGCTCCGGACTTGCAGGCTCAGCGGCCATGGCTCACGGGCCCAGCCGCTCCGCGGCACGTGGGATCTTCCCGGACCGGGGCACAAACCCGTGTCCCCTGCATTGGCAGGCGGACTCCCAAACACTGCGCCACCAGGGAAGCCCTTGTCTGAATGTTTTGACGGAAAGGAAGTCTGATATGGTTGATTACTTTGAAAAAGACACTGATTTGCTTATTAGTTTCATGGTAGAAATTTCTCATTTACTGAGAAAGGCTTATACATAGATCCAAGGTTTTGACAAAAGCGCATGTAGGGCACATCTTTATCAAAAAATGCAGTGTTGGGAAAGGTTTATTGTACTTCAACAATATTTAGATTGTTCTCAACTCTGTTCATTGGGTTAAAAGAGTACCTCTAAGGGAAAAAAAATGTAAAATTAATCATCATTTTACAAGTCCTCATAACTATTTTTGGTTTAAGTATGAGAATTTGAGAAAAATTAACTTGGTGATGGGTAATAAATCCTTTGGAAGATCGTTATTTCCAAGTGTTTGTTTTCGCAAAACTGAAGGATGACCCGATGGAATAGCCAGCAGCTACATTTTGGAGGGGAGGGGAAGTTTGCTCCCCAGGGGAGATTTGGCAGTGTCTGTAGGCATTTTTGGATGACACAACTGAGCAGATACCACTGACATCTAGTGGAAGAGGCCAGAGATGCTGCTAGAAATCCCGCAATGCATAGGACACTTCCTTAGCCTCCAAGTAATTACCGGATCCCAAATGTTAACTGTGTCCAAGTTGAGAAACCCTTATATACGGATTTCTAAATAAATTTAAAATGGGGAAAAAACCTCTACTTATCTCATTAAAAGATTCACTTAAAGAAATTTTATTTAATAATTATGAATGTGTATGCTTTAATTAAACAATGTCTGTTTATGTTGCTTTGATTAACTATGTAATAATAATAAATGTAATGATAACACAAACTAGAAAAATATTTTAAACTCTTCAGGCTTATGGTTACACGACATTTTTTAAAAGTAACGTTTAAAATAACTTATAGTATTGTTTCAGGTAAGTGTCTTAGTCTGTTCAGGCTTCTATAACAAAATACCAGAAACTGGGTGTCTTAGAAAGAACAGAAATTTGTTTCCCACAGTTCTGGAGGCTGCAAGTCCAAGCTCGAAGCACCACAATGGTCAGGCGAGGGCCCTCTTCCTGGCTCATAGCTGAGTCCTCACATGGGAGGGGGGGGGCAGTGAGGGTGCTCTCTGGGGTCTCATCTATAAGGGCTCCACCCACATGACCTGATCACCCCCCCAAAGTTCTATCTCTAAATACCATCATATTGGAGGTTAACATTTCAACACATGAACTGTGGCAGGCTAGGGCACAAACATTCAGACCAAACAGTAAGTAAAACAAGTTATCAATAAAAGTTTTTCGAGCATCATATAATATTACTTTAGGATAAAATTCTCTGCAGAAATCAGAATGGAAACTAAAATTCAAGGAAGAAAAGAAATGACGTAAAATTTCATCCTGTTAGGACAGTGCTTCTTCAGGGTCTTTAATTGCTTATAATAGGTATCGACTTGCTGCAGTGATCAGATTACACTGAGCATGTTTAAAAGAGTGATCTTACAGTTCTGTGTTAAGCTGTCTATAGGGACAGTACGCTGGAAATTTTATTTTTTCTGTCTAGTTAAGACGATGATGTATAATTCTGGATGTAACCAAAGTGTGCTAAAAGTTGCGCAGGGTGGCAAGATCCTTTCAGAGAGTATTTAAGCGAGAATGTTTGAAGACCATGGCTGTACAGATGGCCAGTGCAATTCACAAAAAGCACAGGGGGCTCCAGACAGATGAGCAGGATAAACCCCTTCCCAGTCAAAGTCCTCATGCCTTTTCTACTCTTGTAGCCCAAAAGCATTTTGAACAGCAAATTTTCAAATCCAAATATACAGGTATATCTTGGAGATATTGCAGGTTTGGTTCCAGACCATCACAATAAAGCTAATATTGCAATAAAGCGAGTCAAACTAATTTTTTGGTTTCCCAGTGTATTATAAAAGTTATGTTTATGGGGCAGAGTCAAGATGGTGGTGTGGGGGGGCTTCCCTGGTGGCGCATGGTTGAGACTCCGCCTGCCGATGCAGGGGACACGGGTTCGTGCCCCGGTCCGGGAGGATCCCACATGCCGCGGAGCGGCTGGGCCCGTGAGCCATGGCCGCTGAGCCTGCGCGTCCGGAGCCTGTGCTCCGCCACGGGAGAGGCCACATCAGTGAGAGGCCCGCGTACCGCAAAAAAAAAAAAAAAAAAAAAAAAAAGATGGTGATGTGGGAAGATGCCGAGTTAGCGTCTCCCCACAACTAGGGCGCCTGCTGGCCGCAGGTGGGGGAACCTGATGCCCAAGGAGACGGGAGGAACCCCCAAGTGACCGGTAGGACATGGTGGGGGGTACTGAGGGGGGAGGAGAAGTGGAGGCCAGGTAGGATCAGCGCCCCTGAGGCCAGGGAGAACAGGAAAGGCAGGCGGGAGGGGCCCTGCGGGAGGGGCCCTGCGGGAGGGGCAGGAGAGGAGCGGAGGGTGACTGCCCTGCCCACTTGGCTGGGGACCCTGCTGAGTTTCCAGGCCAGTCCCCTGCCCTCCAGCTCCCTCCATTCCCCCAGCCACATTGGTCCTGGGGGCATAGGAAGGAGGCCAAGGGGAGAACAGGAGAGGAAGGTGGGAGGGGCCCTCTGGGAAGAGAGGAGCGGAGGGCGTTTGCCCCACCCACTGGAGCCCAGGAAGCCTGCCAGGCTCCCAGGTGAGGTCCCCTGCCCTCTGAGACCAGGGGTGGAGGGCATGCCTGGGCCCCTTCTGTTCCTTGAGCCTAAGCCCCACCCCCAACAGTCCCCAGGGCCTTTTCCAGCCCTGTGGGTCCTGAGCATAGGCCCCACCCACTGCCCAAACCTCCTACTTGCTTAGGCCCCGCCCTCCACAGCCAAGGCCTTCCCCCCACCCCTTTTTTTTTCTCTCTTTTCCCTCCTACTCTTTTATTTTTACTATTGTGGTACTGATGTACCTTCCGGTTGTTGATTCATCTATATTTTTATTTTCATATTCTTTCTAATGTATCTGTTAGTTTCCTAGTCTAATTTTATTTTTTACTTTGTTATTGCTTTCTCTCTCTCTCTCTCTCTTTTTTTTTTTTGCCACCCCACACAGCTTGTGGGATCTTGGTTCATGAGCTGGGGGTCGGGCCGAAGCTCCTGCAGTGGGACCTCCGTGTCAGAACCACTGGACTAACAGAGAACCTCAGACCCCAGGGAATATTCATCAGAGGGAAGTCTCCCGGAGGTCCTCATCTCAGCATCAAGACCCAGCTCTACCCAACAGCCTACAAACTCCAGTGTTGGAAGCCTCAGGTCAAACAACCAATAAGACAGGAACACAATCCCACTCATAAAAAAAAAAAAAAAAAGAGAGACAGCAAAAAAATATGTCACAGATGAAGGAACAAGGTAAAAACCTACGAGACCAAATAAATGAAGAGGAAATACACAATCTACCTGAAAAAGAATTCAGAGTAATGAGAGTAAAGATGATCCAGAATCTCAGAAACAGAATGGAGGCACAGACTGAGAAAATACACGAAAGGTTTGACAAAGATCTAGAAGAACTAAAGAACAAACAAACACAGATGAACAACACAATAACTGAAATGAAAAATACACTAGAAAGAATCAATAACAGAAAGAGGCAGAAGAACGAATAAATGAGCTGGAAGACAAAATGGTGGAAATAACTGTCGAGGGGCAGAATAAAGAAAAAAGAATGAAAAGAAATGAAGACAATCTCAGAGACCTCTGGGACAACACTAAATGCACTAAAATTCAAATTATAGGGGTCCCAGAAGAAGAAGAGGAAAAGAAAGGGTCTGAAAAAATATTTGAAGAGATTATAGTTGAAAACTTCCCTAACATGGGAAATAGTGACCCAAGTCCAGGAAGCACAGAGAGTCACATACAGAATAAACCCTAGGAAAAACACACCAAGACACATATTAGTCAAACTATCAAAAATTAAATTCAAAGAAAAAAAATTAAAAGCAGCAAGGGAAAAACAAAAAAATAACATACAAAGGAATCCTCATAAGGTTATCAGCTGAGTTTTCAGCAGAAACTCTGCAGGCCAGAAGGGAGTGGCAGGACATACTTAAAGTGATGAAAGAGAAAAACCTACAACCAAGATTACTCTACCCAGCAAGGATCTCATTCAGATTCAACAGAGAAATCAAAAGCTTTTCAGACAAGCAAAAGCTAAGAGAATTCAGCACCACCAAACCAGCTCTACAACAAATGCTGAAGAAACTTCTCTAGGCAGGAAACACAAGAGAAGAAAAAGACACACAAAAACAAACCCAAAACAATTAAGAAAATGGTAATAGGAACAAACATATTGATAAT
The DNA here is from genome assembly GCF_039906515.1 of Pseudorca crassidens. Taxonomy (NCBI): domain Eukaryota; kingdom Metazoa; phylum Chordata; class Mammalia; order Artiodactyla; family Delphinidae; genus Pseudorca; species Pseudorca crassidens. The sequence goes on from NC_090318.1 coordinate 6,559,661, forward strand.
AACCTTCAATGTAAATGGATTAAATGTCCTAACCAAAAGACACAGACTGGCTGAATGGATACAAAAACAAGATCCCTATATATGCTGTCTACAAGAGACCCACTTCAGACCTAGGGACACATACAGACTGAAGGTGAGGGGATGGAAAAAGATATCCCATGCAAATGGAAATCAAAAGAAAGCTGGAGTAGCAATTCTCATATTAGACAAAATAGACTTTAAAATAAAGACTATTAAAAGAGACAAAGGACACTACATAATGATCAAAGGATCACACAAGGAAGAAGATATAACGATTATAAATGTTTATGCACCCAACATAGGAGCACCTCGATACATAAAGCAAATGCTATAACAACCATGAAAGGAGAACTCGACAGTAACACAATAATAGTGGGGGACTTTAACACCCCACTTACACCAATGGACAGATCACCCAAACAGAAAAGAAATAAGGAAACACAAACTTTAAATGGCACAATAGACCAGATAGATTTAATTGATATTTATAAAACATTCCACCCAGAAGAGGCAGAATACACTTTCTTCTCAAGTGCACATGGAACATTCTCCAGGATAGATCACAGCTTGGGTCACAAATCAAGTCTCGGAAAATTTAAGAAAACTGAAATCGTATCAAGCATCTTTTCTGACCCCAACACTATGAGATTGGAAATCAATTACAGGAAAAAAACTATAAAAAACACAAATACATGGAGGCTAAACAGTGTACTACTAAATAACCAAGAGATCACTGAAGAAATCAAAGAAGAAATTTAAAAAATACATAGAAACAAATGACAACAAAAACACGATGAGCCAAAATCTATGGGATGCAGCAAAAGCAGTTCTAAGAGAGAAGCTTAGAGCAATTCAACCTCACCTCAAGAAACAATAAAATCTCAAATAAACAATCTAACCCTATACTTAAAACAACTAGAGAAAGAAGAACAAAGAAAACCCAAAGTCAGAAGAAGGAAAGAAATCATAAAAACCAGAGCAGAAATAAATGAAATAGAAATGAAGAAAACAACAGCAAAGATCAATAAAACTAAAAGTGGTTCTTTGAGAAGATAAACAAAACTGATAAATCCTTAGCCAGACTCATCAAGAAAAATAGGAAGAGGACACAAATCAATAAAATTAGAAATGAAAAAGGGGAAATCACAACTGACATCGCAGAAATACAAAGGATTATAAGAGACTGCTACAAAAAACTATATGCCAATAAAATGGACAACCACGAAGAAATGGACAAATTCTTGGAAAGGTACAACTTTCCAAGACTGAACCAGGAAGTATTAGAAAATATATACAGACCTATCACAAGTAATGAAATTGAAACCATAACTACAAATCTTCCAACAAGCAGAAGTCCAGGACCAGATGGCTTCACGGGCAAATTCTATCAAACATTTAGAGAAGAGCTAACACTGATCCTTCTCAAACTCTTCCAAAAAATTGCAGAGGGAGAAACACTCACAAATTCATTCTACAAAGCCACCATCACCCTGATACCAAAACCAGACAGAGATGTCACAAAGAAAGAAAACTACAGGCCAATATCACTGATGAAAATAGATGCAAAAATCCTGAACAAAATACTAGCAAACAGAATCCAACAACACATTAAAAGGATCATACACCACGATCAAGTGGGACTTATCCCAGGGATGCAAGGATTCTTCATATATGCAACTTAATCAATGTGATACGCCACATTAAGGGATAAAACCATATGATCATCTCAATAGATGCAGAAAAAGCTTTCAACAAAATTCAACACCCGTTTATGACAAAAAAAAAAAACTCTCCATAAAGTGGGCACAGAGGGAACCTACCTCAACATAATAAAGGCCATATCCAACATACCCACAGCAAACATCATTCTCAATGGTGAAAAACTGAAAGCATTTTCTCTAAGATCAGGAACAAGACAAGGATGTCCACTCTTGCCACTCTTATTCAACATAATTATGGAAGTCCTAGCCATGGCAATCAGAGGAGAAAAAGAAATAAAAGAAATCAAATTAGAAAAGAAGCAGTAAAACTGTCACTGTTTGCAGATGACATAATTCTATAAATAGAAAATCCTAAAGATGCCACCAGAAAAGTACTACAGGGCTTCCCTGGTGGCGCAGTGGTTGAGAGTCCGCCTGCCGATGCAGGGGACATGGGTTCGTGCCCCGGTCCGGGAGGATTCCACATGCCGCGGAGCGGCTGGGCCCGTAAGCCATGGCCACTGAGCCTGCGCGTCCGGAGCCTGTGCTCCGCCATGGGAGAGGCCACAACAGTGAGAGGCCCGTGTACTGCAAAAAAACAAAACAAAAAACAAAAAAACAAAAAAAAAAAGAAAAAAAAAGAAAAGTACTACAGCTAATCAATGAATTTGTTAAGGTTTCAGGATACAAAATTAATGCACAGAAATCTCTTGCATTCCTATATACTAACAACGAAAAATCAGAAAGAGAAGTTAAGGAAACAGCCCCATTTACCACTGCAACAAAAAGAAGTAAATACCTAGGAATAAACCTGCCTAAGGAGGCAAAAGACTTGTACTCAGAAAACTATAGAACACTGATGAAAGAAATCAGAGATGACATAAACAGATGGAGAGATATACCATGTTCTTAGATTGGAAGAGTCAATATTGTGAAAATGACTACACTACCCAAGGCAATCTACAGATTCAATGCAATCCCTATCAAATTACCAATGGCATTTTTTACAGAACTAGAACAAAAAAATCTTAAAATCTGTATGGAGACACAGAAGACCCCAAATAGCCAAAGCAATCTTGAGAGAAACACGGAGTTGGGGGAATCACGCTCCGTGACTTCAAACTATCCCACAAAGATACAGTAATCAAGACAGTAAGGTACTGGCACAAAAACAGAAATATAGATCAATGGTACAGAGATAAACGCACACACATATGGTCACCTAATTTATGATAAAGGAGGCAAGAACATACAATGGAGAAAAGAGAGCCTCTTCAATAAGTGGTTCTGGGAAAACTGGACAGCTACATGTATGTAAAAGAATAAGATTATAACACAACCTAACACCATACACAAAAATAAACTCAGAATGGATTAAAGACCTAAATGTAAGACCAGATAATATAAAACTCTTAGAGGAAAACATAGGAAAAACGTTCTTTGATGTAAGCCACAGCAAGATCTTTTTTGACCCACCACCTAGAGTAATGGAAATAAAAACAAAAATACACAAATGGGACTTAATTAAACTTAAAAGCTTTTGCACAGCAAAGGAAACCATAAACAAGACAAAAAGACAACCCTCAGAATGGGAGAAAATATTTGCAAATGAAACAACAGACAAAGGATTAATCTCCAAAATATACAAACAGCTCATGGAGCTCAATATCAAAAGAAAAACAATCCAATTAAAAAATGGGCAGAAGACCTAAATAGACATTTCACCAAGGAAGACATACAGATGGCCAAGAGGCACATGAAAAGATGCTCAACATCACTAACTATTAGAGAAATGCAAAGGAAAACTACAATGAGGTATCACCTCACACTGGTCAGAATGGCCATTATCAAAAAATCTAGAAACCATAAATGCTGGAAAGGGTGTGGTGAAAAGGGAACCCTCCTGCACTGTTGGTGGGAATGTAAATTGATGCAACCGCTATGGAAAACAGTATGGAGGTTCCTTAAAAAACTAAAAATAAAACTACCATATGACCCAGCAATCTCACTACTGGGCACATACCCTGAGAAAACCATAATTCAAAAAGAGTCATGTACTACAATGTTCACTGCAGCTCTATTTACAATAGCCAGGACATGGAACCAACCTTAACGTCTACCAACAGATGAATGGATAAAAAAGATGTGGCACGTATATACAATGGAATATTACTCAGCCATAAAAAGAAACGAAATTGAGTTATTTGTAGTGAGATGGATGGACCTAGAGTTTGTCATACAGAGTGAAGTAAGTTAGAAAGAAAAACAAATACCATATGCTAACACATATACATGGAATCTAAAAAAAAAAACCAAAAATGGTACTGATGAACCTAGTTGCAAGGCAGGGATAAAGAGGTAGACATAGAGAACGGACTTGAGGATACGGGGAGGGGGAAGGGTGAGCTGTGACAAAGCGAGAGAGAGGCATGGACATATATACACTACCAAACGTAAGGTAGATAGCTAGTGGGAAGCAGCCGCATAGCACAGGGAGATCAGCTCCGTGCTTTGCGATGACCTAGAGGGGTGGGATGGGGAGGGTGGGAGGGAGGCTCCAGAGGGAGGGGATGTGGGGACATATGTATGCATATGGCTGATGCACTTTGGTGTGCAAGAGAAACTAACACAGTATTGTGAAACAATTATACTCCAATAAAGATCTATTTTTAAAAAGTTATGTTTGCACTATATTGTAGTCTATCAAGTGTACAATAGCATTATGTTTAAAAAAACAAACAAAAAACCCCCGAGAAACAATGTACATACCTTAAAGTGCTTTATTGCTAAAAAGTGCTAACCATCAATTTACAACACAGGGTTGACCCAAATTTTCAATTTGTAAAATTCAGAGTAACTAGCAGTGCAATAAAGCAATGTAAACTGCAATAAAATGAGGTACGCCTGTACTAGTCATTCACCCCAACAGGTTTTAAATAATACAGGTAACTTTATCACTTAAATAAAGTTATTGAGATAACTAAGTAATATTTTGATGTAATGAGATCAAGGTAAAAAAACAAAAAAGTCTGCCTTGTCAGACTTAAAGAGTGATTCTCCCGTACGAAGAGAAATGATCACGCAGGTGCTTTGTTGGATTTTAAATTTAAATATTCATTAAGTGAACTTAAATATATATTTATAATCCTCATCCTCTGATGAAGAAGAGCTTTCCCTACTTAGTGAAACCCGGGGGCTGGAAAGGTGGAGATTTATTTCCATTTTTCTCTAAGGCGGTTGAATAACATTTAACAAACGCGACACAAGATGGCAGTGATTTCATCCTTTAATTCCCATCCATACTCTAGAAAAAGAGGCGGTGTTCCTCCGGTGACAAAAGTGAGGTGGGGAGACTTTAAAATCAGTATTGCCATTAAGTACAGCTGTTTAAATCAGGGAATTCTCTTTATACTTTAGATATGTGACACATTTTCCCCCAGAGTTCACTTAAAAAGTATTTCACAATTACCAATCTTTTTTTTTTTTAAATTTATGAAGGCAACGCCGTATAGGTAGGTTACCTATATTAATACTGACAGAGAGTAAAAAGGAAAAATAAAGAAAAAAGTAGAAATCGAAATTGCCAAACTAGCACATGATATCAGCAAATTATCGCTTAATTTAAAGTTTGTTTTTCTTTAAGTAACAAACCATGTAACTTTACCCAAGTCTAATATAATTACACAGATGACTAATACATAGGCGACTATTTGTAGTCATTTGTATATTACATGAAAATTAGACACACACTTAAGAAAGGGTCACAGTGGTTTAATACATATTCCATAATGCTGTATCTACTCTTTTGATGTCAGAATTCACCTGAAAAAGTTTCTATCTGTAAAGCCAGGCAGACCTCACGGCCTGCTCCTTCCAAGTTGAACGAACTTTACAGCAATAAGAAAAAAATCTCTTGGTGCCTCATTCAACTACTTCCTCTCTAAAAAGAGGTATAGTTTCACCCACCTGGTTCTCAAGAGTGAAAGAGACAGTCAGTGGGAAATTGCTGAATGGAGCACACATGACATAGCAGGTGCTCATTAAAATCATCATAATAATCATTGATTAGTTATTGCTTGTCATTAGGATCCTCTCTAAAATGCACATGCAGTGTATGAATTCTTCAATAAAAAGGCCAACCCAGGGGAAATCAGGGACTTCTAGCTTCTGAGCCTCTTCTTTCTACACTTTGCTGTCCCAACAAATGCAATATCAAGCCAATTACGCCCTTTTTAGGACCAATTTGCACCCAGGATCTCTCCCCGTCAAGACTGGATTTTATACATTATTATTAACTATTTAATAAACGAGACTATTTCAGCACATTTATGTTGGTGCTTTTTGTATCTCATTTACTCTGCGAAACAAACTTGCAAATTTTATCCCATCGTGCTCATTCGACAACACAAACACAGAGCAAGTGTTGTGACTTCGGTCACAGGGCAAATAAAGGGTGAATCCCCGAGATTTCGGCAAACCTCTATCTTTTGGCAATTCCCACAATACTGGCTAACCCTCCACGCTGCCCTTGGACATTTTTTTCTCCTCCTTAGCAGAAACACAGAGGCCAGCGGAGCAGACAAGTCTTGGAGAAGACTGCTGGGAGTTGGGGCTTATCATTGGCAAGTGAGGCTTACTCTGGAACTCGGGCAAAGCCCAGCGCAGCCCAGCCGTCGCGGAGGAAGCGCCCCATCCATCGCCCGCTTCCACCCGTTGCCTCTTCTGGGCTTCTCCCCCGTACCCTGGCTCCAAACCTGCATCCTTTAACTCTGCTCAGAGCATATGCTGTTAGTTCTCTCGAGCGAAGCTCCTTAGACTGGGGACTCCCTATTTATTTGCAGCTCTGGCATGGAGCCTGCAGACACTGATCTCTCCTGGTCCTACTGATGATGATGATGATGATGACGACGACGACGACGACGACGACGATGATGATGATGATGATGACGACGACGATGATGATGATGATGATGATGATGATGATGATAGGTTAGGCGTTTCCTCCCTACAGGGTTCCTCCCAACTGCAGGCACTAGCTCTGGGGATCATGCATGTCCCACATTGCCCTGGTGATGGCGCTGTGTACATGTGAACCCCCAAACCAGCCTTTCCGGAAGGCACAGCCTGCTTCCCGAGCCTTTGAAACAAATGATATTTTCTATTACTGCAGAGCTCCCAGGAGCCGAATCCCAGCTGCTCTCACCTGAACGCCATCACAGACAAAAGGTCATATTTCATCCCAGTCGTCAGACTTTCAAGGATCTGTAGTCAGTAAAACAAAGCAAAGCTGGCTGTTTCCAATACTGGAATCCCAGTACTTCCTCCCACAGGGTGCTGACGGCAGCTTCAAACAAAAAACTAGTCACTTCTCTCCCCGGCCGCCTTGCTCTGATTTTTGTGTGTGTGTGTGTGGATTCCTGCCCCAGATACGGATGTGGTGTCCTAGTTCACGTCTAGGTTTGGGGATGGACACATGCACATCTGTGACGTGCACGTGACCACACACAGCCATCCTGCGAGGTAGAACGACCCGGTTCCAAGAAGCTTGGTCTGCAGAGACCAGGGGCCTGGCCAGTCGCTTCCACTCGTGCAGTCGGGCACTTCCGCGCACGAGCACACTGGCCGGGCGCAGGGCTCAGCACAAGCACGTGAGCACACGCGTGTGGACGGTATCCCACGCGGTGCCCACGGAAGCGCGGAGGCCGGGGCGCGTGGCGGGTCTCCTCCAGGCCTGCTCCGCCCGACACTGCCGTTTTCAGCCGCCTTGGCTTTCCTCACATTCTCTTTATTGACGTAAGCCGAAAGGGTTTTTAGAAATAAGCGTCAACTTGTACGCAACTAGAAAGCGCAAATATTTGGGGCTGACTGTAATGTCCTGACACCGTTTTATTTTATCTCTTTAACACTATACAGGTACCCTGGCATTTGGCTGCCTCTTTCACGTTGAATAATGGGAACACCGTCAAACACTGACCTGAAAGTTGTCAAAACTTTTGTGCAAAACTTGTCAAATATTAGATTACGTGACAGGGGTCTCTGTTTCCTTCACGAGTTTTTCCTTATGCCATTAAACTGCCATTTGGACTCAAAAGATTCAATTCAATTTCGCAGAAATATCTGTTTCCTGTCGACCTCACACTCAGCACCACAGAATTAACTTTCTGTTGATAGCACTCCTTGGAGAAAGATGCTATATGAGTATATTGGCCCTGTATTTCCAACAAGACCTCACACCCAGTCTCCGATATAAATAATGCTCTTTGTCAATAAATTATTTCCTGAGTTTGCCATTGTCTAGCCGGCAAATAAATCATTGGCGTGGCGTGTCCAGTGGAAATACTCATGGTCCAAATAGAAGGAAATCTCCCCAGCTTTGCATCTTTGCCAAAAGTTCTCCCTATAACACGCACTTTGAGTGGCCTTCACCATATCCACAGATTCCCTGAGATTCCTTCTTATTTTGACTCCTTGATTCCCCAGATGATGACAAAATGGAGAAAAGATACCCTTATCATTCAGAAACACTATTAAAAGTAGAGATCATTTTATTATTATCTTTATTATCTTATTTTTTATTATAACAGAAATTCTCAAACCTAGTCCCAAATAGACAGAATGGAGTCATAAACCTCTAGGTATCCATTGCTCAATTTCACCATCAACATTCTTCTAAAGCGCTCTCTATTTTTCCTTTAATGGAGCTTTTTAAAGCAAACCTCAGATGGAAAGACCCACTGTCCATATTTGTCCTGGACCATCCCATAGCACTGAAAGTCCCGTGTCTCAGGAATCCACCTGGTCCTAGGTAAACCAGAATGGTTGACTACCCTCTGAGTCAAAATATCATCATTTACCTAAAACTTCTTCACCCGATATCTCTAATCCGGGCTTTTAAAAACTCAACCACAATGCCACATCAAAGAAGATTAACAAGTATTCCTAAGTATCATTTAATACCAGCCATCATCATTTGTTTTTTGACTTTTTGCAGAAAGATAAAATTTCAGCAGTTAATCTGTTTGCGTCAGGCTTCTTATGATTGATACGTCACCTCAACTTCTTTCAGCTCCCCAGCACTCTCCTCCTATGTCACTTGTACCGCTCAGGACCTGAGTCCATATTCCTATAAGATGTCCCACAATCTAGAACGTTACACGTTGTGTTCTTGTGGTGATTTTTTACACGCTCCTTTATCACGTGTATTTTTACACAAAGTGCTGTTTATCTCCAGAGACTTGATTAGATTGAGGATTGATTTTTTTTGTCGGGGTGGGGGGGTGGGAGGCAAGAATACTTCCCTGGTGGAGTTTATTGCATCCCAGCAGGAGACACTGCTAATAAGGATAAGACTGACATGGGGTTCCGGAGGGGTCACCCTGATGGAACCATTTGAAAGCTCCCATCAACCTTTCACCTAAAGATTTTAGCAGCCACCGATGATCACTACCTTGATGTATGACATCATTAGGGGTAGCAAAGCGTGATGTTCTAATTCTATTATCCCTCCTTTGTCTATTAATGTGCTTCTCTACAAAGAATGGCTTTCCATCATAGACTATCTGAAGTAAAATCCAGATAATCTTGAAGTAAAATTACCTTGAATTAAAATCCTTGAAGTAAAATCCATTCAGAAAAGACAGAATATATGTGTGATATTTTCCTCCCATTTATGAAATTTCAGAATAAACAGTTGGAGTCCTAAAGATGATCAATAAGGCTTTTGGGGGAGAGTAGAATAGGGAGAGAAGTGGTATTTTGAATTCTCTGGAGCCTGTACTTTGATTCGTGTTCATAACTTCCTTAGCTGCTGAACACATGCAAATGTATCTGCTGCTCTACCATAATTTCCTGAACAGCTGTGCACCGGCAATTCTGCAAAAACCTGTAAACATACGGCACAGTACCTCCCTTCTGCTGTCTTCACCAGGAAACCTTCGCCCATTTCAGGGGCAATCATAAGATGACGACGGAAAGCACAAGGCAACATCGCTAGATCAGTAAAAGATGCCTGCATACTCCTGTCTCCCAGTTGTTCTCATTCCTGATCTGTGCACATCAACTTCTCGGGTGACCGATTCTCTGTCCACTGCATCTAGCCTAGCAATCACCTAGCCACACTAGGCTTCACAAGTGTCCTCCCCTCTGCGTCCTGTCTCTCTGCTCCTTTAAATCCCACTTCTCACAATCACCTAAGATCTGGCCCGCAGGAGAAGACCATGAACCAGTCTGCACGGAGACCAGCATCTCTGGCTGCTCAGTACCAACGGACTCTCTTTTCCTAACCCACTCTTCAACTCCGGAATTCAGATTTTCAAAGAAGTCAATCCTTGGGTCCAAAGATTTAATTGCACTTTTCCAAAATGTTTTGAATTATTTAGCCACAAAAAAGAAGGAAATTCTACCATTTGAGCCAACGTGGATGAATCTAGAGTTACGCTACGTGAAATAAGCCAGACAGAGAAGACAAATATGGCATCATCTCACTTATATGTGGAAGCTTAAAAAAAAAAAAAATCAAACTCCTAGAAACAGAAGGTTGGGGTTGGGGACACAGGGAAATGTTGGTCAAAGGGTCCAAACTTTCAGTTATAAGATGAATAAGATCTGAGGATCCAATGTATAAAATGGTGACTATAGTTAATAACCCTGTATTATATCACTGAAGTTTCCTAAAAGAGTAGAACTCAATTGTTCTCACAAAAAAAGAAAGGAAGGAAGGAAGGAAAGGAGGGAGGATAGGTGATGGATGTGTTTAATTTGATGGGGGAAATTCTTTCACAATGTGTGTGTGTGTGTATAAAATCACACTGTACACCTTTATTATCGTAGAATTTTGTCAATTATACCCCAGTAAAGCTGAAAAAAATGCCTTGAGTTTTCCTCTTTGGGGATTTTGTTCACACTTTTCAGAACTCCTTGAAGGCCTCCCCCACTTGGAATAACCCAGGGACTTGCAGTCCCTCCTTCCCTGAAAATCTGTCCAATTCACCTTCTTTGCTGTAACAGCCACCTATCTTTGAAACGCCTGTGATTATTATCATCAAATGCCTCATGAAAATGCTTCTACTGTTGTCCTGAACTCTTATTTCCTATAATGTTGTTTAACTCTTTGATGGACTTTAAGTAAGGTTTCCCTACTACATTGTACACAGGGCAAGGATGGTGTGCTGTTTTTAAAAATAATACCCAGCAGGCACAGCATGAATATTTGTATCGATAATAAAATGCTGGTAAATGTTTTATATGAGAATGGAGGCACAGGAGACAGTTCTAGAACATTCTACATATCACTAGTCTGATAAACATTTACACTGCCTATAGATCAGCATATTTCTTTTGAACGATTCTGGTATTTTCTAAACTTCCACTTTCATCTCTACTACAAGAAACTGATGCATTTCTGTGTCAACGACCTGGCTGTTGAATTTTAGGACACACACAGTATTCCAGTATGACCAAATTGCCAAAGAATTTTCATTAGACCACCAGCATGAGCTGAGGTGTGGAGAAACGGTGATTCATACATTCCACACACTGCTAAGACGAGACACAAACTGACATACCCTTGTATGGTCAGGGTGGAAATATATACCAAACCTTAAGACTGATAATACCCTTACTCCCAGCAATTCCACCTCTAGGAAGTAATTCTAAGAAAACAGAGATATATACCCACAAAGACGGATGCACGTTGACCCACAACATTGGTATTTTAAAACAGTGAAAATTAGAAATGACCTATAAGTCCAAAAACTGGAAAATAAACCATGACAGACACGTAGCATAGAATAACTATTCAACCACTAAAAATATTTTGTAAAGGAATAGCTATAAAACAAAATTCACGATTGAGTAAAAATAAATGGTTTAAAAGTAGTCCGTGAAATGCACACATAAAAGGTTAGCTAGGACACCTTGACTCACTAAGAGTGGCTGTCTCTGGATGTGAGCATTATGCGTGATTTTTATTCTTTTCTTCGTGACCTTTTGAACTGCCCAAATTGTCTGCAATGAACCATACTATTTTAAAACCCAAACAGTGTTAGCCTGTAAAATATCAATGTCTAAGCTACATGGCAGTTTCGTGATCGTTATCTTTATTTATTTTTAAAATTTTCTTAACATCTTTATTGGAGTGTAATTGCTTTACAATGGTGTGTTAGTTTCTGATTTATAACAAAGTGAATCAGTTATAAGTATCCACATATCCCCATATCTCCTCCCTCATGATTGTTATTTTTAAATACATATTGGGTTGGCCAAAAAGTTCGTTTGGGTTTTCCATAGCATCATATGGAAAAACCTGAACGAACTTTTTGGCCAACCCAAATATATAGCTGTGACCCAGAAATTATACTCAGTGTGTACATACACAACAGAATGCGTGTACACATCCACCGAAAACGCACACAAGGAAGGATACTTAGAGCATTTGCAGGTGATGAAACTTGTACAGACCTTGACAGAGGGAATGGTTGCACACTGTTGTGAATGTACAAATAATAAATAAATAAATAACTACTCAGAGCTGTGCCATTTGTAATAGAGAAAAAAAGGGAAATGTGTACCAACAGCAGAATGGATAAATAAACGGTGGTAAAGTTACAAGAGACTGCAAGACAGTAATAAGAATCAAGGGACTATTGCTCCATGGAGGTACATGGAAGAATCCCACACACTTAGCACTGAGTGAAAGAAGACAGGCACAAAGAGAACACACAGTATGATGTGTGATGTAGGTGAAGTTCAAAACAGACAAAAGTTATTTACAATGTCAAGTCGATTGTACGGTTAGCTGTGGAGAGCGAGATGCTTAGTGACCAGGAGTGAGCATGAGAAAGGGTCTGTGTGGCTGGGAATATTCTGCTCGCTTATCTGAGTGGTGGCTGCCTACGTTCACAGTAGTGAAAATTCACCAAGCTGTAACCTTACAATATGTGCAGTATCAAAAATACCCTGTTGGGGCTTCCCTGGTGGCGCAGTGGTTGAGAATCTGCCTGTCAATGCAGGGGACACGGGTTCGAGCCCTGGTCTGGGAAGATCCCACATGCCGCGGAGCAACTGGGCCCGTGAGCCACAACTGCTGAGCCTGCGCGTCTGGAGCCTGTGCTCCGCAACAAGAGAGGCCGCGACAGTGAGAGGCCCGCGCACCGCGATGAAGAGTGGGCCCCGCTCGCCGCAACTGGAGAAAGCCCTCGCCAGAAACGAAGACCCAACACAGCCAAAAATAAATAAATAGATAAATAAATAAATTTATATTGAAAAAAGCTATTAAGAAAAAATACCCTGTTGCTTTTATTTTTTTATCTGGTTCCCTGTAAATTCTCCGGCCCCTAGTGACCCTCCCTGTCGCTAAATCCGTCCCTCAGTTAATAAGTTAATTCTCCCCCATCAGCTACGCGTTTGCGCTCTTTCTACAACTTCCAGTGTTAGACATTCGTCCGCAATTCAACAACAGCGTCACTGAATGCTAGCGTGTTCTGAACACAGCACTAGGTGATGGGAGGGCAGAGCCAGAAGGAAAACACATACTGAAGAAAGTCTTTAACGTCCATCTAGGTGTGGACCTTGCTCTAAAACACGCACACAAAATTTTTATATAATTGAAAGGGGTCAAAACCCCCCCGAAGATGCTTGTTCAGCCCAGACTAAGAGACTTGCTTTACAGACAATGCTTCAGAAGGGGGAGGTAAGACTTCTCTCATGTTTTTATTAGGTAATAACTTCGCTTTTCTAAAAATTAAATTTGCACCTTATAAAGTGGTTTTTTAAGTCAATTTATGTGGCTATCAAGTTGTATGATTTCTCCCGCAATTTGTATGACATTTTCAAACTTTTTGAAATTCAGTGTTTCTTCTGAAAGGGTGTCTGTCCTATGAAGTATCCCAAATCTCCTTAAGCATATGTGAAGAAGTTCTAAGAACCACATTTCACTGCACTTAGCACATGAATTGTAACTGCTCAAGATACAACTGATATTGCAATTTAATTTCTCCAAAAATACTTTGGCATATATGTTTTTCATTGGAATAAGATAACATAATAATGATGCTTTTCCACAGCTAAATTAGATAGGCTATTAGAATTTTAAAGTCAGTTTCTAAATTCTTAATACCATGCAGTCAAATATTCTGCTACACAGAAAACAGTCCCTGGTGCTCACACCCTGGTAACCCATGAAGACTTCAAGAATAAAACTTATCATTAATGTGACAAAAGAACAAAACCATGTGTTAATTTGCAGTGCTAATTAAACCATATAAGTTTATACCAATTTCCTTTTTAAAGAAATATAAGGAAACATGTCCTACGTAAATAAAAGACGACATTCTATTCTTATTGTTATTTAAAATTCCAAAAACCAAACCAAAGACATTACAGCGCTAGCATATGTATTTACTAATTACATATACAAAAATATCTATGACACACACACACAGACGTGTGTACCTATATCTCCCTTTTCAAGAAATCTGACGTGCTTCCTCAGACGGCTGACACACCAGCCATCCCTCACCCTGTGAGAAACACCTTTATGATCTTATCTGAAGTCTACCATTTTCTAGATTTTACTAACTAAATGTTTTATGTTTTATTTTCTTACAGTTTTCTTGTGTCTTAGTATGGCCTTCATGTTACTGAAAACTTTGGAACTTTTTATTTGTTATATTTTCTGCTGCTGCATGGGTACCCCAAATTGCACCCTATCACACATCTTCTAGGCTCCCTAGCAAGAACCACATCTAATCTTATATTCTTTACAACAGCTGAGATCTTGTTTCTTTTTAGAATTAAATAAATTGCATGTCGTTTGATACAGCAATAATGTATCCATCTTCTAGAGGAAAAGGTGCCTTGACTGTCAGTAATTATCTAGGGCTTCTATAATTAATTCTGTAATAAAAATGTGAACTCTTTTTTGCTCTATTTCATGCAAGACCCCTTCTCCAGCCCATTAAAAAACCTCCCATTCATTCGTGGGACAATATTGCATTGGGCTAAGATTTTGGCAAAACTGTAAACAGTATTTTCTCAAAACACTCAAAAAGCAGGAATACAAACATTGGCTGTTCTTCTCACCATAATTAACCTGGGTTTCTGGGGGTGGTATAGATATAGAGGTATTCGAAAGGCAAAAAGATTCTGGAGTAAGAGAGAAACTTCTGTCAGCTTGCACCCCTCCCTCTGCCCCACACCATCAACCACAGGTTACATGGTGTGGCCCTTTCTTTCTTTTTTTAAATTATTATTTATTTATTTATTTTTGGCTGTGTTGGGTCTTCGTTGCTATGCGCAGGTTTTCTCTAGTTGCAGTGAGCAGGGGCTACTCTTTGTTGCGGTGCACGGGCTTCTCACTGCGGTGGCTTCTCTTGTTGCGGAGCACAGGCTTCAGTGGTTGTGGCGAGCGGCCTCAGGAATTGCGGCTTGAGGGCTCTAGAGCTCAGACTCAGTAGGTGTGGTGCATGGGCTTAGCTGCATGTGGGATCTTCCCGGACCAGGGCTCAAACCCGTGTCCCCTGCACTGGCCGGCGATTCTTAACCACTGCACCACCAGGGAAGTCCCTGGTTGTGGTCCTTTCTATCTCCAACATGCTTATCCACACAACGTCTTTGTCCCCCAAAGAGTCCCCACACTCTACTACAGACACTAGTCCTGTCTTGTTTGAATGACATCTGCAGTCTCTAACGGGCTCACTAAATCTAGGCTCTCCCGTCATGTGATATAAGGGCTTCCTACTCAACAAAAAGGATGAAGCCCTAGGAAACTTTAAATCTGATCATATCCTACAGTTTTCTTCCATATTGAGCCATGCCCCTTTGCAAATCTTAGGCTTGGGCTATGTCAGACACCTCATGGATCCCCGGACAAGCCACGCACACTCAGGCGTCCACACCCTTGCTCTTCCTGGAAAGCCACGTCCTTCCTCTCCTCTCGTTGACAGACCTCTCTTCATCTTTCAAACGCATTCCTAACTGGGCATCACGGGCCTCCCTGATCCCCTGTCCAAAGGCAGAATTAATGCCTCCCTCCTCCCTATTTCTGTTGTTTGTCATTTATAAACCATAATCTTCTATAGTACAGATACGATACTAGTAGGAAGTTAGTTATCCCTCCACACCGGGAGTTCCTCGAGAATAGCATTCATTTGTTTGTTTTTGTGTCAGATACATAACAAGAACACGTTATTCACTCAACCAACCATCCCCTGATGAACATATGCAATCTTGTGCCCTGATGCAGGGCGTACCAGGGGTACACTGTGAACAAGACACAATCCTTGCTTTTAAAGAGCTTCTGGTCCAGTGATTTAGTGGTCCATAAACGTTTACTGAATCATTTAACTAACATTTATATCCTTTTTGCCCAATGGCATGCAGCTAGTTTGAATGATTACAGACAGCCTAGTTCAACTCAATCTTCATCTGAAACATAAGCAGGGTTAAAATTGCTTGGGCACATTTTATACCAGGCTTTAAAACGTGGAGGAGAGGTTGCTTAAGTCGGTGTGATGAGTGAAAAAGGAAAAGTGATCATCAGCGCCAATTCCCCCCTTTTCTCTTTATCCACCTACGGTCAGAGGTGAGGAGATCGCCACCGTCTACCCGTCTTCCCTTGGGTGCACGTGGATGACAGCTGGGCACCCTGTGATGCCCCGTCTTGAACAATGATGGCACTGCAGACAGGTGCCGGTTTTGTGAAGTGTGACTCATCTCGTTCTTCTACTGAGACCCATGCACTCGAGCTTCTGACAGCACCTGCCCACCATGAGCAGCTGACACTAGGCTCTGCTCTCTACTGGTCTCTCAGAGGCTGGCACGCTCCAGCCAGCTCCCAGCACCTAAGTCCCATTACGTTGTAACCCCAGTACTATTCCCCAGGAAGAGCGCAGGAGAATTCCATCCAGGTTCCTTTCCGTCACTCCTATCTGTCTGATGTTGTCAAAGACAGGGGCCTTGGAAATCTCTTTTCTTCACGAAAGGGTCATAGTTTAATTGCTTCACAAGCCCTATTTGACCAGATTCTGATGACCCAAGTTTAGTCTTCCTTTATGAATGAACAAGTATCATTTTCATTGTCCGTGATGCTATTCTTCCCGAACCGGGTTGATTCCAACTGGTACTGCTAATAAGAGACATCATTGCCTCACTTACGGTCCTCCAGACAATGTTTCATTTTGGGAGAAGAGTTCCAGGTAGCATCAAATGCCCACAGAAATAAATTCTCTCCTCTCCCCTATACACCTCCCTTTAGGGTACAGATGCCTTTATGAAATTTTCAAGGCTTTTCTAAAAACCAGTCCATACTCTGAAAGCATAAGGAGTACAGACTCTACAAGGTAGTCATTTTTGAAGGTCTGTAAGATGTGTACACACTGTCCATCATAACTCACTTCTGTAATGTAAAGTTTCCCCTTTGGGGATTATATTGATATATCCCTATACTCACATCTTACTAATTTCCACAAAGAGTAACCCTGCACACACTATCAGAAGGCCGAGAAATACTTAGTAGGCTTTTTGGTCCTTAAAAGAAGAGGCTATTCTTTGGCAAAGGGTGAATAAACTCTCGTCTCTAGAGGCCTGAATTTAATTCACATTCAATCGCTCTGATTAACTACTAAACCCAGCAAATTCAGCTCCGCATTTGAGGCAACCCCCTGAGGCACTACTGGGAAGAAGGACAGAGGTTAGGGGAAGAAGAATGATATTTAAAGTCATAATTGAGATTTGACGCAATACCTAGTCACATTCAATCGCAATAATAAAAAGTTTTAAATCAGCCAAGGGTGCAAGAGGGTGAAAAGAGTTTTGGAATATTAGACCTTTTCCTATTCAAACTAACAGATAGGAGAATGTTGACAGCTGTCTACTCTACACAAAAGAATGGTTGTGATACGAGTCTGTTGATAAAAAGATGAAACTGACAGTGATGACAATAAGAAAAGAAATCTCAGAGTATTTCTGAGAACACAGAGAAATCAACCCCATGTTACTGCCTTGTTATATTAATCTCCTTGCTCCCCGGGGCAAGACAGCACAGCCAAATCTTCCCTTTGTAAATCTGCAATAAAAACACGTTGTCAGATAGGAGAAGAACACAGAAAATCCAGAACGGCATCATTAATATAAAACGCAAATTGTCTAAAGAATGAGATCCTGAAAGCAGAGAGAGAGATTTGTTTCAGTGAGGCCCCCTCCTTTGTCATGAGATTACTGCCCTTAGCTTTGAATCTGACCTCGGAACTCTGTCTCAGGTAAAAACAGTCAGATTATTCCACCTTTAAATACTGGGAATGGATTACAGACTTCTACGAAGTGAGCATTAAAAAAAAAAAAAAAATCTTATCTCCGCTTCTCTGTGAGATGCCGTCACACTATTTGTGAAGACAGGAGTGGCTGAAGATAACAGGGTGATGCCTGGCTCTCCTGCTGTGCCAGATGAGGTTAAGGAGGTCTTCTGGCTGTACACTTGCTCCGCGATGGAGGACACTGCTTATTTATAGTTTAGGACACATGATTTGCTGGGTGTCTTACTGTCCATAATTATGCTAGAATTTGGCAAAGAAATGGTTCTTCTACTAATGTATTTTTATACATGGAAGAATCTGATAGATGTCTAAATCAGAGATGATTCATTCTACCATGTATACCTGTAATACACACACACACACACACACACACACACACACACACTCACACACACACTAATTGACGGAGTCATTTCACCAGTCATTCTCTACTGGTAAAATAAACACAGTCCTTTAAGATGAGAAAAGATGTTATTTTCTCTCCTGGAAATGTTAGTGCTTTATGACACAGTGATTCAGTTATTTGTCCAAATGTCTATGGCGACAGAGAGGGAAACAAGACCCTAATTTTAGCATATCCTCAACCAAGGGCATTAAATAAAGTCAACCTTTACTTGCAAGAAATGAGTACCTGCCATAAATCACGTCAAGAAAGATCGCTGCTCTTCACAGAGAAGGAAAGTAGATTAGAGGTTATCAGGGGCTTGGAACAGCGGCTGTGGGCAGTTACTGCTTAATGGGTCAGAGTTTCCGTGTGGGGCGGTGGAAAAGTTTTAGAAGCAGTGGTGATGGGTTGCACAACTGTGTGAATACAATGAATGTCTTTGAATTGGACACTTAAAAATGGCTAAAATGGCCTATTTTATTTTACCACAATTAAAAAAAAAAAGAATGACTGTTGCTACACCTGGTCATAACCAAAGTGGACACCTACCCACGCGGGAAGAACAAGTGTTGAACGGTGGATGCATCTGATTCTAGAGGTTTCCTTTAATTTGACCAGTTTGTACGTCAATAGTTGACAACCAAAACTGGACAAAGGAAAATTCTCAGTCTGGAGCATGCCTGCTCTAGACACCAGGATAAAGTAAATTACTTTTCTTGCGGTGTTTCCACACGTCTGCCTTCCTACCTCACACCATGGACGTATCATTCCAGCAAACTGTTATATGGGGTATGTATGTCTTTATTTGTGGACTCTGAGTTGCAACGGATGCCCCCTCTCTCTGGTGTTGGGGGTAAAGCCTCATGCGCTAGATAGTAGTGCTAGGTCCTGGCACTACTGCCCTCTAGCCGTGTGATCCAGGGCAAGTATTTCCTTAGAAAATGCTCATGGAGAAAATGGAACCACTCATTCCAGTGTTCAGGGACATTCTGATCCTTCGAGCTTATGTACTTAAATCACTTGGCACAGGATAGCTACATACTTACTACTTTGCAGATAACATTCCAAGGCTTTAGAAAGGGTGGTGTCTCAAGAGGGCTAAGAAAAGCAAATGGGGTGGTTCTGACATCACCGTCCTAAGTTTTCCCCAGGAGGGAGAATAGGGAGGCTTCAGAAAGAAGACGACCATGGCTGAGGTTTCTCTATAATGAGCTCAGCTGGCCAAAGAAACTAGTCTAGAGCTCCTCCTTGCCTGTGGGGAGGTGGAATCTACATGACAAATCTTCATTTTTTTTCCCACTGCATTTTATATATTGAGGAATTATTTTCATGCAGTAAAACACAAACCTTAATTGTCTAGAGCTCCATCACTTTTACACTTGTAAATAACCATAAGCCCCCGCCCAGATCAAAACAAAGAACATTTTGATCCATCAGAAAGTTTCCTCCTGCCCCTCCCAGTTACTGCCCCATCCTCTCCACCCAGGGCTGGCCCTTGTTCTGACATCTATCACCCACAAGTCACTGCTGCCTCCTCTCCAACCCCCATGTACACGGGATCATACACTATGTAACTTCTGTGTCCGAATTCCTGCACTCCACAAAATGACTTTGAGATTCAGCCCTGTTGTTGAGTTTCTCTGAGGTTTGTTCTTATGCCTGAGTGGCTCTCCATTGTGTGAATATACCAGGTCTTTATAAGTTCTCTTGTTGAGGGACATTTGGGTCTTTTCCATTTTGAGGCTATTAGGAGTGAACTTCTGAACATCCTTCATAAGTCTGTTTTTTTTCCACTGAAGTTACATTTACTTTTTTCTTCTTAGTCATCAATTTTATACACACCAATGTATACATGTCAACCCCAATCGCCCAATTCATCACACCACCATCCCCACCCCCCCTCAGCTTTCCCCCCTTGGTGTCCATACGTTTATTCTCTACGTCTGTGTCTCAATTTCTGCCCTGAAAACCGGTTCATCTGTACCATTTTTCTAGGTTCCACATATATGCGTTAATATACGATATTTGTTTTTCTCTTTCTGACTTACTTCACTCTGTATGACAGTCTCTAGATCCATTCATGTCTCAGCAAATGACCCAATTTCGTTCCTTTTTTATGGCTGAGCAATATTCCATTATATATATGTGCCACATCTTCTTTATCCATTCATCTGTCGATGGGCATTTAGGTTGCTTCCATGACCTGGCTATTGGAAATAGTCCTGCAATGAACATTGGGGTGCATGTGTCTTTTTGAATTGTGGTTTTCTCTGGGTATATGCCCAGTAGTGGGATGGCTGGATCATATGGTAATTCTATTTTTAGTTATTTAAGAACCTCCATACTGTTCTCCATAGTGGCTGTATCAGTTTACATTCCCACCAACAGTGCAAGAGGGTTCCTTTTTCTCCACACCCTCTCCAGCATTTGTTGTTTGTAGATTTTCTGATGATGCCCATTCTAACTGGTGTGAGGTGACACCTCATTGTAGTTTTGATTTGCATTTCTCTAATAATTAGTGTTGAGCAGCTTTTCATGTGCTTCTTGGGCACCTGTATGTCTTCCTTGGAGAAATGTCTATTTAGGTCTTCTGCCCATTTTTGCATTGGGTTGTTTGCTTTTTTAATATCGAGCTGCATGAGCTGTTTATATATTCTGGAGATTAATCCTTAGTCCGTTGATTCGTTTGCAAATATTTGCTCCCATTCTGAGGGTTCTCTTTTCATCTTGTTTATGGTTTCCTTTGCTGTGCAAAAGCTTTGAAGTTTCATTAGGTCCCATTTGTTTATTTTTGTTTTTATTTCCATTACTCTAGGAGGTGGATCAAACAAGATCTTGCTGTGACTTATGTCAAACAGTGTTCTTCCTGTGTTTTCCTCTAAGAGTTTATAGTGTCCAGTCTTACATTTAGGTCTCTAATCCATTTTGACTTTATTTTTGTGTATGGTGTTAGGGAGTGTTCTAATTTCATTCTTTTACATGTAGCTGTCCAGTTTTCCCAGCACCACTTATTGAAGAGATTGTCTTTTCTCCGTTTTATATCCTTGCCTCCTTTGTCATAGATTAGTTGACCATAGGTGCGTGGGTTTACCTCCGGGCTTTCTCTCGTTCCATTGATCTATGTTTCTGTTTTTGTGCCAGTACCAAATTGTCTTCATTACTTTAGCTTTCTGGTATAGTCTGAAGTAAGGGAGTCTGATTCCTCCAGCTCCGTTTTTTTCCCTCAAGACTGCTTTGGCAATTCAGGGTCTTTTGTGTCTCCATACGAATTTAAAGATTTTTTGTTCTAGTTCTGTAAAAAATGCCATTGGTAATCTGATAGGGATTGCATTGAATCTGTAGATTGCTTTGGGTAGTATAGTCATTTTCACAATATTGATTCTTCCAATCCAAGAACATATATCTCTCCATCTGTTGGTATCATCTTTAATTACTTTCAAAAGTGTCTTATAGTTTTCTGCATACAGGTCTTTTGTCTACCTAGGTAAGTTTATTCCTAGGTATTTTATTCTTTTTGTTGCAGTGGGAAATGGGAGTGTTTCCTTGATTTCTCTTTCAGATATTTCATCATTAGTGTATAGGAATGCAAGAGATTTCTGTGCATTAATTTTGTATCCTGCAACTTTACCAAATTCATTCATTAGCTCTAGTAGTTTTCCGGTGTCACTTTTAGGATTCTCTATGTATAGTATCATGTCATCTGCAAACAGGGACAGTTTTACTTCTTCTTTTACAACTTGTATTCCTTGTATTTCTTTTTCTTCTCTGATTGCCGAGGCTAGGACTTCCAAAACTATGTTGAATAATAGTGGTAAGAGTGGACATCCTTGTCTTGCTCCTGATCTTAAAGGAAATGCTTTCAGTTTTCCACCATTGAGAATGATGTTTGCTGTGGGTTTGTCGTATATGGCCTTCATTATGTTGAGGTAGGTTCCCTCTATGCCCAGTTTCTGGAGAGTTTTTATCATAAATGGGTGTTGAATTTTGTCAAAAGCTTTTTCTGCATCTATTGAGATGATCATATGGTTTTTATTCTTCAGTTTGTTAATATGGTGTATCACATTGACTGATTTGCATACATTGAAGAATCCTCACATGCCTGGGATAAATCCCACTTGATCGTGGTGTATGATCCTTTTAATGTGTTGTTGGATTCTGTTTGCTAGTATTTTGTTGAGGATTTTTGCATCTATATTCATCAGTGATATTGATCTGTAGTTTTCTTTTTTTGTAGTATCTTTGTCTGGTTTTGGTATCAGGGTGATGGTGGTCTCATAGAATGAGTTTGGGAGTGTTCCTTCCTCCACAATTTTTTGGAAGAGTCTGAGAAGGATGGGTGTTAGCTCTTCTCTAAATGTTTGATAGAATTCACCTGTGAAGCCAGCCGCTCCTGGAATTTTGTTTGTTGGAAGATTTTTAATCACAGTTTCAATTTCATTACTTGTGATTGGTCTGTTCATATTTTCTGTTTCTTCCTTGTTCGGTCTTGGAAGGTTATACCTTTCTGAGAATTTGTCCATTTCTTCTAGGCTGTCCATTTTATTGGCATAGAGTTGCTTGTAGTAGTCTCTTAGGATGCTTTGTATTTCTGCAGTGTCTGTTGTAACTTCCCCTTTTTCATTTCTAATTTTATTGAGTCCTCTCCCTGTTTTTCTTGATAAGTCTGGCTAATGGTTTATCAATTTTGTTTACCTTATCAAAGAACCAGCTTTTAGTTCTACTGATCTTTGCTATTGTTTTCTTTGTTTCTATTTCATTTATTTCCACTCTGATCTTTATGATTTCTTTCCTTCTGCTAACGTTGGGCTTTGTTTGTTCTTCTTCCTCTAGTTCCTTTAGGTGTAAGGTTAGATCAGGTATTTGAGATTTTTCTTGTTTCTTGAGGTAGGCTTGTATAGCTATAAACTTTCCTCTTAGAACTGCTTTTGCTGCATCCCATAGATTTTGGATTGTCGTGTTTTTATTGTCATTTGTCACTAAGTATTTTTTGATTTCTTCAGTGATCTCTTGGTTATTTAGTAATGTAGTGTCTAGCCTCCATATGTTTGTGTTTTTTACATTTTTTCCCCTGTAATTCATTTCCAATCTCATAGCACTGTGGTCAGAAAAGATGCTTGATATGATTTCAATTTTCTTAAATTTACTGAGGCTTGATTTGTGTCCCAAGATGTGATCTATCCTGGAGAATGTTTCGTGTGCACTTGAGAAGAAAGTGTAATCTGCTGTCTTTGGATGGAATGTCCTATAAATATCAAGTAAATCTATCTGGTCTATTGTGTCATTTAAAGCTTGTGTTTCCTTATTAATTTTCTGTTTGGATGATCTGTCCATTGGTGTAAGTGAGGTGTTAAAGTCCCCCACTATTATTGTGTTACTGTCGATTTCCTCTTTTACAGCTGTTAGCAGTTGCCTTATGTATTGAGGTGCTCCTATATTGGGTGCATATATATTTATAATTGTTATATCTTCTTCTTGGATTGATCCCTTGATCATTATGTGGTGTCCTTCCTTGTCTCTTGTAATAGTCTTTATTTTAAAGTCTATTTTGTCTGATATGAGAATTGCTACTCCAGCTTTCTTTTGATTTCCATTTGCATGGAATATCTTTTTCCATCCCTTCACTTTCAGTCTGTATGTGTCCCTAGGTCTGAAGTGGGTCTCTTGTAGACAGCATATATATGGGTCTTGTTTTTGTATCTATTCAACAAGCTTGTGTGTTTTGGTTGGAGTATTTAATCCATTCACGTTTAAGGTAATTATCGATATGTATGTTCCTATGATCATTTTCTTAATTGTTTTGGGTTTGTTTTTGTAGGTCCTTTTCTTCTCTTGTGTTTCCCACTCAAAGAAGTTCCTTTAGCATTTGTTGTAGAGCTGGTTTGGTGGTGCTGAATTCTCTTAGGTTTTGCTTGTCTGTAAATTTTGGTTTCTCCATCGAATCTGAATGAGATCCTTGCTGGGTAGAGTAATCTTGGTTGTAGGTTCTTCTCTTTCATCACTTTAAGTATATCATGCCACTCCCTTCTGGCTTGCAGAGTTTCTGCTGAGAAATCGGCTCGTCACCTTATCGGAGTTCCCTTGTATGTTGTCGTTTTTCTCTTGCTGCTTTCAATAATTTTTCTTTGTCTTTAATTTTTGCCAATTTGATTACTATGTGTCTCGGCGTGTTTCTCCTTGGGTTTATCCTGCATGGGACTCACTGCGCTTCCTAGACTTGTATGGCTATTTCCGTTCCCATGTTAGGGAAGTTTTCAACTATAATCTCTGCAAATATTTTCTTGGGTCCTTTCTCTCTCTCTTCTCCTTCTGGGACCCCTATAATGCAAATGTTGTTGCGTTTAATGTTGTCCCAGAGGTCTCTTAGGCTGTCTCCGTTTCTTTTCATTCTTTTTTCTTTATTCTGTTCTGCAGCAATGAATTCCACCATTCTGTCTTCCAGGTCACTTATCCGTTCTTCTGCCTCAGTTATTCTGCTATTGATTCCTTCTACTGTAGATTTCATTTCAGTTACTGTATTGTTCATCTCTGTTTGTTTGTTAATTCTTCTAGGTCTTTGTGAAACATTTCTTGCATCTTCTTGCTCTTTGCCTCCATTCTTTTTCCGAGGTCCTGGATCATCTTCACTATCATTATTCTGAATTCTTTTCCTGGAAGGTTGCCTATCTCCACTTCATTTAGTTGTTTTTCTGGGGTTTTACCTTGTTCCTTCATCTGGTACATAGCCCTCTACATTTTCATCTTGTCTATCTTTCTGTGAATGTGGTTTTTGTTCCACAGGCTGCAGGACTGTAGTTCTTTTTGCTTCTGCTGTTTGTCCTCTGGCGGATGAGACTATCTAATAGGCTTGTGCTGGCTTCCTGGTGGTTGGGACTCAGTCTGCTAGTGTTGGAAGGTCTCCTGCAGAGGCTGGGGGAAGCTGTGGTTCACCACGGGGGGCAGGACACTCCATAATTCTTTTTGTAGACATGAACACTCATTTCTTTTTGCTATCTACCCACAAGTGGAATTTCTGTGTCACATGGAAATTCATTAACTTTATCAGAAACTAGAAGTTTTCCAAAGTGATTGTGCCACAGTACATTCCCACCAGCAATGAATAAAGGTAGACCTAACTGACCACATATTAAAGTAAATGTACTTTTAATATTACAAAAATGAAGTATGGAAAATAAAACATCATGGAACTGGCTCAAGAAATCCTTCTTTCTTTCCTTAAAAGTATCTGGAGTTCTTGTAAAGAACCACACACTGTTTTAGGTGTCAATGTTAAGTGGAGAATAAAAGAAGACAGAACAAAATCCCTGATATCAAAGGGCTTACATTCCATTGAGACAGAAGTATAAAGAAGGAGAAAATAATAATCCATTTTCAGGTATTGCTAAGTGTTAGGAAAATGTGGCAGGCTATCAGGACAAAAATAACCACTAAGGGGGCAGAATACAAGCTATCGAGTGTGTAACAAGGAGGCTGTGTCACAGGAGGAGATACTGAACTGTACTATCCTCAACCCTCGTATCCTATGCAGACTTCGTCCTAGCAGCTGGGAGAAAGGGTATTAAATACTTCCAGTACCATGAACCTGAAGACACCAGCAATTTTCTTGCTCTTTGGGATGGAAAGCAGAGATTTCTGATGGGCCTGGTGGGGTTATACACCCAGTCCTGACCTGTGGCCAGTGTGCCGGGCTCCACTAACTGCCAAGTCTCAGCCATATGCCTCCTGCAGGGAAATGGTCCAGACAACATGCGTTACAGCTCTTTCCATGTGGAGTGAGGGAGGATTCCAAAAGGAAGGAGGGATCCTATTATTAGAAGAAACTGGGCGAGGCAGAGAAGTTAGTACACCAAGAGTGAATCTGGCAATCTGCAGGGGAAATAAAATCAAGAAATGAAAAAAAAATCAGGATATACAGTCAGGTGTTAGCAACAAAAGCAGACGCTTATTGAGGGAGATCCATTTAGAATGAGATGGATGGGGCTGGGTCACAGTCCACAATGGACAGACTGAGAATCAAGGAAGCAGTTAGTGGTGGGCGAAATATGACAGAGAGTAGAGAGCTCCCCACTTACTCTCTGCCCCACTCTCTCACACAGACCCTCCCCACGAGGCCATACTATAATATGAAAGAGAAACTTTGTGCATCAGCGTTCTACCTCCTACAAAAAGAACAGTATCAAGCATGCAGCGGGTGCTCAATAAATACCTGTTGAATCATAAATAAATGAGAAGATGTGGTTTTATAAATTTTGTTAAAACAACGTGTTAAGAGCGCAAAGGTCCTGTGGTCATCTCTTAAGATTTGTAGATTAAGGAAGTTTTCTTTTCTCTGCTTGCTCTGCCTACTTAAACCTCAGAAAGAATTTCTGTTTCTAACCTAAATGGACTCTTCATCCTTTCTCACCTTCATGGTCAAGGAGAGTCCGTGACGCTTCCTTTGGGCATAACAAGCTGTGGGCAAGAGTTTGCAAATTGATAGGAATTCGACTAGTTTACCAATTCCTAGTCTCAACGGAGACTGAATCACAACAAGAAATAAAACCTCAAGATGAGGCTAATGTATGTATAAGATTTATAAGAATATGCCTTTGGACACTTCTTTTCAACCTATAAATGGCAAAAACTTCAGTTGTTGTATGTGAATTTTTGAATAATTGCTTTGGACAGTGTTTGGAGCGATTTGCCAAGTAAATGGTTCTGATTCCTTACGCATTTGCTGTATAGCCCAAGACGCAATGTATTATAGCTTTCTTAGGAAAATGAACATAGATTCACTACAATTAATGCCACTGGCAATGATTACAGCTAATTCCGTGAAAGCCATTACTGGTAACTTTACAGGTAATAATTCAATTAATTTGATCTATTATGTATAATGGTTTTACCTTACACGTCCAGAATAGAAAACGATCTTTTGACTTAAAATACGGCTCCATTATTCATGAAACATAGTACTGGAAAGGGGCGATCAATACACTTAATTGATTTGACAACCTTGTTTTGAGTAGAAGTGCCGAATGTTCTTTGACGGGAGGATACGAGAATGAGGTGATTACTTCCAGGATAGATTCAGCCTCGAGTTTTCTGATGCTTGTTCCTGCTTTTGTCATCGTAACAGATTCCAGGTCATTCATTTCGGATAAAAAGTTGCCATGCAGGAACGGTGACTTGTAAGCAGACTTTCTTTGTCGGGTTTTGCTTGCCTTGGAATCAGGCTCTCCTCGGCATTTCTCGCCTCATCTCCCTCCCTCGCTTTATTGAGGTGCAATGTCCCAGGTGTTTAAGGGGAGAAGAAGACATGACGGGGTTTGGGTTAGGCTTCTGACGATGGCTGCAAGTTTTAATACCTGGACAGGGAGAGAGCCGGCAGGTTTGTGAAACGGCAGCGAGCCTCCTGGGTGGGCGTGCAGGGCATGCACGCAAAGTGTAACACAGAGTCCTAACTCCTGTGGGGGGTGTGTGTGTGTGTGTGTGTGTCTGTGTGGAGCTCTGGTTACCTCTTCCTACAGGTGTCACCTCGCACTTCTTTATTCTATGTCTCCCTGAGAGCAAGGATGATGTCCCACTGATGCTGCATCTTCCACTCTAGCCCGGCATGCAATGGGCACACCATGGGCATTCTTAGACTGAATGAACGAAAGTGGAAACCACCCAGGAGGGGATAATGAAGGCTTGTTGTGGGACCTGGACTTGAATCCGATGCAGAGCGCACCCACAACTCTTCCTCTTTCCTACCTGCTTCTCTCTCCCACCTTCTGCAGCGGGATCTTCATCCCCTCCAGCCTACCAGCTACAGGACCTCCCCACTCACCTTCAGCAGATGACCTAAGGCCTGGCTTAGGAAAACCCAAGAGGCCGTCAGTTGCAATCACTTTATCCTCTTTTTTTTTTCACTTTATCTTCTTGCCTCTAAATTTACCTGCAACTGACACTTCACTTTTATTCTCTTTATAAATATGCTTATTCCCGTGAAACCCTGGTCGCCCAACAGCTGCATCTTCAGCGTCCTGGCTCTGAACATCGGCTGTCCCCTCTCTCCTGAGCTCCTCGCCTCCCCTCTCCACTGGCTTCTTGTCATCAGCTTTTCAATGTGAGGATGTCTCTCCTACCTTAAAACAAACATTTCCCTGGAGACTCTTCTTCCAATTAAAAGCCACCTTCGCTTTCCCCTTCATCAAAAGGCTGTCTAGGGCCACTATTTTCTGTTTTCATTTCCCTGGGCCTCTCCACCCACCATAGGCAGGCTTCTGCGCCCACCACTAAACCCAAACTTTTTGTTGCTATGGTCAATGGAGGAAGTGTGGTCCTAATTACTCTTGACTTCTTAGGGGTGCTGTACCCAGCCCCTTCCTCCAGGCTCCAAGAAGCTGCCCTCTCCCCTTCTTCTTTAGGCTCATTTCACTGTCCATCCCTTAAACTCAAGCTTGGATTTCTATTGCAAGTGAAACTTGTATGGGGTCTAGAAATCTCTGCCTTTGAAACAGCTCCCAGGAGATTCTTTCATACTTTTATACTTTCAGAGGCTCTGTTATAAGTACTTATATTCCTGAGACCTGTTCCATGTCTTCAATACACAATTTCTAGCAGAAGTTGGTAAACTGCAGCCAAAGGACCGACTCAGGCCCACCACTCATTTTTGTAAATAAAGTTTTATTGGAACACAGCCACACCCACTCTTTGGCATATGGCCTATGGCTGCTTTTGAGCAGCTGCAGCAGAGCTGAAGAGCTGCAACAGAGACCCTATGGTGCACAAAACTTAAAATATTTACTCTCCGGCCTTTTATAGAAAAAGCATGCTAACCCCCAGTTTACGCCAGTCTCCCCAGCTGCCCTCTCAACATTAACAGCCTTTTCATGGGACCTGTCTGCTACATTTCAGACTCATAAAGCCAACTACGTATTAGGAAGCTGCACGTGAATATGCCACAGACCCTTGAAGCCCGACTGCGTTTCCCATCTTCTTCCTGATTTGCTCCTCCCTCCAGGATGCTATAGCTCAGGAACAAGCGCCACCATCCACCCTATCACCCAACGCGTGAGCACCATTTCCCCCCGTCCTTCGCCTCTGTAAGCGTCAACCCTGTGCTCACTCAGCTCCACCATCCCAGGTCCCCAGCTTTGCGTGCAAGCTCATCGCTGAGGTTCACGCACATGAAGGACTCTGGCTGATGTGCCCAGGCTTTGCACTAAACTAGGGATTTCCCTGTGGTCCACAGGCTGGGTGGGGGCAGTTCAGCCCTGAGCTCTGCGTCTGCCCAAGGATGACTGAACCCAGCTTCCTGGGCCGCCTGGCCTCACTGCCCTGCAGCCCCCAGGCAGCGGGTGGCCCAGTCTGTGGCCCCTCGCTTCCCATGGGGTGTGCAGCCGGGGGGTGGTTTACACCTGGAGAAGCACCCAGAAGCACTAGCCTCCCCTTTGGGCCTCCTTTATATTCCTCCTTTTACTCTGAGCTGTGAGTATTTTTAACCCTGTACGTACGGCAGCTCTTCTGACACAGAGGCTATTCTATCAATTGTCAGTACCAGCCCTGTAGGATGATTCTCCATGGGTGTTTCTAGACTCAGGCTCTGATGGACCAAATAAAAATGTTTTGTTTTGTTAAAAAAAAAAAAAAGGGTCTTTTGGGGAGAATACTGGGGGGGACACACGGCAAAGCCACAGTGTCGTAGCCCATTCAGAATAATCACACTTGACACAGGTCTCATTACCCACATCTGTAGGACAGCAGTCAACACCAATGGCGAACCAAGAAGAGTAAAGGGCAGCGGGACCCAGGGCTTGAACCCAGTTTCCTGTATGGAAACGATGGTCCTGCCTGGGGAAGTGGGCAGGGAGCAAATCAGAAGAAACAACCATCCTGAGAAGTCAGGGCTTGAAAAGTGTTGAAAGGAAAGTGCATTTCTAACCGTCGACAGGGGGAAAGAACACACAGGACTGAGATGGTTTAAAGGCACAGAGATACA
This sequence comes from Pseudorca crassidens, assembly GCF_039906515.1. Lineage (NCBI taxonomy): Eukaryota > Metazoa > Chordata > Mammalia > Artiodactyla > Delphinidae > Pseudorca > Pseudorca crassidens. The sequence continues at coordinate 6,590,039 of NC_090318.1, forward strand.
CATCACGTATTCAGGTGCAATAAAGTGGGTGCCAGAATTGATCACCTTTCATCTGAAGAATTCAGGAGTCATAGTTCCCCAAAGCTGGGTATTTTTATCATTGCACCCCTGTTGGGTATGCAATTCTCTTACTGAATCAAAAGTCACGTTATCTACGGAAATATAATAGTCTCTGCTTAAAATTTCTTCATGTGGGAAAAATGGCCTATTGCACTTTTTAAGCTGCACAATGTAAATACTATCATTTTTGGTCCCATAAAATCCCTTTTTTTTTCTTTTTTTTGCGGTACGCGGGCCTCCCACCGTTGTGGCCTCTCCCGTTGCGGAGCACAGGCTCCGGACGCTCAGACCCAAGCAGCCATGGCTCACGGGCCCAGTCGCTCCGCGGCACGTGGGATCTTCCCGGACCAGGGCACGAACCTGTGTCCCCTGCATCGGCAGGCAGACTCGCAACCACTGCGCCACCAGGGAACCCCATAAAATCCCCTTTTACTGCCTCTCAAGATTGGGAAATTGTTGAACGGCAGAATATTCTTACTTTCGGCCACTTATCCAATCTTACTTCAGCTGGAAATTACAGCTTGTCTTCTGAAATAGCCATTTGCAGAACTGGAGACTCAGTATTCAATATTACTGAGCTTAAATGGTGAAATAGTGGGTTTAAACACGTCTAAACACAGATAAGTTTCCTATAAGTGTGGTAACCATTTATATGAAATCTTCTACTTAAGGAGGTGATATCTGACTCACTCATATTACTAATCTGCTCTGTGTAAGACAACGTATGCGGGCAATTTGGGGTTATAAAAGTGCTTTCCTCTTTCTAGCGCAGAGTCATGTAGCTAGGTACGAGGAAATTTACAAGCCGCGTTTCCCTATGGGTCAATTCCTGCCCTTATGGAACAGGCGTTGTATCTTCCATTTTCTGAGGTTCTTACGGAGTCATAGCATGGCCTTTAAATTCATTATGCCTCCCCATGAAGGGCCATCTGCAGCGCCAATACTGAAGGACAAACGAGACAGCTCATTCAAGGAGCGGTATTATCTACAAATGGAAATAATGGCACTCTTTCCAAAACAGCAGCAGAGAGTATTAGATTTTAGAACAGTATGACACACCACTGACCCCAAGAGGAGCTACATTTTTAGGCCAATTCTTTCCTGAAAAGGTAATAAAGGAGTGTTCAATTGTCTGGAAATACGGTCCCCTCTTCCCGAGAACATTATTATTTTCTTGCTACTCCACGAAATGAATGTTAGGAAGTAACCTGCCCAGGGGCTTTGCTGCCAGACACTTCCCCTGTAAACAGGAGGCAGACCTGTCAATGGCACCCCAGAAACACCAGAGGTAAGGTAACCCGAATTCCGCTCTTTTGTGTCATTGGCATGCATTCCCTCAGTATACAGAAAACTCTACAGACAGATACACGCAAGGTGTGTTCAGCGGTGTGCTTCAGAAAGGCTCAGCAGTGCTCTTTACCGTAGGACTGAAGGCCTCTCTCCAGCATCTCCTTGCGCTCACGCTGGCCCTGTCTCTGTTCTGCAGGGGCCTTCAGTCTGCCTTGGGGGGTCTAAGAAGACTTCCATTCACGCAGGACACAGTATGGTTTGTCACAGGCAGAATGATGGCCTCCAAAGGATTCCACGTCCTTCTAATCCTGGGAACCTAGGAATACGTTACGTTGCGTGGCAAAAGGGATCTTACAGATGTGTAAAGGACACTGACGGGGGAGGGCACCCTGGGTCATCCAGGTGGGCTCAAACGAATCACAGGAGCCTTCAAAGCAGAGCACCTCTCCCCGCTGGACTCAGAGAGCTGCAGCAGCAGAACTAAGTCAGAGAGATGAGGCATGAAAAGGACACAACCTGCCATTACTCGCCTGGGAGATGGAAGGGACCATGAGGCAGGGAAAGAGAGGGGCCTCTAGGAGCTGGGAACCTGACAGCCAACAGGGAATGGGGACCTCGGACCTCAGCATGGAACTCAGTTCTGCCAACAGCTTGAAAGCGGACAGCCCCCAGACCCTTCAGTTAAGAGCTCGGTCCTGCCAGTAACACAACATTGTTAAGTCAACCATACTCCAATAAAAATTTAAAAAAAAAGAAGAGTTCAGCCCAGCCATGACTTTGATTTTAGTGAGCCCATGTCAAACTTCTCACCTACAGGACTGTAAGACAATAAATGTGTGTGGTCTGCTAAGTTTGTGATAAATGTTTATGGCAGCAGTAGGCCACAAATGCCGAACTCTCAACAGTGCTTACAAATTCCTTGCACTCCTTTATTTCTAAGACACCATCAGTTGTATATCATAGCAAAAGTCTAATACTGAAGATTTTCAGACAGAAGAAACCTGCTACGTGAAACTGAAGGTAAGATGTGTCTTGGTTTCTGAAACAAAAAATGTAGATGGGGAAAGAAGATAAAATATTTCCTTATCTTTGAGCTGAAGAAATACAGTATTTATTTGTTGGTGTTATTTAGGAAGTATCCAACTTTAAAGAAGAACTTCAGGGACTTCCCTGGCAGTCCAGAGGCTGACTCCGCGCTTCCACTGCAGGGGGCGCGGGTTCCATCCCTGGTCGGGGAACTAAGATCCTGCGTGCCGCATGGCGCAGCCGTAAAAAAAAGAAAAGAAAAAAAAAAAAGAAAGGAAGGGAAAACCAGCTCTCCTGTTCCCCTTGAGGCATGTTTCAACACGCATTCACATGCGGGTCCCCAGAAATGTCTCCCCTTTGAAATGCAGATGTAATCAAGAAGGCGATGAACACTGGTCTCCTACCCTCTGTGTGCACGGCTGTTAAACGTTCAGGGCCCAGTTCGGTTTATGACTGCTCAGCTCACTCCATAGTAATTTCCTTACACACAGAAATAACGTGTGTGGCCTAAAACAGAGGTAACACATTCTAAAAAACTTCAAGTCTATTGAAAGTAATGACCTTTTTGGGATAAGAAGTAGTTCTCAAAATTAAAGTGTATAATTATCTGAGACTGGCACAATAGCTTTTTTTGTTTTTGGTATAAATACACTGGTTATGGTTCTGGTGTAAAATGAAGTATATAATTTATCTACTCATTCTAGCAATAGTTGCCAGGGACCACTTCTTTCTCAAAGCCAGATCTTCTTCAACTGGAGTTTGAAATATCAATTGTTACTATAAGCTGGTAAAGTTTTATTTTAGTTTGATTTTCTAAGAAATATAGAAACTTGGCTGAATTCTATACCCTCCACCGACATATGCCAAACATATACTAGGTCAAAATAAGCATAAGGTAAACAATTATTGCAACTTCTGAAGCCAGGAAACTCTTCTGAAGATAAACAAACAATTGCATTTTCTGAGACGATTAAGCAATACTGGTTGAGTTATTAAATTTCATCCTCCAAAGTCACATCTGATGACACAAAATCCATAAAGATTTCTGAGCTGGTCATTGCATGGATCCTGGCTTACAAGGTGTGTGCGTGTGTGTGTGTGTGTGTGTGTGTAATTGTTTAGTGCGTGTGCTTTACAGGAACCTGCATAAGTTGCATGGCGGAAAATGTGAGGAAAATGAAGGAAGGGCTTTACCTTCTATTGCAAGCAAAGCTTGAAGTGAGTCAGGTTTTAGATTATGCAATACGGTTTCAAGAACACATTCTGAAGGGCTCCTGTGAATAATGGGAGTTCAGATGGTGCTTCCATATATGCTTTTTTCCCCCCATAAATAAGAAAAACAAAGAGGAATAGGCTTTTCTGTCGGTTTCAGAAAGCAGCCCAATTTGAAGTCACCTCATTTATATTAAATAACCGAATGTGGGTCATTTAACAGAGTGTGGAGCAGTATAAATGACAGAGTTCTGGAAAATGTTTGCCCTCACCAATAATAGGTCTGGTCGTAGAGAATGGACTTGAGGACACGGGGAGGGGGAAGGGTAAGCCAGGACGAAGTGAGAGAGTGGCATGGACATATACACACCACCAAATGTGAAACAGATAGCTAGTGGGAAGCAGCCGCATAGCATAGCACAGGGAGATCAGCTCGGTGCTTTGTGACCACCCAGAGGGCTGGGATAGGGAGGGTGGGAGGGAGACGCAAGAGGGAGGAGATATGGGGATATATGTATGTGTATAGCTGATTCACTTTGTTATACAGCAGAAACTAACACACCATTGTAAGGCAAGTATACTCCAATAAAGATGTTAAAAAAAAACATATTTGATGACTGGAACAAAAATTGTAGCGCCGTCTGATTCCCAAGACAATAATATTTTTAAATAGGGAAGACAAAGAGACTTAAATAAGAGTGAGGTTTCCACACTTCACTTAAAGTGCTAAAACGCTATTACATTAGACTGTATAATTCGTAGATTGACAGATATATAGATAAGTAGATATAGCAGTACTCAGAACAAGCACTACCAAAAACATACAAAGAGATGCACTTAAAAGCACTAAATCCAGATGGAATCCTAAAATATGTTCAGAATCATGCAGGAAGGTAAGAAAAGAGAACCAGAGAAATGAGACTGGAGGAAACAAATAGAAAACAAATAATAAATGGCAACCTTAAATGTTAACATATCCATAATTATCGTAAATGTAATCGATCTAAATAGATCAGTAAAAAGTGGATTAAAAAATGTGACCCAACCATACGGTGCTTATAGGAAACCCACTTCCAATTCAATGACATATGGCTATTGAAAGTAAAAGAAAGAAAACAAGGAAGATTTCCCTCACCAATGGGCAGGCAGCACCCAGTTCATTTAACGTCCAAATGGAACAAAAAGGTGGAGGAAGGATGAATTCTCTCTCTGTGTTCTCGAGCTGGGACATCTATATTCTCCTGCTCCTGGACATTGGAGCTCCTGCCTCCAGGGCCTTTAGATTCAGATTTTGGGACTTACACCAGTGTCCCTCCCCAGTTCTTAGGCCTTTGGCCTTGGACTGGGAGCTACACCATGGCTTCCCCGGTTCTTAGGCCTTTGGATGTGGACAGAACTGTACTGCCAGCTTTCCTGGTTCTCAAGCTTGCATGTGGCATATCTCCAATTCTATAATTGTGTGAGCCAATTCCCATAATAATAAATCTCCTCTTATGTATCTCTATGTATCCTGTTAGTTCTGTTTCTCTGGAGAACCTTGACTAATTCCTTCTTAAGGATAAAGACAACTTTATCTCTAAACTACTGTGCCTAATACCTAGGAGATGCTCAACAGTTTTTTACGGAAGACAGCAAGAAGAAGAGAAGGGAAGAATGGTGACCGAATTTTGTATGAATGGGGACCCTGAACTTATGGGTCATTTGACGATGCTACCTTCCTGTGGTCTAGGCTAGAATCCAGGACTAGGGGTGTTGTGCCAGCTGGTTAATAGAGTAGATAGCTGGAGCTGAGAGGAAGTCCTGTGAGCTAATTTGCAATTCTGAAGTCCATGATGATCGGAGGTTCACTTGCAGATGAGAAGAGTACGTGTCTGACCCTGACAGTTCACCTAACATAAAGATGAAAATCCCCACCGGGAGAGTGAAGCCTCGGTCATTCACTGGGGCATGTGAGTGCGTGTTAGAGTTGAGAATGTGAACCTGGAATTTACTGAAAGGAACAGTTAAAGGAGGAGAGGGTTCAGGAGCCAAAGGGCAAAATAAAGCATATCTGGGAAGGGATTCAGAGTGCCCAGAGGAACGCTGCTCTAGTTTCTGTTCAATCTCTGCTGTGAAAATTTTATCCTCTTTTTGATTCCTCTCTCTCTTTATTGTCTAGCTTGAAGAACTAGTCGCTGGAACCTTAGGTCTCATCTCCATGACGAACTCCTCTCCTTAAAAGTGCTTCTGTGTTGAATACAGTTACCTTTTTCTCTAATGGATAAAATCTTTCTTTTTCTTCAGGTGCTCATTTTATTAACGTCGCCTGCAATTTCTAATGTAGGATCCATCATTCTTTCCTGTATATATATATATTACAGGTTATATGAAATAGTATCAAAATTACCATATATTATATATCCAGCTGAATACTTATGTTTCCCCTGGTAGTCAATAAATTCTTTAGTCTCATAAAAAATAATAATAATAATAGGTCTGGTTACTCAGGCATTCCCCAAAGAGTACCCAGTGGTTCATTTTCCAAATGCTCCAAGCTGTCTTTTTAGAGTCCCTTTTTCTGACTCTCCATTGTCCTTGCTCTGAAGGACCAGCATCTTTACAATATGTGCTCTTACCCCTCCCCTGTACCTTTAAGATGAAGACACCTGAACACCTGTGGGTGGGAAGGAGGAGAATTCCTAGGCCTTTCAGAGCCTCTGAGGAAGAGCCGCAGGTACTGGGTGCTGGCGGCAAAACTGGAAATAGGACGATGAAGGGGACCCATCCAGTACCAATGCCAGTGCTTATACCTCTTCTGGACATGCTCTCTGCCCACTTCAGGACACGACCCCGGGGACTGGATAGATACCCACGGCCACAGCTGGAGCTCCAACTCTAGATTCATCCCAACTGGCCCCAAAACCCTTCCTCTGGAGTTCCACTGCCTGCATCTTCACTGGGTTCAAACCCTGGCTCTGTCCATTGTTAAATGGGTGAATTCACCTCTTTCGAGTGCAAATTATTTTTCTTGTGTAAAATGTAAATAAGGAGAGTTGCCTTACAGGATTAGAAGGATTAAATTTGATGCTTAGGGGCTTCCCTGGTGGCACAGTGGTTCAGAGTCCGCCTGCCGATGCAGGGGACGCGGGTTCGTGCCCCGGTCCGGGAGGATCCCACATGCCGCGGAGCGGCTGGGCCCACGAGCCATGGCCGCTGAGTCTGCGTGTCCGGAGCCTGTGCTCCGCAACGGGAGAGGCCACAACAGTGAGAGGCCCGCGTACCGCAAAAAAAGAAAAAAAAAATTGACACTTAAGTAAAGTCTTTGGCATACAGGAAATCCTCAATGAGAATTAAAGTCCTTAGGTCTTATTAAAGATCTTAAAGGTATGTAAGATTGCACACCTTCCTCCATGAGTTTCTTTTAGGCCCTTTATCTTCACCAAAAGTAAGATATTGATTCTGAGTTGTAGTCGGGTCTCTCTTGCCATGAGTTAATGCCCATCCCCCCTTCTTCTACTACTAATTCTAATTCTGAATCTGCTTCTCAAACTCTCCTTCTTCAACCTTCTTCAATTCTCCCTTCTCCTGCCCCTGCTTTTCCTCTTCCTTATTCCTTACAGATATATACAGATTCCTCATCGACGATAAGAGAAAGTAAGCTACCTCCAGTCTTTCTGTGCTAAAAGCTCCCCTGAATGTAGGAAGATGCGCCTTGTTCATTGTGGGTGCTTGTGCATCCGTCATGCACAGCCGACAGCTGGGAGGTAGCAAGTCTGGAGCTGAAGAAAGGCGGACGGACTCGAATCCTTGCTTTGCCAAAGTACCAGCTTCTCTGACCCTCATGAACATTTCTGAATGTCAGCCACCCCGTCTGTAACACTTTAACGGCAATGCCAATTTCACAGAGCTGTTGCAAAGTAAGAAGGGTATCATGTGAAAACTTGGCTGGCCTACCATATGACATTGATAGATAATGAATCATGGAAGAAATTACAATTATGTCCCTGATATATGTCAAACACCTATCATACGCCAGGCAACTGGGGAAGTACTGGCCATATCAAGAAGGCCATCTTCCCTGGATGAGCCTCTGTGATTCTTATTAAGGAAATGTTTGTAGCGTAGTCGCAAAGTTCTCTGGAAAATTCCTTTTCTACCAGACAGTAGATGAGACAACAGTCTTTGAATCTTAACCTAGAGACACCAAAGAATATCATTCTTTTCTCTTTTCTTCTGGGGACCCTGAAATAGATTTGTGCCATTAGGTCATTCTCATTATTGTCATCAGCCTATGGGGGCTTCCCTGGTCGCGCAGTGGTTGAGAGTCTGCCTGCCGATGCAGGGGACACGGGTTCGAGCCCTGGTCTGGGAGGGTCCCACATGCCGCGGAGCAACTGGGCCTGTGGGCCACAACTACTGAGCCTGCGTGTCTGGAGGTTGTGCTCTGAAACAAGAGAGGTTGCGACAGTGAGAGGCCCGCACACTGAGATTAAAAGTGGACCCCGCTCGCCACAGCTGGAGAAAGCCCTCCCACAGAAACAAAGACCCAAGACAGCAAAATTAATTAATTAATTAATTAATTACAAAAAAAAAATCAGCCTATGTACACACTCACTTTTTTCCTAACACTTTTAGAACACACAAAGACTTTCTTACACTTTTAGAACACACAGATACCACCTGTGTCACTTTCTTCTTGCTTATGTTTTCTGAACAACTATTCTGGACAGCTTATTTTCTCCTGCCCCATTTCTGAATATTCACAACTGATGTCCTCACATTCCTCCTATTGCTCCTGGTGATCCGGATCTTGCCCTCAAGTGGAAAGTTCTCATGAGATGCCCTGCACTTCTCATTAAAAATATATATCTCATTTGCTGAATTATATTTATTAGAGAAAGCCCATCAGCACAAACATTTCAAAATCTGTGCTCACTCTATAGAATTAAGATAATTTCTTTTTTGCTTCATTCATCTGCTGATAACTCAAGCTCATCTATTGAAAAATATCATTTTAATGAGTTCCCTATTAGCCTCATTTAAAGTATATTAACAATAATGATATGCAAAAGTCAATAGTCTTGGGTTTCCCTGGTGGCGCAGTGGTTGAGAGTCCGCCTGCCGATGCAGGGGACGCGGGTTCGTGCCCCGGTCCGGGAAGATCCCACGTGCCGCGGAGCGGCTGGCCCCGTGAGCCATGGCCGCTGCACCTGCGCGTCCGGAGCCTGTGCTCTTCAGCGGAAGAGGCCACAGCAGTGAGAGGCCCGCGTACCGCAAAAAAAACAAGTCAGTAGTCTTTATTACTCTAGCAAACTAAATTTCTCAAGCCATCTGACAGTTTAAAATGGCCACGGGGAAGAATCTGACTTTCAAGGAGAATTCATTCGAGCTTACTGTGGTGACTGATTATCAGCGTAAGAGCCGTGCGTCTGTCTACTACAGCAGAGGAGATAATTTAATTAGTCTGTTTTTGTAAATGTTCTGATTTTCATACATTAAGTTGTGGCCCACAGCTGATAGAAAAGAAATTAACACTGACTCTTTTTGACTGTGGAATGAATTGGACTTTCCAGGCCAAGAAAATTAATTATAAATGCTCTCTATTTAAGATGGCAAGATTTTTTTAATGATAAATGATGTAACTGTTAGATGTCGAGTATACAAACAGTCATGCATTGACATTTCAGCTTATTAATTCCAACGTTCACCACTGTGTATAACATTCATCACCTTTAATTGCTTGATGAAGGGGAGAAAAAAACCAAATCATTGTTCTCACGGTTCTCCCTGTGATTTTTAGGCAGTAAATTTCTGAAGACACTGAATGCTAATGTACTAAATTTCTGATGACAGCCTCGCGTTTCATTCTGGGCCAAGACCAAAGCAAACAAAAAGAATCTGTGCAAAGTAGGTTAGGGCTACAGAAGCAGAGACTAACTTCTAGGGAATTATGAGTTTGGTGAAATTTGTCCAAGCATCCTGTCATCTGTGTTTTTCCTTCTCTCTTCGACCTGCTTTTTGGTGTGGGTGGCTGAGTACCCAGTGCCTGGAGGCTCCCTTGCAGGACCCCAGGAGGTTCTCCTTCCTAAGAGATGGCCTCCCTCACCAACCACTGCTCCTGTTCTTTGCAGCCGAAGACAACTGTATAGCTTCAAAAGATCCTCTTCCCTGCGACAATACATGCTAGTCATGACTGACGGAGTACACTTTTTTTTTTAATAAGTCAGTAATGCTTTCAAATACATTTGTATTTTATTCACCCCAATCTGTGATGGTCAGTTTTATGTGTCAATGGAGTAGGCTACAATTCCCAGTTATCCAGTCAAACACTAATCTACATGTTGCAATGACAGTATTTTGTAGATGTAATTAAAGTCCATAATCAGTTGACGTTAAGTGAGGGAGATTTTCCTGGGTTATCTGAGTTGACCCAGTAATGGAGGCAAGAGAACCAAAATCAGAAAGAGAAAGTGGGACTTCCCTGGTGGTCTAGTGGCTAAGACTCCACGTTCCCAGTGCAGGGGGCCCAGGTTTGATCCCTGGTCAAGGAACTAGATCCCACATGCCGCAACTAAGAGTCTACATGCCGCAACTTAAGATCCCACATGCCGCAACTAAGAGTTCACATGCCGCAACTTAAGATCCCACATGCCGCAACTTAAGATCCCACATGCTGCAACTAAGGCCTGGGGCAGCAAAAATAAATAAATAAATAAACAAACAAACAAATAAACAGAGAAAGTGATGGCAGAAACAGAGTTTGAAGTGATGCACTTTGATGACAGAGGAAGATGCCAGGAGGCAGGGAATGCAGGTAGCCTCTAGAAGCTAGAAAAGGCTCTGCCCTAGAACCAAGGAACTAGCCCTGCTCACACCGCGGTTTTAGCCCAGTAAGGACCGTTTTGGACTTCTGATCCCCAGCACTGGAAGGTGATACATTTATTTGTTTTAAGCCACCAAGTTGGTGGTAATTTGTTGTAGCAGCCATAGGAGACTGATACACTACCTAATACATTTGCAAAGTTAGTGTGCAAATTTCGTGTGAAAATGATTATTTATTCAATCTACACACTTTTAATGCATATATAGCTTCATGTGCTTCCTGCAATAAACTCTGTGGTACCTCTAGAGCCACAGTCCGTGGATTGATACGAGCTGTGATCAACCACAAAAGGCAAGGGTGGACCTGAAAACAATTCCCTTCAGTCCTGGCTACACTGTGTCCTATGAAGCCTTGGTACAGTCTCATAATCTTTCTCCAGGCAGCCACTTCTAAGTGAGCAAGGTGAAAGCTCTGGCCTACCCCATCAGAGACCTGTATCCTTTTGTCCTCTTATTTTCCATCTGTGATGGGCAGAAGTAAAATATGGACGCTAAGATTCCCACCCGCTGGTGTATGCATCCTCCATGACTATGGGCAGAACCAGTGAATAAGAAGGACATCCCTCCAATGAGCAGGTCCCTAATCAATGAACTCTGAGTTAATCTAAAGGGAGATCATCTGTGCTGGCCTGAGAAAAGTGACAAGCAGCAGCAGCAGATACGGTCCTAATCAAAGAAGAAAGCAAAAGCCATGCTGTGGAGTGCTCACAGGGACCACGTGGCAAGGAACTGCAGGCAGCTTCTTAAATCCAAAAGCGGCCCTGGCAGATGGCCAGCAAGCAGACCTCAAGCAACAGTCGCAAGGAAACCAATTCTGTCAACAGCCCTCCGAACTTAGAGGAGGCCCCTGCGCGAGGATGGAATGTAGCCCAGCCCACACTTTGATTGCTACCTGGTAAGACCAAAGCAGAGGACACACCTCAACTCTGCCTGGATTCACGACTCATGGACACTGGGAAATAGTCATTTGTGTTGCTGTAAGCCACTGAGTTTGTGGTCATTGGTTATGCAGCAAGAGAACGTAAGTCTACCACCTTGCAAAAAGCACTCCTCAGTTAGCTATCACTAAACAGGTAAAATTAAACCATGTTATTTATAGTTTATAACCCTGAGTAGGCTCTAGAGCAGGAGAAATGCTTTCTGAATGAAAACAAGGTGTGGTCTGAGCAGAACAAGAGGTTGGAAGAGTTACTTTTCTGCAGAATAAATGTCACTTCCACTGTCCCCACGTAAGCAGACACCTACGTGTTCACTTGGATGCTAGACCAGCCCAGGTAGCGAGGAGATACACTAAAGATGTTCCGGACCACTGCTGTCCACTCTGGCTTCCACATCCTGTCATTTCCCATGGCCCTGTGGTCTCTGTCCCTCACTGGACCTTGTGCACGATGACAGACTCACGGTATCACCTGTCCTTTGGGAAAGGTAGGTTCCATCGCCCCGAACAGATTTGAAAATCTCTAGAGACCTGGTCAAAAAGGCAGGACGTGGAACCATAAGAGCTGGTTTACATCCCGATACACCATTTAATGTCTTCACCTTGCACGGAAAGTAGTTTACTCCCTCTGCACCAGATGTAAGGGTAGTCATACAACATGAGGAGGTTTGTGAAGATCACGGTTCAGTTTATCTAAAAGTACGTTGCACGTGGCCTTTCAACCACCAAGTGTTCAATAAAAGTTTATTCCCTTGCTCTGGAAACATGGACCAAATATGATAATTTGTGACATGATGCAATTCATCTCTACCCTGAAAATGCCATTCTTCCACCATTCAGGTTTTCTGTCAGCCAAGAAGAGCGAGTCGTGCCTCTGTGAGCTGCCTGGGGTTTAACAGATTAGACATCCCACACCCCACGTGGGGTATGAGATCCCAGCAAAGAATGGCCTCTACAATTTCCCTCTAGAGAAAAGCACAGATTTCCTCGTAGCAGAGGCACTTTTTTTCACCTCATTAGCAAACCCCACAGACTATGACTTTTTGAGAGTGAGTGCCAAAGAATGAGAGGAATTTGGAGGCAGTAAAGGAGATTGCTCATTCAAACTGCAAACACAGAGAGTGGAATTTCCACTTCAGCTGGAAAATTCTCTCATGCCACACGCCTGAGAAGAGGCAAGCCTATGAAATGCTAATGAAGAGAAGCCCATTCACATGTAAATTTCTAGATATCTCTCCCCAAAATTAAGTTCTTACAAGTGATTTAAAGACCAACTGCCTTCTGGAGAAACCTGCCTTAATATACATTTTCCAGGAAATAACACCAGTCAGAAGCTTGTTGTAAGCGTAATGCCGCCTATTCAAGTTGCCTCTGAGAGAACTTTGAGAGCGGGAGTTCTTTCCCTTGACTGTTCCCATAACTAATGCACTGCTTCTCTCCAGCAGACAAAACTGTAGTGGGGCCTCTAGGTCACTAGGAATGGCGAAGACACAAAGGGTAGTTCTGCCTCATGCCCCGAATCATGACCGTATCACACATTGTCACAATGTTCGTTTCTTTGCCTCTCACTCCAGATAATACACCAGGTGGTAAATCCTAGGAATCATTTAACAGGTTTGGCAAAAATCCTCAAACCAAAATTGTTCTGAAAGCTAGATTTGAAGGAAAACGTGGAGCCAAGGAAGTATAGACCCAGTGCTTGGGGTAGATGAAAGAGCGGTGAACGAAGCAGAGAGCGAGCTTTAGAGTTCTGTATTACTATGTCTTGAGTGTGTAGCTGAAAAGCCTTCAGAGTGGATACGCAGGAAAACACGATTCACAGGAAACCAAAGTCTACTATGAGTGGGAGTTAAGAGAATGCCCAATTGCTTAAAATCAATTATGTCCACGCCTGGACAAACGATATCGTGGCTACTGGGAAGACATGAAGACAAGCGCACAGAAGTACCATCAAGTAGTTTGAGGATGAGAGAGAGTGGGTGAAATTCCAGACTTCAGGCAGACACCCCAGGGTTCATAAAGGGAATGATGGGTATATTCTACTACCTGTTTTTTAGCATCACACTAAGTCACACTAATTCCTGATTAGATTTTAAACAAATAATGCAAATGTCCTTGATTACTACGCTACTAGAGAGGAAGATCCTTGTAGAACTATCCGTCTATCCAACCACGCAAATGTCCTTGATTACTACGCTACTAGAGAGGAAGATCCTTGTAGAACTATCCGTCTATCCAACCACGCAAATGTCCTTGATTACTACGCTACTAGAGAGGAAGATCCTTGTAGAACTATCCGTCTATCCAACCACGCAAATGTCCTTGATTACTACGCTACTAGAGAGGAAGAACCTTGTAGAACTATCCGTCTATCCAACCACGCAAATGTCCTTGATTACTACGCTACTAGAGAGGAAGATCCTTGTAGAACTATCCGTCTATCCAACCACGCAAATGTCCTTGATTACTACGCTACTAGAGAGGAAGAACCTTGTAGAACTATCCGTCTATCCAACCACGCAAATGTCCTTGATTACTACGCTACTAGAGAGGAAGATCCTTGTAGAACTATCCGTCTATCCAACCACGCAAATGTCCTTGATTACTACGCTACTAGAGAGGAAGATCCTTGTAGAACTACCCGTCTATCCAACCACGCAAATGTCCTTGATTACTACGCTACTAGAGAGGAAGAACCTTGTAGAACTATCCGTCTATCCAACCACGCAAATGTCCTTGATTACTACGCTACTAGAGAGGAAGATCCTTGTAGAACTATCCGTCTATCCAACCATGCAAATGTCCTTGATTACTACGCTACTAGAGAGGAAGATCCTTGTAGAACTATCCGTCTATCCAACCATCCATCCATTCATTCAGCAACTGCTTATGCGGCTACCACCCAAGCCACTTACTATGATAGATACATGGTACGTAAGAGGACTCCAATGCAATCCTTGCTCTAAAGCAGCATTCTGGTTAGAATGTGCTACACCGACTGTGATAAGTAAGGGCTGTTACAGAAAAGCACACAGGTATTTATAAGATTCCAGGTGAGAACATAGTAGAGGGCTTCCATGAATATTAGAAGATCTTCTTTCCCTTTCGGATTCTCTAAAGGAACTAATTTCCAAACAGCAGTCAAAAACACACTGTCTTTAGTGGCCAAGCCAGTGTTCAATATTCCCTAGAGTTCATGCTTCTGTGGCCAAAGTTGGTTTGGAGAAATGGCCCAGGACTGATGCCCAAGTGTGGCATCCGCAGCCCTCTCTCCTGAGCTGAAGACAAGTCGGACCACCGGGCACAGCCAACCCGACCAGCTCCACCAAGCATGGTGGAGAGACTGAAAGACAGGGCTCGGGCAGCCCACCAACTGACTGGGGCGCTCCTCCGGGTGTCCAGGAGTCCTTTCTGCTTGGGAGCAGCACCTAGAGGAAAGCCTGGCCCTTCCGACGGAACCACGAGGAAAGGAAAAGGAGACGGGAAGAGAAGATGAAGTACAGAGGCTGCCCGCTGGCACAACGCAGGCAGTGCTGAAGCAGGCTTCCCCTTCCTCTCCCCTGCCCCATCCACACCACGCTACTGTGTGCTCACTGCAGACTGCAGCTCCGGGAAGGCCACAGGGCAAGGGGAACCACGACAGCGCATGCACATCTAGCAGCGTGGGCCTCGCTGACTGAAGGGGGCGAGAAGAACAGGCCTTTGGCAGGGCCTGTGAGGAACCAGACTTTCTCATGCACTCCATCAATGCATGTATTACGTGGGGTTCTCCAGAGACACAGAACCAATAAGATACGTATATATACAACTGTGAGGGCTGGGAAGCTGGAAGTGTGTAGGGTACGCTGGCCGACTGGAGATTCGGGTAAGTATCGATGTTGCAGTCTCTGGTCTTGGGTCTGACGGCTGGAAACTCAGGCAGAATGTCTGCAGCGTCTGGAGGCAAAATTCCTTCTTCTTTGAGAAACCTCCGTCTTTGCTATTAAGGCCTCCAACTGATTGGATGAGACCCGCACAACATTGGGGGGGCAACCTGCTTTAAAGTGGAATGATTGTCAACGTCAATCACATCTAAAACGTACCTCCACAGCAACATCTAGACTAGGGTTTGTCACCAAATACCAGTCAAGTGGACATGTAAAAGTAACCAGCACGGTCCAGTGAGTGAACCACAAACAGAAAGGCAGACCACACCCTAAAACATTGCAGCAGAGCCCCACTTGGTGAGGGCATGTGAGATGATGGAAATTGGGTTAGAGGAGAACACGCTCCTCTCCCTCAGCAGCTCATAATAAAATAACGGGAGCTGGTCAACTAATAGTCACTGAACCGGGCACCATGCTGGGTGCTGTGGGCACAGAAGTGAGCCAACGGTCCCTGCCCTCCTGGTGCTGACAGGCTAGAGCAGGGGTCAGCAAGCTACAAGCCCGTCCGCTCTGCCTCCTGCTCTTGTAAATCAAGTATTACTGGAACACACCACGCCTGTATGTTGACTTACTGTCTGTGGCTGCTTTCACACAACATGGGCCGAGTTGACTAGGCGGCGCACAAAGTCTGCAATATTTACTCTCTGCTTCCGCATAAAACAAATTCGCTCACCCGTGGTGCAGACCTTTGCATAACGGGGTAGCTAAACCTCAGGAACGCCATTCTTTGGTATGGTTGACAGTTACCAAAGTTGGACGTGAATTGCTTCTCAAGAATAAGAAAAGAGAAAATTACCAGAAAACCTTCAAATATGGGAACTTCTGCAAAAGTGTTTATTATCGGAACTGGAAAAAAAGGAGTTAAGATGTTGCCTCTAAAGAAGACATGGTTTCTGTGAAAAAGAGGCAGGAAGCCCACAGGAGAGAACAAGGGAAAATGGAAAGCCTAAGAGAGTGACATGCAGAAACCAGCAGGGACAGCGAGCAAGCCGAGTGACACAGAGTCCACAGGAGAGAACAAGGGAAAATGGAAAGCCTAAGAGAGTGACATGCAGAAACCAGCAGGGACAGCGAGCAAGCCGAGTGACACAGGTCACATGGCTTTCAAGGGAGCCAGAATGACAAAGGCAGAATTACAACCCACACTGGATAGCAGAAGATCCAAACTGACACGGAGAAAAGCCCAAATCAAGGACGTACAAAACAAACAAGAGATACTCCAAGAACTCAGAGAAAAAGAACAGAAATAAAAAGCAAACAGAAAAACACGGAAGATAGGAACAAAGATTCCGTGTAAAGGAAGTGATTTTTCTCAAGGAAGCCACCAGAATGATTGCAAAAGCAATGACAACTTATATTAAGTAACTACTATGTTCTCCATGCTGTGGTAAGCACTTTACACCTATCATCACTTTCATCCTTATGACAACCCTTTAAGACACAAACTAATTTATCTCTATTTTTCCAATGAGAAATGTGTCATGGGAAGTGTGTAAATTACCCATAGTTAGCTAGTATATGGCTAAACCAGGAATCAAATCCTGGACTGACTAAATTTAACACCTGGTATTCTATATCCCTAATCAAAGAAACAAACAATGGACATTTCACTGAAAGAAAAAAAATGATCCTAATTTGTGATGAAAATCATTCACCCTTATTGTGTTCCCTAAGTAATCAAGAGTAATTCACATGTCCAAATATTTTGTCACTTTTATGCAAAACAAGGAACAAATGTATACATCACCCTAAGAACCAATAACGTGTCGTGCAAAAGCAGCAGATGCAATTTCAGGCTGTACCAATGGGGATATCGTGTCTGGTGGAAAAAAAGGTAATAATATTCTGTGCCTGACAAGCTATATCTAAAATATAGTCCAGTTCTGGGAGCCACTTTTCAGGGACTGATGAAACGAGCCCTTAAATGGAAGGCAGCCCACAGAGCACAACGGCATGAGGTGTTCAGAGGAAGTGTGTAGGTAGGTGCCGACTCACCTAAAGAAGGGAAAAGCAAATGGTGCCGGGGGCAGCGAGCAGGTGGGTGCTCAGGTGCCGTCCGGTGTAGACATTCTGTGCAATGGCCGCTCACACTGACGTCTGGCCCGGGCTCTGCATTTACAAAGCAAAACGTGATCCTCCTATTCTGTCACACAAACACTGTTCAAATGACTTGCTGAGCAGGAGAAAGGCCTGCTTGAAATATTAGAGGAAATGACAGTTCGTTGTTTGTTTTCTGTTGTTTATGAAACTACCTGGCCTATTTCAATCATTACTGTCACTTGGGAATTATCATTTATAAATGTGGCAGAAAAGAATGATCAAAATCTAAAGATAAAGCCACTTTGAATTGCCCCCAGAAACCCTGGAAGGATCTGGGAATGCTTATAAGAGCCAAGTAAAAGGTCAAGCCAATAACAATGAACTCGTAAGAGGGCAGGAGTCGCCAAAAGAAACAAATAAATATGCAGGACACAGTTTCATAATTGTTACCGCGCTTGAATTAGTGATACAGAATAATCAAATGAAATACGTTATAAGTTTTGTTCAGGATATGCTGGAACCATATTTTATGAACACCCATCAATGTCAATTATTATTTATTATTGATACCCCACCACCAAATTAAAAAGAAGACAAATGTGTGTGCTCTATTCCACTCTTGGTTCTCTCTTTCATCATAATATTCAGTCACTCCGTAAGTAATTAATGATTCAGCACAACTTGGAAACAGACACTGCAGCCCAAATATCAGATAGTAAAGTTGATACGGGGTGACATTCTCTTATGTTCTCAGGTTGTTTATAAAATTTTGATCACTGGTAAATATTTGATACTTTTTCTAAGATCTACGTTCAAATTCCAAGTAGTCCTATGTGATCATCTGAATCCTTGTTATTCTAATTTTGCAAAAAAAGACTCAACCCCACATAGCCTTCAATTCCAAAGCTTTTGCTTATTTCAATATATGCACCTGATGAGAAACCATTGCAACCAATGGCATCATCTCTGAGAACTCTGGCTCGGGCAGAGAAGTGTGAGCTCCTTCATAAAGTCAATCTTCCCCTTGAAACATGTGAGGCAAAGGTTCCATATATTCACATACCGCATCGTTGACAAAGAGCTTTCATATTCTCACTTAAACCTCACAGAAGTCCTACGGAGTAGCTACTTTTAATTTCCTCATCAGATCTGAGAAAATTGAGGTTTGGACATTTAGTGAATTTTCCAAAGTCTAAGAGCTTTGAAATTGCAAAGCCAGGTGTTCGAAATACTGGCCAGGTCTACTCGACCTGCCCTGCCACCGCTGTGACTGAAGAAAGGGACTAATGATCGGACTCAACACCAATGATGACTTCCCTTCTTCCCAAAGGTGAACAGGGACATAACACTGAACTTGACCATGGAATGTAAAACATCTTTAATGTGACTTTCATTGGAAGTCTAAATTATCCTGGCGGTCATGAGGAGAGTATGTGATAGACAGGCAGTCTCTGAATATGGGAAGTCTGTCTTAAATGCTTTTGTTCCTTCCTCAGAAGCTGGTAAAGTGCCTTGTGTGAAACAGACATTAGATAATACCTGTGGATGGAATTTGTAGTTGAACCTCTATGTGCAGCATGTGTTAATGATTGACTGCCCTCCTTTAGATTCTGGCTATACAAGGCTCAAGAGAAAAAAAAAATCTATTTAATCCGTTTAGCTTAACAAGTGATCAGTGGAATGAAAAAGAATCAAACTGACTGACTGACTATTTTTACCAAGTTACCAAACTGACTTCTCATTTCAGTTAAGCAGCCTGTCTGTCCAACCCAACCATTTGGCTCCCAAGAATGACACAGACGTGAGCTCCTGCTCTGAACATGAGGATTTCATCCAACAGCTCAGCACAGCTTTAGTGCCTGGGGCCAGAAAGGAACAATCTGTTCTCCTTTAGACATTTTGATACGGTAATAAAAAATGTAAACAACGGATGCATCCCCAAACCTTAAAATCATCACTGGAAGTTGAGGGAAATCTAACACCACAAAATTCAAGTCTACGTTCACCAAATTTAAGGCACAAAACCTCATAGAATGATGGAGAAAGTCCACCCAATCAATGGAATTCAGAGCTAAGAATTCAGCCACTAAGTGGCATAATTGCTGTAATTAGTCAAATGGTGTAATTACAGCAAACACATGGTAAGTTGCCACTGAAGCATGTAATTGCAGAGCATAATGGTGTTCTTATGAGTTCTGATAATATAACATGATCTGGATATATAATAAATACTCATAGCAATATTACGATATTCTTCATTTGTGGATTTTCTCAGTACTTGATCTGGCTTTCTTAAAATTTCTGGGTTTAAATCTCAGTCACATAGGAAACCAAAATAGTTTTTCAATGAAAGGAAAACTGAATATTATCCAACATAATACCCTTGCTGAGATGGTGGATAGGAAGAGATAAAGGATTTGAAGTTGAGTGTAAAGTCAGTCATTAGAATGACCCTAAACAGAAATTAATGGCTACAATGCAAGATAATGTCTGTACGAATGTGGTTATTTCACATATATTCCATTTTTCAGAAATTTAATTTTTTACCTCAAATATAATGCTAAAAGACCCATGACAATGAGAAGATAATGTTGTCAGCATTATGGTTTTTGACATATGTTGTCAGTCTTTGGTTTAACATTCCTAGAAGACAATGTGTTTAAGGCATTTGCACATTGCTTATGTGTGTGTCCAAGTTTTGTACCACGTAACAGTGGATTGATGATTATGAGCTGTCTTGAATTCTTTTCAGATGTAGATTTTGAACAAGTGAAAATATTTTTATTCCATAGAATTTGAGAATGGAAGAATTCTTTGAGAGTTAAGAGATGCATAGTTAGAGGGTTCATGAACTCATTTCATGAAAGGTGCTGTGGCTATCGGCGGAGGGTATTTTTCTTGAAAGGGGTTTTCAAAAGGGTCTTCAGTGGATTTGTGAAGCACAAAGGTGCACCTGGGAGATTACATCATCCAGCTTCACTTGGGCTGGAATCTGCTCTACAAATGCCCATCAGATGTTCACTCCACTTGGCTTCACCATTTGTAGTAAGGAGGCTCTAACTAATCTGTGAAGGAGACTGTCCCATTACCCATCAAAGAGTGCACGTGTTAGAAACTTACCCCAACATGTTGACTGTAATTCTTCCTCATCATAAATTCTACCCTGTGGTCTTCTTCTCTCTTCTAGATGAAAGATGCCTCTAAAGTATTTGAAGACAACGAGCATCTCAAAGCACTTCTCCTCTAGAATAAGTGTATCTATCGCGAATGGAGAATAAGTGTCTCTATCGCGAATGGAGAATAAGTGTCTCTGTCGCGAATGGAGAATAAGTGTCTCTGTCGCGAATGGAGATTAAGTGTCTCTATTAATGATGCCTCACTGCTGCTTATTCTCTAGTGGGTCGCCAATCCAATAAGATTCTGTTTAGAGTGGGACACGAGTACTTAGACCAGGGGTTGGCAAACATTTTCTGAAAAGGGACAGACAGTAAGTATTTTTGGCTTTGCAAGCCATATGGTCTCTATCACAACCACTCAACTCTGCCACTCTCTGCAAAAGCAGATGTACATAATACATAAATGAATGAGGGTGGCTGTGTTCTAATAAAACCCTATTTTCAAAAACAGCAATCAGGCTAGATTTGATGTGCATGGTCTGCTGATCACTCATCTAGATGAGCCTGAAACAGAAAAGATCCCTGGGAAGCTATGAATGCTCTTCTCTGCATGCTACACTTTTGCTAATCTAGTTTAACTTAAAGCAAACAAACAAACAAAACCCGAAGCATACTGCCCATGTGTATCGAGGGTACAGTTAACAAAGCTCCCTAGACTAGCACTGTCTAACAGAACTTTCTGTGATCATGGAAAACTGTCTGTGCTGTCCAGTATGGTAGCCACTAACCACGTGGGGTTACTGAGCACTTGAAATATGCCTACTGCATATTAACGACCGAATTTTTAATTTAATTCTAATTAACTTATATTTAAATTTAAAGAGCTCTTGAGTGGCTAGCACATGGGACAGAACAGCCGCAGACACTGTCTCCTGTGTGGACGGCTCTTCCACACCACTCTACTCATGAATGCACTGTACGTGATGGGTTATTAAATTTGCACACAAAGTAGCTCATTATCATCTAAGCAAATATACAGCTTGAAGCATCACAGAAGTTCAATAAATATTAAGGATGATCAGTAAACGGAATCACTACAGATAATGAAACAGCATGACGAAGTGTAAGACATAATTGCAATCAGTTTTGCTTTTATTTTTCTTTATTTTTTTAAAATTTTATTTATTTATTTATTTGCTGTACGCGGGCCTCTCACCGTTGTGGCCTCTCCCGCTGCGGAGCACAGGCTCCGGACGCACAGGCTCAGCGGCCATGGCTCACGGGCCCAGCCACTCCGCGGCATGTGGGATCCTCCCGGGCCGGGGCACGAACCCACGTCCCCTGCCTCGGCAGGCGGACTCTCAACCACTGCGCCACCAGGGAAGCCCCAGTTTTGCTTTTATTGACAAAAATTTTCCATGCAACTGGGAGCCATGATCACATAGTGGTAGATTATTTTAATGGATTTTACATTTTAGATATTTATCTGAAGGTAATTCAAGCTTTTTCTATTTGACATGCCCCCTGCCGTGAACATATATGGGTTTTACTGTAAAGTGAATTTCCAAGTGTCTTTTTTTTCCTCTTGTACCCAGAGGATTCAGATTTGAGCACGCATTGTTTATTGGTTAATTTCAGAGAAAGGGGAAAAGATCATTTCTTCCAAATGTTCACTGCGAGAAAGAAATGAACCAGAACACTAAACAACAAAAAATGAAGAACCCCATCCTGCTATAAAGTAAACAAGTTCATGTATTGAGAACTCAATTATTATTCAAAATACACTGCCTTGGGACTTCCCTGGTGGTCCAGTGGGTAAGGCTCCGTGCACCCAAATGCAGGAGGCTCGGGTTGGATCCCTGGTCGGGGAACTAGATCTCGCATGCATGCCGCAACTAAGAGTCTGCATGCCGCAACTAAGAACTGGCACAGCCAAAACAAATAAGTAATAAATAAATAAATATTTTTTAAAAATACATTGTCTTTATTGCATTCTTTCACTTATTTATGCAAGAAAACACTACCCTTAATGTTGCAGACTCAAGAATGAACTGAAACAAATGTAGATACTGCATCAGGGAGCCGACATCACACGCAGATGACAGACATTATCATCAAGGAACCTCAGAAACAAAGAACCTTTTACAAGTTATGCAAACGTGCCGGCACGCTGAGGGCATATGACCAAGGGGCGTGGCACTGCCCAAGAAGGGGTGATGTTTGGGTGATGTCTCAAGGGGCGTGGCACTGCCCAAGAAGGGGTGATATTTGGGTGATGTCTCAAGAATGAGAGCAGCTGCCTATTGGTGCGAGGGGGCACCCGGGTGACAAGTGCGGAGGAGACGGAGGGACGCAGAGGCAGGAGGAGTGCGCAAGACTGGGCCTGAGAGCTGGGGCAGGGGTTCTGGACCCCATCCCCAGACAAGTGTGGGGCAAGGGGGGGCACTCAAAGATAAGAGTGTTGAGGATACAGTGGGGAACTGGAGGTGTGGCAGGACTCGCCCCGCCGTTTGAAATGAACTCTCTGGCTGCTATGGCGACACAGGCTGGCGGGCCCCGTGCAAATGGCGCATCCAGCTTTGACGCTTCTGCCAGCCTTCCAGGGGAGTGATCAGAGCCGAGAAGGAAAGAAGTGAGTGGACCTGAGAACTATTCACAGGGTGAAATGGAGAGGGCTTGGGGAAGGGAGGCGAGCAGGTAACGAGGGAGCTGGGGGCACGGCAGGGATGCCCTGTGGTGCGCAACGGAGCCTCCACTGGCTGGGAGAAAAGCCGCGGGGCTCCCGACAGGAGCAGTATGAGGGCTGCAGAGAACACGGTGAGCTGGCCGGCGCAGGGTCAACTAGCGCCCACCGCGGGGGGGCGCTGAGTGTACTTCTGGAGCAAAGCAATCTTTCCAGAACAATGATAAAACAAGAGCTTCTTTTTGCTTTTGTGTGTGTGTGTGTGTGTGTGTGTGTGTGTGTTTCAAACACACATTAGGATGCACGATGAATCCCAATAGTTCACATGAACCCTTTGGGAGTCTGTTCCATTTGCTGACTGCATATATCTTTGCCCGTGCCTCTCTCCAAGAAGCTACACTGTCTCTGGCTTACAACAATTACCAAGGTCAAGATAAGGGCTGCGTGAATACTTGCTTCCAACTGTGCTTACCAGATACTACCAGCTGAACACCAGCAATGCACCCGCGGGCTTTAGAATCTCTATTGCCGTGGTTAAAAAGGGGCAGACACCTGCACTCCACGGGCTGCGAGTTCTTGCTGATTCATACAGCATATTTCCAATCACTCCCTCTTCCTGGGCCAGATCCACGTGCTTTCACAATGTGTATTGGTTTCCTAGGGTTGCCATAACAAAACACCACAAACTGGGCAGCTTAGAACAAGAGAAACCGATTGCAGGACACTTCTGGAGGCTAGAAGTGGAAAATGTACCTGTCAGCAGGGCCTTGTCCATGTGAAGTTTCTAAGGAAGAATCGTCCCTTGCCTCTCCCTGGTTTCTGGAGGTAGCTGGCCGTCCTTGGCCTTCCCTGACTTGCGGCTGCATCACTCCAGTCTCTGCCTCGTCGTTACATGGATCCTCCCTGTGTGTCTCCTTGTCCAGATTTCCCTCTTCAGTTAATACTAGTCACTGCATTAGGGTCCACCCTAACGACCTCATCCTAACACGACGTTATCTGCAAAGAGTGTGTTTCTAAATGAGGTCACATGCATAGATGCGGAGGATTAGGACTCCAACAAATCTTTTGGGGAGACACCATTCAACCCAGGACACCATACGCTGCATTTTCCTAACTTAAGTACGTGTGACTCTTTCTTTTCTACTCTCTTCTCCTGTAAGTCCTGGTATGAAAGGAAGAAAACACCCAGGCACATTCAGCCAAATCCTGGCTCTCTAGCATTTGCACATGAGTTTACTGGCATCTGACTGTAACCATTATTTCACTATGTGTCTGTTCCCGCCCCCTGATTTGGAAGTGAGTCTTTGAAGACATATGTTAATAATTAAGACCTCTGTGTCTTTCATTAAATAAGACATATTAGACATAGGTCATACTCTAACTTAGTGCTTAATACCTGTCACAAAAAGGGACCTCAATAAATGTTTAAGTAAGAGAGAGAGGAGAGGAGGGGAGGGGAGGGGAGAGGAGAGGGGAGAGGGAGGGAAGGGAGAGGGGAGGGGAGAGGGAGAGGAGAGGGGGGAGGGGGAGATCATGAGGGAGAGGAGAGGAGAGGAGGGGGATGGGAGGGGAGGGGGAGGGGAGGGGAGGGGAGAGGGAGAGGGAGGGGAGATCATGAGGGAGAGGGAGAGGAGAGAAGAGAGGAGAGAGGGGGAGGGGAGGGGGGGAGGAGAGAAGGAAAGAGAGATGGAGTGATTTTCTGTTTCATGTTTAGCTTCAGTTTTAACCAGATTAACCTGCCTTTCCCCTTAACCTTTCCTAACGGCCTCCATTAATTCCTCTCCAGCCTTGCAAGGACTGAAACTCATCATCAGACAGTACTGATAAGCCATGAAGGGAGTGACAAAGAAGAATGGTTTAGGTATTAATCTAAGATCAGACAGTTGAACTCTGGGGAGCCCTTCAGGACCTGTGATTCTGTGGATGGCTAATAAAGACGGCTGTGGTGGGAGTTTTCCAGGCTGTTTCCATGGTCAGGAATTCTACTTCATTTAGAACAGCATTAGGTGTCACCCCCAAAATATTGTAGTTTAATGTCAATTACCCAAGTATCTTATTGGAAGAATGTCCTCGCCTACAGAAAAGGGGTTGTGTTTGAACAGCCTCTATAACCAATCCACTCACTGTATTAGTTCCCTACTGCTGCGTAACAAGAGGGCCACGTAGTCGGCAGCTTACAACAGCAGTTATTACCTCACTGTTTTCTCCTGAGTCTGCAAGCAGGGAGGAAACTCGGGCTGGGGACTCAACTAAGGCTGGCGTGGGGAGGGATCTACTTCTAAGCTGTCACGGGCCAAATTCGGTTCTGAGAGAGAGGTCCCAGTGTCACGTAATGCAATCATGAAACTAACTTCCCCTCAACCTTGCCATCTTCTATTGGTTAGATGCAAGTTACAGGTCCCACCCACACTCACGGGGAGGGAATTCCACAAGAATGTGAACACCAGGAGCAGGGATCAGCAGTGCTGTCTTAAGCATCTGTTCACTACACTGGCCAACCAAGGCGAGATTTCTCATGAAAACGTGAGTGGCACAGGTTTTTAAGGATCCAGTGTTACAAGGATAACACGGCGAATGTCGTGTAAGCATCTACACGTCATCATTGATCAATGACTAGCTTAACTCAGATTGAAGTTATGCTTTCTCCGTGTGTTCGTTCATCAAATATTATTAAACACATATTACTGAAATAAAGTGAATCTGTACAACTTACAATAAAAAAGGGACTTTCCCTTCCAGAAAGCATTTTTGGCGTAGAACAACTATACTTTCTGCATAAGCATGTTTACAATATCTTTGGAATAACTGATGCACTAACACTGAAGTGAGGCCAGACACGACAGGAGTGCGTGACCTGGGTGCTGCAGGGGCACTGGAGGCCCTTACAGTGCCCCATACAGCACTGTGGGGCACTGCGGCTTCCTGCTGGCCTGGCGCCCATGTCCTCAGCACCCAGGAGATGAGGCCAAGGTGGCGCGGAAACCGATCCCGAGACCCCTGCATAACCCTGAGCCCTGAAGGGCAGGAACCTCGGGGAGAAAAGGACGAGGAAAAATGCTCTGAGGAGGCTGAGAACTACGTTTGTCTGACCTGGCTCTAGACGGACGGCAGAAAAGCAGAAAATAGTTTCCCCAAATTCTCAGACCCTAAGTCCTCGCTTACATGCTTCCAGATTTGAAGGCACAGTACAAGTGATGCCTAAAAGACCCCAAGCTAAAATTGTAATAAAAATACCCTGTGTTTCTCTCTACCTGCATTACTGAAGTACATGAAATCCTTGCCTACCGTTCTCTGATGATTCTTGTGTCATGTGTCTGTGTGTTAAACAACAACCTTTGCTGCTGATGCAGAGAAATGGGATTTCTGTATCTTGACCTTATTTTTGGCAACCTGCTAAGTGTCTTATTCATCCTGATACTTTCTTAGATTCTTTAGTGTTCTCTGTGTAGTTCATCATATCATCTGCAAATACTGGCAGTTCTTCTTTCTTTCCAAATTTTAGGTTTTATTTGTTTTCCTTTTATTTTGTGCTCAGTAGGACTGCTAGTATAATGTGGTATGGAAATGACAACGGGCTGATTACAGAGGCTCTTCTGGAGGATAATCTGAGCTGAAGCCAGAATACTGACCTGATTCCAGGCATGTGAAATCAGAGGGACCAGAGCTCCAAATCAGCTCCGAATCTCCAAGGGAACAGCAAGTGCAAAGGCCCTGAGGTGGGAACACACCTGGTGTGACTGAGCTGTGGCAGAGAGGCTAGTGGGCGGAGTACAGAGGTCAGGCAGGAGAGCTGTAAAAATAAATTGTTGCCCATTAACTCATAAGAACTCTGGAAAACGATGTTGCACTTGCAATGCTGCATGCAAGTAGGTACTTATTAAATGGTTTCTCTTTGTTATGTTGATCAAAACACCCTTTCTGCTGACTGGTACTAGATGATCCTGGGCGCTGCTTGCCCTAGATCACAGTGATGAGGTTGGCCGTTTGTCACGATGACGACTCTCTTCCACGTTCTGCTCCCTGCTCCCCCCTGCATCACAGGGCACGAGCACTCCATTCTTTTCATGCTTTGCTCCTCACTTGGGTCAACCCCACCAAACAGCACCATCTGAAGACGAAGCTGCTGCTCTCCAAACAAATCTCGGTGGTGAATCACTGCTTTGTGTGGGGATCAGAGATACACCGTATGTGTGGGTTAATATGACAACCTCCCTAGGTAGTTGTGCTTTAAAACAGAACCACACGATAGAAAATACCTGAGCTATATACACTCAGCTCTCTGTATCCACAGACTCTGCATCCTCGGATTCAACCAGCTACAGAGCAAAACTACTTTTTAAAAAATTCCAGAAATTTCCAAAAATCAAAACTTGAGTTTGCCACGTGCTGGTAACTATTTACATGGTATTTACATTGTATTTACAAGTATTTACACAGTATTTACATTGTATTGGGTATTAGAAGTAATCTAGAGATGAGTTAAAGTATATGAGAAGACTGTGCAGGTTGCATGCAAATACTAAGCCATTTTATATTATGGACTCGCACCCTGGGATTTTGGTTTCACCAGGGGTCTTGGAACCAATCCTGCCCCTGGAATACTGTGGGACCACTGTAACAGGTTTAGTTTTGACAGCACCCAAAGAGACAGGTTAATTTTTTCCCTTGCTATGACTCAGACATCCTAGGTGAGCATATATCCATGAGCCTGTTCACTGGTGTTAGTTTAGAAAAGGCAGAGAACTGTAGTTCAGGAAAGGGAGCCCTGTTCTCAGTAGCATTCGTCATATTCTTTTGGACTTTGCATTAAATGGTGAGCAGCTTATGCGTGTTCTCCATAATTTCTCTCTCCTTCCTACACTAGATCACTGTGCAGCTCATTATTAAATAGCCTAAGGAAACTCTACATAGAGAAATGGAAACTATAGGGCTTCCCTGGTGGCGCAGTGGTTGAGAGTCTGCCTGCTAATGTAGGGGACACGGGTTCGAGCCCTGGTCTGGGGGGATCCCACATGCCACGGAGCAACTGGGCCCGTGAGCCACAACTACTGAGCCTGTGCGTCTGGAGTCTGTGCTCCGCAACGGGAGAGGCCACAACAGTGAGAGGCATGCGCAACGCCATGAAGAGTGGCCCCCGCTCGCCACAACTAGAGGAAGCCCTCGCACAGAAACGAAGACCCAACACAGCCAAAAATAAAAATAAATAAATTAAAAGAGAAATGGAAACTATAAAGGATCCTGAAGGATGCCTACCAGGGCAGCATTCTCCTCAACCGGATGACACTCGGCAAGGATACAGCACGCAGGCTGTGCGTGACTCACCGTTAGGGAAATGTTAAGAAGACTTATCAACAACTTACATTTCTTCCTGTCTTTTCCCCATTTGCATACTTGTCAACCTGATACAAAGTGAGAATTTGGGGAATGCAAATAGCCTACTCATGAAATTTAATGATTGCACATATGCTCTATTTTATAACATTGCAAAATACACCATTCCCTTGATGCTTAGAAAACTGTTCCCCCTGAAGACAGTGGAGCTGGAAAAGAGGAAGGACCCAACTCTACACCTTTGCTTTTATGGCTTCCCGTTTCTGTGGTATCATAGACCTAAAGTTGAAAATGTGTTGAATGTTTTCAATAGGTAGGGTGACCAACTGCCCTGGTTTGCCCGGGACCGAGGGGGTTTTAAAAACCAAGACGGGTTGGCCGATCTACTAATGATGGACCCGTGAAGATTTGTTTTTTCACGTCATTACAAACCCACTGCCCCATATGAGAATTCCTCTGCACACACACACAGAACCCTGAGTTCTTATACTTAGGAACCAAGCACAAGACAAGCAATGTTACTCAGCCTACAAGGTTTTTTAAATTCCACCAGAATGACAGGTTTGAGTTGCTAGCTGGCAGTCAGAAGGAAAAAAAAAAAAAATTTCCAGGACGCTTTCCAGAAGCAGAACTATTTGGCCATGCCCAAAATTTTAACAAGAGTGACTCCAGAAATGGAATGATTTGAACAATCTCTAAAGAGTGCAGTGTAAGAAGTTTCCAGGCTAAGGTAAATATGATGCCATCCTGGCAGAAAGGATGTTCTAGATACGAGGGTTAACTTTTTCTTTAAAAAAAAATGTAAAGAACTAATGAGATGCATGGGTCTAAGGTGACAATTCTACAGTGTGCAATGCAGTCTGTATCAGCGACACTGACACAAAGCGATGGTTTCGATGCAGATCTAAAATAAGATTAGATCATCTTTCTGCAGGGAGGTGCAGGTCAAATTGTTCTAACATTGTGTTAGGAGATGATGGTGATGATGATGACACGTACCTCTAATCTCACTCCTTCCTCCTCCCAGATACCTGCGAGGGATGTATCCTTATCTCCACTTTATAGACCAGGAATTCCGGGTGCAAGCCTGCTCAACTCTGCACACGCAAGGTGAGGGAGGCCCGCTTTGAAACTAACCCTCTCTGACGCAGGAAACAGGGCACTTCGCCACCGTTCTTCACCGTGTCTAGCGTACCTGCCAGGGCTTTCTCCATCAGGAGCTGGGTCCTGCTCACGGACCCTTATCCGTGGGAGCCACTTAGCTGAGCATTGATTGTAAGGGTCTGGAGGAATTCTTTAGTTCCTAAACTTTCTTTAACCTAAACTCACCAGTTTAGGTTAACACTGCTTTCATTTCTCATCGGAAAGCTCTTTCATCTGAGGGGTTTGTTTAAAAAAATTAGTTGAAATGAATAGAGGACACAGTGCTTCCTACAGACTTTTTACAGCATATAACCTAAGGATATAACCTAAGGATATAACCTAAGGATATAACCTAAGGATATAATAATAATGTATACAAACGCCAGCAGAAAGAAATGAAACTGAGCAGAGTTTAACAAACGGATTATTTTCAAAGATGCTGGAGAGGAACGTTGAAGCACAGGGGGTAGGACCACTGATGAGCAGCTACTACTTCCAGACTTTCAGTGACAATGGACAGACACGGTTACCAGAACCCCGTGGTAGCTGCGTCCCCAAGCTGGCCTCCTGTTTCCCATCAACCTCCTCCCAGAAGCAGCATGAGGCCAGCTGGCAGATGCCCATAGCTGTAGTCCACTGGGTCTTCCTCTTAGATTACAGACAGAATGGAGAAGGATGAAGCTGTATGTGACGGGCGGACAAAGCGTACCCACCATAAGCTCTTGCTAGCCACTCCAAGCTGCTCTAAATGACTTCTGTCACTGCAATATCCCTTGAGAGACCTATTTGCTCATTCTTCCTACAAATGCTCCCAGTTCTACACCAAATACACAAATTTCATACGGTATCAACCAGCATTTGGTGTCTCCCCCAAACACCGCCATGCTAATTCAAGCAGACTGAGGAATTTTAGAAAGTCTTAGACTTCTGAATAATACATTTTCAAAGATTCTACTTTGCCTTGCGAACCCAGTTACATAATCTCTTCTGAAAGCGCTCTGTTGGCACCGTGGTGTACAGGAGCTTATATAATCCAATGACTCTAGTCTGGAAAAGACAACTTTGAGGTTAGTGTTTTCTGAAAGATGTTCCCAAGGTTCTCAGTAGCAATTTCCTCCAGAGTTATTTCCAGGCTCCCACTTTACAATTTTCACATTCTTACAGCAGATGAGTTAAAAGTCAACTGCCCACCGGTGTGACAAGCAACAGAGATGAACTCTTCTGCTCCCACCCGCTGCTGGGTTCCTCCAGAGCTGCAGAGTCGGCTGAGATATCACACAACACCAGGCAGGTATGTGTGGGATAAGCAGATCCCTCACCAGGAGTCACACCTCCATAACGACGACAACGACAAATCCGTTACTTCATAAATCTGATCTCTCCTGTCACTTGGAAAGAAATGCTTCCACTGAGACTGATGGTGCTTCGACTGAGAGAGATCGGCAAATAACAGATCTGACTTTGGATGTGCACCACAGTTTTTTAAAAAATACATTTATTTTATTATATTTTTTTTTATTTTTAATTTATTTTTAATTTTTTATTTTTGGCTGCATTGGGTCTTCATTGCTGCGTGCAGGCTTTCTCTAGCTGCGGTGAGCGGGAACTACTCTTCAATGTGGTGCCTGGGCTTCTCATTGCGGTAGCTTCTCTTGTTGGCAGACCACGGGCTCTAGGATTGCAGGCTTCAGTAGTTTTGGCTCACGGGCTCAGGAGTTGTGGCTCGCATGCTCTAGAGCGCAGGCTCAGGAGTCGTGGTGCACGGGCTTTGTTTCTCCACGGCATGCACGATCTTCCTGGACCAGGGCTCAAACCAGTGTCCCCTGCCTTGGCAGGTGGATTCTTAACCACTGCGCCACCAGGGAAGCCCCTCTCATCACAGTTTTTGTTTTTGTATTTTTTAACATCTTTATTGGAGTATAATTGCTTTACAGTGGTCTGTTAGTTTCTGCTGTAACAAAGTGAATCAGCTATACGTATACATATATCCCCATATCTCCTCCCTCTTGCGTCTCCCTCCCTCCCACCCTCCCTTTCCCACCCCTCTAGGTGGACGCAAAGCACCGAGCTGATCTCCCTGTGCTATGTGGCTGCTTCCCACTAGCTATCTATTTTACATTTGGTAGTGTATATATGTCCATGCCACTCTCTCACTTCATCCCAGCTTACCCCTCCCCCCCCCCGTGTCCTCAAGTCCATTCTCTATGTCTGCGTCTTTATTCCTGTCCTGACCCTAGGTTCTTCAGAACCAATTTTTTTTTTTTTTAGATTCCATATATACGTGTTAGCCTACAGTATTTGTTTTTGTCTTTCTGACTTACTTCACTCTGTATGACAGTCTCTAGGTCCATCCACCTCACTACAAATAACTCAATTTCATTTCTTTTTATGGCTGAGTAGTATTCCATTGTATATATGTGCCACATCTTCTTTATCCATTCATCTGTCGATGGACACTTAGGTTGCTTCCATGTCCTGGCTATTGTAAATAGAGCTGCAATGAACATTGTGGTACATGACTCTTTTTGAATTATGGTTTTCTCAGGGTATATGCCCAGTATTGGGATTGCTGGGTCGTATGGTAGTTCTATTCTTAGTTTTTTAACGAACCTCCGTACTGTTCTCCATAGTGGTTGTATCAATTCACATTCCCACCAACAGTGCAAGATGGTTCCCTTTTCTCCACATCCTCTCTAGCATTTACTGTTTGTAAATTTTTTGATGTTGGCCATTCTGACCAGTGTGAGGTGATACCTCATTGTGGTTTTGATTTGCATTTGTCTAATGATTAGTGATGTTGAGCATTCTTTCATGTGTTTGTTGGCAGTCTGTATATCTTCTTTGGAGAAATGTCTATTTAGATCTTCTACCCATTTTTGGATTGGGTTGTTTGTCTTTTTGATATTGAGCTGCATGAGCTGCTTGCATATTTTGGAGATTAATCCTTTGTCAGTTGCTTCATTTGCAAATATTTTCTCCCATTCTGAGGGTTGTCTTTTCGTCTCATTTACGGTTTCCTTTGCTGTGCAAAAGTTTTTAAGTTTCATTAGGCCCCATTTGTTTATTCTTGTTTTTATTTCCATTTCTCTAGGAGGTGGGTCAAAAAGGACCTTGCTGTGATTTATGTCAGAGAGTGTTCTGCCTATGATTTCCTCTAAGAGTTGTATAGTATCTGGCCTTTCATTTAGGTCTTTAATCCATTTTGAGTTTATTTTTGTTTATGGTGCTAGGGAGTGTTTTAATTTCATTCTTTTACATGTAGCACCAGTTTTCCCAACACCACTTATTGAAGAGGCTGCCTTTTTTCCAATGTATATTCTTGCCTCCTTTGTCATAGATTAGTTGACCATATGTGTGTGGGTTTATCCCTGGGCTTTCTATCCAGGTCCATTGATCTATATTTCTGTTTTTGGGCCAGTACCATACTGTCTTGATTACTGTAGCTTTGTAGTATAGTCTGAAGTCAGGGAGCCTGATTCCTCCAGCTCCGTTTTTCTTTCTCAAGATTGCTTTGGCTATTTGGGGTCTTTTGTATTTCCATACAAATTGTGAAATTTTTTGTTCTAGTCTGTGAAAAATGCCATTGGTAGTTTGCTAGGGATTGCATTGAATCTGTAGATTGCTTTGGGTAGTATAGTCATTTTCACAATGTTGATTCTTCCAATCCAAGAACATGGTATATCTCTCCATTTGTCTATATCATCTCTAATTTCTTCCATCAGTGTCTTGTAGTTTTCTGCATATAGGTCTTTTGTCTTCTTAGGTAGGTTTATTCCTAGGTATTTTATTCTTTTTGTTGCAATGGTAAGTGGGAGTGTTTCCTTAATTTCTCCTTCAGATTTTACATGATTAGTAAGAATAAGAATGCAAGAGATTTCTGTGCATTAATTTTATATCCTGCTACTTTACCAAATTCATTGATTAGCTCTAGCAGTTTTCTGGTAGCATATTCGGGATTCTCTATCTCATCACAGTTTTGAATGACACTAAGCTCTGTGTGTGCTTTCTGGCTTCCCAATGAGAAAAACTAAAAAGCTAATGAGTGGAGTGCATTAACAACATGCAGACAGCATTGTGCCACAGTCGGTTCTCCCCTGTGCCACGCATGAGGGAATGGAAAGCCCACAGTATAGGTATTGTCCTCCATGTGTAAAGTCAGCATCGTATCCAAGGACACACCACTCGTACCTCTAACTCAGGGAGTGCACGTGACCAGGGGTGCCACCGCCACTGCGCGACTGTGCGTGCTCTCTTGGCCACACCTCCACCACACCTCTCATAGCGGAGTACAGCGGGGATACTACTGCACAATGCCTCCTCCCAAAGGTGTCTGCATCCTAATCCCTGAACCGCGTGACAGTGTCAGTGCACGTGGCAAAAGGAGCTTTGCAGATGTGATGGAGTTAAGGATCTTGAGACAGGAAGATGATCCTGGATTGTCTGCTGGGCCCAATGTAACCACAAGGATCGTGTCGAGAGGGAGGAAGGACTGACAGGGTGAGAGAGGGAGAAGTGAGGATGAAAGCAGAGCTCAGAAGAAGAAAGAAACATTTGAAGATGCCACCCTGTTGACTTTAAAGACAGAAGAATAGAGCCTAGGGCCAAGGAATGTGGGCAGCTGTGTTAGTCAGAATAGGCAAGGAAATGGATCCTCCCCTAGACCCTCCCGAAGGGACATAGCATTGATTTTAGCCCCGTAAGACCCATTTCTGATCTCCAGGATTGTAGGTAATAAATCTGTGTCATTTTAAGCCACCAAGTGTGGTGATTTGTTATAGCAGTGACAGGAAACTAACACAACTTGTTTTCTCAGTCTCACTCGTTTTGCTCCTTTCTATAAGACCCATGACCCTCCTCCTTTTTTTTCTCATTCCTGGATCTTTCTCCCTTGCATAAAACTCGATGGTCAGGGCCCATCCAGCACAGCTTTGGAAATACTAAGGTATGAATAAGGAATTTAGCAGTTCTTACTTGGCACTATCGTCTGGCTCACAGGCTACTTTCTGGTTGGAAAATCCAATGTGTGTTTCATATCAGAAACCAGATCTTGCCTTCATGCTTCTCCTTTCATTTCTTCTATAAGAGAATGAACCTTCCCCCACACTGTCATCACTGCCAGAAAGAAGGAGGACGTCAGAGAGCCACGGGAAAGGCTGTGCCCCAAAATCAGAAACAGAACGAAAAGGAAAAAATGAGTCACTTAATAATATTGCTCCTGGTATAGAACTATCACCTGCAGTGCATTACTGCCCTGTAAGGAGGAAAATAAAGCCTTTATCTAGTCCAGTCAGCGCTTTCAAAACGAGAGTCGTGCATCAGAATCACGGGCAGGGTGTGTTAAAATGCAGGTTACCAGGCCCCACCCTCAGCGTTTCGGACTCAGCAGCGTTGGGGTGGGACTGAGAATTTGCTTTTCCAAGTAGCTCTCAAGAGCAGTTAGTGCTGCTTGCCTACTGGGAGAGACAAGATGCAAGCCGAACGCCGAAAAGCACAAGGCAGAGTGAGAGGAAGCGCTGTGTAAGAAGTACAACGAGCCAGGGAGAAGAGTGAAAAGCACCGAGTATGGGGGAAGGAGACACAGCATCACGGCATCTGGGCACCGCAGCTGGACCTTAGCAGATGCCAAGGAAAGACACAATTCCAGCTCCAAGGACGGACACATATGGAAGCAGACAAAGGTCGGGGACAAGGTCCGGCCAGGAAATGGCCAGCAGACCCCATCAGCAGGTTGTCAGCTGCGTAACGGAGTTGAGTGAGCCCGGGAAGTTAGATGGGTCTAGGCGAGCTGACTTGCGCGCCGGTGAGTTCTCTGCAATTTAGTGCACCGATTCCTTATAACAGATGATGCGCCAGGTGGGAAGAGGACAGTGAAGAAGAACTGGTCCTGCTGGGAGTCTGAGCCTACTTGCAGAAAAGAGGATTCTTTGGAGGATTTCATGCAGGGAAAAAAAGAGGATGAAGATGTTTCGAGCAGCAGTTAGAAGTGGGATCAGAGCCCAAGCTGGGGTCACACGCACGGGGATGAGAGACCAGCATAAAGCAGAGGCAAGAAAGAAAACAAAAGATTTGAGTCAGATGGTTCAGTGCAGGTCGGAAAGAGAGGGTTCAGAGTGGGTAGAGGAGCTAGAAGGGCCAGAATAGAGGACGGGCAGCGGGTCCAGGCCAGGGCCGGTCAGTCAGCTCAGCAACTGGACGGATGCAGCCGGAGGAAGCTGGGCTGCAGTTGGCACCTTACCTTTTCCAACTGACCCTGGCTCCAGAGTTCCTTTCTGAAAGGCCTGCCTGGCCACACCCAGGATGCATCCTGACAGTGCACTGAAATTAAATAGCACTGTGATTATAAGTTTTCCTGGGGGCAATGAAAAAATATGGTACATTTATTTCTGCAGGCAGACCCCAATATTCCTGTATGCTTGAGAAGTGGAAATAGATATACAGCTCTTAGGAGTCTTCCTGTATTCTAGCAGCAGAGGCAGATCTCATTACGGGAGGAAGATCGAGCTTTCATTTGGGAATATCAATATCTCATTGGGTCGTCTTGATATGTAAAGAGAAAGCTTCATCCTATTCTCAGAGTAGCAAGGAGTTAAGCAATTCTGCATGTTAACAGAGGCAACTTCCGCCCCTGTGAGCAGAGATGTGGTCCCAGAGAGGTAACACATCTTCCTCAACTTACAATGGGGTATGTCCCTCCACAGCTTAGCCCAGCCCACCTTACACGTACTCAGAATACTTACATCAGCCTACAGTGGGGCAAAATCGTCTAACACAGAGTCTGCGTTATAACGAAGGGTTGAATACCTCACACAATTTACTGACAACTGCACTGAAGGTGAGAAACAGAATGGCTGTCTGGGTACAGAATGGTAGTAAGTACAGGTTGTTTACCCTTGTGATCGCATGGCTGACAGAGAGCTGCAGCTCACTACCACTGCCAGCATCTTGAGAGAGTAACATACCCCGTATCGCTAGCCCAGGAAAGCTTCAAAATTCAAAAAAGTACGAATTCTACTGAATGTGTATTGCTTTCACATCACCGTAAGCTGGGACCATTCATATTGTGATATTGACTGGGGAAGGAAGGATTTCCTGCCCTCTCTGCGGAAGAATGGAAAGAGATCCTGAATTCCCGGTGGTGGCAGAAAACAAGGCCCTGGAATTGGCAGCAGGCCAGGAAGTGGGGAGGGAGAAAGGTGAGGTAGATGGATTTGGGGAGCCTGGTTGCATGAAACATGACAAATGCACTGGTTTATGGCATTATGATTCCCGGAGACCAGCCTCACAGCTTCAGGGCAAGTTCATCCAGGACACGGATGAGGATGTGAAGATGTACACTTAGACGTGGGTACTGGTGTAGGTATAGATGCAGACGTACATGGAGATGCAGCTGTACACACGTATGTGGATGTACACAGTGTAGGGGCGGCTGAGAGTATACATACAGAGAGAGGTATGTAGACGTACATACAGATGTAGTTACAGGTGTAGATGTAACTTTAGATTTAGGCATAGGAACAGATAGATGTAGATTAGATATAGGTGAAAAGTTATCATCATAGCCACAGACACAGATAAGGAAAAGATAGTTTTAGAAATAGATGTGGATATAGAAGTCGTTATATGTGTAGATACACATAGTCATAGGTGGAGACGTAAGTAAAGATACAGAATATCTGGGCTGATACTCCTGGGTTCTTTCAACTTACAGTGACAAACATATTGAAGTTGAACATCCAGATGTTTTCATGAGTTCAATGCTGTCACTGAACAGACGCACCTCCGGGGACGTTTTAGGCACTGTCGTGCTCTTCCTCTGACCTGCATAAAGTAAAAGGTGAGGACGGACAAGATGAGCGCCGCGGTCTACCCGGCACCTACGGGCTTCATCAGCATCACAGTCTTGTCTTCATAGCTGTGAAATATTTATTTTAAAGCACAACCTGTGCTTCAGATGAGTTTGTGGCCTTAGTTCTACCAGCGCTAATTAGTCATGATGTTGACTAGGTGTGAAAAGTGCCTCTTGTATAAACTTGCCCAAAATACTTACACTAAGTTATTTAAGAGCATATCAAAAATCCGGTAGCCATGACAACCAGCTATCATAATTCAATACCTTTGTTTACACAGTACCTGGGAAAAGAGATTTATAATTATCTTGGCTTCTTAAATGACTTCATAATGATCTGTCACACTCACTATGCATTCACTTCAAGAGCAAATTACTAATTTCCTGACTATATATATTTCAAACAATTGAGACTAACATTTCTTTATAAAAGGTAATCCACGGCCACGTGTTTATTTTACACCTTCTATTGTCAGAGTAAACAGAGTTATACAAATATTAAAACTGGCATCAATTTTAAATTCTAGAAAATAAAGATAATTCAAATTTCTAGTATAAAATTCAGTGTGGACCCTTAAATATCATACATCCTACTTTACTGTCCTATGTTTCCCCAATTAATTCCAACAAAATTAAATGGGACACAATTTGTATTTTAAAAGCTAGGTATTCTATTTAAAAAAATTGAAATTCACGCACCATTGTCTTTAATGGTCTGCAAATAAGCCTTCCTTCGTTTGAGGACACGTGTATAACCACAGATCTGGGTCCTCCAGGGAAGGAAGTGATAGTAGTGCTGGATCTGACCCTGGGGTCAAGGTGTAGAGCTGAGAGCTGTCAATTATGCAGATGAAGCAGCAGTAGTGAAGCAGAAAGCCAGAGCAGGTGAGGCTGGGGGTTCCATGTAAAACCCTGTACATGAGGTGCAGTCAGTGCAAAAGGCAGACAAGAGCTGGAATCTGGGTCGATTTATCAAAGGCAAAATGGAACGAGGGCATGGATTTGGAACTGTGGATAAATTCCAGGTGAAGACGACCAAGGGCTTGATCAGCTGACAAAGCAGGACAAACGGAACAGACACTTGTTTGGTGAAGAAATACGTAAGTGTTATCCAAGCGTCATGGGACTCCTCTAGGAGATGATGGCTTTGGAAGAGCAGAACTGGAATTAAAGAAGTACTAAGAGGGAGCAAATCTTTTTGAGGATTTTTATTTAAGGAGATAAGCCAAAAATATAGAAAAATCTTGTACACAGAGATTCTTCCCAGAATATTATTTATAACAGCAGAAAATTAGAAACAGTGTAAACATAGAAAATAAAGGTATTGCTAAGGAAATTATGGTCCCTCCATTTGACAGGAAAGCGTACAGAAGATAAATTGGACTTTTAGTAATAATAACAATGATAGCAGCAATAATAAAAGCTAAGAAAACAGCCATGGTTCAGGGAAGCTAGCTAAAATATCTCAAGATTAAATAAAATGTCTATTAAAGTAATTTTTCAGAACTAGGTCCATCCTTTTGTCTGCAGAGTCCAAGTATATTTAATAAGACAGGGTACCAGCGTACCAGTCTGGACTTTTCCTAAAACTTTCTGGAAGATTTCTAAGGCTCTTAAAATCAATGACACCAGGATTTTTAACCTGGCCACCTGAGTGAGCCCTTGCAGTACTATTTCTAACTATGGACTTACTTTGAGTTCCAGTGCATTACCCTTAGATTCAATGGAAGATCTTCAGATGAAAACAGGCAAAAAAGGGGACTTCCAACTCTGCGCTCCCAACGCAGGGGGCCCAGGTTCAATCCCTGGTCAGGGAACTAGATCCCGTGTGCCACACCTAACAGCCCACATGCCACAACTAAAAGATCCCGTGTGCCACAACTAAGACCCGGCACAGCCAAATAAATAAATATTTTTTAAAACATAGGCAAAAAAGGATGGAATAATGCTACTCAGAAGCGGGGTGTCTGGAAGTGGTTTTTATGTGCTCTTTCATCCCCAAGCCTCCAATCTAAAGACCTTATTTTGTCCTGTCCCCGCTCCCCGCCAAGAATGCAATCTACCTTGGTTTACCGTCTTCTGTTTCTGACTAGATTTCTCAGGACCTGTTTGGTGTTTAAGCCACAGATACAGATTTCACTAAACTCATTCATTTGTTTCTCAAGTAAGTACCTATTGTGCATTTACATCTGCCAAGCATCACGTGGACCAGACACACACACGCACACCTGTCACGTAGTCAGGGAGACAGGTGTGCAATACACGAATAACCACACAGTCACAATGGAGATGAGGGCTAATGAAGAAACAGAGCGCTTGGAGAGGATTTCAGAGCCGGACCTGTTTAAGCAGGTTCTCACAGAAACAGGTCCTGAGGGAAAGGCTCCAGCGCAAGTGGTCTGTTTGGAGGGACTGGTGCTCCGGCTGGGAAGAGGAGAGGTGAGCTAGGGAAGGGCAGGCAGCCCGTGAAAGGGGCACTGACAAGCAAGCCATCATGGGTGGCAACTGGAGCTCACTCCCATCAGCAAGCCGTGGAGAATGGGGCAAAATGCCCTTTCTGGAATTACCTCACCCCAGGAGCCAGGAGGCTGGGGCGCTGTACTACAACTTGCATCTGTCATCTGTGGAGGACGCTTCCCAGGGAGCGCAACTCCCCGGCACTTTGGGGCCCGTGGCACACAAAGGCAGATCAGCCTTCTATGGCCCTGGAAGTTACTGGTGCAGTGAAATGGTGAAGGTCCCAGGGATCTGAGTCACACACGGACAGCATCTGCTACTGGGCGTAATCTTACTGCTCGAGCACTGTACTGAGAAAACACAACTTCAGCTGAAGGAAAGTCTTAGAAACCGATTTGACTACAGAAAACCAGGGTTACTTCTTTAGGAGAATAAAGATGTCAGTGCAGCCAAGTTACACCATGGAGCAATGAGTGCAAGTAATGTGCTTCAGGACCTCCAAATCCACACGGAGAGTGAGGACGGGGGGGGGGGGGGGTCTGGCCAGCGCACAGCTGTGGATGATAGTACTGAGTGAAGAAGGACCTCTGGGCTCCCTTCATATGTACGAGACTGAAGGAGTCCCGTATACTGGCCCGTCTGGACATGTATGACATAGCATCCCGCCCCAGCTAACACTACTTCATTAATCACGGGGTTGGATAGCACACGACACGACCGCAGGGCACAGTATGGGAGAGCACACCCCTCTGGCTTGCACACAGCCCTCATTTACTACCCTCAGATTCCCCAGGCAAGCACACCTTGGTCCACACACATCCCTGAACCCAGTGCTGTGGAACCACATCAGACAGAGGCTTCCAAGATGTCTGTCAAGACCAAAGATCTTGGCTCCAGCTGTGGGCTCTATTTTGTCTCCTCAGGAATCCAAGACTGTGGTGGATTTCAAGCATATTTAAAATTTTTCTCATTCAGACCCTCCAAAACTGCATTTATGAGAATAGTAAAAGGAATCCTAAAACAATACCAACTTTTCTAAAGATTACTATCAAAACAGAGACGACAGTTACTTGGAAAATGTGTGAAGCACTGATTCTCGGACATATGTCACAAATTTGTTTTCCTTATGCATACATACATTGGATCTGTGGCTTTCAACAAGTTACTTTACATGCTTAAGTTTCATTTTCTCCTTCCGTAGAGTTCCATTTAATAGGACTAGAAAAGATTAAATGAGTTAATTGCTCAGCAATGGACTTGGCAAAGAGAAAGTAGCCAGTAAATGTTAGCTAGTGTCGCCACTGTTAATTTCTAAAAGATGACTGTATAATTTTATCATCCAGACCTGGAGCCTTTTACTAGTAAAAGTGAAAGTTACTATTAATTACGCCAGCACTGCAGCCATAAACCTGCACCGCGCCAGGAACGGCGGGATGTGCGTGTCCACGTGCACACTCACCATGATGCAGGTGTAAGGAGTTCACACTGTCCTGGCAGCCGAGATCAGCTGTGCTTCATCATCAGAAGGCTGACTTTTGATTTACACACTTGTATCAATGACATGTATGAGTGTGGTCGTAGCTAGAAAACAACTTTGGAGAGGGGACAATTGAGAACATCATTCCATAAGTACCCTAAACCTCCAGGCCAGTAGCCGGTACCTTACTGAAGATTCAGTGGTTGAGCAAAACAGACCGCTGTGCAATTAACTTTTAAACGTTCTTTCTGCATAAATGCCTTCTCTCCGTGCAGACAAGTACTGGAAGGTTATTATTTGGCCAACCGCCGACCACTGCAACATGTTTTTATGGCATGAGTTTGTACAGCAGCCTAGGGGTGGAAAGTGAAAGGCTGGAGTGCAGTAGAGAAAGCCTCAGAGCATGGAAAAAATCATGCTGCGAGTCACGAGGCCCTGTTACCTCACAGGTTCCCTTTTCAATACTATAAGACAAAGACTTTGAGCTTTTTAAAAATGTCTAACTCCTAACCCTTTTCTACATATCCTTGATGTTGAAGAAGGTGGTCAAAATCTTTGAATGGATCTCTTGTGCTGTTTGATTTCTCACCTCACTTTTGTGTCTGACATCTGTCCTCTGTGAGCCTTGACTCAACCTCCAAGCCGACCCCCTTGTTACACGTTTCAGCAAATAACTGCAGAAGATGATAACTCCTGTAGCGGTTGCATAAGCCAGATACCACGAGGGCAAAGATGATGGCTCTTGTCTGCTTTGAAATGCCATCACCTTCTCAGATACCCCCTCCATCGGCTGTGTCTTTCCGCACCCGTCAGCTTCTCTAGGGTGCATCCTAGGAGTGGAATTGCTGGGACGCGGAGCAGGCACTGGCGTCACTTCCCTAGATATTTGCAAACTGCTCACACGTACCGGCCTTGCTAATACGGTGTTGTCAGATTCAGAGATTCTGCCACTCTGATGGATTTGAAAATGTCTCTTATTTTT
The DNA here is from genome assembly GCF_039906515.1 of Pseudorca crassidens. Lineage (NCBI taxonomy): Eukaryota > Metazoa > Chordata > Mammalia > Artiodactyla > Delphinidae > Pseudorca > Pseudorca crassidens. The sequence goes on from NC_090318.1 coordinate 6,632,426, forward strand.
ATTTCAATTTACACTTTCCCCAATACTACTGATCTTGAGCGTCTTTTCAAGTTGTTATCGCTATTCCACTTGATTGCTGTTATTGCTGATTTACATAATTTGGCGGATTTTCCCTGAAAGGTCTTTATTTTTCCTCTGATCTTTTTTCCAATTTAATTGTTGGATTTCTGTATCCTAAACAATAATCCCTTGGTCTGCTACAGATACACGGTAGAGACAGATAGATAGATGGATAGATGGATGGATGGATGGATGGATGGATAGATAGATGAATAGCTATGTAGATAGCAGATACCATCATCTGTTCTCCTGTGTGCCTTTAAGTTTCAAATTTATGGTGACATGTCATGAAAACATTTTAGATTTTGATAAAAACATATTTAGCAATCTTTTGCTTATGAGTTTTGGTTTTTGAATATGGCTTTAAAATGTTGCTTCTTACCCTAAAATTATAAGGATATTAACCATTTTCATTCAAAGAGTTTCAAAACTCTGTTTTTCATCTTTAGGTTTTAATCTGTCTCCATCTATGCTAAGAGATGGAGATGGAATTTTTAACATTTTTCCTAGATAGAAGGCCGATTGTCTCTGCACTGTTCATTGAATTCAAATCTATGAAAGGGCATATATTTATGGGTCAGTTTCTGGACCCAAACATCCATGATTTGATTACTTTGCAAACATCTTGATTTCAAATTATGAAAGAACCCCTCATTATGCTCTTATTTTTCAGAATTTTCAGTATTATTCTGGGAAGATTGCTATTATTCATAAACTTAACCATGTTTGCCGAATGCCAACCAAACAAAACAAACTCATTAGGATTTTTATTAAATGCTCTTTGTACTTATTCACCTCTTTCTGGAGAGTCAATATCATTATTATAAAGTCTATCCATCAAACAACTTCTGTTATTCACTTATTGGGTCTATCTATATTGTTTAGCATTATTTCATAATTCTTCTCTATGCAGAGTTCACACCTCTTTTGTTTGGTATGTTCCTAGGCAATTTATAGAGTTTGTTGCTACAATGAATGAGATCAGTTTCCTTTTATGTTTACTAATTTGGTTAGTTCTGGTGTAGTAGAACACTATTGCTTTCTGTCTATTTAAGCGAGTGAATAAAAGTGCATAAATAAGAACTGTCGTTTGACATTTTATCAGCCACAAGCATGTTTAGCTGTGGGTTTTAGTCAAGATGCTTCTTAAAGGCACTGAATTTTAAAAGGGCTGAGTCAACCCACAGACAGGTAAAATGACACATTGCATGATATATCCCAGAGTTTACAACAATTACATAGGTGTTGAATTCAAGCAGAGCTGAGAAGAGGAATAAACTGACCTCGTTAGGAAAAACCACCTGAAACAGGTAAATCACATAGAAGTTGAACTGAAACAGGTAGTGAAGTTTGGGCATCCATTCGAGAAGGTCTGAAATAAATACAAATGTTTTTAAAGTTCCCCCCATTTTAACGCCAGTTACAACCTAACAATATATACTTTCTAGACCTAGAAAATGATCCTCAGTCTTCTGATTCTTACATATCATAGTCAAACTCACTTCAAGTGACTTGTATGCGTGGCTCTGTCTTTGCATAAACCTATAAAGGACACCATTTTGAATGCACCAGTAGGGCTTGAAGCCTGTAGCCCAGGACATGCATTCTGTGTGTGCTTTGGGTACGTGCACACAAGAAGGTGCGTGAGTGGCTGTGTGCAGAGGAACCTAAGAGAACGCTGCAGTGCCTAGTGCCTTCAGTCGCAGCTACCTGTGATCTGGTCAGTGGAGCCTCAGCTAAGGAAACTCCCTGTCTGGCGAGGGGGACTCACCGGAAGGGGGCTCCTAGAGTCAGTCCCCACAGAGACAGGTGGGGGGCACACATGCGTTTGCTGAGAAGCCTGGAGGCTCCCAGCACTTGTCAAAGAGAGGTCAGGAGACCAAGAGGTGGAGGAGAGAGAGGGATGGAGGACAGGCTATAGGGAGTGCAAGCAAGGGGATGCTGCCCACTCCGGTCCCGTGCGCACTCGCTTGAGGGTTTGGTTCATTTAATGACGGGAGCAAAGGACTGTGGAACTTGGCAGTTGTTCCGTGGTTGAATGGGGATTCTGCAGGCAGTGTTCACACTATTGGCCACATCCCAGCATTTAAGCCAGGTTCTGCACCCACTGTGAGTTTTTTGTTGTTTTTATTTTTGTTTTAACATTAGAGAATGTTCCTCTATTTTCTCCTTGTGTACCTATAGCACTTTCCCCCTAAATTAACCGGCGCATTATAACCAACTCTTTGCAATTTCTTCCGTTTTGTTTTTTACTGTTCTCTTTCTATACCAACCTTTTAAGTGTTGGCTAATCCAGAATTCAATTATCAAGCCTCTTGTTTTCTCTTTCTAAATTCTCTTGCTACGAGTTTACCTCAGATGGCTTAAATATCACCTGTAAAATGATACTCAAACTTCTGCATCCAAAGCTGGAATGCTGTCCTGATGTCTACATTGATTATTCAACTCCCTATTTAACATATTCACTTAAAAGTCCAAAAATACATACGTACTCTACTTTTTCCCTATTTCTATAAAATCACTATTATCCATTCTCCCCATTGCTCAAGCAGCTCACGAGCCTTCCTCGATTTAGCCGTTTTCTTCACATTCAATCCATCTGGGAGTCCTATGTGCTCTACCTCTCATGAATGAGTTTACACCTTCCGCTAGAGAATGTTGGCCCTAGGTGTCTTTCTTACACATAAACATACATACATAAACACACAGTATTTAATGTATGTAGTATTTATGATTTGACAGGTAGATATTGTGCATGTGTGCGTGTTCTGTGTGTGTTAATCATCTACTGCTACATAACAAATACCACAAAGCTTAGGGCCGAAGGTGACAAACATGTATGATCTCACAGATTCTATGTGAGGTGCTAACCACAGTGTTTGCAAGGGGTGTGACCACCTGAAGGCTCAACTGCGGGTAGACGTGCTCCCAACCTCACTCAGCCGGTTGTCTGCAGTGTTTAGCTCCTCACTGGCTGTGGAACCAAGGATGCCCTTATTTCCTTAATACACGGGCTTCTCCACAGGGCAGCTCACAATGTGGCAGTGAGGTTCCTCAGCGCAAGCCAGCAAGAAGAGCCACGATCGAGAGAAAGACCGTGCACGCAAGACGGGAGTCACAGTCCTTCACATCCTAATCTTGAAGTGACATTCATCACTCTGGGTCTATTCTACTTGTTAGCAGCAAGTTACTAGATCTGGACAACACTCAAGAGGAAGGGATTACACAAGGATACAAACACTGATCCAAAAGACCGAAACGTTCCCTTCAGCTTGTCGAAACTTCAGAGAGATTGCTTCCTGACTCAATGCCCCTGACCTCCCTTTTCTCAGAGCACTCACTTAAGAAAACTGGAATTGGAAACTCATTCTCGGGCCCTTTGAGGTGTGCAACTTCTTCCAGCCTCTTGCCAGTTTTACCACCCAGGAAAGTCTTTCTCAAGCACCTGGGAGCCCTCCTTTTGAAATGTAATCATCAAGGAAGATAGGGCCCTTATCTCCCAGTCTCTGTAGGAGGGCAGGAGCCCAACTCCACTCCTACCAATCAGCAAACACAGATGGCCTCACCACGTTGACCAACCTCTCCCAACATCTTCCAATGCTTTTTAACTGGTTTTCCCCAGGACTTAAAATCTCTCTCAATTTTTGTGTCAGAAGAGTTTGAGTTCAATTTCTCTCCCCTATTGCAATAGTCTTGAAGAAAATCTTTCTTGCCACTTTAAAAAAAAGTCCAGTGGAATTTTTTTTTTTACAATAGCAAGAGACAGGGATCCTAGAGGCCATTTTAGAAGCTGCCTACCACTGCGTGCGTGTGTGTGTGTGTGTGCCTACCACTGCATGTGTGTGTGTCTACCACTGCATGTGTGTGTGTGCCTACCACTGCATGTGTGTGTCTGTGTGTGTGTGTCTAGTAACTGCATAGTTACTAGCCTGCAAGAAGATGACCCAAAATGTTGTTTCAACTCCTTTTAACTGATACATTTTGGGTACATCTACATATTAAAGAAACGCATTTAGTGTGGTGAGGTTGGGGTGGCCGATCCCAATGGATACAAACACAGTCCTCATACCCTTTACAGGATCAAGGCTATTTAGATGACCCCGGTACTGACAACCTACAGAATCATCAAGAAAAACCCCGTTGGGTGAAACCAGGAAGCACATCTCCGCAGTACCCCTTCCACAGGGGAAAGAGATTAATTTCCCACTGGTAGCCAGTAATTTGGGCTCCATTAGACCTAGGATTGTTCCTGGGTCCCATCATTAATACTTACAAAATGAAAACAAACACAGTTTAGGGGAAATAAATAAACCTCCACTGCGTTCATTGAGAGCTCACTTTACTGCACCCAGACTTGACATGAACATCTTAATAGCTCTGATAGAATCACTTAGGAGCCCAGCTTCATGGAAATAGAAAAAATGTTAATGAAGAGAAAATGTGGGTGATTAATAAATATGATTGAAATGCAATGACCTTTACTTACTCACTGAGTAATTAAAGTAATCAAAGGAGACCCAGCTGTGATGAGAGCTGTCAGAGAACAGACCAACATATAGTTCAAAAAGCCACAACATTCGATGTGGTTTGCAGAGGACAGTACTTTTAAAAATGGCTTTTTCAGTAAACTAGAGGGTTTTTTCTGACGGTCTGGAGAATGTTCTTACTTCAGGGCATGATGAGCAGTATAAAAACACAAGACTGAAAAACACAGTCCCTACGGACTAAAACAGGAACATGCGAAGATCTCTCTAATGAGTCCTTAGATATCCTCTGAATTCCAATTAGGCGTTCCCCCTGGTGTGCGATATCAATCAGAAAACAGTGGCTTAAAGGCACCAGATCACTTCAAGTGCGTGTCTTGTTACTCTTGGGGAAACGCATGAGGAATGAATGTGTTGTCCCTAAAAAGCCTCTGTCCTTTCTTTTGGCAGCAAAGTAAGCAACCCTGTCCAAAAAACTTGGCAGGAAATGAATCCACATTCAAGGGTCAGTGATAAAGCCGCCCTATATTGGACTGGCCAGGGACCTCTGGGCAATACCGCCCTAATTCCAGCATTAATACAAGTAACACAAACCACCGTCATTGCCAAACTTTCTTTCCCACTCCTTTCATCAAAAAGTACCACCTGCCAAACCTCTAAGCTTTCTCCTCTAAGCTGCATGTTACCTGAGGGCAAAAACTGAGGTTTCATTTCACAACCCCACACACATTACACACCCGGGCACTCAACAGATGCTTAACACACACAAAATGTATCACTGAAGTAGAGATCTCAAATAAAAATGGTTTGACTCAGTGAGCTCATCACTTCTACCAAATACACATTCACGCAGGTGATAACGCTGGAATCCCCCATCAGTATTTCTCCCCTGCTGCTATTTCGCTCCTTATTTTGAAATAACTGTAAAAGGATTAACTTTGGGGCTACTATGGGATCTCATCCTTTGTTTCAGTCTTTTGTTGCCCTGAAGGCCTCCTTATCATGTTGAAATATAGGCAGAAGAGTCAGGGAAGCAGAAATATTATATAGGGGATTATCAGGTTAGAGAGAGAGCGAAAAGGAGGGCTGCTTTTCCAGACTCTCTGGACTGTCTTGTGAAAAGAAATTACCATTCTATTTTTACTCATTTCATTTTAGCTTGTCTTTCTCTTCCTTTTTTTTTTTTAATTTTTCTTTGGCACTTTTCCACTTTTATCTGCCTGCCTACGTTTGGTTTCTCCCTTCTACTGAGATGTTGGATGTTTTCTCTTTCCCAGGCTTCTTCCGTTTGGTGGCTGCTTTGTCTGGTGCTTTTACCCTTCTCTGCACAGTCCTCCCTCCTCCTGCTTCATTCTTTCCAGCCCTCTTTTCCTTTCTGTATCTGAGGTGCTGACTTGAACTTATCAGTTATTTACGTACTTGTGTGACGTCCACAGAGCACGCAGAAGCAGCCAGCTGTGGAACTGGGATTCCATGAGCAGAGGCCTAAATCATGAGTAACACCCTGCTGTGACAAACGCAAAGAAAGGCTCTGCTTTTTTGTGTGTGTGTGTGATACGCGGGCCTCTCACTGCTGCGGCCTCTCCCGTTGCGGAGCACAGGCTCCGGACGCACAGGCTCAGCGGCCATGGCTCATGGGCCCAGCCGCTCTGCGGCATGTGGGATCTTCCCGGACCGGGGCACGAACCCGCGTCCCCTGCGTCGGCAGGCGGACTCCCAGCCACTGGGCCACCAGGGAAGCCCGGCTCTGCTTATTTTTATGAAGAGAGATCGAGCAGCTGCATGAAAAGAGAGACAGGGCAAACTGGGCACTGGCTGGAAATGAAATAAATAGAAAAAGTATCACCCTGCCAATGCCTGCAACGTTCTAATTTTATGTGTTCAGCATTCAAGCAATAAATTGTAAGACAGTCAAATTGAACTGGAGCCTCTAATTTTAAGTCCTAAGAATTTTCCTTCCACGGTGTGAATTTTCCTACCGTCACTGGTCAGTGCTGAACGTGATGTCAGTATTTTCCAAGTAAATTCTTGTACACCTCCATCCCTAGAGAGGCCAGGCATGTACATTTATGCACGGGTCACAGCTGGAAGACTGAACTGGACTGAGTTCAAACACCTCAGTTCAAAACGCTGATAGTTAATTTTATGTCAACTTGACTGAGCCATCGATGGCCCGGATATTTGGTCCAACGTTATTCTGGGTGGGTCTGTGAGGCTGGTTTTGGATGAGGTTAACATATTGGTAGACTGAGGAAAGCACACTGTCCTCCATCATGTGTACGGGCCTCGTCCAATCAGCTGAAGACCTGACTGGGACAAAAAGGCTGACTACCCACAGGTAAGAACGCTGGGAGCCTGACAGCCTTCAAATTGGGATATCAACTTTTCTCCCGCCTTTGGACTTGAACAGAAACACTGGCTCTTCCTGGGTCTCAGGCTTTGGGACACACACCAGAACTAAAGTCTCCGCCTTCCTGAGCCTCCTCCAGCTTGCTGACACACCCTGCAAATCCCGGGACCAGCAAGCTTCCACAATCACATGAGCCAACTCCTTATAACTGATCTCTTTCTGAAAGTATACATATCCTATTGATTCTGTCTCTCTGGAGGACCCTGATTAATACAAAAATCTTGCCGCTGTAAGAACACTTCAAGTCATTTATCAGAGCATCATATTCTGACATGTAAGGCAGATAAGGCCCAGAAAGACTAAGCAATGTGATGAAAGTTGAACAACAAATCAGAAGTCGTCGTTCACTCTGTTTCTTCTCAGGCCTTGGAGGGGTTCTGGGGCAGTCACAGCTTTGTGATGTTGGGCAGATCTGAATCCAAGTCTTTAGTCTCCGGATGTCAGAGAAGCTACAGCAAGTGAAACATGCCGAAGAAGAGACAAAGATTTTTCCAATATTAGGAAGTTCGTGCTGCTCCAGCAAAGATTATCTAGAAAGTTTCTCAGATTTTCCTCGTTATGAATTTAACGTCCTCAAAAAATGTCTGTAGCACTCCCCTAAACCCCCAAGACGTATACCTATCTCTGGTTTGCCTTGTCAGTTTAATGATGCTAGAATTGTAGTGCTTGCAAGGGACACAAGAGGGTAGTGAGACCAAACCATGAGAAGCACTTTGGGGGTGTGATAAGCAGAAAGGGCCCCCCAAACAGGTCTGCTTCCTAATCCCCGGAATCTGTGAATACATTACCTTACATGGCAAAATGGACACTGATGATGTGACTTAGTTAAGGATCTGCAATTGGGAGATGATCCTGGATTATCCAAGTGCGTCCTATATAATCACAAGGGTCCGTATAAGAGGGGACCCTTATAAGAGTGGGAGAAGGAGGTGTGAAGATGGAAGCAGAGGTTGGAGAAAGAGAGAGAGAAATTTGACGATGTTATACTACTGGCTTTGCAGATGGAGGAATGGACCACAGACCATGGAATGTGGGCGGCCTCTAAAACCTGGAAAAGGCAAGAAAACAGATTCTCCCCTAGAAGCTCCAGAACGAATGAAGCCTCTCAGAAACTTGATTTTAACCCAGGGTGACCTATTCTGGACTCTGAGCTCTACAACGATAATATATTTTGGTCATTTGAAGTCACACAGTTTCTATTAGACTGTCACAGTAGCAACAGGAAACTAATATGGTGGGGCTTGTGAAAATAAACGTGTGGGTCCAGTTCTCAGGGACTCCAATTCACATCTTCTTGTACCGATCAAACCTCCTATTTCAGAAATTCTGCCTCCTACTGGAGGTACGTAAAGCTGAGTCACGTTATCCTCCAAGGAGCTTACAGTCCGAAGGGGAAAGCAGTTTTTTCAACATGAAACATGTCTCCTTCCTGATTAAGAAGCTTAACGACCACCCACTAAGCACGTATTGATAGATTCCTGGTGATCCATAAACCTTTACTAAAGGAAATTGCAATTCCATGTAGTGAGCTTACTTAGGTCAGCTTTCCTAAAGACTTATGTTGGCCCTGAATCCTTACATTTTTCTTTCAGTCCTCCACGTTTCTTCCATACACCCGCTCCCCGAGAACCCCGGTTGTTATTTTATCTTCAGAGACTGCCCAAATCAGAAAGTTGTGGGGTTCGTGTTGATGAGTTTATTTGCAATGCCAGTTGGTTGGCCATATTCTGGGATATCATCATGTCACTGAAAGTTCACTAGGAGGAACACTCAAGAAGCCAGTGGAGATGTCTGCGATACAGCTAAGTTTCTAGGTTTGGCCGCATTTCTAGACCTATAGAGCGGTCCACGGCGTGACATCGTGTTGGAATGCCTTTCTACGTGCCCGCCTTTCCCCAAAGAGCAAGACAGCCAGCTTCTTATGCTTCTTCTAAAGCTCTGTCCCTCCTCCCTATCATTCCATGATGTGCTAACCAAGGAATACAATTCAATGACCATTGTGTTGGTTAACTTCTGTTCCTGACTTTTCATCGCTCTCAGCAGCCCCATCCTTTGTCGTGTGACTTTGTAGTGTCTCCCATCGTTGGTGAGTGTACTTCCCTGCTGCACAGATCCTGGGCTTGAAAGACGGAAGTTGGAGACTTGAGATCGGAATGTCACTCATTCTTCACATTCAGGGACAGCCCCCGTTTCAAATATCCTGGTCAGCATTTCAGGTCACTGGACAGCCAGTGTGACCTGATTTGGGTATAAGAGCATGGTGCTTTGATGGCTTTTTACAGATTTTTAACCATTTATTCTCCATCCCAAGAAGCAAAAAAATGAGCTGATTTTTAAAAATCTCTATAAAATATTAAATGTGTTTTCCATGCAGAGACAATTAAGTGAAGAAAGGAGCTAACTCTAAAATACGCACATTGCTCTGAAAGTCGGATATGATTTTTACTTGCAAAAGGACACTTAAAACGTAAATGGAAAGTATTCAACATAAAGATCTCAGCTTTTTCAGAACTGCAATTTTAATTGCTAAGATGAATGCTGAAGCTGATTTAGCACCAGAATCATAATTGACCATAAATTTTCTCTTGTTTTTACCACCATTTCTGCAATAATGAATACAGTTTCGAAGCTGAAGTGAAGTCTCCCCATATGAGTTTGTTATGGGCTGAATTATATCTCCCTAGAAGATGCTGAAGTCGTAACCCTCATGTGAACGTGCCTCATCTGGAAACAGGGGCTCTCACCTGCCTGAGTTAAGATGAAGTCGTTAGGGTGAGCCTTAATCCAATGTGACTGGTATCTTTACAAAAGGGGAAATTCGAACACACAGACAGACAGGCAGAGAAGACAGACGAAGTAAAGACATAGGGAGAATGCCACCAATGAGCCAAGGTATAGCTGAGGCTACCAGAGACTAGGAGTGAGGCACGGAACAGACTGTCCCCAACAGCTCTCAGAAGAAACCAACACTGCTGATGCCTTGATCTTGAACTTCCGGCCCCCAAAACCATGAGACAACAAACTTCCGCTGTTTTAGCCCCACAGCTTGTGATATATTGTTACAGTCTTAGGAGAATACACATATTAAATTTGCCTTGGTTCCTTTCACACATTACAGATTAGCAGCTTTCAATTACAATATTCAGATGAAAATGGTTCCAAGAATTACGCACAAAAATATTCATGACCCTATTCTTCCACACATGTGGGCTACTGAACAAATACCCATTTCCTGTGCCCCGGGTTGAGGTTCTTGACCCATTCAAACCTACTGAAGAAAACAGTCTCCTTGTTTTTTAAATTAAAATTCCTCATGGAATATGAAATAGGCTCCAAATATTTCAAGAATCAAAGTACATAAAAATTATCAGTATTGTAGGGGCTTCCCTGGTGGCACAGTGGTTGAGAGTCCGCCTGCCGATGCAGGGGATGCGGGTTCGTGCCCCGTTCCGGGAGGATCCCACATGCCGCAGAGCGGCTGGGCCCGTGAGCCATGGCCGCTTAGCCTGCGCGTCCGGAGCCTGTGCTCCGCAACGGGAGAGGCCACAGCAGTGAGAGGCCCGCGTACTGCAAAAAAAAAAATTATCAGTATTGCAAGTTATTTCTATGTCTTCTGGTTCTTAAAAAGATTTAATTGGTCAAATATTTAAGACAGACTCTAAAACAAACAAGTGGATCCTTTCAACGTTACTGGAATATCGGCCAGACAGCTATAATATACTCAGATTTTCACTGATGGTATAAATAATTTCAAGGCATTGGGCTCACTCTCTTAGGGAGCCCACACTTTTACTACTGCTTCCTGCATTTATTTTGCAACTTTAGGAAGCCCCTCACACTCTTTCTCAGTTGTACTTTCCCTTCCTTCCTTGTCAAAGCCTGCCCTCAGGATTGCCTCTGTAATTCTTCACACCATAGTGTGAAGCAGTTGAAGGCAATATGTTAAGTCACTCAGGACCAGCCTGCACCTGTTCTTATATATGAAGTTTTATTGTAACACAGCCAGAGTACATTTACATATGGCTGCTTCGATCTACCTCAGCAATGCTAAGCAGAGTATATGTGTATACAATAGAGTATGTGTGACCCACAAGGCTGTAAATATTTACTATCTGGTCCTTTACAGAAAAATTTTGCCAACTCTTATTTTAAGGCTTCTCTCTCAATAAAAGCAAGAACAAACAACATAATCCCCACGTAATATTTATATTATATTTAAAATTTTCAGGACATAAGAGAGCAAATAGCGTCCTTGTGTGTGATGTAAACAGCCACAAGTTTCACATCAAAGAAACCACAAATCCACTTTATCTTTAAGTCCAACACAAGCAATGTGAAATGAGATCAGAGGCCACATTTCAGGAACTACATATGCATATGGGGTGCTTTAAATAACTGTACGTTTACATGTAAGTCTAAGTCTCTGTATGTCTATCTTGGGTCTTGTTCCTTTCTGTTCTCATAATCTGACCTGTTGGTTTCAGGACATGCAAAATATTGACTTATTCCCAAGCCTTAAAGTTGAAAAGATATGTTTCAGTAAATGTGAACTAACATTTCATTTTCAAAATTAGTATGTGACTGATTTGGTTGTATACCATGTGTCAGTTTCCTAAGTCACACCCCCAAATTGCTATTGTTTGCAAAGGAACAATCTGGATGCTGGCAGCACTGAATCCAAACCTTCAAAGGGAAGTATTACAAACAGAGATGGGTCCTTCCTTCCATGGTCTCAGTCTTCCTCTATCCCAACTCCAACAGCTGTTCCTGCCTTTTGGAGGATGAAAATACGATGCCTATTGCATAACCAAAACAAATGCTTTCTTGCTTTTCGCACTTATATTACTGCTCTTGACAATTCACCAGCTGATTACCCTACTGAATTATGCACCTGCCACTCCTGCTATTTACCTTTTTGTTGTTTATTAGCACCGTGACTACAAAGGGAAACAAAGAATGAAGGAAGTCAACCAAAAGCGTCTCTATTGTGTTGCTGGAGATGTCTTGAAGTCTCTGAGTAATCAAGATATAATTTCCAACCACTTGCTCACAAACGTGGGATTTGGGGCGTAGAACATTCCTCATGGAAAGTGTAAAAAAAATTTTAAGTGAATGGGAAACATCTTGGATTATATCCTGGGACTCGTAAGTTTGCCTACTCTCAGTAGCTTGACTTTTCAAAATACATATACCAAACAAATCCAAGTAACCTAGATGAATACACACAGTTTCTCAGGTGGGACCGCAGCCAATTGCAATTTGTTCATTCATGCAACAAATATTTATTGTGTATCTATTACGTGCCCAGCACTGTTCAAATTCTCAGAGTACAGCTGCCAACAGCAAAGCAAAATACCCCTAACCAAGATGAACTTGCATTCTAATGAGCCTGTCTCTCTAATGTGGGTAAACATGATAAAGGGAAAGTCTTAATGATGAAATTAGAAACATCAAATTACAGTTAGTCAAAGCTCTTTATACAGCTCTCACAAAACTGTTGGCCTGTTAACTGTGTTACCAGTGCATCTTTTTCTTGTCAGTCTTTTCCTCTCCTTTCTACAAAAAACATTTTACCAGTGTCTCTCCATTTTCCAAGTGTTTGTTCAAATGCTTCAAAGTCATCTTATTGTCCTAATTCCAGAGTTTTAACAATGTCAATTTCCCTCGTCACTCACCCAAGAGATATCTATTGAGCAGTTTTCCAGTATTTTATTGCTGCGTAACAACCATCCCCAAACATCAAGTGGCTTAAAACAGCAACAATCATTTATTTGGGCAGGATTAGGTGGCAATGATGCATCTCCCTTCCCAGTAGTACCAGCTGGGGCAGCTCAACAAGGTGATGGAAGACACTCTCCTGGACAGGCAAGCTGGTGTTGGCTATTTACTGGGAACTTTTTAGGTGGGGCTGTTGCCTTGGGGCCTCAATTCATCTCCACCTAGGCCTTTCACTGAGGCTTCTTGGGCTTCTTCCGAACATGGTAGCTGGGTTCCAAAAGGAAGTATTTCAGATGACGGGAAGTATCACTATAAGCTGCCAGTCTCTTAAGACTTGGGCATGGAGAGTGGAACAGGGCCACTTCTGTGATGTTTTATTGGTCAAAGCAGTCACACATCTACCCAGAATCACTGGAAGAAGACAAAAACCCCACTTCTCAAAGAGAGGTGTGTCAAAGGATTTAAGTCTGCTGTGTGCCAGGCATTATGGAAGGCACAAATGAGTAAGATATAGCCAGAGCTCCCACAAGAAGCTCAGAGTCCAGCAGGAGAACTGAGCCAATAAAGAGTTGGTTACAATACACAGGTTAATTTAGGGGAAAAGTGCTGTAGATACACAGAGAAAAAACTGAGGAAATTTTCTAAGTAGGAGTTCAGGCAGTTAAAACAAAACAAATAAAAACAAATAAACAAGCAAACAAAAACAGTGAGTGCAGAACCTGGCTTAAATGCTGGGATGTGGTCAATAGTGTGAACACTGCCTGCAGAATCCCCATTCAACCACGGAACAACTGCCAAGTTCCACAGTCCTTTGCTCCCGTCATTAAATGAACCAAACCCTCAAGCGAGTGCGCACGGGACCGGAGTGGGCAGCATCCCCTTGCTTGCACTCCCTATAGCCTGTCCTCCATCCCTCTCTCTCCTCCACCTCTTGGTCTCCTGACCTCTCTTTGACAAGTGCTGGGAGCCTCCAGGCTTCTCAGCAAACGCATGTGTGCCCCCCACCTGTCTCTGTGGGGACTGACTCTAGGAGCCCCCTTCCGGTGAGTCCCCCTCGCCAGACAGGGAGTTTCCTTAGCTGAGGCTCCACTGACCAGATCACAGGTAGCTGCGACTGAAGGCACTAGGCACTGCAGCGTTCTCTTAGGTTCCTCTGCACACAGCCACTCACGCACCTTCTTGTGTGCACGTACCCAAAGCACACACAGAATGCATGTCCTGGGCTACAGGCTTCAAGCCCTACTGGTGCATTCAAAATGGTGTCCTTTATAGGTTTATGCAAAGACAGAGCCACGCATACAAGTCACTTGAAGTGAGTTTGACTATGATATGTAAGAATCAGAAGACTGAGGATTATTTCCCAGGTTAGAAACTATATATTGTTAGGTTGTAACTGGCCTTAAAATAGAGGGAGCTTTAAAAACATTTATATTTATTTCAAACCTTCTCGAATGGATGCCCAAACTTCACTATCTGTTACAGCAGGGATCCCCAGCCCCTGGGCCACGGACTGGTACCAGTCGGAGGCCTGTCAGGAACCAGGCCGCGCAGCAGGAGGTGAGCAGTGGGCGAGCGAAGCTTAATCTGTATTTACAGCCGCTCCCCATCGCTCGCATTACCGCCTGAGCTCTGCATCCTGTCAGCATTACGGTGAGGTGTATAATTTTTTCATTATATATTACAATGTAATAATAATAGAAAGAAAGGGCACAATAACTTTAATGCGCTTGAATCATCCTGAAACTATCTCCCTCCCCGCCCATCCATGGAAAAATTGTCTTCCACCAAATCAGTCCTTGGTGCCAGAAGGGTTTGGGACCGCTGTGTTACAGCTCGACTTCTATGTGATTTACCTATTTCAGGCAGTTTTTCCTAACTGAGGTCAATCAATCTGTACCTCTCTTCAACAATTCTGCTTGAATTCAGCAACTATGTAATTGTTTTAAACCCTGGGATATGTTGTATAATGCATCTCATGGTAGACTCAGCCCCTTTAAAATCCAGTACCTGTGAAAGGGACTGGAAGAATACTGGCAGCTAAGCACGCTTGAGGTTGACAAAATGCCACTTGACGGTTCTTTATTTATACTTCTATTCACGCATCTCACATTTATTCAACTACTACATACCAGACTCTGTATTTAAAATATGTGAGGTATGCTCACAGGCACACACACACACTCACACACTTATGCTTATGTATGTGTGTGTCTCTAAGAGTTTATCAGGTAAAGCTATCAAATGTATACTCAGATCATAGACAAAAGTGTGCTTCACACAGACTGACCAAGGAAGGCACTCAGGTCAACATGGAATTTGAGTTGTTTTTTAAATGGCTTTTCGTATGTGATTAGGAGGCCATTAGAAATGATAAAGTCTCTAGGTACAATCCACTAACTTGGATTTGTATTGTTATTTGATACCCAAACTTAACTCTAGTTACCTACAAAATAAGAACTATGAAATTATTTAAAAGCGACCTACTTAATTTTTTTTTTTTTTTTTTTTTTGGCCGAGCTGCGCAGCTAAGCGGTACAACTAAGCGGTATCTTAGTTGCCTCACCAGGGATCGAACCTGGGCCCCCTGCAGTGGAAGCACAGAGTCCAACTAACTTGACCACCAGGGAATTCCCAATATTTGTATTTTATTATAAGAAACATTACTGACACAACAAATTCCAGTCACATGTGCTTATCCTCTCATATTTCTGTGTCATGATGGATATAAACCCTACACAAGTACTGATTTAACTGTGAACATAGAGAAGTGAAAATACCAGACTGAATTTACCTTGGAAGGTTATTCAGTGCCCAACACTAAATCCGAGATCTACCAAAATGCAAAATAATCATTTCTCCATGTATAAACTGGTCACCCTGAACCTTTTTAAAAGAGCTCTGTCCACAAATACAGAAACGTATTTAAGCTGACATCAAACTTTTCTGCAGTGTCTGCTCTCCAAGCCAGTGGAGTGCAATGGAGTGCCACTGTATTTTCCCACAACTTCCGAACAAACTGAGAGGCAGGTATGCATGCTCAACGCAATAACACATAAAACCCGTCACGGGAAGCCACTGAATACACAATGTAGACTTTCCATTCTAAGAGCATAAAATAACAGTAAACATGATTCTAACATTAAGGGCTTTATAAAATATAGTCAGAGATTAAGGCAAAGTAGAGGTATATGTTTTCCATATTTGAAGTTGACCTTCAGCTCCATGGAATTGAAAACTGTAATCTTTTTACAATGTATCTATAGGATGAAGCCCTGCTAAGCCCCCTGTGAATAAAGACTATTCCTTATAGAATCTAAAACCATATAGATGCTTAGTAACTACTGCTTGCAGTGGAGAGAGAAAAAACACCTCAAATTAAAGGACAACTTTTCCATCTGCAGAATATCATACCCCATCACTTAGATTCAGGTCTAGCATCAATTTAATACTATGATGACGACTCATACTTCTGTAATAACCCTTCGGTAATAAGGGTTATTAGGGTTGAGTAAAGAGGTTGATGAATTTTTTTAAAAAATGCATTTTACACTATCATAATAGACCAATTATGTTTCAATTCTATAGCACCACATTCCTGTCTTGTCCAGAACAAAAATGGATCACTCCATTATTGAGATAATCAATGTTTTAAAATACAATTTATCAGACGCATTTTACTTCCATTTACTCTCTTCATTCACTGTGAAAAACTGTCTAGTGGGCAAAAATGATAATTTGGAACTGAATGTCTCATTCTGTCCCTCCGAACAAGAAAAACTAATAGAAGCAGTTCAGGGTTCCGTTTTGAAAGAAAAGCAAGAGACTTCTAGCTAAAGAGATCCAGTGAGACCACTTTCCATCTCTTCCCTGACTCAGAATCCCACCGAAAACAACAAAATATAAACAATCAATAAATTGAAATATTTCATCAATGAAACTACCACAAATAGAACAAACTTGACAAGGATTGTGAAGTCTGGACCGAGGCAGAGAGTGTGACACTGGACTCCTAAGAGGATACGTGTTTCCCCACGTTAATTGCCAGTATCCTGAAAGGTCCGCCCCAAACGTCTTTGATTAGAGACCTGAGACCCAAATTTGGCAGGGGGTGGGGCGAGAAGAAAATGGGGGCAATTCCCACCCAGCGGACTCCTGGCAGCAAGTGGAGACGTTCTTGGGTTGTCCCAGCTGGGGACGTGCTACTGGCACCTAGTTAGCGGGGTGAGGCCAGGGGTGCTGCTAAACCTCCTACAGCGCCCAGGACACCTCCCCACCACAACAGAGAACGATCAGCCCCAAATACCTACAGTGCCGAGGTCACAAAACCCTGTTCTGGAGACCCAGCCTAGCAGCCAGATGAGGATGAAGTGAAGCTTCCATCGTGACAGGCACTTTGTACGGTCTGCAATGCAGCTGTCCAGCAAGGAAGCCCGTCAGAGATGACGCTCAGGGGAAACGGAGAGGAGGCCACGAGGAACTGGTGACCGTACCAGTAATGACGCTCCTGAGGGCTTTGCTGGGAACCCACCAAACCGCCTGAATTTTGGAAAGGGAGACATAGTCCCAGGGCACAGAAGTAACCGCTTTGGCAAGAGCGTGTTCAGGACCACGGATTCCAAGCGGAGGCTGCGCACAGCCTCCGTTTCTCCTCACCTTCGGGGCCTCCTCCCAGTGTCTGGAGCGACTAGCAGGTCCCGTTCAACAAGGTACAGCAGTGTGAAAGGAGGGCCCTGTCTTTTCTGCACAGAGAGGAAGGGAGTGAGGAAGAGATCACAGACAACACAAGTACATGTATGACCAAACTTATCTCCCCAAAAGAGAAAACCACAGATATCAGACCAATAGTTCTCCAGAGTCTCAAATAAATTATACAAAAGAGATATGAGATTATTATCAAACTATAACACAACAAAAGGAACATTTAAGAAACCTAGCCAATGGAGCCTAGGAAAAAAATGGGAAAGAAGAAAAAACACAACATAAGTGAAAAGAACAACTGGATCAAGTGCCTGTAACAGAGAGCAAATTCAGAAGCACAGGTTCTAGAGGTGAGTGCATGAAATAGAGCAAACAGAAGGGAACAGTGCTATAAAAGAAGTATGAAGATGGTTTGATGAGCACCACACGACAGGCGTCCAGCGCGGCATACCTGACATTCCTGCACAAGATGAGACAGCAAATGCAGGCAGATCAATTCAGAGTTACAATAAATGACATTTCATTCTGCAGTAAACACTTGAACGCGTTGATAAAGACGACACCATATCCCAAGGAATGTGCCGAGGAATTATCAGCAGGAAGACATCATGAAATTCACCACTTCCAAAAACAAAGAATCATGTGGGAAGGCAAGTGGGAAAAGGTAGAGGTACGTAAAAGGGGAAAGCCTCAATTTGATCTTAGATTTCCCAATTGCAACACTGGATGCCAGAAGATCACCAGGCAATGACTACAGAACGCTGAAGGTAAGGAAGTGTCCTCCCCAAAGTTCACGCCTGGCCCCACTGCCTTTCAATTATAAATGCCACAGATGGACATTCTGCAGCATGGAAATGCTGAAAGAGCGCAGCACACACAGACTTGTCTTCAAAACATTCCTGGGTGACAAATTCCAGGCAAGAAAAGACCAATTAGAATAACTCAGGAATGGAGAAACAGTGATCAGCAGACTGAGGTGAAGAATCAAATAATTTTAGATTCAGGAATAAAATTATGGTTACATACAAAGAAAATAATTATTATAATACAAAAAAAAATCAAAGGTCATTGGGAAAGATACAAAGAGGAAATTGTATTTTAAAAAAAAGCCTCATTTTCATAACAAGGCAAGAATAGATAATGGCTAAAGTTGAAACATGTAGTTAAAAAACAGCATCGGGGCTTCCCTGGTGGCGCAGTGGTTGAGAGTCCACCTGCCAATGCAGGGGACACGGGTTCGTGCCCCGGTCCGGGAAGATCCCACATGCCGCAGAGTGGCTGGGCCCGTGAGCCATGGCCGCTGAGCCTGCCCGTCCGGAGCCTGTGCTCTGCAACGGGAGACGCCACAACAGTGAGAGGCCCGCGTACCGCAAAAACAAAAACAAAAACAAAAAACAGCATCCTTTTGGGCTTCCCTGGTGGCACAGTGGTTAAGAATCCACCTGCCAATGCAGGGGACACGGGTTTGAGCCCTGGTCCAGGAAGATCCCACATGCTGCGGAGCAACTAAGCCCGTGCACCACAACTACTGAGCCACTGAGCCTACATTCTAGAGCCCACAAGCCACAACAACTGAGCCCCCGTGCCACAACTACTGAACCCCACGTGCCTAGAGCCCATGATCCGCAACAAGAGAAGCCACTAGATAGCCTTATCCATCAGACGGCAGACAGCAGAAGCAAGAAGAACTACAATCCTGCAGCCTGTGGAACAAAAACCACATTCACAGAAAGACAGACAAGATGAAAAGGCAGAGGGCTATGTACCAGATGAAGGAACAAGCTAAAACCCTAGAAAAACAACTAAGTGAAGTGGGGATAGGAAACCTTCCAGAAAAAGAATTCAGAATAATGATAGTAAAGATGATCCAGGACCTCGGAAAAACAATGGAGGCAAAGATTGAGAAGATGCAAGAAATGTTTCACAAAGACCTAGAAGAATTAAAGAACAAACAAACAGAGATGAACAATACATTAACTGAAATGAAAACTGCACTAGAAGGAATCAATAGCAGAATAACTGAGGCAGAAGAACGGATAAGTGACCTGGAAGACAGAATGGTGGAATTCACTGCCATGGAACAGAATAAAGTAAAAAGAATGAAAAGAAATGCAGACAGCCTAAGAGAGGTCTGGGATAACGTTAAACACAACAATATTCGCATTGTAGGGGTCCCAGAAGGAGAAGAGAGAGAGAAAGGAACCAAGAAAATACTTGAAGAGATTATAGTCGAAAACTTCCTTAACGTGGAAAAGGAAATAGCCACCCAAGTCCAGGAAGCACAGACAGTCCCACATAGGATAAACCCAAGGAGAAACATGCCGAGACACATAGTAATCAAATGGGCAAAAGACAAAGAAAAAGTATTGAAAGCAACAAGGGAAAAACGACAAATAACATACAAGGGAACTCCCATAAGGTGAACAGCTGATTTCTCAGCAGAAACTCTGCAAGCCAGAGGTAGCGGCATGATATATTTAAAGGGATGAAAGGGAAGAACCTACGACCAAGATTACTCTACCCAGCAAGGATCTCATTCAGATTCGATGGAGAAATCAAAAGCTTTACAGACAAGCAAAAGCTAAGAGAATTCAGCACCACCAAACCAGCTCTACAACACATGCTAAAGGAACTTTTCTAAGTGGGAAACACAAGAGAAGAAAAGGACCTACAAAAACAAACCCAAAACAATTAAGAAAATGGTCATAGGAACATACATATGAATGGATACACAAACGAGACCCATCCATATGCTGTCTACAAAAGACCCACTTCAGACCTAGGGACACATACAGACTGAAAGTGAGAGGATGGAAAAAGATATTCCATGCAAATGGAAATCAAAAGAAAACTGTAGTAGCAATACTCATATCAAATAAAAAGACTTTAAAATAAAGAATATTACAAGAGACAAGGAAGGACACCACATAATGATCAAGGGATCAATCCAAGAAGAAGACGTAACAATTATAAACATATATGCACCCAACATAGGAGCACCTCAATACGTAACACACCTGCTAACAGCTATAAAAGAGGAAATGGACAGTAACACAATAATAGTGGGGGACTCTAACACCTCACTTACACCAATGGACAGATCATCCAAACAGAAAATTAATAAGGAAACACAAGCTTTAAATGACACAACAGACCAGATAGATTTTATTGATATTTATAGGACATTCCATCCAAAAACAGCAGATTACACTTTCTTCTCAAGTGCGCACGGAATATTCTATAGGATAGATCACATCTTGGGTCAAAAATCAGGCCTCAGTAAATTTAAGAAAACTGAAATCATATGAAGCTTCTTTTCTGACCACAACGTTATGAGATTAGAAATGAATTACAGGGGAAAAAAACGTAAAAAACACAAACAAATGGAGGCTAAACAATACATTACTAAATAACCAAGAGATCAATGAAGAAATCAAAGAGGAAATCAAAAAATACCTAGACAAATATGACAATGAAAACACGACGATCCAAAACCTATGGGAAGCAGCAAAAGCAGTTCTAAGAGGGAAGTTTATAGCTATACAAGCCTACCTCAAGAAATAAGAAAAATCTCAAATAAACAATCTAAACTTACACCTAAAGGAACTAGAGAAAGAAGAACAAACAAAACCCAAAGCTAGCACAAGGAAAGAAATGATAAAGATCAGAGCAGAAATAAATGAAATAGAAACAAAGAAAACAATAGCAAAGATCAATAAACTAAAAGCTGGTTCTTTGAGAAGATAAACAAAATTGATAAACCATTAGCCAGACTCATCAAGAAAAAGAGGGAGAAGACTCAACTCAATAAAATTAGAAATGAAAAAGGAGAAGTTACAACAGACACTGCAGAAATACAAAGCATCCTAAGAGACTACTACAAGCAACTCTATGCCAATAAAATGGACAACCTGGAAGAAATGGACAAATTCTTAGAAAGGTATAACCTTGCAAGACTGAGCCCGGAAGAAGTAGAAAATATGAACAGACCAATCACAAGTAATGAAATTGAAACTGTGATTTAAAATCTTCCAACAAACAAAAGTCCAGGACCAGATGGCTTCACAGGTGAATTCCATCAAACATTTAGAAGAGAGCTAACACCCATCCTTCTCAAACTCTTCCAAAAATTTGCAGAGGAAGGAAGACTCCCAAACTCATTCTATGAGACCACCATCACCCTGATACCAAATCCAGACAAAGAGACTACAAAAAAGTAAAATTACAGACCAATATCACTGATGAATATAGATGCAAAAATCCTCAACAAACTACTAGCAAACAGAATCCAACAACACATTAAAAGGATCATAAACCATGATCAAGAGGGATTTACCCCAGAGATGCAAGGATTCTTCAGTATATGCATATCAATCAATGTGATACACCATATTAACAAATTGAAGAATAAAAACCATATAGTTATCTACATAGATGCAGAAAAAGCTTTTCACACCCATTCAACACCCATTTATGATAAAAACTTTCCAGATAGTGGCATAGAGGGAACCTATCTCAACATAATAAAGGCCATATATGACAAACCCACAGCAAACATCATTCTCAATGGTGGAAAACTGAAAGCATTTCCTCTAAGATCAGGAACAAGACAAGGATGTCCATTCTCACCACTATTATTCAGCACAGTTTTGGAAGTCCTAGCCACAGCAATCAGAGAAGAAAAAGAGATAAAAGGAATACAAATTGGAAAAGAAGAAGTAAAACTGTCACTGTTTGCAGATGACATGATACTACACATAGAGAATCCTAAAGATGCCACCAGAAAACTCTAGAGCTAATCAATGAATCTGGTAAAGTTGCAGGATACAAAGTTAATGCACAGAAATCTCCTGCATTCCTATACACTAATGATGAAGAAGCTGAAAGAGAAATTAAGGAAACACTCCCATTTACCACTGCAACAAAGAGAATAAAATACCTAGGAATAAAGCTACCTAGGTAGACAAAAGACCTGTATGCAGAAAAGTATAAGACACTGATGAAAGAAATTAAAGATGATACCAACAGATGGAGAGATATACCATGTTTTTGGATTGGAAGAATCAATATTGTGAAAATGACTATACTACCCAAAGCAATCTACAGATTCAATGCAATCCCTAGCAAATTCCCAGTGGCATTTTTTACAGAACTAGAACAAAAAATCTTAAAATTTGTATGGAGACACAAAAGACCCCAAATACCCAAAGCAGTCTTGAGGGAAAAAAACGGAGCTGGAGGAATCAGACTCCCTGACTTCAGAATATACTACAAAGCTACAGTAATCAAGACAGTACGGTAGTGACACAAAAACAGAAACACAGATCAATGGAACAAGATAGAAAGCCCAGAGGTAAACCCACACACCTATGGTCAACTAATCTATGACAGAGGAGGCAAGGATATACAATGGAGGAAAGACAGTCTCTTCAATAAGTGGTGCTGGGAAAACTGGACAGCTACATGTAAAAGAATGAAATTAGAACACTCCCTAACACCATACACAAAAATAAACTCAAAATGGATTAGAGACCTAAATGTAAGACCGGACACTATAAAACTCTTAGAGGAAAACATAGGAAGAACACTCTTAGACATAAATCACAGCAAGATCTTGTTTGATCCACCTCCTAGAGTAATGGAAATAAAAACAAAAATAAACAAATGGGACCTAATGAAACTCAAAAGCTTTTGCACAGCAAAGGAAACCATAAACAAGATGAAAAGACAACCCGCAGAATGGGAGAAAATATTTGCAAGTGAATCATCAGACAAAAGATTAATCTCCAAAATATATAAACAGCTCATGCAGCTCGATATTAAAAAAACAAACAACCCAATCCAAAAATGGGCAGAAGACCTAAACAGACATTTCTCCAAAGAAGACACACAGATGGCCAAGAAGCACATGAAAAGCTGCTCAACATCACTAATTATTAGAGAAATGCAAATCAAAACCACAGTGAGGCATAACCTCACACCAGTTAGAATGGGCTTCATCAGAAAATCTACAAAGAAGAAATGCTGGAGAGGGTGTGGAGAAAAGGGAACCCTCTTGCACTGTTGGTGGGAATCTAAATTGATACAGCCACTATGCAGAAAAGTATGGAGGTACTTAAACAACTAAAAATAGAATCACCATACGACCCAGCAATCCCACTTCTGGGCATATACCCAGAGAAAACCATAATTCAAAAAGACACATGCACCCCAATGTTCATTGCAGCACTATTTCCAATAGCCAGGTCATGGAAGCAACCTAAATGCCCATCAACAGATGAATGGATAAAGAAGATGTGGTACATATACACAATGGAATATTACTCAGCCATAAAAAGGAATGAAATTGGGTCATTTGTAGAGACGTGGATGCAACTAGAGAGTGTCATACAGAGTCAAGTAAGTCCAAAAGAGAAAAACAAGTATCATATATTAAGAGATGTATGTGGAACCTAGAAAACTGTAGAGATAAACCAGTTTGCAGGGCAGAAACTGAGACACAGATGTAGAGCACAAACGTATGGACACTAAGGGGGGAAAGCAGGGGGCGGGGGGATGGTAGTGTGCTGAATTGGGCAATTGGGATTGACATGGATAAACTGATGTGTATAAAGTGGATGACTAATAAGAACCTGCTGTATAAAAAATAAATTAAATTTAAAAAAAAGAAGATGTGGCACATATTTACAGTGGAATATTACTCAGCCATAAAAAGAAACGAAATTGAGTTATTTGTAGTGAGGGAGATGGAGTTAGAGACTGTCATACAGAGTGACGTAAGTCAGAAAGAGAAAAACAAATACCGTATGCTAACACATATATACGGAATCAAAAAAAAAAAGAGAAGCCACTTCAATGAGAAGCCCATGCACCGCAACAAAGACCCAACGCAGCCTAAAATAAAATAAAATAAATTTTTAAATTTTTAAAATAATTTTTTTTAAAAAAGCATCTTTTTTACAAAACCAGCTTTTTACATTTTATGCTCCTTCATCATGGTTTATGAGTTGGGTATAACTCTTCTAGGAAATGAAGTACCTTTTAAAAAAGAAATATTCATTTAACATTTAACAATTCCTTCACTTTTATTTCCACTTACTGTTTTTGGTTAAATTTAAGTAAAACTTAATAAAATATTTGTTACTACAAATAACATGTATAAGTTTGATGCCATTTTTCATGTACTTTTCCCCTAGTTATCTATCATTTAGGAACAATTTATGGCTCTTTCAATCTGAATGTTTCTTAAGAGAGATGGCTGTTAACAGTGATCAAGTGCTGACCACAATGAGTTCTGGACGGTGGGCATTGGAGTGATTTTTTTAATGTATACTTTTTTGCATTGCTTTATTATTTTCATAATAAAAATATATCTTTTTAGAGCAAATAAAGTCACTATTATCTTAATAGAAATGGCAGGACTGAGCAGATGTGACAGAGACCAGATAACCCACAAAGCCTAGGATATTTAGTATGTAGCCCTTGAGAGAAATAGTTTGCCATTCGCTGCTCTCTCTGCCTGCTGCAAGGAGATGCCAGCCCATCCACACTCCCACTACACAGACAGAGAGCATGAACCGTCTATCGTCACATGACACACGTTTTTTTCCAACATGCCTAAGCGGCCTGTAGCACCACTCTCCCACAGACTCGGTGTTTTTATAATTAGGGGCAAGTTTACACCAGACCATCAGCCTCCCTCAGAGGTGACCAAGCATATTCACTGATGGTTACGGCGCTGTCACAAGCAAGCTGCACTTCTCCTAAACCACCAGATGGGAAGGTTACGAGGGCAAAGACGCAGCATCGCAATCTGACACTAGTAAGAATGCAAGACGGGCTCACTGAGATATAAAATGCTGGAGATGCTGAGTAACAACAGAAAAAAGGTTCAGATGCCTTCTTCTCTAGGATGCCTGATCACGGCGATGTACTGTCCTATTTCCTTTCTGAAACACAAGCCCAGACAAGAGGTGTGTGGGTAGAGACGATACTGTTTGGGGAACATTTTTTTTTCATCTGTTTGTGAAATAACTGTGACTTACTCTGAAGTACAGATAAGAAAGAAAATGACACAGCAGCGTGTGTAAAGACTTGAGATTTTAGAAGAAAAGGAAACACACTCATTTTAGGGAGCCAGAAAATGCAGAATTATGGGGCACTTCTAAAGATAATCCAGTAACGGTTTGGTCCAAACAAAACAGCAGAGAATAAGGAAGTTGTCTAAAGATCGCTCTGACGGATCAAAGCTAACGTTCTTCAAGGAATTACTTGTTCAGCCAGTTCCTCTCCCCACAGCTTCTGTCCTCACGTAAGGAAAGCTCTGGCCCCTGAAGCTTTCCTGTGCAGGTCAGTGCAAAGGTCTAGAGGTCTCTGAGGTCCCCTGGAAGCCAGAGCAACTTCCTGCAGTCCTCGTGGGGAAGTGTCTGCCTCCCAAGTCCCTCCCCCCATGGAAGAAGTCAACACAGCTGTCATGACAAGCTGCACCTCCTTTCTCTGCTTTTGCTTAAAGGGTTAAACATCGTTTATTGCAAAGAGCCCCTAAAAGCAACTTATGCTTCAGTTCCTCACTCTCTAAGGCGAGAAATCGCTCCCATTACTGATGGTTAGGGTTCTGTTGATTCTGCCAGACGTTCACTTGAGCCTTACAAAGCCGGTCTTTAAAATAAAGTACGATTTTGGACGACTTTTAGCAATGGCGTAGAAATCCAAAACGTGGCCGCGGGTGGGGATGGGACGCTCAGTGACCCCAGAGGCAGCACCCCTGAGTGGAAGATCTGCAGTCTAGCCATAAACAGACTTTAAATATCATTAGTCGTGTTTGTATATAAAAATCTTCTATAATACATCAAAGTCAAGGACTCCAAGTGTAAGTGGCAGTCCTTCAGAAATTGTTCTTCAGGACATAAGAGTTTTTGTCCTAAGAGTGAAAATGAATGCACAGCAAATAGTTTGATACGGCATCTAAATTTAAATGGACTAGATTGCCATTTTCACTTTTAATAACGGTGGCGGTTCTTGCCTTCTTCACTGCAAGGATAACCGTGAGCGTGTGCAGATACTGACCAAACAGGTAACAAGAGACACAATAATCCATCAGACCACGAGCTGACAACTGGAGCTATTTTTCTTCCTTACTTAGAAAATAACTCTCTTTCCTCCCAAGAAGGAGCCCCATTAAAATTGTGTTTTTATAGGCAACAGTATTTACTTTATATGAAATGTATCTTCAGCAGAGTTTGCTTGTCTTGTTAACAGTTTTCTTCGGTTTTACGAGAGGCTAACTGGGGAAGATCTGCACTGAGAAACTGACACTAATTGGTGAAGAAGGTAGCAGATAAAATATGTGTTGTCAGGAAACAACTGTCGTGGGGAATCTGAAAAGCGATACACATAGATGTGGATTCCTTCTGATGGTGTTGCTACTGTAGCTTAGCTAGTATTATTTCCATAATGTAAACTCTGACATATTGGAAGTGAAGGACACGCTGCTTCCCTTCAGTTTTCATTACTTGGTCATAAAAGTATGAGATCCTTTAAAGTAAAAACACTCTCATTGGCTGAAGGGATGGCAACAGAAGGATGAGCTATCACTAGGGGCTGGATATTACTCTGTAAGTACCTAAGTGCCCCTTACAAGGACCTAACTATCCCTGAAACTTACCCAACACACCACTCCTGAAAAGGATCAAAAGACAATGGATGATTCAACAAATCTGCTCCAGAAATGTCCAGAAGCCTGAAAGCACAGTGGCTGAGGACACAGGTCGATGAGTCAGACACACCTGGCTTCCCGTCCAGCTGGTCTTACCACCCAGGGCTAACTTCTCAGCTTCCTCCTCTGTGATTTGGAAACAATAATCACAAGGGTTGCAATAATCACTGCAGGAAGTTGCTCAATCATCACAATACCACAAAGCCTTGTTGTGCAAAAATAAAAATAAAAACAAAACAACTTAGCAAGGTCTAGAACATCCTAAGCATCCCTGATCTGGTGGGTATAATTATCATTGCGGTTGCTCGGCTGAATCTTGTTCGGCCATAATCTACGTAAGTGTGTCACCACCTCTATCAAACAGAAGACTTATCACTTAGCCAGAGACTTAAACATGGGAAAAATAAAATGAAAATGTCAGGGTCTTATAATATATGCCGAGTGGGCACTGCAAGCCCCAAGTGGGTTAAAATGAAATACGACAATGACTACAGAATTGGGTGGTCAGCACAATGTTGTGCGGGAGGGTGACCCTGAATTTGCCTACCAGCGTCAAAAGTAGAGAAAACAGGGACTTCCCAGTGGTAAAGGTCCAGTGGTAAACAATCTGCCCTCCAATGCAGGGGATGCGGGTTCGCTCCCTGGTTGGGGAACTAAGATCCCACATGCTGGGGGCAACTAAACCCACACGCCATAACCGCTGAGCTCGCGCGCCTCAACGAGAGAGCCCGCGTGCTGCAAACTACATGGCCCACGCGCCACAACTGGAGAGAGAAAAAACCTGCACGCCACAACTAGAGAGAAGCCCACGCCACAATGAAAGATCCCGCACGCCTCAATGAAGACCTCGCGTGCCACAGCTAAGACCCGACGCAGCCAAAAAAATAAAAGAAAATAAATAAATTAAAAAAAAAAAAAAAGGTTGAGAAAACAGGAGAACAAAGCTGGTAAGTCAGGAGAGAATGAGGCCTGTCACGTGGCAACCAGGAAGGCCGCAGACCTTTCAGAGTCAGTCACTGTGGCCGCACGCTTCACTGGCTAACAGCATGGTACCACCTGGGAGCCCGGCACACACGCAGGCTCCCCAGCCCCTCCCAGCCCCGCTAAACGGATCTGGGCTTCAGGAAGGTCCTCAGGTGTTCTATACATACTTAGGTGTGAGCAATGCTGACCTGAGCTACGCAAGCTCAAGCACAAGGTCTGTTTGTTTCAGTCGCTGTGGGAAAGAGGCTCCAAAGACAGCCCCCAAATATCTCCTCTTCCTGGACGTACATCTGCTCCGCACATCACCGATGGACCTTGTTTCCCTTGCCTTGACTGTGGGCTGGTCTTTGAACTATAGCTTTGGCAAAAAAACGCGTGATGCTCTTCGTCAGAATCCACGGAAGGACCACACCAAGAGCGAACCCTAATGGAAACTATGGACTTCGGGCAATAATGACGTGACCAGGTAGGTTCCTGGACTGTAACATATGCACCACTTTGGTGGGACACGTAGCTGGTGGAGGAGGCTGTGTGTGTACGGGGCGCAGGGGCCTCTGTACTCTGTACTTTCCAGTCAATTTTGCTGCGAACCTAAAACTGTTCTAAACATTACGTTTATTAATTAATAACAACGAACAAGTGATGCTCTGGGAATTCCAAGCCCAGGCCTAAGTTCTTCCTGTTCCCTGTGTTCCAGCCACCAAGCTACGAGAAGCCCAAGACGCACGCAAAGGCCTTGTGGAGGAGACCCGGGGCCCTCCGACGGCCGCCCGAGCGGAGGTCCCGGCCAACAGCAGCAACTGGAGGCCACACGCGAGAGCCACCGTGGACAGCGCAGCACAGTCAGGTCACGAGAGGTGTGCAGCCTCAGCCAGCATCACGTGAAGTGGGACTAGCTCTCCCAAAGCAGCCAGTGTGCAGGGTCATGAGCACAGCAACAAAGTGTTGTGTGAAGGCGCTAAGTCTGGGGGATGGCTTATTACACAAGACAATGTATGGGAACCGTGTGAGGGTACAGGGCAGCACAGTTTCATACCCATCTACTTGGGGTGCCAAATAAAAGAAAATTAGGGTCTCTATGTGAAGATAAGCCTTCACGGGAAAATATGTGGTTTGTTGACTATCGAGAAGTGCAGATTCACTGTTGACAAGGTGCTTGTCCAAAACGAGTCCTGACGGTACAGTGCAAAGAAGTAAACGGGATTCGTAGAGCTACAAGGAAGCAAAGGAAGGCTCAGGACGTTCCTTTTTTATGCACGCGCCTCTTTTCTTCAGAGCAACAGGCTATATCTACCTAAACTGTGGGCAAAATAATTAGACAAAAAGTTTAAGAATGTTTTTGAGAAGGTGTTACCATTCTGCTAATGAATGAACCCAGGAAAATAACTGTTTTCTCAGGCTTTCAATGATGTTCTTTTATTAATTTAAATGAAATAAATGTCCAAAAGAGGGAATAAATGTCATTTATGTTCCTAGAACATGTGCTGTATGTGAAACGTGGGTTTCTCATAAGAAAAAAGGCATAATGTGGCATTCTCTTCTCAACCGTGCAACTGTTGCTTAATGTTTATAGAAATGACAACAAAGATCATATTGAATTAATCCAAGTGCTGTAACTTTAAAGAATTAAGCTTCTTAGGACATATATTAACTAGATGACATGTGGATTAACAGTCAGAAATAATAATGTGTACTACAATGTTTTTATCCTACTATTTTATAATCTGTCCTTTATTCCTACCAAAATCAATCCCAGGATAAGAAAACACTTTCACCAGAGCACAGCATGGCTACAAACTCCAAGAATGGAAGGCACACCCTTGGGTCCCAGAAGGTGGACAGGCTCTAAGTCTCATCTGATCATGTGAAACGAGGATAGTACAGTTCATTCCCAAAAGGCTGCGATTAGGATTAAATAAAGGAACCTGCACCATGCCCCCCACTTAGAGCCCATCACGTCATAAGGGCTCCACAAAGGTGGAGAAATGTAGGTGAGTGAGAAACTTTAGATCCCTCACCTAAAACACTGCAGACCCCTCCCAGGCATCGGAAATGAAGTTGATTATTTCTCTGCCTTCAAACCACGTCTTCCTCCTGGAAATGCCACTCAGAAGCAAGTGGAAACAAGTATTCATTCTGCTTCACCACGCACCGTGGAAGGCATGTGAATGGGTGGTGGGCAGGAAGGAGTGGGGAAGACAGACCCCCCTCCCCTCAAGGGGGGCACACACTTCCCTAAGCTCTTTCACTGAGCCCAGCTGGGGATAATGGTGTTTGTTCAACTGTTCACCACAATCTTACGGGGGGTGTGTTCGGGGAATAGCAAGGAGGCCAGAGGCTGGAGCAGAGAGAGACAGAGAAACAGAGATAGACAGAGAGAAGCAGGAAGTAGCACTCAAGGATGACGTCGACGGCACGTTCTTCTGGATTTCTGTTTTTACGCTGAGTAGAGAAGCCATCTGATCTTTTAGGAGCAGGATACGGGTAGCTGTGGATGGGCGGCAGAAGCAAGCAGGTCAGGTGAGAGGCTTCTGCAAGCATCCAGGCAGCGGGAACAGGCGGGTGCGGCAGGGATGGTGAGAAGCACTTACATTCAGGCGTCATATATTTTAATGGCAGAGCCTACAGAACTGTATCACAACTCAACGTGGAGTGTGACAGAGACAGACAGAGGAGTCAAGACTGACACGAGAGCGCCTGGTCTGAGCAGATGGGGACCAACCCTGCCACTGACGGAGAGGCTGGGCAACCACCACGATGCAGCTCGTCCCTGAACTCACCAGAGCTGTGCTCCGTAAAGCTGCAGCAGACGCTGAATTAGCAAGTACTAACCACGCTCCTAAGGGGGGAACCTCCATTGATCCTGAACTCAGGGTCAACAGCACTGTAGCTCACGCCTGAAGGAAGCTTGTCTCACACTTGTATTTTCTCCCTAAGGCACACGGTGGTATTCTTGCACCTACGTGGGAACATGAGACAGCACTTCAGCACTGGGCTTGGGGGCCATGTGAAACGGCAACATTACCAAAACAAAAACAAAAACAAAACAAAACAAAACACCTGTGGCACTAAAGAGACAACAAAAAGGACCCTAGTTTCCAGTGTGAGAGCTGAAACAAGAAGGCAGAGCGTCGCCCTGTTCCACCTCGGCTGGGAACACGCACATCAGGCAGCTCGAGCTGACCTCCGCTCTGCCCACATTACTGAACAACCTGCAGGGAAAGTGCTGCAAGTGTGGATCTCGGGTTAAAAACACAGTTTAGTAAGTCGGCGAATTCACAGATACAGAATCCGTGAAAAACGGGCATCGTCGGGAGGCCTTAAGTGCTCGGATACCTATTCTTAAGGACAAATGGGGACATGCAAGGAAGGAAAAGGCAACGGTATCAGAGAGGAGCGGGTGGAGGACGGGCCTCAGTTTGCCCCTTGTGCCCGCAGATGAGGGCTGGCTTACCTGCCCTGCCCCTGCCCAAACGCCTACAGCACACGTCCCACTCCTGTACGTCAAGGGACCCGGCCACATGTGTGGGAGAAAGAAACAGCGTCAACCCAATGATAGAAGTCCCTGATGCTCAGCTGTGGTGTCACCGAGACGAGAGGCAGGGCAGAGAAATCAGGTGGCCGGGCTGGCCTGAAACACACTCAGCGGCAGCAAACTGCGGCTAGCACGCTTAAAATGCTACTCTTTTAGCTGGAAAAAAAAAAAGTCAACTAATTCAATAAAAAAATTTACTGCTGGACAATTTTTTTTTTTTTAATGCAGCCCCCTTGGGCTCAGAGTTCCTCACCAGTGGTAGAAATGGGCCTAATTTCCACTTGTGTTTTTACTCTGATCTCCTACCACATTCACGTTTTACAGAGGCAAAAAGTCCCAGAGCTAGGTTTCAACAGTAACTAAACAAAAATGTACATGATCTCAAATCCGCAAAACAGAGGATCTATTTGCGCTTTGCCTTGTCTCTGTGTACCATAACCACAACTCCAATTCTGCCTTTTTCTTGCATGAGCATGTTCATGGGCTGTGATAGAGAAAGCGCCAGCTGCAGTTTTAAGCAGACTACCGGGGTTTACACAAGCAGGTGCCTGTTTTCCGTCGCCGTGCTCCCTCGAGGGCCTCCACTGTCACGCCACTTGCGCCCGTCATCCTCATTCTTAGAAGCGGCTTCAGACCCAGCTGACCTGTGGCACCACGAGGCCAGCATTCCTCCGTCACAGCCAGGCTACTTAAGTCCAGGGATGCGCTGCCCGCGGAAGTGCGCTTCACCAAAGGGTGGGAGAAGCCACGGGATAAGCAGGGGTCTGCCCGAAGCACCACGCTCACCCGAAGCTGTGGGAAGGGAAGTCTGAATCTGTGTTCTCAGAAAGACTCTTCAGCAAGACCAAGTGCAGTGTCTGTGACACATGAGTGAGAGAACGCGGCAGCTTCCCTCACTGGGGAGTTAGCTCTGAGTTTAGATCCCTGAGAGCAAAGAGCAGCCCCACAGCAGAATCAAATTATTTCAGTGACTTTCTAGACGCAACATGTGATTTTGGGGGAGGTGTCAACAGAATCCTACCTCATTTTTGCATAAAACGGTTTCTTACCCCGCGACTCAGTGTTTTTGTGAGAGGCCTATTAGTGTTCTATTGCTGTGTTACAAGTTCCCATAGTCTTAGCAACTTAAAACAACTCCCTTTCACTAGTTCATAGACTACCATCAGGCGTTAAGGGGAAGGGTGGTGATTTTCTCTGCACTCGGTTTCACAGGCTGAAATTAAGGTGTCAGCAGCAGTATCATTATCCAGAAGCTGGGGCCCCTCTTTCAAGCTTACTGGCTGTTGGAAGAATCCATTTCCTTGTGTCTGTGGGACCGAGGTCCTGATTTTCTTCCTGGCTGTCAGCTGGAAGTCGCTCTCAGCTCCTCAAAGCTGCTCACAGGTCTTAGCTAGGAGGCCCCTCCAGGATCCTTTTCACACTCCCAATACCTCTGCCTTCAGGAGAAGCTCAGTTCCTTCTAAGGGCTCACCTGATTAGGTCAGGCCCATGGGGTATAATCACCCTTCGACTGACTCAAGGTCAGCGACCGGTAACCTAATCACAGGCGGGGTCTCCCATCACATTCATGAGCTCTCCTCACCGTCAAGGTGTGGAATGTACAAGGTGTGTACATACACCAAAGGGCAGAAATCTTGGGACTGCCCTAGAATTCTGCCTACTAGCAGATGTGAGTGGTACACATCTGTGCACCACGCATGAAGAATTACTTGTTGCCATAAATGATTTCAGAGTCCGGCTACAACTGTGATAATGAAAATAGTTGAGTAAAAAGGAACAAAACCTTATGGGGAAATCTATATGAAACAAGGATCAAAACTTCTGGGTTTTATGATTAGTGCCCTTGTCCATACACTATTTGGAAGCATACGAAGTTAAGTTTTTATTTTCTACCAGGATTAAAATAGAAAGCTTGGATCTCAAAATTGAAATAAAACATAAGATAATAAGGGAAATTCATAACAGTCTGTCATGTAGAGAGGTTCTGAGAGTCATGGACTTATGTGTGGGGTTCCCAGCAATAAGTCTCCTGTCTTAAAGAAAAGTAGGTCACGGGGGTCCTAGGCAGTAGCTGTCAACCCAGATGCTTGGCTGCACTTAAATGCTGTTAAATGTGCGTTTGGTTGGGGAGGTGGAAATGAGGGTACTGTTTCACTAAGAAAACCCTGAGTAGCAGCTGCACGAAACCGTCACCGGCCGACACAATTTCAAATGGATCCTATAGAACCTCCCTACACTGCTGGAAGGAGTAGAAAGAGCACAAACACTTTGGAAAACTGTTTTACAACGTCTGTCATAGCTGGCTACGTACATGTCCCACGACCCGGCCACTGCACGCCTAGGATCGCATGCAACAGGATGTGACTCTGAACACCAGGGGGCATCATATCCAAGAATGGTCACAGCACCAATCCTTGAGACAGCCTCAAACTGGAGACAACTCGTCCATACGCGGTCAACCCAACTACTGCCTGTCAACAGCAGAATGAAGAAGAAGTAACTTAGGTTATAGTCACACAAGGTAATGCTATAAAGCAATGAAAATATATAAAGTGCACCTACACAGAACAGCACATATTCCACACACCTAACTGTGAGCAAAAGAAGTCAGAGACCAAAAGGCTCCTATTACATCATTCCATTTATAGAAAATGCAAAAAAAAAAAAAAGGTAAACGATAGCATTTGAAGCCAGCAGAGTGGTTACCTTTGGGGAGAAGGGTTTAGTCATTGGAAAGGTTCCCGCGGGCTTCTAAAGTGCCGATAATTTTCTACTTTTTGTATCAGTAGTGGTTACAGACAGGTGTTAATTCCAGGAAAATTTCAGTCAGCTGTATAATCACATGTGTACTTGTCTGTGTGTTTTAATTCAATAAAAAGTTTACTTAAAAATCATTCATTCCGTAATAGGCTTAGTTGCGGCAATCAGAGGCTACTCTTTGCTGTGGTGCGCGGGCTTCTCATGCCGGTGGCTTCTCTTGTTGCGGAGCACAGGCTCTAGGCGCGTGGGCTTCAGTGGTTGTGGAACATGGGCTCAGTGGTTGTGGCTCGCGGGCTCTAGAGCGCAGGCTCAGTAGCTCTGGTGCACGGGCTTAGTTGCTCCGTGGCTTGTGGGATCATCCCGGACCAGGGCTCGAACCCATGTCCCCTGTACTGGCAGTCAGATTCTTAACCACTGGGCCACCAGGGAAGCCCCTGGAGATTTACTTTCATTTGCTGTTGAGCACATTGTTGGAGAGATAAAGAAGCAATGCTTTGTGTTAAGTCATTTCACCTTGGCCTCAAAATTGCTTCACCCTCCTCTCCTTTTTCTTCCCTGCTCTATTCCTGGAAAAAGAGTAACTTTACAGGTGAGGCTTAAACTAAGAGACCCTAGGAACAAGCCAGGTGAAAGGTGGGGCCAGAGCTATGAGTTCAGATGACAGGAAAAGGAGAGAGAGCCTGTGTAGAGGGGCTCCAGAACATTCCAACCAGCTGTCTGCTGGCTATAAATACCTTGGGTTGTCAGAATAAGTGTAATTGACTGAGAGCTACAATTACACGTTCCTGCAAGTCATTTTGACACGGGTCAGCTCTCTATATAAGCAAGGATGCATTTCAGAACCACCTACTTTCAACAGTAAAATGTTATTAACTATACAGCCGCTAATAATAATCTGCATCTTCATACTGCTTTATTGCTTCCAAAGCATATCACAGATCAAGGCAATGCACAATTATCCACAGACTATTTACAAATTTGTGGATTTTCCAGACCACTGACATTTCCCCATCTCTCTGCGACTACCTTGTGTCTCACTGCATCTCACTGCTTTTTCTAGCACTGTGGGGAAACAGGAGATGCCAGTAAGTCAAGCTTACTGTGTATTAGTAACCCCCAGCATTGTGACACATGGGGAAGCCTTAACTAATGACTTCAGTGGTGACTCTGAGTTTGGGGACCACTTTTCCCATTCATGCATCCCTCTTACGCTTTAACTATAAGGGGAGAAATCATTTCTAATATGTCTTTCCTGTTATACCAGAGTCATGCCAAACACAAGCACTTCCCACAATCAAGAGCGCTTCTAACTCCCAAAGTCTGTACAGTTCTAGGGACTGTCACTGAGGCACTGAGACTGTAGCTGGAGACCCTCAGCTCTTTGCTTTTGTTCCTTGTTTCTTGCTTTTCAGGACTTGCTTGTGAGAGATTTATGACTTGATGTTCTGGCGGCAAGAAAGACTTGATGGCTGCTTGGAACTGCATGACCAACACAATCGTCTCTGAAAACAGATGACTGCTCTCGCCCCAGCACGAAGCCCCCTCCTCTTTTCCCTATAAATCTCCGAGCAAAACCTGGGGAGTTGGCTCTTTAGGACAGGAGTCCGTCTTCTCCCCGGGACTGCTGGCTTCCCCAATAAAGCTATCTTGCCTCTTGCCCAACACTCATCTCTCAGTATTGGATTCTTGAGCAATGAGCAGCTGAACCTGAGTTTGGTAACAGGAAAGGCACATTTCTTAAAGGTTCTGCTGCTTCTACCTGCAAATATGTCCTCAATTTCCTCCTGTTTTCTCCATTTTCACTCTCAACAATATGTCTGCCACCCAAGGCCCTGCTACAGAGAGGTTTTAGAATTTTCAGTCACATGCTGGCAGCCACACTTACCCTAGGGAGGAACAGCCAACCTTGAAACCAGGTCAACGTGGGACCTGAAGTGAAAGGTCAATGAAAGCAGTGATTTTTTATGTTGTCCCCTATACCTACCAGGGCGAGTTGTGTCCCTACCAAGGAAAGAGTCCTTTTTTTTTCCTTTTGTGTGAGTACCAAGGAACAGTTAGCTGAATCAAACCATGTGGCAAAGCTTGAGGGAAGAGAATGAGACTGCTTAAACACCTCAATTCAGGTGGCTGCTTCAAAGGTGTATTTACCTCTCATTGTTTTGACCTCTCTATTTCACCTTTTAGTAATTTGAATACGCTTTTTAGATCGCTTATAAAGAGATGCCGTACACCACAGAGTCGCAAGGGACACAGAGATGAGTGAGGACATATGCAAGCATCCCGCATGTGTCAGGAGCAGACTGCTGTGAGGCAGGGTGGAGGAGAAAGAGTGGCGAGCAGCTCGACAGCCCCTGATGGGCTGAAGACAAACAGACAGTACATTGCCTGTGACTTAGGGGTTGCAAACGAGAAGCCAGGCTTCAGGGCGAGTGTTGGAGAGGAATGCTCTGAGGAATCAACTCGAAAGCCCAGCTGCCCTGCCCTGGCTCTCCCTTCCCCTTTCCTCGTAACATTTCCCCAGAGAACCAGCATAAAATAAGGAAATTCCCTCCTTTTTTGTATAAGACAGTCATCCACATGGAACCCACACAAATCTACGGCAAGAAAATAAAAAATGAATTAACTGAATGGAGTCAATTAAATGAAATTAAATTGGCTTCTCTGAGGAAAGGAGCATGGGAGAGGAGCAAGGGCTATAAGAAAGGCCAGAACAGAAACGGAGATGAAGAATGGGCACTCGAAGGCTTGGAAAAAAATGAATGAGAAACACAAAATCGCTGCAGAAATAAAAATCACACACGAGATTATAGATGGGTTGCACTAGAAACACAGTCAGGGGATGACAGCAAAGACTGGGAACGTTTACCACCTTCTCTTCTTTTATCATAGACTCTGCGCTTTTCATTTTGCCTTTGTAACTGCGTGATCAGTAAGTGAGCTGGTTGGCCTGGGGTCCAGCACCACAGCAGGGCTCTGCTTCTGGTTACGGGACACGGGGGCAAGGCGCACCTGAGCCACGC
This sequence comes from Pseudorca crassidens, assembly GCF_039906515.1. NCBI lineage: Eukaryota > Metazoa > Chordata > Mammalia > Artiodactyla > Delphinidae > Pseudorca > Pseudorca crassidens. The sequence goes on from NC_090318.1 coordinate 6,669,810, forward strand.
ATTTGCTGTGGTCGAACAGATTGTCATTGCTTTATCAAAGGCCTCTGTGGTGCCAGGACCCAGCCCTCTCCCAAGACAAAGGAAGAGAAAGAAAGCTCTGTGAGGTTCTTCAGACCCCTGCCCCAAGGGCAGACTTCTTTGAGGAAACGTGCAGTGGCTGAACCTGCTCGAAGAGATTGAGAGATTCATGTAGACTCATTAGTCCAACCTGAATGCCAGCTTTGCTGGGCAAAGGGAGAAGCTCTAAACAGTGAAGACAGACCTGGCCCACACTTAGATGAGGCCAAAGATCTAAGAATTGTCTTCGGGGAAGACATTCCTAAAGACACATTGCAGGGTTTCCCTGGTGGTACAGTGGTTAAGAATCCGCCTGCCAATGCAGGGGACACGGGTTCGAGCCCTGGGCCGGCAAGATCCCACATGCCGCGGAGCAACTAAGCCCATCCGCCACAACTACTGAGCCTGCACCCTAGAGCCTGTGAGCCAAAACGAGTGAAGCTCGCACACCACAACTACTGAAGCCCACGCACCTAGAGGCCATGCTCTGCAACAAGAGAAGCCACCGCAATGAGAAGCCTGCACACCACAACGAAGAGTAGCCCCCCTCGCCACAACTAGAGAAAGCCCACACACAGCAACAAACACCCAACGCAGCCATAAATAAATTAATTAATTAATTAAAAAATAAATAAAAAGACACATTCCAGAGGATGACAAAGAAAAGACACAAATCCTTGGTACTGTGAAGTTCCATTTCAGAGAAGGTTGTCAACATAGGGGCAATTTTGAAACAAAGTGGGAAAAATCAAGCAGCATGACACCTCAGAAATGCATCTTCCCTGGGAAAAGGACTCCAGGAGCCTAACAAATCTGGAAGTAGCTGCCGCTGGAGCGTGTTATAATTTTTATTGATATTTAATTACTATTTTATTATTATTAAACTATTATTATTTAGTTTACTATTTAGTTTACTATTTTATTATTATTAAACTATATTATTTAATATTATTATTAAACTATTATTACTATTACAACAATAAACACTTATGTACAGTTTGTTATGTGCCAGCTACTGTTCTAACATTTTTATGTATGTTAGAGCTCATGTAATCCCCCAAACAACGCTGAGTTGCAACTACTATTATATGCAACGCAAATGAGGGAAACTGAGGCATAGAAAAATTAGGACTCTTCCCCCAGATCACACACCTCTGAGGGACAGGAGCTCCTGCTTTTTCCAGGTCTAAATAAAGGGAAAATGTCTTGTCGATATACTGTATGTGGAAAAGGCTCCATTTGTTAATCACACCATCTAAGATACGAATAATCCACACTGGGAAAGATAAAAAAGGTATCCTGAATATGAACAACCATTGTGCACCACCCAGACCTGACTGAACATCAAAAATTTCATACTGGGGAAAATAAAAACAAAAACAAAAAAACCCATGTTGAGATGAATGCCTTCCGGACAGGACATTATTTTTTTCCACCATAGAAGAAGACTTTTACTGGAGAAGTCCTAGAATGCAATGAAAAGTGGCCCCTAAGGGGTATTAGATAAATAATAGTGGAAAGAAATGCAACAAATATGATTAGAGGAAAATAGCATTACAGTGTGACTCAGTCAACAAACCTCCTTGGCTCTGAGGTTATTTGTCACTCAAGACCAGCTACATATGCTGGAGGCCTTGTCATTTCTCCAACACAAGCCCTGCCCGAGGGTGCGGCCCAACTATCCCCTCTTTCCGACATCCTGCAGGTACCCTCAGCAGGTTCCTTCGAGTCTGCTTAAACGTCAACAAGGCCAGTCAAGATTGACTCACTCCGTGGTTTTTCTCTGAACAACTGGCAGAAAGAAATGTTCATTAACTGCGGTGTTGGTAATAAAAAAAAAAATCAGCGTGCCTTTGGAGAAGTGTTAAAATAGCTATGTGTTTACAATACAAAGGAAAACAAGAAAGGGAAAAACTGGGCGGGGGGCGGGGCAGTAGGGCCTTTCAAAGCAGGAGTCACGAAGGAGTGATGTTTGCACTCCACTTTGCGTTTCTCCTCTCAGCTGCATGAGGCGCCTCCACCTCTACCACGCAGAATCAGGCATCATGGGTTCCAATGCTTACTGGCTGTGCAAAGAGAAACACCTGGGCAGAAATCCAAAGATCATCGCAGTGGGTGTCTACTCAGCGCCAGCAAGGGGACACTCAGTGCGTATGCAAGACCAGCATTACCAGCTTTTCCAGTTCTTCAAGAACAGCTGAAAACTCTGGAGTTTTTAAAATGTGAAACATTCTCATTTTTTGAAGTTGGTAAGCCACTCAAAAATTTTTAAATACTGAAATCCAAAGAAAGGATTATGTCATAAGGTTACATTCTTATATTTCTCTTTCATTTATTTTATTTTTATTTTTTTTGCAGTATGCGGGCCTCTCACTGTTGTGGCCTCTCCCGTTGCGGAACACAGGCTCTGGGCCCAGCCGCTCCTCGGCATGTGGGATCTTCCGTGACCGGGGCACAAACCCGTGTCCCCTGCATCGGCAGGCGGACTCTCAACCACTGCGCCACCAGGGAAGCCCCAACATTCTTATATTTGAGTGAAGAACCAGTTTAAGGTTTAGCTATATCATCCCTATCATGATTTGCTAAAATTTAAGATTTAATGACATCTAAAACATATCATAAAGTTGAAACAATTCTTACTGTCTGAAAATGTGTGGTCTTGTCAGCAAGGACTGTTTTTGTTTTTAAGTGCTCCTCAAGCCAGGCTGATGGGAGCATCTCTTTGTTGCTAAGAGAAGTTTATTTGATTTGTGAGGGCCAGTCTTTACGGTTATGTATTTGGTTTATTTTTAAGGTCTCATCCTAACTCTGAAATCTTTCTCCACTTGGGTAATCTATCTTTTTTTGGTGGGGATGAAAGAGAAGAAAAAAAAAAATCCTATGATTATCCGAGGACTCAATCCAACCAAGTGTCTTCTCCAGAGAAAAGAAAATCAAGCAAAAACCTGTAATGCAAAGAATGTGGACCTGATAATAGAGGGAGAAGAAACAGAAGCGCACAATTAAACTGGGAAAATTTACAATCAGAATTAAATGATTAATAATAATACCATTGAGAAGTATACTAAATGTTATTAAAGTATTCTTAAAATAGAGGAGGCATAATATAAAATTCCAAATAATGACGGTGAAGCATATGAAGTGACTTGTGGTGAGGGGAAGAATTAAAAATAGCAAAGATGTTTTCTTGTTTCTGTAGTGGGAAGGCAGAATGATTATGTAACCCTTGACATTAATGGAAAAATACAGGGTAGAAAGGTTGTAACAGTGTAACAGCGGAGAGGAGAACAGAATATAAAGAAGCCCCAGGATTGTTGAAATTGAAATACACAGGGATTTGAGTACAGTAGTAGTTTTAATATTAACATTAATACTATTTAATTAATTACTTAAAACTAAATATTAACTTACTAATTAAAATTGCTATTACTAATGGTATTAGCCACACACTAATAATTAATATAAATACTGTACTGCTACTAGTACTACCCGAGAATAAAGAGAAAAGCTTTTGGTCTTGCCAGACATTTCATCCAGGGGAAGGGAAAGAACAAAGCTAGTAAACTGAGGAATACATTTAAAGGTAAGTTGTGAGTTTATTCTATGAAACTCTACTGTTTAAATATGACTATTAAACTAATTAAATTGAGACACAGTAATGCAAGATAAAAATTTTCTTAACTTTATAACATCTGAATTGATACTTTTTAAAAAATATTTATTTATTTTATTTTTGGCTGTGTCAGGTCTTAGTTGCGGCACACGGGTTCTTTGTTGTGGATCGAGGGCTCCTCTCTAGTCGTGGCGCACGGGCTCAGTAGTTGCGGCATACGGGCTTAGCTGCCCCACGGCATGTGGGATCTTAGTTCCCTGACCAGGTATCGAACCCATGTTCCCAGCAATGGAAGGTGGGTTCTTAACCACTGGACCACCAGGGAAGTCCCCTGAATTAATACTGATACAAACTTCTAACCAATTTGGCACATGTGCAAAATAAAGAAAAAAGCAATCATACTTATTAACACAAGCAAAAACCACAAGCAAAGTATTAGCAGAAATCAGAAGCAATTTCATTGACTAAAGCATCATCCCCAAGAAAGTAGTCGCTTAAGGAGAGCTACTCAATCATTAACCATTTTTTACAAAAGGCCATTTTTTTATAGGAATTTGAAAAGGCACTGGAGGAAATTCAACATCCATTCACCATGAAGACTCTCTTTAAGGAAGAAATACATGTGCCCATCTCTAAGATGTCAAAAGTGACTGTGTGTATCTCAAAGTCAGTATCCTGCTCAATGAGGAAAGAGACGAAATATATGTAACACACACAAAAGAAAAGAGACTAATTCCCTTAATATATAAAGATTTCAAATCAATTTTCAAAATTCAACAACTCAATTAAAAGAAACGAGCAAAGGATACAAACAGCCATATCACGTAAAAGAAACAACGACTTATAATCATAAAATGATGGTCTAATACCGATTCAAGAAATGTCCCTCAAAAAGAGAACTTTATTTTCACAAGTCCAGACTGGCACATATTAATATGCATGGCTGAAGACACAGTTGGCTAGTTTTGTGAGATGGACGGGAGGACAGGGGAGTGAGCCCCATCACCCTCCCTCTCAGGTCATTACTCAGGGGACACGCATCATCCTGCCTCATTACACAACCAGAACATTCGCAAACGGAGGCTGTTCACAGCAGGGTGTGTATAACATGCCCCATTTGCATGAGCGGCATGCAGATACATTCGTTTCTGCCTGGTCATGCATTTATAATTTCAGAAAGCGCTCATAGGCTGCTAGCAATTGCTGGGAATGGTGGCTCTAGATTACTTTGGAATTTTATTTTATTTATTTAAGTATGTACATGTGTGTGTGTTCAATAAAACATGACTAATAAAAATGAAGTTGGAAAACCAGAAAATAAAAATGTGTAAATCAGAGGGATGAAGGGAGCTAGGAGATATCGTTAGAATCATTTTGTTTTGTTTCTGGTGTTGATTCCCCCAGCTTTGCTGGTCCCTTTAGTGTCACTCATCCAAGTCAGAAGGCATGAAAGCTCTCAAGACGGTTATTTATGTCACAGCCCTCTCCTCAAGGCTGAGCAAGGAGGCATTTTCTAGGAAAGCCACCTGCTGGGTAGTAACTGTGCTGAGCAGCACGGTCACAGAAATGCTCTGGGCAGTAGATTTACTTGGAAACAGAATGACAAGTGGCTATAGGACATTGCTGGGGAAAGACAGGTGGATATAAAAACACGTCAATGCCGTCCTCCAACTCTTAGTCTGGGCAGATTTTCAATAGATTAACAAGCTCTTCTAAAGATATCAGAGTCTTCAATTCTATGTCCATGCAACCTTCCTTTCCCCAGAAGTGTTTAGTGCCACCGGAAGGGTTCCTGAACAATGCCCACCTCTGAGAAACACCTTCCGCCAGCTGGTGGACCCCACTCACACCACCTTAAATTGCCAAGGTTGGCAAACTCAGGCACACACATCCCACCCCCACCCAAGGGAAACACCCTGCTCGACAAGGCCGCCTTCTGCCTTCTGACGGCCCCTGTAAAGGAGCCATCAACACTCCATGAGGTTACACGAGACACCCACAGACCTCAGGACCTGCTCTCACTGAGGAAAGCCCCCACCGCTTACAACTAATTGGATTCAACTCCACGTGACAAATACTCTTGGTCAAAACAGTCCGAATCCTCAGTAGAAGACGCAGGCAAATCTTCACGTAAATCATGAACTCTGCAAGAATGCCTGTCTTCCTGCTCTGCTCACTGCTAAAGAGACTCTTGAGTCCCACAGCCTTGAAAATGGACGCGGTTGAAGGGTCTCTGCTCGCAGCCCACACGTATGGCTCTCATCGCCGTTCCAGCCAGTCTGTCCACACAGGGCCATGCACACGTGGGTTGCTTGAAGGCAGTGTTTTAAATCCCTCCCTCCCTCCCAAACAGTGTAAACATCCCTAGGCGCAGAGGTAACTCTAGAATGGAAGCCCCATACAACAGCGCAGCGCAGGACAGAAATCCACACCACTGCTCTTCCTTCCCTTCTACAGACATTAGTTTGGTCCTGTGCCCCAGAGGGACCGCTCCCATGGGTAACTGCTGCTCTAGGAATCTAAATGACTTCAGCACGAGTTACAATGATAATTTACAAGTCCAAAATTCTACCCTACTACTTAACGCTAATGAGACATAACTACTTAATCCTTCCTCCCAAGGTGCCCTCCACCACACACAGCACTTAGCACTCAGCGTTCTCCTCGTCCAAATTATCCCCCATTAAGTAACGGGGCACATGTGCCTGTTTCTCTTTCTAAACTTATAAGATGCCTTCTTCCTGTTATCAAAGCAACTTGCCCTTGCAGGGGGAGCCCTCCCAGCTGAGCAGCTGATAATGTCAGAGCAGTTCTAACTGTGAGTCTACGGAATAATTGTTCTCATTGGAAATGGAACAAAAGGAGAGTCTGTTAGGATCTCTCCACTGTGTTTTATTCTGCTCACATGTAGATAAAACCCAGTGTAGAATGTGTGTAGCAAGACACTCAAATGATTTTGAAGGTTCCTAATGTAAGTTTAACACAAAACATGTCTACTGAAAACTCAAACGTTGAATATCAATAGGTGGGAATGTTCATGTGCAAATTTGACCTGTAAAAAGATCTTTGGTTATGGACATCAGGGCTTGTATATAAGGTCTTTATAAATCAAAACTCCCAATCCTCTCAGCAAAAGAGACCACTTAAATAAATCCAAAACAAAAACTGACGGCAGTGTATCTCCTGCTACAAATAAATACACCTTTGAATTTATAGATTTTTCTTTCACTGGCTAACTTTTCCCTATGTTAATTAAAATTATTTTTCAAATTACATATAAACTTAAGGGGTATTGTGGTCCCTCCCTCAACTGGAAATATGTCATTTCATCTCCAAGGACACAAACAAAATAGCCAAGAGCTAAAATAAAGATTGATGGCAAGCTTCTATACGGAAAAATCAACACGCAAATCCATGCTCCAAGGCAACGATTCGGCTTTAACTGATGTTAATGGTTATGTTAGCAATTATATCACATTGTTGAGGATGGGATATTTCTTGCAGGCAAAGAATGAGTGGACTTGAAGGATGACTGTTGATTTTGCTATGTGGTCATCACCTCAGAGAACTGAAGTGAGCTGACCTCAAATAAAATGCGAGTGGGCAGCAAGAATGTGGAGTGATCAGAAAACTCCTACAAGATCTACTTATTCGTCACCCCACTAGGTTAAACCCTTTCTCCACGAGCACCCAATAACAAGGAATCCTCTTATGTGTGTAGAGAGCGTTCAACTTTCCAGCAGTGACTGTGAGGGTGGGGGCTTGGAGTGGGTGGTATCCACACTGAGAGGTGGAATAGTTTATCATTGATCTTGTACAGAAGTGCTAGTGCATGGTGATAATAGACAGAAGGCAGACGTTTAGTCTGTTTCATCATTGCATTTAGTTCTCTGGAACTCCTGCCCATGGCATTCCAGGCTGCTTCCTAACCTTCCCTTCTAGAGACATTGCTTTGGCCCTGCACCCCGGAGGGACCATTCCCATTGCTGACCACCTGAGACACCACCTCCAAGGGTCTTACATCTTTGAGAAGTGGTGGGTGTCACTGCTGGTATTTTAAGATGAGGACATTGCGCCTCAGAGCTGCTAAATGACTTCTTTTTTTTTTTTTTTTTAACATCTTTATTGGGGTATAATTGCTTTACAATGGTGGATGACTTCTTCAAGGATGCTAACGAGCTCACACTGGATGGAGGGCAAGCGTTTTAAACCAACATCCTCTGTTAACCACACCAGATATTCCATATTCTGAAAAAGCAATCTGATAATCTATGATTGCTAATGTTTTAACAGCAGGGTATTTTCGTTACATGAAATAATGTTCAGAACTCCAGTGTTCCTTTCAGATGAATCCAAAGCCCCTTCTGTTTTGCGGCCCTGAGGATCCCACCGAAGCCTTGAGAAGAGGGTCTTGGTTGGTCCTGGGGAACAGGGTGTTCAGACACCATCCAGGGTATGCTGAGAGCCCACACGCCAGGATGCCAGGCCGTCAATAAGCCCAAGGCGGGCTCGAGAGACACGGCAACAAAAGGGAGACTGAGGACAGCAGGCAGCATACCCAGCGCTGGCTTTATTTATAATTTTGCCTCATTTCAGACCTGTGTTGGGGGATAATTCTATTTCCAAAGACAGTTGGTCTTTATTCTCTCAGCTGAGTACTCCCTTCAGGGCATCTCCGAAGTTTCCTTATAAAATGTGCTCACAGTTCACTGCCTTTCATTTCTGTGGCCAGAGTCGACCTTTCTAAGCAACTGGGAAGGGAAAAGTAATTTTCAAGGCTAAGTTGAATGCTCATGTGTTTGATCCTATAATTAATGTCCCTTGAAAATACGAGTTTAACCTTAGGACACTGGCAAGCTCTCGTGTTATTAATACACGGTTTTCCCCTAGGACTGTGAAGGCGTTTCGAGGAGCCAGAGAAAGCCTGGACTTCCTCCAAACCTTGGCCTTTTTTCATCTCTGCAGCTTTTGTTCATACAGTGCGGAGAGAATCGCTTTTTCCTGGAGTTCTCTGCTTCGGCCACCCCCTGTCTAAGCTAAGCCAGGAGACGCTTTCTTTGAACAGTTGAGCCAGCTGTTCAAACTGCAAATGCATTTTCCAGGAAAGAAAGGTAGGCGACGCTCTTGGTCAACATGCAGGATGAGTTCACCAGCCCAAGGAGACCCGTGCAAGTCAATTTCTCTGCCGAGGAGGGGCAGATAGTGAAAAGTAATGAAATCAGCAATCTTTTCTGCTCCCCTGGAATTGCAATTCTTTGGGGAGATAAACTCTTCCCAGCCATGTCCTCTAATGTTTCATGGGAGAGTCTTGAAACGTATCTTGCAGCTCGCCCACGTGATCTGCAGCAGCATTCATCCTGCTACTTAGTCCAATGCCTGTATTCTTAACGATAGTGTTTTCCATACTACGTACTTCTACTTGGTTCACTTGTGCGACTTTTCATGATGTGCTCTATATTGCTACCCTCTTTCCTTATGTCACTGAGTAGCGTTATTATGTTTACATCCTGGGGCCATCTCTCTCTGTAATTCGGCTCCAGTGGGTATGTTTTTCCATTTGCTTTCTCTTTACAGGTTGCACTCTTTGAGTCTCTAGTCATTTCAGTCTAGCAGCGTGTGCTATTCCAAGTCAGGGCTCTCACCTGGAGGCGCTGTCACCTCCCAGGAGACACGTGGCAATGTCTGGAGCTACTTCCGGTTGTTACAACTGGGTGAAAGGAGATGCTACTGGCATCTCGTGGGTAGAGGCCAGGGATGCTGCTCAATAACGCACAGGATGCCCCCCCCAAGCCTCACAACAAACAAAAATCTGACCCCAAATGTCACTATTGCCGAGGCTGATAAACTCTGAGCGAGGAATCCCAGCTGCTCTGTGGGCTGGCGAGTGGCTGGGTCCTAAGGCAGAAAAGCCGCTGCAGCTCAGAAGCACTGTGGCCACTTCTTTTCCCTCAACAGCATCAGACAATCCTCTGCCCAGGGTCCTCTCTAAGGCTCTTGTCTAAATCTTGTCTCTGGAGGTTGAGGGGTTCACCACTGCTGGGGGTTTAGAAGGGGTGTGGGCTGAAGAGAAGATGCCCAAGCAGGGTAGGTCAGACCCAAAGAGACCCCTTTCATCAATTCTTCACCACAGTGAGGATGCTGTGCTGCCCTGGTATGATCACCCGCCCCAGGAATATCAGTGGCCTGGCTAGTGTCCTTGCAGCAAATGGGGCAGGCAAGGACCCCCCACACACACACACACACAGCAATATCAGGGAGAGAGGTAAGAGCAGAAATTAATTCTTTCTGCCAATTCTCTCACTGCCCCTTGGGCACCCTGGTTCTAGCTTAATGAAGCAACCTCCCACCTGTCACTCCACTTCCAACATCCTTCAGTCACCCCAGGTAGCTCTGTGGGTTTTTTTATGGGGTATTATCCCCTCTCTTCCAGCCTTCCCTTCTGCTTCCATAGTTGTCTATGGCTGTTCTTGACGTTTCATAAGAAACTCACTACTTAAAAAATTACTAACTGTAGATGCCTTGTGAAAACTATGATACTGAAATATTTCTATAAATTACATTCTTCATTAACAGATGATATAACAGATTCTTATAAATATGTTTTAATGATGTGGGATATATTTATGAGTTGTTATTTTCCCCTGCTTCAGATGCAAAATTATTTTTCTCTTGACTCTGACAGTTACCATACACATAAATATCTAAATGAGAAGAAAAACTAAATGTTCTTTCCCCTTTTCAGTTTCTACTGAATACTGTTTAACGTCACACGTCCTTCTTTTATCTCAGGGAACAGAATCTCATTCCTAGCCACTAGTAACATGAATCAAAGCAGTCTTTCATGACATTTAAATGAATGAATTTTCCTTTACACACACAAGGACAATATAGATGATCTATAAAAACTAGGTATTTATCACAGTGATATATTCCTGTTACCACACTGCCATTATTTAGCCATTGATTCAGGGAAAGGAAACTGCTTAGGATATCAAGGTAGCGTGATGGCAATGTAAAGGAAGAAGAAGCTTATGGAAATTCAATGATGGGTTTCATGGCCTACTCTCTATTTCACTGTTAGAAATTACTTGCGTGGCTTATAATCAAACTTAAAACTCAGACATTAATAACACTTTTTCATGAGGAAGCAGTTTTTCACATATATGGGTAATATATGATGCAAATATGCATTTCAGAAAAAAATTAAAAGTAAGCTTAAATACTCTTTCTTGAAATTAGGTGTGTATATATTCAAATGGCTAAGGGAAAACTTTATATTTTTTCCACCTAAATATCTATTTATCTGTCTATCCATCTACCCACCAATCATTTATTTTGGTGGTTTGGTATATAATAATTTTCCTTAAACTGCCTGTTAAGAACAACTGGTAAACTACAGCCGATTATTTATCAAGCTCTAGAAATAATAACTGCGGATACAAATACTTTCACAACTTCCACTGTATCATAAGCACTGCTGAGGAGAAAAGAAACCCAAAGTTGATGAAAGTGGCACACAGATCATCTCAGAGTAAATGCAAGAGTAACCCGGAGAGCTGTTAAGATTTTATTCACATAAGTGTAACGTAGTTCTACAAAGTATGCTTTAGGACAAAAACAAGTAAAGAAAGAATGCAAAACTTGTGCATTCTCCAGAGAACACAAACACTAACCAAGATAAAACAACTGTCTCCCAATTCAAGTTTTCCATTCTGGTCCTCTGTCTCAGGGGCCAGCCAACCACTACTCTCAAGCCAAATCTGGCCCGCCATTGTTTTTGTAAATAAAGTTTCATTGGAACACAAGTACATCCACTTGCTGGTAAACTGTCTATGGCTGCTTTCACACTGCAGGTGTCAGGGTTCAGGCCACCTGAACCACAAACCCTAAAACGTTTACTGTCTGGCCCATTACAGAAAGTGCTTGCTTGCTGAACGCTGTCATAGGCAACAAATATACAAATGCACGTGGAAGAGGCCGCCATGCTCTCCACTGCTCCGCCTCTAGTGGTGGTTGGAATGTTCTCCCCTACCTCAGTAAGGCTGTCTTGGAGCCTTCCCTGCGTCTCTGATATGATGCATCTTATTAACAAGTACTCTCTTTCACTGTGGGCTGGCATGAACACTCTTCCCTGACACTGGAGCTGCCTACAACAGCTTCCAAATGATCTTACACTTTCATTCTTGACTTATTCTAAAATTATGTGCAAAAATATTCCCTTTGTGTTAAGCTTGGACAAGCAGTGATTTATACATTTGTTGGAGAAATGAGAACCTTGATTAGAATCAATAATATCAAAATAAATATAAATAAATAAATAAAAAGAATCAATAATATCAAATAGCTGTCATTAATTTAAAATGCTCCCAACAAAGCTTTAGATCAGAGTTTTGTAAAGGGATATGGTCTTAATTTATTAAGGAAGTGGGGTGGGCGCATACTGAAAGGTATTGATTTTTTTGTTTTTTTTCCAAGATACTGGTAGCATACGATTGATTTACAATATCATTAGTGTTGTTATGGTTCTAAACATTTTCTTTTTTTTTTTTTTTTTTTTTTTGCGGTACGTGGGCCTCTCACTGCTGTGGCCGCTCCCGTTGCGGAGCACAGGCTCCGGACGCGCAGGCTCAGCGGCCATGGCTCACGGGCCCAGCCGCCCCGCGGCATGTGGGATCTTCACGGACCGGGGCACGAACCCCTGTCCCCTGCATTGGCAGGCGGACTCTCAACCACTGCGCCACCAGGGAAGCCCCGGTTCTAAGCATTTTCTAATTGCCATTGTTACTTCTCCTGCAACCTACGAGTTCTTTAGGACTGCATTTTTAAATTCCCAAGTGCATGGGGTTTTACTAACTATTTTTTTATTACTGATTTCCAATGTATTGCTTTGTGGTCATTCTCTATATTTGGGGTACAAGTTTTTGTATTTATATTATACCAGACTTCTTAATGTCATTACTTAAACCTTCTATCTACTTTCTAATATTCTGTTATCTTGATCTATCAGTTTCTGATAAAAGCATGTTAGAATCTTAAACTGCTGATGAATGTGTTCATTTCTCTTAGTAATTCTGTCACTTTTCTTTCTGGAGCTCAAGGTGCATACAATTTCATATTGTTATATCTTTTTGGTAGATTTGCCCTTTTGCGTTTATTATATACCACCTAATTTTACTAAAACAATCTCTATATTAAATTCTATAATGTGGGATATTAGTATTTCTAAACTTTCTTTTTATTAGTATTCTCCTTGATTTTGTTTACCTGTGTCATCTTTATATAGCTGGATTTTTAGTAGGTCAATCCATTTATACTGATGATAATTACTGATATACTGAGACATATTCCCACCATTTTATATTGTATTTTCTATATTGCCATCCTTTTCCTTTCTTTTCTTTTCTCTCTCCTTCTACTTATATTTTTTATTTTAACTTCATTTCCTTTTATTTCTTCTCAATTTTGGTTATTTATCTCATTTTACATTTAATAGTGGTTATTTTCATTACATATACGATACACTAATTTGTCTAATAAAATCTGAAGTTACTCAGTAATTGAATGCTTCATCAAAACACTTCATTACTATCGTGTTACTGTTGCCAGAGCTTTTATTTTCAATGCACAATGCTATTTTTACATTTAGCATTTAATTAAATTAGTTGGTATTATTCCATCCATTTCTGTACACACTGTTTCTTGAACCCCAACTCTTCTCTCTTACCTTCTCACTTATCTTCTTATTGAAGAACATCCTTGCATAGTTCTTAAAATGGTAGCTCTATAGTCTTTGCATATAAAGTTTGCCTGTGAAAAAATGCCTGTCTTTGATGCTCACTCTTTTCTTCTTTTTTTCTTTTTTTTGGCCGCATTGGGTCTTTTTTGCTGCGTGTGGGCTTTCTCTAGTTGCGGCCAGAGGGGGCTACTCTTCGCTGCGGTGCGTGGGCCTCTCGTTGCGGTGGCTTGTCTTGTTGCGGAGCACAGGCTCTAGGCACGCAGGCTTCAGTAGTTGTGGCATGCGGGCTCAGGAGTTGTGACTCACGGGCTCTAGAGCACAGGCTCAGTAGTCGTGGTGCACAGGCTTAGTCACTCTGCGGCATGTGGGATCTTCCCGGACCAGGGCCCGAACCCGTGTCCCCTGCATTAGCAGGTGGATTCTTAACCACTGCGCCGCCAGGGAGGTCCCCGGATGCTTACTTTTGAATGTGAAGATGGCAAGTGCTTCCCTTCTAACCTGGATCACTGTGCAAGAGAAGTCCACTGCTAGCTGAATTGTCATTTCCTTGCAGGTTTCACCGTGGTACCTTAAGAATTTCTCTTCATTCTCAATGGTTTACAACTGACTATTATGTGCCATGGAACAGACTTACATTTATTCACCTTTTCAGTTCACAGAGCTCATTTTTCATGTGAAGATTTTAATTCTGAATAATTTTGAATATTACTTCATCTAACTCTATCCATTCTCCAGCCATGTGTCTCTTAAGAAACTCCTAATAAAATAATATTAAAGCATCTTAATCTGGTCCTCAAATCTCACAGCTACAGGACTTCCCTGGTGGTGCAGTGGATAAGATTCCACACTCTCAGTGCCGGGGGCCCGGGTTCAATCCCTGGTCAGGAAACTAGATTCCACACGCATGCTGCAACTAAGAGTTCACATACCACAACTAAGAAGCCAGCGAGCTGCAACTAAGGAGCCCGTCTGCCGCAATTAAGACATGGTGCAACCAAATAAATAAATACATATATATTTTTAAAGGTGACTAAAAAAATCTCACAGCTACTCTTTTATATTTTTATATTTCTTAAAAAAATATTTTTCCTGTTATCCTGTTTGTTCTAACGTTGTAACAACATCTAATTACCAATTTCTCTTTGAGTATGTGTAGTAAGAGTTTATCTCCAAAACAGGATTTTGGGGTTTTTTTTAATACTGATAATTGCTCGATTTTTCTGTGATTTCTAACTTTTTATATTTATTTCTGCCTATCTTGATAACTTTCCTGTCCTTTTAGAAAGGATGTTGTGTACTCACTTAAGCATCTTCAATACATAAATTTTCAACTCAGACTGTTCTAGAATATTCTTTTCAAGGTAATTAAGTTTTTAAGTGTTGACTTATTGATTGTACCCAATTCTTATAATGGGTTTCTACACAGGTTTTGGAATTTTGGATTGTGGCTCACTTACAGTGTTCATTTCTGTATTTTCTCCTTTCTATTCCTTTCTCCTTCCCTGTTTCCCTTTCTCCCCTTTCCCTCCAGGCTTATGCCTTGTGTGTAATGATTTCATCGCTGGTTGAACTCTCAATCCCCCTATGATGGTTAATTTTACGTGTCAACTTGACTGGACCATGGTGCCCAGACATTTAGTCAAACACGTCTCTGTATGTTTTACTGACGGTGTTTTAGGATGAGATTAACGTTTTCATTGGTGGACTTTGAAAAAAGCAGACTGCCCTCCATAATGTGTGTGGGCCTCATCCAATCAGTTGAAGGCCTGCACAGAACAGTAGGACTGGCCTCCCTTGAGCAAGGAGGAGTTCTGCCAGCAGACGACCTTCAGACTTAAAGCCAACATCAGCTCTTCTCTGGATCTCCACCTGCTGGACTACCTGTGGATTTGGGACTTGCCAGCCTGCATAATCATGGGAGCCAATTCCTTATAATAAATCTCTCTCTCTCCCTCTTTCTCTCTATCTGTCTCTGTCTCTTTCTCTCTGTCTCTCTATATACACACACACAACTTTAACTGTTGGTTAAGTTTCTCTGGAGTGTAGTGACTAACATACACACCCCAAACCCTATCCAGATGAGATATAATGATGGCATTTCAGGGTCTCTGCTTTGTGAAAGAGAAATTCAGCTAGAACAGATCTTGTCCCTGAATGACTGGATGACTTGGTCCAATCATTGGTCTTGAGGCTATATCTGTGTCCTTTAGCCCCTCTAAACCCACAGTTGGCTAAAAGTCATAGCCTCAGGCAGTGGTCAGTCTCTTCAGTGGAGTTGGAAAGAGAATCTCACCTAAGCTCCTAACATGTCAAAGTGAACCTGGGTCCATGAATACTGTGACAGGAAATTCACAAGCCACATCTGCTGATGAATACCAAGTATGAATATGTCTGCTTTCTTTCTGTGATAATCAAGAATGGAGAAGAGTGATAACTTCTATGAAATAAAAAAATATATATAAATATATATATACATATATATATAGTGTGTGTGTGTGTCTGTGTGTGTGTGTGTGTGTGTGTCTGTGTGTGTGTGTGTGGTACGCGGGCCTCTCACTGCTGTGGCCTCTCCTGTTGCGGAACACAGGCTCTGGACACACAGGCTCAGTGGCCATGGCTCACGGGCCCAGCCGCTCCGCGGCATGTGGGATCTTCCCGGACCGGGGCATGAATCCGTGTCCCCTGCATCGGCAGGCGGACTCTCAACCACTGCGCCACCAGGGAAGCCCCTGAAAATATATTTTGAAAAATATATTTTGGAGAAAAGGAAATTCATCTATAAGATCCAGAAGAAGAACATTCAGATCTTTCTTTTTTTTTTTTTTTTGGTATGAAAGAAGTTTTGTAATTAACTGACAGCATCAATGGGCATCATGAAGTCATGGTTTCTACAAAAACAACTTGCCACATAGGTTGAGGTTAAAAGACAATGTGATAGAAATAGACTTAGAGACAGAGAAAACAAACTTATGGTTACTGAAGGGGAAGTGGGGAGGGATAAATTAGGACTTTGGGATTAACAGATACACACTACTAAATACAAAACAGCTAAACAACAAGGACCTACGGTATAGCACAGGGAGCTATAGTCAATATCTTGTAATAATGCATAATGGAAAAGAATATGAAAAAGAACAGATATATGCATGTATAAATGAGTCACCTTGGGCTTCCCTGGTGGTGCAGTGGTTGGGAGTCCGCCTGCCAATGCAGGGGACACGGGTTTGAGCCCTCGTCCAGGAAGATCCCACGTGCCACAACTACTGAGCCCGTGTGCCACAACTACTGAGCCCGTGTGCCACAACTACTGAAGCCCACGCGCCTAGAGCCTGTGCTCTACAACAAGAACAGCCACTGCAATGAGAAGCCCATGCACCACAACAAAGAGTAGCCCCCGCTCGCCACAACTAGAGAAAGCCTGTGCTCAGCAACAAAGACCCAATGCAGCCAAAAATTAAAAATAAATAAAATAAATTTATTTTAAAAAAATGAGTCATCTTGCTATACACCTGAAACTAAAACAACATTGTAAACCAACCATACTTCAATTAAAAAGGAAAAAAAATAAATTGAGAAAAAATAAATTACACGTAAAAACGATTGGGCTTCCCTGGTGGCGCAGTGGTTAAGAATCCACCTGCCAATGCAGGGGACATGGGTTCGAGCCCTGGTCCGGGAAGATCCCACATGCCGCAGAGCAACTAAGCCCGTGCGCCACAACTACTGAGCCTGCGCTCTAGAGCCCGCGAGCCACAACTACTGAGCCCATGTGCCACAACTACTGAAGCCCACGCTCCTAGAGCCTGTGCTCCGCAACAAGAGAAGCCACTGCAATGAGAAGCCCGCGCACCACAACAAAGAGTAGCCCCCGCTCACCGCAACTAGAGAAAGCCTGCACGCAGCAATGAAGACCCAACGCAGCCAAAAAAATTTTTTAATAAAAAATAAAAATAAATAAAAAGATGATGTGGTAAGCTACAGGGAGATGGTGTTCTTAAAGAACACCCCTCTACCTGGCTGCCTCTTGTCCCTCTTCCAGATCGCAGATTAAACATTTCTTTGCTTTTGCCTTGTTTAGACCTCACCCCTCCTCCCAATCACAACTACCAATAACTGGCTTAATTTCTCTTCCACTTGATCCTAAGACACCCAGGGTTTACCCCACTGGCACATTCCAGAGGGTATTGTTACAGCTTGCTTATTACCCGTGTCACTCATAATAACATGTGAATCTTTTAAGGGCTGGAACCTCTTCTGCCTTAGGAATAACTGAGTTGGCTGTGCCTAGACTCGAGATTTACACATAATTAGCCCCCAATTAGTATTTCTTGGAGCCGACTGGCTTCTCTTCATTCCAAATAGCCTTGCTATCCCTGAGCATTTACGGTCTAAGCACAAAGCTATTCCCATGAGACTGTATGTTTTACAACAAACATCTGATTCGCTGAGACACTGTCATTTTTTGGTGCACGGCGACGCTGTTGTCTTTCTCTGCACACCCCTCAGCATTCTCCTAGGTGGGATTAGCTCCCCTCAGCCTTCCACGCTGTTCTACCCCAGCCCACGGAGGTTGACTGTTTATGATTTTCCCCCTATACTTTCCTACAGAGGGTGACTCAAATCCAAGAAGACTTCCGGCTTAAAAAAAAGTCTTAGCCTTTTGAATATTACGTGGCTCTGGAACAAATTAGAAATTTTACCAGCACTTAAGAAAAAGGCCATTTCATCTCAGTGGAACTCTGAACACATGATTACAGAAAAGCGAATTTAAAACATAAGCACTCTGTGAAGACTTTCTTCACACATCCTCCACTCAGGAAGGCAGCACAGGGCTCAGAGCAGGAGGGAGGGGTCTGATGTGATTGCAGAAAGGTTTGAACTGATCACAGCATCCGCCTCCTCATGGGCAGGAAGGGCCCAGAGAGCCTCTGTAGGAAATGGAACCTCAAGGAGGCAAAATCATCGCTCTTACCTCAAACACATTAGGCCAGGCCATTACACAATAACTGAAATGAGTTCTAGGAGAAAGCTGCCCCACGCCCTCAGGTCTTCACCAATTAACCTTTGGAAAACTCTTCAAAACGCAACTGTCATTTAAAAAGGCATTAGGGAGGATGATGTAATGCAGAACAGTCCTTACATAACCAGCACCTGAAAAGACGCGTGGCATAAAAAAGGGAGGAACGGAGACTCAATTCCAGGCGAAAATTTCTTTTCTCCCTCAGACTCAAGTGTGTTGAGGTTCTTTGCTTTTTCAAAAGGGTGGGTGAGAGGGAAATAAAGGCATCATCACATAGACATCCAAATATCTCAAGGAAAACAATAGATTCTCAAAATAAATTGTAATAGATATTTTTCAGCACTAAATTTGCAGTGACTTATCAAATAACCCACAGGAGTACAGATTTGTGTTAACGATCCTATAAGCATTCTGAGACCTAAGCCACAGAAGGAAGTTGCTTTCAAATATTTTATTATGAGGTTTCCATCTAAAGGGGCAAAGCCTAGTTGAAACAATGATGGTATCAGCAGGGAAGGGAGATCAGGGGTTGGCGAATAAGATAAGAAAATAGTAAAAGCTTTAATGCAACACTGATTTGCGTTTTCTCAGTGCAATTCTCATTGGCTTCCTCTCAGTGGAAACTGCAGATCTTTGTTTTACCGAGTACAGCTTAATTAAGCAAACCTAAGGCAAGTAGGACCCCGGGCCCTGGGAGGAGGGTACACAGAACTGCTCTCTTCCCCCATCTGCCTTGACAAACAGCAACCTTTCCAATGATCCCTGGTATCAGAGCCGTTGGCTGGTTTGCACACTCACCAAGCAGTCCACAACATCATAGAGATGACATCCAAAAGTCCTTTTCTTTGGAGCCTCTAGCCAAAGTGAGGGGGTCCTGTTGGCAGGAAGAGGGCACCTTTTGAGCATGGGAGCATCTGGGCTGGTGCCCCAGGCTCATGACAGGACCTGAATGGTGACAGGGAAAAGCCGGCTCTGGCGAAGCCACTGGCCAAACACAGGAGGCCCCCTCGCTTTGGGGACAGTGACAGGACAAGGGGGGATGAAGTGAAAGGCTGTGACTTGGTTTGGACTCTCTTCCCTGATCACAGGAAGTGAACCATGGGCACAAACGCACGCAGGGGCACGGGTGTCAGCAGCAGCCCCAAAGCGGCAGGCTGCTGCAGCCCAGTTGCTGTGAGGCATCTGGAAACACGCCTGACTTGTACGGCGTTTCCCTGAAGCCTGTGGAACATGTGACTTTCTCGCCTGAACGGTAAGCGATCAGCCTTCTCTGTGCTCATCTGAACACCACAGAGTCAGGGAATTTAGATCTCCATCTATTTACTCTTCCTTTTGTGGCTACCTAGTCACCCTCAACTAAAATAACAGCAAAAACAATGAGATACCCACCGCCAAACAGCACCTCCGCTCATGAATAGACAAAGTCCCTTAGCACCTACTTGATGTTTGTCCGCAAATACTAGCTACCCCACCCTGGTTTAAGATGCTCCAGAAGGCTGAGCTCTGCTAACACCATTAATTCGCTCATTACACACATCTTCATCAGCAGGAGAAAGGTAAATTCCAGCCCAGCCAGGGATGGCATTCAAAATTCCAAATGAGTGGGTTTTACAGCAATAAGCATTGAACGTTTTTAAGTGTTTTTCTCTTCCAATACTACCAACGTTATTTAATTCGTAGTCAACATGCTATATTCCCTGTGCCCACGTCAACAATACTAACCTTTTAAAATCCCTTAACATAAACATATTATAGCTTTGGTTGAGGGTTTAGCCATCTGCAGCTGAGTTTCTGGCCGTAGTTACAGGCTGTTACCTTGCAAACCCAGTGATGTGCGAATGTCCCCTCTCCACTGAATGCTGTAAAGTTGTGGTCTCCGTAGCCCTGCTTCTCCCCCCACCCCCTTAATCTCCCCTTAAATCCCTGTTGCTGTCTCTACTCCAGAATTTGCACTTTGAGTCCTTGTGCAGAGGTCTGTGCTGTTCCCTGTGTGTGGAGGACACAATTTCTACGTGTTAAGAGTTTACCCGCCCCCTCACCCATCTCTAACGCCGCCTCCTCCATGTAGGCCTCTCTGATATGCCAACCCCCAGGATTCTTTACAAGTCCTCCCAACGACACTTACCACCTTCTCCTTGACATTTATCTGTCTGTATTGAAACCTTATTCCTCCAGTTCTCCTTAAAAGCAGGGAATGAGACTTCCTTGTGATTCTGAACTCATTTCCTGCCTCGGCTGAAATAGGCATTCAATCACAAAGCGTTGCATTCTGATTACTGACCCGCCCTGCCAAAGCAGGAGTGCCTCTGAGGAGTATGATCTATTTACCTTCAAGGGCGGCATCTGAGGTCATTCTTCAGCACTGCAAACCAGAAATTCCACGGAGAGAAATCAGTTACTTTTCACTGAGCATCGGAGTCTCCAAATGCCAATTGTCATGGGAAAGATAATGTACTGTTATCTGCACATGCTGTTTATCAGATGGTTTTCCTGGGACAGAAAGAGATGGGGAAGACCAAGCAAGGACTGGCTCTTACAAGGGAAGAGAGATCAAAAAGAAATAGGTCAGAAATGCAGATGGAAGGGTCCAAAACAAAGAGAAGTGACTCCTGCCACACTTTTTCCCAGGCCCAGCTCTGCAGGTGACAGGAGCATTCTCAGAAGGTTACTGCCTTGAGGTCGTTCCGTGTCTCTTCTCACCAGCCACTGCACATGTGTCCTCCTGAGAGTGAGCTACCGTCGGGCGCTGACTATGATACCGCCCGTCTATAGGCTGTGGTCTCTGTACTGGGTAGGTCACCTCTGCAAACTTTGGGTATTCTTCAGCCTTTTGTTTCAATGGGAGACCTCCAGGAGTGTATTTGATTTCAGTTACTAAATTTGTTCTTCTTTCCTTCTAAATGGGATTTCCAGACCCACTGTAACTAGGCCGAGAATCCATTCCACCTTAACTGTCCACATGGTCATGAAGATAATGTGGACGTCAAATAACTGCATGTTTTAGGCATGGCGGGGTGGGGGGGAAACTCTACCTTGGGCTAAATTTCTCAAAGAGCCCAGTGGATTTGCTTATAATACAGGTGCATCAAGGACAGACAGACACACGCTGATGCACCAGAGAAAAGGCAGGAGCAGGCACAAACTGGGTAACAGTATGTGCAAATGGCCAGCGAAATGCACAAGTATCCAATGTGTTTGCACAAACAAGGAGCAGATTATCTAAGCTACTGTGGGTTTTTCCTGCTGAGCAGATGCAAATAGCATATTTTAAAATTTTCCACTGTGTTTCTCCATTCACGGGAGGCTTTGATTTAATAGCTGTAATGAGAGATGGAAGCTTCTCAAAGTTCAGTGACCCGTTTCACTTCCGGACAATTCGGGCAAAGAGAAATAATTCTATAAAATGATCAGCTGCACGCATGGCAGAAGCGAGCCCATCTACATAAGGTGCATGATAGAGTCACCTCGAAGTAATTAAATGTTACAGAGAAACACAACCTAAGTGCAGATTGAACACCTTTTTCAAGCTCCAGTGCTGGGGAAGGAGCACAGGCATCCTGAGCAGGGCAGGCTCTCAGTGCGTAAAAGGCGAGACCCGTTTGGCAATGACCCTCCTTCCAAAGCAAGGGAATCGGAGCCTGAGGCTTTGAAGCTTGGTTCCCTAGTAAACCTCTCTCTGCCCACCACGCAACTACTCGCATCTTCCTTTTCTCATTTATCAAATGGAAATAATAATACCAGTGACAGGGATGTTGTAGAGAGAAAAATTGAAAGACATAATACATGAAAAGATCTTTGAAAAACTAACACTAGAAATAAAGCACCTTTTTTTTTAACATCTTTATTGGAGTATAATTGCTTTACAATGGTGTGTTAGTTTCTGCTTTATAACAAAGTGAATCAGCTATACATATACATATGTCCCCACATCTCCTCCCTCTTGCATCTCCCTCCCTCCCACCATCCCTATCCCACCCCTCTAAGTGGTCACAAAGCACCGAGCTGGTCTCCCAATGCTATGAGGCTGCTTCCCACTAGCCAACCATTTTACATTTGGTAGTGTATATACGTCAATGCTACTCTCTCACTTCGTCCCAGCTTCCCCTTCCCCACTGTGTCCTCAAGTCCGTTCTCTACGTCTGCGTCTTTATTCCTGTCCTGCCACTAGGTTCATCAGTACCATTTTTTTAGATTCCATATATGTGCATTAGCATACGGTATTTGTTTTTCTTTTTCTGACTTACTTCACTCTGTATGACAGACTCTAGGTCCATCCACCTCACTACAAATAACTCAATTTCGTTTCTTTTTATGGCTGAGTAATATTCCATTGTATACATGTGCCACATCTTCTTTATCCGTTCATCTCTCGATGGACACTTAGGTTGCTTCCATGTCCTGAAAGCACCTTATTTTAAGGCAAGTTGCTGTTTATCCAAAATTTGCTTTTGCACATGATAGCTGTTCGAGTAACACCAGATGCTTCTGTCGGTGACCCCTAACCTCCTGGTTGCTACATGCAGGGGATTCTGTATAGTCCTCATCCATCTCACCTCTACAGCTTTCTCATGGACTTTAGTAGCCCTTGTCTGAAAAACCTCTCTTGGTTCAACTTGTACTCTGTTGCTTTCTTCCAATTCAAATCCAAATGACAACTGCACGCAGCGTCTCGCTGGGGCTTGTCGCCCATGAGTACTGTCCCCGGCTCATCTCCTCTGCTTGCGTTTGTCCCTGCCTCCAGATCTTGACCTCCATCACCTCTGAACCCCAAACTATATGTCAACAGCCTTCTGCGTGTCTCCACCTGAAGCCTCTTTCCTTAGCGCCTCCGTAAAACCCAACAATCACGTCTCCAGCCCCTGCCCCTACAGGCGTCCCTGTTAGACTCCACAGTCCCTTATCTGTCATTAGCTACAAAGAACCGCCAGTGTTCACCCTTTCTCTTCATCCCCTGCTCCCAATAAGCTGATCCCGAGTCACCTAAGCTTGCCTTGGACGTGTCTGTGGAATCACTCACTTCAGCCACATACAAAGAAGATTCTTTTCACACCTTCATCAAATTACTGCAAATAACCACTCTGTTGATTTCCATGACCTCCAGACTTCACTCCTTCCAATCTACCTTCCCCACAGCTGCAAACTGATCTTTCTAAAGCTGAAATCTTGTCGGCAGTACTTCACACCGCCCCTTCCCCACACCAGCCGCCTCCTGGAGAAGCCAGCGGTACTTCGTGCCCTCGTGGACCTCCCACGGCCTTGGTGTAACTGACGGACAGAGAGCTTCAGCTCTAGAATCTACCACCACATTCGCCGCGAGGTCCCACGGGCTGCTCCCCGCCAACGATTAAGCATGATGGCAACGCTAACCCAGAGCCATTTCTGGGAGACATGAGACTCCTTTGTTGGCTGCAGGACTCCCCTGGCTCAGCTGAACCTTCCTGAGAGCTCACGGCTGTCCAGGATTCTTCTAGCCAACCTTCATTTCAGGTCAGACTTTACTGTGCTCAGAGCCCTCTTCCAGCCTTCTCCAGGTCCTTTCTCACTGCCCTTCACACAGGTATTTTCCCTAATAAGACCCTTGAGGTTTAATGCTGCCTTGAGGTCTACTTCTCAGGACACTCGGACTAACACACATCACCAATATTTATATTTCTGTCTTGCGAATTCCCATTTGTACCATGGACTGACGACACGCGTTTTTACATGTGTCAGCTCCCTCTGTCGTCACCGTTGTTCCCTTCTGTACCAGTGTTTGCTCGCTGATAGGGCATCCCTTCCTTTTAGCTAAGTGAGGTGCCTCTCCTTGGTAATTACCTACCATACCGTGTTCTATCCTCTATTCCCTATGGCAACTACGTGTGTGCCATGCATTACCACCACTGGGACGTGAGCTTTTCAAAGGCAACAGTCCCACGCATAGTCTATACCTAAGTCTAGTACAAGGTATCACTACACGTTCGGTGGCGGGCACTGTCTCACATTCAGATTTCTTCCGGTTTGCTACTGCCATATAAGAAACCTTCCAAAACTTAGTGGCTTGAAACAGCAACTATTGTATTTTATGCATGATTCTGTGTCAGGAATTCGAGCAGAGGTCAGAGGATACGTCCTGTCTCTGTTCTGCGGTATCTGGGGCTTCAGCTGGGGTCAGAGGTGCGGGCTCTCAGTGCTTCTCCGTGTAGTATCTATTAGGGCTGCAGTGGCTCCTTTACTTGCGTGCCTAGTGTCTGGACTGAGACGACTGAAATACCTGGGGCTGACCAGCATATATATATCTCCTTGCGGCTACCTGGAGCTTCTTCATAGCATGTTAGCCTCAGAACAGTCACACTTCCTACACGAGTGCCTTACAGAGGAAGGAAAACCAGACCTCCAGGTAGAAGCTGCAGAGAGTCTTTCAACCAAGTCTCAGAAGTCCTTGAGTGTCCCTTCTGCTGTATTCTACTGACCAAAGGGGCACAGGCCAGCCCACATTCAAGGGGACAGGGGTAGAGACACCATTTTTTTGTTTTGTTTTGTTTTGTTTTTGTGTGTGTGGTACGCGGGCCTCTCACTGTTGTGGCCTCTCCCCTTGCGGAGCACAGGCTCCGGACGCACAGGCTCAGCGGCCATGGCTCACGGGCCCAGCCGCTCTGCGGCATGTGGGATCCTCTCGGACCGGGGCACGAACCTGCGTCCCCCGCATAGCAGGCGGACCCTCAACCACTGTGCCACCAGGGAAGCCCGAGACACCTTCTCTTAACGGGGAGATGCCATGCATACACACGGACAGCAAAATTGATGGTGGTCATGTGGAAGACAAGCTCCCTCAAGATTCCATCTTAAAGGACACATTCGGAAAGACCTCCTTTCTGAGACATCCCATCTAAACTGCACAGTCCCCACTAGCGATTCTGTCACAGTGTCTATTCCCTTCAACACAGTTATCAGTCTGAGATTTCTTGTCTATATGTCTAATTGTTCACTGACTACCCTTCTGCTAGAATATAAGTCCCACAGAGACAAGCTCACCATGGTATTCCGAGCTCCAGACACAGGGCATGGAGTGGAATAGATGCTAGTTTTTAAGTGTGCAAACTAGAGAGAGACTCTCTCGTTTAACAGATCCACAGGGATTAATTTTGCCTCCCAAATTAGACAAAGTTTCTATACGACGAGACTATGCCTTTTTGAACCCCTCTCAGTGCCAAAGACAATACAGGGTTCACATGTGTCAATAAACCTTTGTTGAATAATAATAACAATCTTGGTCCTCACTCAGAAGGTCACTGGAGGCCCATTCTTCAAGTATTTTTGGTGGAAACCATCTTATATCAGAAAGGCCACTGGAGAAGACCACAGGTGCTAAAACTCACACCCCTCAGACTTGTTCCTTCTGCTTCGTAACGAAGGGCCACGTAGCAGAAAGTTTCCTACCACGGGAGTTGGCCTCCCTAAGGTCCAGCTGGAGGGAGAAGAGTGAAAAGGCAAAGGGCAGTCAACCCAGCACAAGTCACTGCTCTCCTCTGAGCCCATCATCTCTTCTCTAAAGTGTAGCTCTTGAACCTACAGAGCTGTATTGACGGAGATAGTCCACATGAAGAACTTGTGGCCGAGTCTAGCGGATGTGGAGGTGGATGTTCAATGTACGATACTTTCCTAGTTGCTAAAGCCTGTGGTTACAAAGTGTCAGTGTACCTAATTCTTCAAGTCTACACTTTATGTATGAGACATGCCTTACATCTAAGGGAACTGATAACTTTTGCCTTTTATTTTCAGACAAAGAGGAAACGAAAGGACGTGGGAAAGGACCCCAGGAAACACAGTGCTCCAATTCCATGTGAAATAGCAGAAGTGAAAAATGCTTCCACTTAGATGCTTTGAGTTGGCTTGAAAGTGATTCATAATTGGCCCTGGGAGACAGCACGGTCATACTCTTATCAGTACGTTAAGGCCATCAAAACAAGGCAGGGCTGACCTCTGTTAATTTTCTAAACTACACTGACGAAGAAAGGTTATAGAGAAAGAACTGGTATTTGTAAGCAAACTAATACATCATAAACACTGACAATATTATAACTCTGCGAACCATGAAGACAAATAAAAAACAGATACCAAGACTTAATGCAAGTAAATAACGCCGCTCTCACTGGCCTTTCGGAAGAATATTAACAAAGATGTTTCAAATACCAGTAACCTCTAGTTGCGTGTACTGAAGGGAGATGATCTGGTTTATAAATCACACGTGTCACTGGCATATTCTATTTTTCTTCCTCCTACTACCAAGCTTTTGATCCAGTCACCAAATAATGAAAAGTTGTCCCAAATAGGAACCAGAGGACAGGAGAATTATAAAATAACAGTAGTTCCTTTTCACACGCAAGATTCTCTTGCCAATTTGTGGATAGCTAGAAGAGAGGTGAAATACGTCTGAGATCATATTTAGATTACGCTGAGGTATGCTCTCACTCACCTCTCTGTAGTGATAGTTGCAAGTTATGTTGTTGCAGATAAAACGCGTGGTATCAGAAGGTAAAGCCCACGTGAAGGAAAATTACATACTTGAAGAAAAGGAAAGAGGGGACCCTCGGATGATTTGCGGGGGCAGAGCGTACAAGGTGTGGAACTTGGTGTAAAATCATACTATTATTTTAAAGTAACCCTTTAGTTAGATAATTCAAGTGTATAATTTTTTATTGCATTGAAACTACACAAAGGCCAATTTTTCAGTTTAGGTAATATTATAGACAGTGGGTCAGCAAACTTCTTCTCTTAAGGGCTTAATAGTAAATATTTGTAGCATAAAAGCAACCATAGATGATATGTCAGTAAATGGGTGAGGCCATATTCTAATAAGATTTTAGTTAAAAGAACAGATGGGGGCTTCCCTGGTGGCGCCGTGGTTAAGAATCCGCCTGCCAATGCAGGGGACACGGGTTCGAGCCCTGGTCCGGGAAGATCCCACATGCCGCGGAGAAACTAAGCCCCTGCGCCACAACTACTGAGCCTGCGCTCTAGAGCCCGCGAGCCACAACTACTGAAGCCCGTGCACCTAGAGCCCGTGCTCTGCAACAAGAGAGGCCACCGCGATGAGAAGCCCGCACACCGCAACGAAAAGGGCCCCTACTCGCTGAAACTAAAAGAAAGCTCGAGTGCAGCAACGAAGACACGACGTGGCCATAAATAAATAAATAAGTTTATTAAAAAAACAAAAACAAAAAAACAGATGGTGGGCCAAATGTGGCCCATTTGTGGTTATTTGCTGCCCCTGTAATAGGACATCATA